>NC_058521.1:207998231-208628945 GCF_904849725.1 Hordeum vulgare subsp. vulgare
ATTGACAATGAAAGCATGCCACCAAAAATTATTATCTCTGTTTTCAAAGCTTGAGCTGTGGCACCTCTACAAATCAATGCTTCCCTCTACGAAGGGTCTGTCTATTTATTTTCTTGTCGTCTCATCATCCTCTTATATAAGCACCAATTAGAGAGCACCTCTGTCATTTTTACGCTTTGCTTTTGATTGATATTGTGTATGACTATGACTGGATCTTCGATGTCATGAATTACAACGTTTAGTCAGCCCTTGATCTTTGAAAGTGCTCTGCATTTATGTTTTGCGGTCTCAGAAAGAGCTAGCGAGATACCACCTTTTCATATTGCTTCATGCTTGTTTTGATTGAAGTGTTGGTATTTGAAACTTATTATTATTTGCTCGTTAGCTCATTATGCCATTGGTATTAGTTTACCGTGAGACCTTTGTGTCCTTTGCTTATGTGGTTAACTTGTGATCTTGCTGAAATTTTGGTTATGAGTTAGACATAGTTGCAACAACAAGATCAAACAGAGTTTGTCAAAGTTTTTCTTTCTCTCTCAGTTTGTCAACTGAGTTGCTTGAGGACAAGCAAGGTTATAAGCTTGGGGGAGTAGATACGTCTCCATCGTATCTACTTTTCCAAACTCTTTTGCCCTTGTTTTGGACTCTAATTTGCATGATTTGAATAGAACTAACCTGGATTGACGCTGTTTTCAGCATAATTGCCTTGGTGTTATTTCTGTGCAGAAATCAAAGTTCTCCAAACGTCCTGAAAATTTACGGGGAGCAGTTTTGGAAAATATCAAAAATATGTGCGCCAAGTTCCACCTCAGGGGGTGGGCCAATGGGCCACAAGCCTTTTCTCCGCCACCACACCCCCCTGGTGGCGTGGTGTAGGCTTGTGGGTCCCACACGGCCCTGCCGCCCCCAACTCCAGCTCTATAAGTTGCCTTTCATCCCAGAAAAAATAAAAAAATGAAGTTTTCATCGCGTTTTCGATACGGAGGCGCCGCCACCACTTGTTCTTCATCTGGAGGGCACATCTGGAGTCCGTCTTGGGCTCCGGAGAGGGGAAATCATCGCCATCGTCATCATCAACCTTCTTCCCTCTCCAATTCCATGAAGCTCTTCGTCGTTCGTGAGTAATCTATTTGTAGGCTCGCTGGGCGGTGATGAGTAGGATTAGATCTATCATGTAATCGAGTTAGTTTTGATGGGGATTGATCCCTAGTATCCACTATGTTCTGAGATTGATGTTGCTACTACTTTGCCATGCTTAATTCTAGTCACTAGGGCCCGAGTGCCATGATTTCAGATATGAAATTATTATGTTGTCACCAATATATGTGTGTTTTAGATCCGATCTTGCAAGTGGTAGTTACCTACTACGTGTTATGATCCGGCAACCCCGGAGTGACAATAACCGGAACCACTCCCGGTGATGACCATAGTTTGAGGAGTTCATGTGTTCACCAAGTGCTAATGCGTTGGTCCAGTTCTTTATTAAAAGGAGAACCTTAATATCCCATAGTTTCCTTTTGGACCCCGCTTCCACGGGAGGGATGGACAATTGATGTCATGCAAGTTCTTTTCCCTAAGCACGTATGACGACACACGGAATGCATGCCTACATCACATTCACGAACGGGAGCTAGCCACATATCTCTCCGTGTTATAGTTGTTGCATGATGAATATCATCCAACCAAATCACCGACCTATTGCCTACGAGTTTGTCCTACTGTTGTTACTTGTCTTGCTCTACTACTGCTAGTACTGTTGCTACTGCTGTTACTTGTCTTGATCTGCTGCTGCTATTATTGTTGCTACTGTTGTTACTTGTCTTGCTCTGCTGCTGCTACTACTGTTGCTACTTGCTACTGTTGTCACTACTGCTGTTCCTTGCCATTGTTGTTACTCGTTACACTCCTGCTACCTGCTACACTGTTGGTTCGCTGACCGTTGACGGGAATTGAAAACTTCCGTCAACGCGGCAACGGAGGCGCCATTGATACAAACGTTAGGAATAGTCTGCCGTCAACAGATCATTTCTGACACCGTTGTTACCATACTACTTTGCTGTTACTACTACACTTGTAGATACTAATCTTTCAGGTGTGGTTGAGTCCGACAAATTCAGCTGCTAATACTCGAGAGTATTCTCTCACCTCCTGACTGGCTTATCAACAAATTGGGTTGAATACTCTACCCTCAAAAACTGCTGCGAACCCATGCGCTGGTGGGCCATCAACAACATTCTTCCAGTTTCATTGTCGGGGAGTGCTAGCAGCATTCTTCTGGTGCCGTTGCAGGAGAAGGTTTGTTGTCATAAGCATTTGTCTAGCTAACCCCAGAGATTGCAGATCAGACGTACACAGGTTCCCAAGGCATCTTCCAAAGGTTTCCATTCTGGTGCAACAAGGCCATCGCCGCCCGCCAGCAGGACGGACGTCATCCCTGGACCTGTCCCTGCAACGCTGGCAGCCACTTTGCAAGCGAAGACCACCTTTGGATAGGGGGGCACGTTCCCGTGTTCCCCTTCAAAATTGGCATTGTGGGACCCCTTCCCGCCTTTCGGTACGGGTGGAGTACCCGGACTGCCGCTATATATAGAGGATAGGATACTTCGTATCGGGCCTCGATCAAGTCCATTCATTCACACATCCACACCACACGAAGGACAACCAGCCTTCGTAGGCTCTCGAACACTATACTAGTCATCCACCAACCTCAACAAGAGGCAATCCACCAAAGCAGGAGTAGGTATTACGCTTCTCAGCGGCCCGAACCTGGGTAAACTGTCGTGTTGTGTGTCTTCCTCACCATCGATTGAGTTCTTTGCCATCTCCTACGAGTAGCAAGCTACGTGAGGTGAGCCTGCGAGAGATCTTCATCTACACCCTTGTGTTCGAATCTTTAGGGTTTTGCGGAGCCCGAAATCCAACATTTGGCGCGCCAGGTAGGGGGCGTGTCAAGGTTTCCCCCAAGCTCCGCCTTCACCAAGATCCGCCACCCCGATGGCTGACGCTCGCCGAGGTCGCGCCGAGCGCCGCGCCACCCGTGTTGCGCAGACAGCGCCCGTGGGCCACGCCGGAGCACCCCGGTCACCATCGCCCATGGAGAACGCCGCCACGGGCCCTGACGCTCAAGAACTGCAAGGTTCCTCTTAGCCAGCTACCGAACAGGCCGACGGCCGCACTGCCACTCTGTCGCTCGTCCGGGCTTCCGCGTTAGCCTCACACGCCCGGCCGGAGATGCCGCATGGCCGGCGCGTGCTTGCCATGGCCACCAAGCTGCTCTGTTACCAACCCGCCCCTGACCGCCACAACGACTAGCTCCAGCGCATTGAGGAGCTCGTCACCTCTGCCGGTGATTCCGCATCATTCTGCTGCTCGTTTCGACCCCAACCGTCCCTTGCGAACGATGAGGAGCAAGGCGCGTCATCCCACCTCTGTGGCATGGCGCGCACCCTGATTCTAGGCAGGAAGCGCGTCCCCGCGACTGGCCTCGCGAACCCATGGCGAAGCCAGGAGATGAAACAAGCCGTCAGTCGGTCCCTCGACCACGCGCCGACGCGTGCGCCCTCCCGGCGCTGCAAATCCCATGCCGCGAGCCTTCCCCACTCGAAGCGGACCCAGTGGAGCACCAGGACCAGGTCGCCCCCGCGCTCGCTGCACCCGTCGGGCCGGTGGGGTGCTTCGCCATCGCCCTTGAGTCTACCCAACTGCATGGCCCTGCAAGTTCAAGTCCGACCTATCCCCGCGCTACGACGGCACCCTAGACCCGGCCGAGTTCCTACAACTCTACACGATGAGTATCAGGGCGGCAGGAGGAGCGACAAGGTCATGGCGTGCTAGTTCCTCATGGCTCTCAAGAGCGGCGCGCTCCCTTGGCTCCTCAACCTCCCAAGGGCGTCCATTACCTCCTGGGATGATATCCGCCAACGCTTCATCGCCAACTTCCAGGGCACCGATGACCGCACTCCCACCATGAACAACTTGCGGCGCATCAAGCAGCAGGAGGGGGAGACCCTACACAAGTCCATACAGCGCTTCACGGCCATGCGCTTCAAGATCCCCAAGGCATCGAACGAGGCCGTCATCTCGGCCTTCTCCGACGTAGTCACCGACCTCAAGATGAATGAGGAGCTCACCATGAGTGATGAAATGAGCACGACACTAGAAATGTTCAACCTGGCAAACAAGTGCGCCAGGGCTGAAGAAGGTCGCCTGTCGCTCCTCGGGTCTCAGGCGGTGGAACCAAAAGAGAGGAATATCATATCCAAGGAGGCGAAGTGCAAGGCTCCGGTAATGCTCGCAGCCAATCGTGAGGCAAAGTACGACCGAGGGGGAGAGTTTCCATCTGCAGGGGGCCAACGTGCGTCTTCCACGGTACCAGTGGCCATGATACCTCCGAGTGCCACGAGCTCCGACTCGTCCGGGACGAGCACTTCAATAGGCGCCCCGGACGGGGAGACAGACGCCCCGCGTGTTGCGGTGGCCGCAGTGGAGGCCGCTGGGATGACCGGGAGCCGCGTCAGGGTGGCGTGAGAAGCCTCATGATGACCGTTGGCACGGCCAGCCTCAGCAGGACCGCGAAAGAATGAGAGTACAAGGTATGGGTCTACGCTTCCAGCTTGCTCTAGAAAAACTTAAATTGGATCTCTCTCTGGTGGGAGCCTGCCAAGCAGGAAAGCTTGTTATAGTCGCTGGCGCGACGACCCTCAAGAGGGGCAACGACCTGGTCGACCTCGTGAGGTTCGCCTTCGTGAGGCTGAACTGCCTCCGCTGCCTCTGCCACCCAGAAGGAGGCATGGAGACAGGCAGGATGATGGGGCTGGGGGCTTCCAGGAGGTCAGGGCGGTGGCCTCCATCCTGGGTAGTGCCCAGTCCCCGGCCTCGAACTGCGCCTTCAAGCAGGTCACCCAGGAGGTGAATGCCGCTCTCCCGAAGCCTGAATAGATGTGCCCCCTCAACTGGTCCTAGACCACCATTACCTTCGACCCAAGTGATCAGCTCAGGTGCTCGTTCATGGCCGGCAAGCTCCCCATGATGTGCATCACGACCGTCAGCAATGTCCTCGTCACCAAGACCCTTATCAATAGTGGGTCGGGGCTCAACGACCTCTCGGTCGATACCTTCGAAACACTCCTGCTGTCGTACGAACAGCTCATGCCGACTAAGCCCTTCTCGGGACTCACGGAAGGGTCCACCATGCCCATCGGGCAGGTGCGTCTGCCAGTCACCTTCGGCAAGCGCAAGAACTAAAACACCGAGATCATTGTCTTTGACATCGCGCACATCCACTTACCGTACAATGCGATCCTTGGGTACCCGACTCTCGCCAAGTTCATGGCAGTGACCCACCATGGCTACAACATCCTCAAGATGTCGGGGAGGGTGGCATCATTACCATCGCCTGCGACGAGAAGGATGTCATCTATACACTCGAGCACGACTACCGCACCATGGCGGCAAAGCGCTTGGACGACGAAGAAGACGAGCCACCTCGCGGGGACCCACGCAAGAAAAAGAAGTAGCTCCTCCCCGCGGAGCGCCCTGGGACTTTGGGCTCCGTGCCCGAGGACGAGGTCTTGCCTCCCATTGCATAGGAAGGCGGCTCGGCGCCCCCCTTGGTTCAGGTCTGGGGGCTCCCACCGGGGAGGTTCCTGGCCTGACCAGTGAGGCGAGGGTGGTGCTCGAGCACAACCCGAGGGCGCACACTGACGCACATGAGTCCATCATCAGAGCAATCCAAGAGCTTCGAGAGCCCCAGGTCGTGCGAGCCAGGGAGTGCCATGCATCACCAATCGTTGTCGTCGTCGTCGGGACCGTCGGTCGGCCCCACATCTGCATCAGCGCGCTCGCAATCGAGAGAGTCGCGACTCAAGGCCCTTCTGGCCCGGACGAGTTGACCATTGGTGGGTTTCCCGGGCGCCGGCACCCTCATGCCCTTCGGGCTGGGGAACGCGGCTACCACCTACCGGCGGTTCCAGCAGGCCATGCTCATGCCTTGCGTGCTGGGGCGTGGTTAGGAAAAGGAGGAGATGCTCGGTCCAAGCAAAGGTCCCGATTCTCGAGAGACGAACGACCCGTGATGGCTGCGATTGTGGAAGCAGGAGATCGAGTGACGGCGGCGCCCTCGTCACTTCAGCGGCATGGCCGCCAGGTGACTTTTTGTTGGCTGCTACCAGGTAACTTTTTGGCTCACTACGTCCGAGGGCGCCCACACGGCATTGAGGCCTCCAGGAGTTCAGGGCACTCCCCAGCCGCTACTTTACTTTATACTTCCTTCAGTTTTTTATGTCCCACCAATTTCGAACCCTAATGTTCTACCTTGGTTGTATCTTCGGGCGGTCGGCTCCCTGCTTGGGGGCTACGGACGAAGCTTATCCTTGCAGGCCTCCTGAGTCAGCAGACTCCCAGCCTCACTCTCAAAGAAGAAGAAGTCAGCAGGGTTTACCAATGACCCAAAAGGAATCAGGCACCTAATGCCTCGGGGGTAGGGACACTCGCGAGGCCAAAGCGTCCTCGCGGCCTCCTAGATACACCCCTACCGTGACACTCTCACGTAATAATGAATCGAGGTTGTATACGCCCAGGGCCCCCGGAGGACACGGAGGGGTCCCTCCCACGCCCAGTGGATGACCTATGCTCCATGCTGGGTGAAGACCAAAAAAGGAATCAGGCGCCTAATGCCTCGGGGGTAGGGACACTCGCGAGGCCAAAGCATCCTGGCGACCTCCCAGATACACCCCCACCGTGACGCTCTCACGTAATAACGAGCTGGGCTCTATACACCCGGGGCACCCCGAGGACGTGGAGGGGTCCTCCCATGCCTAGTGGCAGGCCTACGCTCCGTGCTAGGGAGAAGACGGAGGCAACCAACTCAGTCCGCCAATGACTATGCCCGCAACTGGCAAGGAAATCATCTCAGTCCGCTAATGGCCATGCCCGCAACTGGCAAGGAAACCAACACAGTCCACCAATGACTATGCCCACAACTGGCCACGAAGTCAACCCGGTCCACCTACGACTACGCCCATGCCCGGTGCAGGGGTCAGACAACTGGAGGTACGGAGCCGCCCTTACGTCATGGGGGACCCCTCAGCATCGCGACTCAGGGGCCTAACTGCGCCCGTAGCCCCTTCCTTCTTGCGCCGTCCTCGAATCCGGTTGGTTCAAGGTAGTGGAGGCACGCGCGGGGCGGGCCATGTCGACGCAGAGCCCAGTGCGCTTAACAAGCCAATTAAAATCTCTGAGGGAGAACGCTGGAGTCACTCGTACGTCAAGGGGGACTCCTGAGCATCGTGACCCAGGAGCCTGAACTGCGCCCATAGCCCCTTACCTCTTGGACCGCCCAGGCGGTACAATAGCGGCGGAGGTACGCGCGGGGCGGGCCCTGCTGACACAGAGTGCTGAAGGAGTTCGGGAGTCTCAAACTATCAGTTTCTTAGGAGGGACATTGGAGTCGCTCGTACGTCAAGGGGGACTCCTGAGCATCGCGACTCACGGGCCTAACTGTACTCGTAGCCCCTTCCCACTTTGTGCCGTCCTAACATCCGGTCGGTCCAATCATGACGGAGGTACGCACTGGGCGGGCCGTGCTGACGCAGAATGCTGAATGTGTTCTGAAGTTTCAAAATACTCGCCGCGTTCCCCTCATGAGGGCTGCTCGCACGTCAAGGGGGACTGCTACCTCTTGAGCTTGTGTTGGTTTTTCCCTTGAAGAGGAAAGGGTGATGCAGCACAGTAGCAGTAAGTATTTCCCTCAGTTTGAGAACCAAGGTATCAATCCAGTAGGAGAGTCAAGCCAAGTGTCCAGAGTACATGCGCAAACAAAAACGAGCTTGCACCCAACGCTATAAAGGGGTTGTCAATCCCTTCAAGCTTGATTGGAAAGTGAAATCTGAAGGCGGAAAGTGCAACGAAGTAAAAGTGTACGGCTGAAAATATGATGTGAAGTAGACCCGGGGGCCATAGTGTTCACTAGAGGCTTCTCTCAAGATAACAAATATTACGGTGGGTGAACAAATTACTGTCGAGCAATTGATAGAACCGCGCAAAGTCATGACGATATCTAAGGCAATGATCATACATATAGGCATCAAGTCCGAGACAGGTAAACCAATACTTTCTGCATCTACTACTATTACTCCACACATCGACCGCTATCCAGCATGCATCTAGTGCACTGAGTTCGTGAAGAACAGAGTAACGCCTTAAGCAAGATGACATGATGTACAGGGATAAACTCAAACCAATGATGTAAATCCCATATTTTTACCCT
Organism: Hordeum vulgare subsp. vulgare; assembly: GCF_904849725.1. Taxonomy (NCBI): domain Eukaryota; kingdom Viridiplantae; phylum Streptophyta; class Magnoliopsida; order Poales; family Poaceae; genus Hordeum; species Hordeum vulgare. Next base: position 208,006,498 of record NC_058521.1, read on the forward strand.
TGATGGAAACAACACGATACGTGCCTCGCTACCCCTTCTGTCACTGGGTGAGGTCACCGCACGGTATGAACCCAAAACCTAGCACTTCTCCCATTGCAAGAACCATAGATCAAGTTGGCCAAACAAAACCCACAACTCGAAGAGAATTACAAGGATATGAAATCATGCATATAAGAGATCAGAAGAAACTCAAATAAGATTCATAGCTAATCTGATCGGAAATGCACAATTCATCGGATCTTGACAAACACACCACAAAAGAAGATTACATCGGATAGATCTCCAAAAGATCATGGAGAACTTTGTATTGAAGATCCAACGGAGAGACGAAGCCATCTAGCTACTAGCTATGGACTCGAAGGTCTATGGTGAACTACTCACGCATCATCGGAGAGGCAATGGCGCTGATGAAGAAGCCCTTCGTATCCGAATCCCCCCTCCAGCAGGGCACCAGAACGTGCCCCAGATCGCATCTTGGGGAGACAGAATCTTGTGGCGGCGGAAAAGTATTTTCGTGGATCTCTCCCGTGGTTTCGTATTTTTCGGGGATTTATAGGCGGAAGAAGTAGGGCAGACGAGCCACATGGGGCCCACAAGCCTGCTAGGCGCCCCCTGGCCGCGCCTAGGGGGCTTGTGGCCTCCCCTGGTGGCCTCTGCCTTGGTTCTCACGCCCCCTGCGTATCTTCTGTTCCGGAAAAAATCTTTTCGGAAGTTTTATTCCGTTTGGACTCCGTTTAATATTCTCCTCTGAAAAGGGTGAAAAACACGAAAAAAACAGGAACTGGCACTTGGCACTGAGTTAATAAGTTAGTCCCCAAAAAGATATAAAAGGCATCCAAAACATCCAAAGTTTGACAAGATAATAGCATGGAACCATAAAAAATTATAGATACGTTGGAGACGTATCAAGCATCCCCAAGCTCAACTCTTACTCGTCCTCGAGTAGGGAAGTGATAAAGAATGAATTTTGATGTGGAATGCTACTTAGCATATTTGGCCTTTGTAACTTCTTTCATGTGACATGAATGTTTAGATCTGTAAGATTCAAAACAATGGGTTGCTATTGACATGAAAACAATAATACTTCAAGCAAACTAGCAAGGTAATCATGAACTTTCGAAATAACAAGGCCAAAGAAAGTTATCCCTACAAAATCATATAGTATGGCTATGCTCCATCATCCCCACACAACTAATTTAAATCATGCACAACCCCGGTATTAGCCAAGTAATTGGTTTTGCACTCTTACTTTCTCAAACCTTTTTCAACTGTCATGCAATACATGTGCGTGAGCCATGGATATAGCACTATAGGTGGAATATAGTGTGGTGGAGGTTGTGAGACAAAAGGAGGAGATGGTCACATTGACTCGGCATATCCAAGGACTATGGAGATGCCCATTAATAAATATCATTGTGAAAGAGTAGGGATTACCATGCAATGGATGCACTTAGAGCTATAAGTATGTGAAAGCTCAAAAGGAGAACTAGTGGGTGTGCATCCAAGTTGCTTGCTCACGAAGACCTAGGGCAATTTTGAGGAAGCCCATCATTGGAATATACAAGCCAAGTTATATAATGAAGATTCCCACTAGCATATGGTGATGACAAAACAAGAGACTCTCAATCATGAAGAACATGGTGCTATTATGAAGCACAAGTGTGGAAAAAGATAGTAGCATTGTCCCTTCTCTCTTTTTCTCTCTTTTTTGGGCTCTTTGGCCTCTTTCCATATCTCTCTTTTTTCTTGTGGGAAATTTTGGCCTCTTTTTATTTATTTCCTCACATGGGACAATGCTCTAATAATGATGATCATCACAATTTAATTTACTCAAAGCTCAATGATAGAACAATGATGACTCTATAGGAAATGCCTCCGGCAGTGTACCGGGATGTGCAACGATCTAGCTTGCCGTATGACGTTGAAACATCTCTCTAGCTATCTTACGATCATGCAATGGCAATATCAGAGTGACGGCACAAGCCATGAGACGGAACGGTGGGATTTGCATGGAAATATATCTCGGAATGGCTATGAAAATGCCATAGTAGGTAGGTATGGTGGCTGTCTTGAGGAAGGCATATGGTGGGTTTGTGCACCAGCGAAAGTCGCGCGGCACTAGAGAGGCTAGCAATGGTGGAAGGTGAAAGTGCATCTATACCATGGACTCACATTAGTCATGAAGAACTCACATACTTATTGCGAAAGTTTTTATTAGTAATCGAAACAAAGTGCTAGACGCATACTCCTAGGGGAAGGGTTGGTAGGTGTTAACCATCGCGCGATCCCGACCGCAACGCAAAGGACAACAATCTATAGATCAATTATGCTCCGACTTCCTAACATAGCGGTTCACCATACGTGCATGTTACGGGAATCACTAATTTCAACACAACTATTTCTAGATTCACAACACCCTACTAACATAACTCTTAATATCACCAAATCCATGTCTCAAAACTAATTTAGAGGAATCAAACTTCTCTTTCTAATCAATGCACAAGAAGATGGAAGGTTCATTGTATCCTCTTTGGGTGCCTATCACCTTTGGGACTACTTTTATAGCACAAGCCAACTACCAAGTTACTTAGAGAGATCACTCTCAAAAAGATATAAGTGAAGATCAAGAGTTCTAATTTCACCAAAATATGACACCGCAGTGCTCTAAAAGATCTAACTGAAGCACCAGTGAGCTAAATTGCCTAACTCAAAAGATATAAGCGAAGCTCAAAGAGTATTCTAGCAAATTCATGATGAGTGCATGTCTCTCTCAAAAGGTGTGCAGCAAGGATCATTGTGTCAAAACAAAAAGAAAAGACTCCTATGATACAAGACGCTCCAAGCAAAACACATATCATGTGGTGAATAAAAATATAGCTCCAAGTAATGTTACCGATGGATTGAAGACGAAAGACGGGATGCCTTCCCGGGGCATCCCCAAGCTTAGGCTTTTTGGTGTCCTTAAATTTGGCTTGGGCTGCCTTGGGCATCCCCAAGCTTCAACTCTTTCCACTCTTTATCCCTTTGTCCATGAGAACATCACCCAAAACATGAAAACTTCACAACACAAAACTTAAACAGAAACCCGTGATATCATTAGCACAAGAAAACAAACTACCACCTCTTGAGGTACTGTAGCAAATTTGATTTATATTTATATTGGTCTTAAGTTACTGTATTCTCACTTTTCCATGGCTAGTACCCCCCCCCCCGATACTATCCATAGTTTCATCAAAACAAACAACCAACACAACAAAAACAGAATCTGTCAAAAATAGTCCAGTTTGTAGCAATCTGTATACTTCGTATACTTATGGTATCTCAAAAATTCTGAAACATTACGACAGTTTGGGAAAATGGCATATCAACCAGCAGCAATAAGAATCAACTCAAAAGCTCTTTCTGGATAAAAATGAAGAATAATTTCGTGAGCGCAAAGTTTCTGTCTTTTTCAGTACGATCGAACAACTATCACCAAAACTAGTCATAAAGGTTTTACTTGGCTCAAACACAAAAAGAAACACAAAGAAACACAATCATAACAGAATTATGATGGTGTGGACACAACAAAATAGAAAGCAAAAAGCAAAGATAAATTCATTGGGTTGCCTCCCAACTAGCGCTATTGTTTAACGCCCTTAGCTAGGCATTGATAATTCAATGATGCTCACACAAAAGACAAGAATTGAAGCACAACGAGAGCATCATAAAGGATGTGCAAATCACATCTGAGTCTAACATACTTCCTATGCATAGGAATTTTATAGGAAAAAAATGGTCAAGACAACCAATAGTTACCATATGCAAGGAAGAAGAAAGAGACAATATCAATCTCAACACCAGGAGAGGTGATTTAGTGGTATGAAAGTTTCTACCACAATATTTTCCTCTCTCATAATAATTACATGTGGGATCATATTCAAATTCACCCATATAGCTATCACAAAGGATATTCTTTTCATTATCCACATGCATGCAAAGTTTACGCTCTTCAAAAATAGTGGGATTATCATCAACTAAAGTCATGACTTCTCCAAACCCACTTTCAGTAATATTGCAAATGTCAAATTCATCATGAGGTTTAAACAAATTTTCAAGATCATAAGAAAAATCATCACCCCATTCATGATCATTGCAACGAATAGAGGACATAGCAAAAGTAGCATCCCCAAGCTTAGGGTTTTGCATATTTTTAGCATAATTGTCATTAATAGAATTTAAAATGAAACCATTACAATCATGCTTTTCATCCAAGGAGCCCCCGTGAATCACTTCATAAATTTCTTCATCACAATTTTCAGATTCACGCCTCTCAAGCAAAACTTCATAAAGATAGTCAAGTGCACTCAACTCACTAGGAATTGGATCAACATAATTGGATCTCTTAAAGAGATTAGTAAGTGGATGAGGATACATATCAATAGATTTTCAGCAAGCGAAGATGCAAGCATATTGAAGGCACATAGCACACAAGCAAAGGAAAGGCAAACGAAAAAGGCAAATATTTTTGTAAATTGTTGTTTTTCAGAAGTGGGGGAGAGGAAAACGAGAGGCAAAAAAGTAAATGCAAAAGATGAGTTTGCGAAAGTTACTTGGATAAGCTTCACTTAGAATAGTCCCCGGTGCCAGAAATTGAAACGTTGAAGGAAGACTATTCTTGACTTGATACTCCCCGGCAACGGCGCCATAAATTCTTCTTGCTACCTCTTGATCTTGCGTTGGTTTTTCCCTTGAAGAGGAAAGGGTGATTCAGCACAGTAGCAGTAAGTATTTCCCTTAGTTTGAGAACCAAGGTATCAATCCAGTAGGAGAATCAAGCCAAGTGTCCAGAGTACCTGTGCAAACACAAACGAGCTTGCACCCAACGCTATAAAGGGGTTGTCAATCCCTACAAGATTGATTGCAAAGTGAGATCTGAAGGCGGAAAGTGCGACGAAGTAAAAGTGTAAGGCTGAAAATATGATGTGAAGTAGACCCGGGGGCCATGGTGCTCACTAGAGGCTTCTCTCAAGATAGCAAATATTATGGTGAGTGAACAAATTACTGTCGAGCAATTGATACAACCGCGCAAAGTCATGACTATATCTAAGGAAATGATCATACATATAGGCATCACGTCCGAGACAAGTAGACCGATACTTTCTGCATCTACTACTATTACTCCACACATCGACCCCTATCCAGCATGCATCTAGTTCATGACGAACAGAGTAACGCCTTAAGCAAGATGACATGATGTAGAGAGATAAACTCAAACCAATGTTGTAAACCCATCTTTTTACCCTTGATTGCAATAACATGATACGTGCCTCGCTACCCCTTGTGTCACTGGGAGAGGTCACCGCACGGTATGAACCCAAAACCAAGCACATCTCCCATTGCAAGAATCATAGATCAAGTTGGCCAACCAAAACCCACAACTCGAAGAGAATTACAAGGATATGAAATCATACATATAAGAGATGAGAAGAAACTCAAATAAGATCCATAGATAATCTGATCATAAATCCACAATTCATCGGATCTCGACAAACACACCGCAAAAGAAGATTACATCGGATACATCTCCATGAAGATCATGGAGAACTTTTTATTGAAGATCCAAGAGAGAGAAGAAGCCATCTAGCTACTAGCTTCAGACCCGAAGGTATATGGTGAACTACTCATGAATCATCAGAGAGGCAATGGTGTTGATGAAGAAGCCCTCCGTATCCAAATCCCCCCTCCCGCAGGGCACCAGAACGTGCCCCAAATGGGATCTTGCAGAGACCGAAGCTTGCGGCGGCAGAAAAGTATTTTCGTGGATATCTCACGTGGTTTTTGATTTTTCAGGGATTTATAGGCGGAAGAAGTAGGGCAGACGAGCCACAGGGGGGCCACAAGCCTACTAGGCGCCCTCCCCCTGGTCGCGCATAGGGGGCTTGTGGCCTCCCCTAGTGGCCTCTGCCTTGGTTCTCACCCCCCTGCGTATCTTCTGTTCCAAAAAAAATCTTTTCGGAAGTTTTATTCAGTTTGGACTCCGTTTAATATTCTCCTTTGAAAAGGGTCGAAAACACGGAAAAAACACGAACTGGCACTTGGCACTGAGTTAATAAGTTAGTCCCAAGAAAAAGTATAAAAGGCATACAAAACATCCAAAGTTTGACAAGATAATAGCGTGGAACCATCAAAAATTATAAATACGTTGCAGACGTATCAGGGACTCCTAAGCATCGCGACTCAGAGTCCTAACAGTGCTCATAGCCACTTCCCCCTTTGGGCCGTCTTGGTATCCGGTCAGTCCAATCACGGCGGAGGTACGCGTGGGGCAGGCCCTGCCAACGCAGAGTATCATAGCAAACATGAAAGAAACCAGGCGAAGAAAACATTCAACTAGTCAGCAAGTTATTACAAGTCTTAACAAGTTCATGAAAATGCAAATGAGTTTGACGCCTCCACGTGGCACGATGTGCATTGCAGGAAAAGAACAGGGGGAAGAAATGAGGAGGAGCCGCTGCCGCCAGTCGCTCCAGCTTCATGGGGATTGTCGTTGGTGCTGGTGGCGTCATCTTCCCCGTCGTCGGCCTCAGCGGCATCCCGAGATGAGGGAACTGTGACGCGGGCAAACCTCTTCACCAATGCCTCCACGGGCCCTTCACCGCCTCCACAGCGCCTTTGCGGGCCTCAGCAAGGACCCGCAGGATCACGGAGATGAAGTCAAACCCTCGCTCACGAAGAAGAAGGTGACTGAAGACACGTGTTGCGGCCTCAGAAAAGAGGTCGTGTTACTCACTGTCCAACACCTCGTCCACCTGGATGACGGTGTCCTCCAATGCCACGGCGAGCTCCACGGCGAGCCTAGCGAAGGCATCCTCTGGGGTGTCCAGAGGCTCCTCGAACTCGTCCCGGTAGAGGGTATGGAGCGTCGTCCGAAGCCTGAGCTCAACATCAGGGAAGCCGACCTGCTCCACGACCTTCTTCTTCTCGGACACGGCGAGAGCTTCTTCCTTGGCACCAAGAAGGGCCTTCTTCGAGGTCATCTCCTTCTCCTTCTCGTCCAAGCGCGCCTGCTTCGCGCCCAGGCGAGTTTCCTCCTGGGATAGCTTTTCCTCCTGGGTAGCGACCTTGGTCTTGTAGGCCTCAAGTTCTTCCCCCCGCAGGCGAAGCCGATCAACTTGCTCGGCTTGTTCTTCTTGGAAGGCCTTCAGGTGAGACTCCACCTCTTTGCAGCGTGTGGCAGCTGTTGCGGCTTCCTTCATCGCCTCCTCACACGCGGCTCGAGCGGATTCGGCTTCCTCCAGCGCTACCTCGCGCGCAACACGACCGGCCTTGGTCTCCCTCTCGTCCTCCGCCATCACGACCACGACCTTGCCCAGGGCAGCGAAGGCCTTGTTCAGGAAGCCCTGGGCATATACCGAAGTCCTCTGGATCTCCTCCTGAGGATCCTCCAGTGCTGTCGCGGGCGGTGTCGTCTGGGAGGCATCGTCATGAAGGACAGGGGGCTCTGAAGGTTGCTCGGAGGTTGCAAGAATCGGCGCGCGAGTGGACTGAGGGGCCTCTAGAACTTGCCCCTCGGGCAACGGCCCCGCCACGACCGCCTCAGGACGCTTTGGGGGATCGGGGGGCTCGGCGACTAGGGCCTGAGAGGTCGCCTCGTGAGTCTCCCCTTCTTCATCCACGAACGGCGACGGGGACACGGCAACCGAAGCTTGAGAGGCCCCCTCACGAGTCTCCCCTTTTTCTGCGGCAGGCGGCGACGAATTAGGGAGGAAAGGCGGTTCATCAGGAGTTGCCTTCGGCTTGACGTCGGCCTTCTTCTTCTTCGCCCCCGGCGAGGAAGCTTCCCTGGACATCAGGCAAAAAGGGAACCATCCACGCGAGGACGATGGACGCGTGGGGCGTGCGATGATGAGTCACTTACTCTTCGACGTCGGCCCATCTCCTCTTCCTCCCCGCCCCGATGACGGCAGGGGAGACAGGGCCCCCCATGGAGGGAGCGGAGCCGGACGCCTCAAGCTTCCCACCGGTGGAGGCAGGATCCACCGACGACAACTCATCCCCGTGCCACCGAGGGGCGAGCAAGCACGCGGACCGCATGGCTCATGGGGCCGACACGGGTCTCCTGGAGGTCCTGGCAAGGCGCGAGGAGATCACCGTGGGGACTTTGCCGGTGACATCATCATCTTCGAGCTCGCACAGAAGGACGACCTATGACGGGAGAGGCGCGCTTGCCGGGCAGTCGTCGACGGTCTTCTCCGAGTCCCCCCCCACCGAAGGTGTCATCCGATGACACCTCCACCGGACCAGAGCCCTCAGCCGAGAGGAGCCCCCGCTCATCGAAGGCAGGTGGTACTGCAACAAAATACCTTCCAATCGTGCCAGAAACATGTGCTGACTGGAGACTGTTCTTGTCTTGATTCTCCTCAGCAACAGCACCAGGAATAATTCTGCTACGGCTATGCCTTTAGGGACTTCCTAGGCAAATATGCAAAGGATTTCCCCATGGCCTTGGAGCCTTGCCTTTGTGTTCCTCGAAGCGGAAAGGATGATGTAGCGCAGCAGTGGTAAGTATTTCCCTCGGTTCTGAGAACCAAGGTATCGATCCAGTGGAGGAGTATCACAAGTGCCTGCAAAAACACAAAGAACCTCCTCCCAACGCTATGAAGGGGTTGTCAATCCCTTATAGATTGTTTGCAAAGTGAGAACTGAAAGCAACAAAGTAACAAAGCAAAATAAAAGCAGAGGTGTAGACGATAGATGTGAATAGACCCGGGGGCCATAGTGTTTATTAGTGGTTTCTCTCATGAAAGCAAGTAGACGGTGGGTGAAGAAATTACTGTCGAGCAATTGATAGAACCGCGAAAACACGTGACAATATCTATGGAAATGATTATATCTATAGGCATCACGTCCAAAACAAGTAGACCGATACTTGCTGCATCTACTACTATTACTCCACACGTCGACCGCTATCCAGCATGCATCTAGTGTATTAAGTCCAAAAGAACAGAGTAACACCTTAAGCAAGATGACATGATGTAGATGGACAATCTCATATCAACGACAGAGCCCACCTTGTTACCCTTGATGGCAACCACTCAATGTGTGCCTTGCTGCCCCTACTGTTATTGGGAAAGGTCACCACATGGTAAGAACCCAAAACCAAGCACTTCTCCCATTGCAAGAATCATAGATCTAGTTGGCCAAACAAAACCCAAGACTCGGAGAGACTTACAAGGATATCAAATCATGCATATAAGAAATCAGCAAAGACTCAAATATATATCATAGATAATCTGATCACAAATCCACAATTCATCGGATCTTGACAAACACACCGCCAAAGAAGATTACATCGGATAGATCTCCATGAAGATCATCGAGAACTTTGTATTCAAGATCCAAGAGAGAGAAGAAGCCATCTAGCTACTAACTACGGACCCGTAGGTCCGAAGTGAACTACTCACGAGTCATTGGAGGGGCGATGATGATCATGAAGAAGCCTTCCAACTCCAACGTCCTCTCCGGCAGGGCACCGGGAAGGGTCTCCCGATGAGATCTCGCGGAAACGGAAGGTTGCGGCGGCGGAAAAGTACTTTCAAGGCTCCCCTGACTTTTTGTTGTATTTTAGGGAATATATTGGCCAAAGATCTAGGTCAGGGTGGTGCCAGGGTGGCCACAAGTCCTGCCACCGCCTCCCCCTGGTGGCGGAGTGGGGGCATGTGGGCTCCCTGGAGCCCTCCTGGCTTGCCCCACAGGCCCCCTGATCTTCTTCCATTCGGGAAAAATCATTTCGGGGATTTTATTTCGTTTGGACTCCGTTCCAAAATAAGATATTAACTCCTGCTCGTCCTCGAGTAGGGAAGTGATAAAGAATGAATTAATAAGTTAGTCCCAAAAAACGATATAAAAGATACATAAAACATCCAAACATGACAAGATAACAGTGTGAAACCATCAAAAATTATAGATACGTTTGAGACGTATCAAGCATCCCCAAGCTTAACTCCTACTCGTCCTCGAGAAGGGAAGTGATAAAGAATGAATTTTTTATGCTTTCATGCTACCTAGCATAGATGTCCTTTGTAACTCCTCTTATGTGACGTGAATGTTCAGATCCATTAGATTCAAAACAATAGTTTGCAATTGATGTGGAAACAATAATAATTCAAGCAAACTAGCAAGGTAATCATGAACTTTCAAAATAACAAGGCCAAAAGAAAGTTATCCCTAAAAAGCATATATTCTGGCTATGCTCTATCATCATTGCACAACGAATTTAAATCATGCACAACCCTGGTATTGGCCAAGTAATTGTTTCACGCCTTTACTTTCTCAAACCTTTTCAACTCTCACGCAATACATGAGCATGAGCCATGGTTTTGGCACTATAGGTGATGTGGAGTGTGGTGGAGGTTGCAAGACAAAAAAAGGAGAAGATAGTCACATTAATTAGGCATATCAATGAGCTATGGAGATGCTCATCAATAGATATCAATGTGTATGAGTAGGGATTGCCATACAAACGGTGCACTAGAGCTAAGAGTATGTGAAAGCTCTTAAAGAAAACTAGTGGGTGTGCATCCAACTTGCTTGCTCACGAAGACCTAAGGCAATTTTGAGGAAGCCTATCATTGGAATATACAAGCCAAATTATATAATGAAGATTTCCCACTAGCTATATGGTGGTGACAAAACGAGAGACTCTCAATCATGAAGATCATGGTGCTTAATAAGCACAAGTGTGGAAAAAGTTGTAACATTGTCCCTTCTCTCTTTTTCTCTCATTTTTTTGGTGGGCTCTTTGGCCCCTTTTTTTATTTTTCTTTTTTTATTTTGGTGGGATTATTTGGCCTCTTTTATTTCCTCACATGGGACAATGCTCCATTAATGATGATCATCACACTTTCAACTCAAAACTTACAACAACAATGACACTGTATGGAATGCCTTCGGTAGTGTACCGTGACAATGATCTACCATGGCATAGACATTAATGGAAACATCATGCTAGCTATCTTACGATCATGCAATAGCAATGTAGACGTGGTGGCACAAGTCATGGTGGTAGTTGCATGGCAATATATCTCGGAATGACTTTGAAAAAGCCATAGTAGGTAGGTATGGTGGCTGTTTTGAGGGAGGCTAATGATGGGTTTTTGTGCACCGGCAAGAGTTGCACGTCACTAAGAAGATAGTGATGGTGGAAGGTGAAAGTGCATCTAAACCATGGACTCAACATTAGTCATGAAGAACTCATATACTTGTTGCAAAAAAATTATTAGTTATCAAAACAAAGAATTCAACGCATACTCCTAGGGGAAGGGTTGGTAGGTATAAACCATCGCGCGATCCCGACCGCCACGCAAACGATGACAATCAAAAGACTAATCATGCTCAGACTTCATCACATAGCGGTTCACCATATGTGCATGCTACGGGAATCACTAACTTCAACACAAGTATTTCTAGATCCACAACACCTTACTAGCATGACTTCAATATTACCAAAGCCACAACTCAAAACTAATTGAGATGAATCAAACTTCTCTAACTATTCAATGCACATGAAGGTGGAAGTTTTCGTATTACTTTGGATAACTACCCCTTTTGAGACTACTTGCAAAGCATAGATAAATTACCAAGCCCCGCACCGCTGCGCTCTAAAAGATATAAGTGAAGCACATAGAGCAAAAGTATCTAGCTCAAAAGATATAAGTGAAGCACATGTGAGCTGAATTGTCTACCAAAGGATATAAGTGAAGCTCGACAAAATCACGATGAGTGCATGTCTCTCTCTCTAGGTGTGCAGCAAGGATGATTGTGACACAACAAAAAATAAAAGACTCCTATGATAAAAGACGCTCCAAGCAAAAACACATAACATGTGGTGAATAAAAATATAGCCCCAAGTAATGTTACCGATGGATTGAAGACGAGAGAGGGGATGCCTTCCCGGGGCATCCCCAAGCTTAGGCTTTTACGGCATCCTTTAATCTCTTGGGGTGCCTTGGGCATCCCCAAGCTTGAGCTCTTGCCACTCTTTATCTCTTTGTCCATAAGAACTTCACCCAAAACATGAAAACTTCACAACACGAAACTTAAACAGAAACTCGTGATAACATTAGTATGAGAACGCAAACCACCACTTCCTTACGTACTGTAGCAAACTTAAATTCTCCTTGTGCTGATGTTGAGTTACTGTATTTAAAATCTTCCATGGCTAATACCCCTGGATACTATCCATAGTTTCATCAAAATAAGCAACCAACACAACAAAAAACAGAATCTATTAATAGCAGACCACTCTATAGCAATCTGTATATTTCGTATACTTATGGTACTTCAAACATTCTGAACAATTACGACAGTCTGAAGAATTTTCATAGAAATCAGCAGCAAAAAGAATCAACTCAAAATCTCTTACAGTAAAAAAATGAAAATTCTTTTCGTGAGAAGAAAGTTTCTATCTTTTCCAGCATGACCAAACGATCATCCTCAAGACTAATCATAACGGTTTTGCTTGGCACAAACGCAAAAAGAAACACAAAAAACACGATCATAACAGAATTATGAAAGTGTGGGAAACACAAAACAGAAAGAAAAAGGATAGATTCGTTGGGTTGCCTCCCAACAAGCGCTTTTGTTTAACGCCCTTAGCTAGGCAAAAGGTGATGGAATCACGTATAGTCATCTTTGGTGCTCAAACCGTAAGTAGCCCTCATCATAGATTCATAAGGCAATTTTATTTTCTTTCAAGGAAAGTGCTCCATGCCTGATGGGGTCATAGTCCTAGGGTAGGGTCATAGGCCTGCCCTACATGTCCTACCCGAGGACTACCCCACACAAGGGACAGGACCTTAAGTCTGCCCCGACTGAATTAAGCTGTCCCCATCATCCAGTCGGTAACAGGCCCAGAATCATCCAGTCGGAGACTAACATTCGGAGAGCACCAGGCCAACTGACTGGATACACTCGGTACGTCGTAACCTCTCCGGAGGTAAACTGTTGTACGTTTCCGGGTGCGTTATTAGCATTTAGAGCATACGTTATCTGTAACGTATGCATTCAATCGCCACTACTTCACCCCTGAGTCAGAACCGTTGTGGAGGGCAGCGCACTCTATATAAGCCGCCCTCCCCCACTGGTCAAGGGGTTAGCACATCATTGTATTCCATATTACACTCGGTAACAAGCTCCGAGAGCACTGAGACGTAGGGCTGTTACCTCCACCGCAGAGGGGCCTGAACTCATACAACCTCGTCGTAGCTAGGACTCTGCCCATCTCATTCGTACCCTACACATCTACTGTCAGGCTTATACCCACGATAGTTGGCGCCCACCGTGGGGCAGGCGTCTAAGCGACTTCCGACGAGTTTGCAACTACGATCCTTCATCATGTCGTCTGGTGGACATTGGAGCATGGATCATCAGATACTCTTCGGCGCTCTCTCCTTCGCCGTCGATGATTCGGCATGGCATCGGGAGGCGCCTCTCGACGTCAAGGCCATGCATTTCCGTGCTGGCGCTCGCGGCGTTCTTCTTCTCCAACAATCGCCTCCATTGTCAGTTTGCACCTCCGTCATGCGCCGCAACAAGCGTTCCCTCAGTCCGCGTCTCGAACGTTGGGTGCAGCATGCCAGGGCGCGTCAGATCGCGTCCTCTCAAGTGGCAGTTCTGGAGTCTGTTGTGGTTGCCCCGCATTCCCAGTGCTCGAGCTCGGTTCCGACTGAGCTCCCCTCCGAGTATACGGGCCGCGGACCTGCAGCAGAAGTCCACATGGCCAACACCCATGAAGATCCCCATGAGGCCGGCCGGAGCGAGCGCGAAGTCGGTGAAGCATCCGGCGCACGCCGTCCGCCTCGTCGTTCCGCCAGTCGGCACACCCGGCGGAGCAACGTGGAGTTGTTCCGCACACCTCTCCTCAACTTGGCTGCGGCTGCCAAGATCGTCGATTCCCTCCAACCGACTGAATCAGAGGCAGGAAGGGGAATTGAGCAGATCCGTGCTTTATTGCACACGGCGCAGCAGCAGAATTCGGCAGTTTCTCAGTCGCACAATCGGATCCACAATAGTTCCGTCCATGCAAACACGCATCGGTCAGTTCACAGCCCTGGCTCCCATCAGCACCGCAGGGGAGGCAGCCGTTCTATGATCCGTGAAGATCGCCGCCGCTCGCGCACCCCTGCGCGGGGTGGACCCTATGGGTCCTGTCATCATGATGATCGGCGTTCAGTCGGCGACACTTATGACCCAAGACCCGACGCAAGAGGGCGAATCGCCCAGCGAAGAGTCGACAAAGGTCGAGCCCACTGCGATGGTCACGATCTGGATCGTCCGAGTGGCAGCAGGACCATCATGTCTGGCCCCGAGTGTTTTAGCCGAGCCATCCGCTCGGCTGACATCCCGCCCAACTTCCGATTGGCAGCGGGAATCGGTAAATTTACGGGGGAATCCAAGCCTGAAACATGGCTAGACTACTACCGAGTGGCAGTCCAGATCGGAGGAGGGGACGACCATGTCGCTATGAAGCACCTCCCTCTGATGCTCGACGGCTCGGCGCGAGCTTGGCTGAACCAGTTGGCCCCCTCAAGCATTTACAGTTGGGCAGATCTGGCCCGAGTGTTCATCAGGACCTTCGAAGGGACATGCAAACGCCCTGCAGGTCTTGTGGAGCTTCGACACTGTGTCCAGAAGCCGAACGAGCCCTTGCGCGACTTCATCCAGCGATGGACAACTCTCTACCACACGGTGGAGAACGTCACCGAACATCAAGCGGTCTGCGCATTCAAGGCAGGCGTACGGTACAGGGAGCTGTACCTAAAGTTCGGCCGGACAGGCGATATCTCCATGAGCAAGATGATGGAGATAGCAGCTCGCTATGCAAATGGCGAGGCAGAAGACCGCATTCGGAGTGGCAAACACAAGACAGTCGGCGATGCCGACGGAGGTAACACTCGGAAGCAAAAACAGAAAGTTCCGCCCACACCGCAGGCAGAAGCTGCAGCTGTCACCAGCACCAAGTTCAAGGGTAAAGGGAAAACGCAGTCTGCTCCCAAGAAGAAGCTGTTCAACAATCCCATCCTGGACCAGCCTTGTCCGGTTCATACGAAGATGGACGAAGAAGGCAACCCCATATACGTGAAGCACACCACTCGGCAATGTCGTCTCCTGATCCAGGGGTTCAGCGAAGGGCAACCGAGTGAGAAGAATCCTGAACAAGATGAGTAGGATAAAGAGGATTCGTTCCCCCAAGTCCATGCAACCCTCATGATTTTTGCTGACGTCGAAAGCAAGAGTCGACTGAAGTTGATGAACAGAGAGGTCAACATGGCCGTTCCGACTGCTCCCAAGTTCCTTAAATGGTCTCAGACTGCGATCACCTTTGATCAGTCAGATCATCCAACGCATGTCCCCACCCCAGGAAGACAGGCTTTGGTCGTCGACCCGGTGGTGGAAGGAGTCCGACTGCGCAAAGTCCTCATGGACGGTGATAGCAGACTGAACATCATGTACGCTGACACTCTCAAGGGAATGGGCATTCCGATGTCCAGACTCAGCGAGAGCAGTATGCAGTTTCACGGAGTCGTCCCTGGACGGAAGGCCAAGTTACTCGGCCAGATCGCGTTGGACGTCACCTTCGGCTCCGACAAAAACTTTCGCAAGGAGAAGCTCACATTTGAGGTGGTGGATTTCCAGAGCGCTTACCATGCCATTCTGGGTCGCCCGGCATACGTGAGCTTCATGGCACGTCCATGCTATGTGTACTTGAAGTTGAAGATGCTGGGCCCAAAAGGCGTTATCACCATCACCGGCAACCGCCAGCGAGCCGAGGAGTGTCTGCAAGAGGGATCAAGAATCGCCGACCATCAGATGGCGGTACTCGAGCTCGACGAATACAAGAAGACAGTCGACCCTGCCGACCTGATGCGCTCGAAGAAACCAGCTTCTGAGTCCGCGTTCCAGTCGGTGGGAGAGATGAAGAAAGTCAGCATCCACCCGACGGATGATTCTGCCGCCCCGACGAACATCTCCACCACCCTCGATCCTAAATAGGAAGCCGAGCTCACCCAATTCCTCCGTGAGAACTGGGACATCTTCGCATGGAAATCATCTGACATGCCAGGTGTACCCAGGGAGTTGGCTGAGCACCGACTGCATATGGATCCCGCTGCTCGGCCCGTCCGAGAGAGCCTGCGCCGGTCCGCCGCGCACCACAGGAAGGCAATCGGAGAAGAGGTGGCCAAGCTGTTGGTGGCCAACTTCATTCGTGAGGTTCACCACTCCGAGTGGCTCGCCAATGTCGTCATGTTGCCCAAGAAGGACAAGTCACTCCGAATGTGCATTGACTTCAAGCACCTCAATAAGGTCTGCCCGAAAGATCATTTTCCGCTCCCGCGCATAGATCAAATTGTCGATTCGACTGCGGGATGCGAGCGTTTGTCATTTCTTGATGCCTATTCGGGCTATCATCAGATCCGTCTGTATGGTCCCGATGAGTTGAAAACAGCCTTCATCACCCCGTTTGGGTGCTTCTGCTACATCACTATGCCTTTCGGTCTGAAGAATGCAGGAGCTACCTTTATGCGCATGATCCAAAAATGTCTCCTCGACCAGATCGGTCGCAATGTGGAGGCATACATGGATGATATCATAGTCAAGTCACGCAAAGGTTTCGACCTGCTGACTGACTTGGCAGAAACATTCGCCAACCTTCGTAGGTATGATATCAAGCTCAACCCAGCCAAATGTTCATTCGGTGTTCCCAGCGTAAAGTTACTCGGTTTCTTCGTTTCCGAACGAGGGATCGACGTCAACCCCGAAAAGATTGGGACCATCGTCCGAATGGAGAGGCCGGTCAGAATACACGATGTTCAACGGCTCACAGGTTGCCTAGCGGCTTTGAGCAGGTTTATCAGTCGACTCGGCGAAAAAGCACTTCCTCTGTACCGACTCATGAAGAAGTCAGATACCTTCGAGTGGACAGACGAAGCCCAAGTCGCATTCAACGACGTCAAATTCCTACTTTCCACCCAGCCGGTTCTTACTGCTCCGCTCAGTAAAGAGCCCCTTCTTCTGTATATCGCGGCTACAAATCAAGTCGTCGGTACTGTTCTTACAGTCGAGCAAGAAGAAGAAGGCAAAGCATAGAAAGTTCAGCGGCCAGTGTACTACGTGTCCGAAGTCCTCACACCTTCCAAGCAGAGGTATCCCCATTATCAGAAACTTATCTATGGGATTTATATGACTGCGAAGAAGGTGGCCCATTATTTCCAAGACCACTCGGTATCCGTCGTTTCTGATGCTCCGTTGTCGGAAATTCTCCACAATCGAGACGCATCAGGCCGAGTGGCGAAGTGGGCAATGGAGATGCTGTACTGTGGCATCAAGTTCGAGGCCAAGAAAGCTATTAAGTCTCAAGCCCTGGCTGACTTCATAGCAGAGTGGGTAGAACAACAGCAACCGACCCACATCCACTCGGCTCATTGGACAATGTTCTTCGATGGGTCTAAGATATTGAATGGCTCCGGCGCTGGCGTTGTGATCATATCACCAAAAGGCGACAAGCTCAAGTACGTCCTTCAGATACACTTTGATTCCTCCAATAACGAGGCATAGTATGAAGCTCTCCTCTACGGATTGCGCATGGCCATCTCACTCGGCGTCCGTCGCCTGATGGTCTACGGCGATTCAGATTTGGTGGTCAACCAAGTGATGAAGGACTGGGACGTAAGGAACCCCACCATGACAACATACTGCAATGCAGTGAGGAAGCTGGAGAAGAAGTTTGAATGTCTAGAACTTCATCATGTTCCAAGACTGAAGAACCAAGCAGCTGACGAGTTGGCGAAACTCGGATCCACTCGGAGACCAGTCCCGAGTGATATCTGCCTCGAGCACCTCCATCTTCCCTCAGTCAAAGAAGATCCCTTCACAGAAGAACCGGTACAGCCCAAGAGCGTAACAGATCCGACTGAAGTCGATGTACCTGCTGTGGTTGATCTGGTCACAGAGATTCTGGTTGTCATTCCCGATTGGACTGAGCCGATCATTGCATATATCCTAAGATAAGAACTTCCAGAAGATGAAGTTCAAGCCCGACAAATAGTTCGCAGGTCGAAGGCATTCACTGTCATTGACGGGCAATTGTACAAGGAGAGTGTTTCAGGCGTTCTTCAACGCTGCATTTCCCCAGAAGAAGGGCAGTTGATCCTAGAGGATATTCACTCGGGAACCTGCGGTCATCACGCTTCTTCGAGAGCGATCGTCGCCAAGGCATTCAGAGCTGGATTCTTCTGGCTACAGGCTAACGAGATGGCTAAAGCTATGGTTGACCGATGTGAAGGCTGCCAGTTCTACTCCAACAAGTCCCACAAACCAACATCTGCACTAAAGCCGATCCCACTTGTGTGGCCATTTGTAGTTTGGGGACTAGACACAGTCGGACCATTCAAGACAGGCCAAGGGGGCTACACACATCTGTTGCTGGCAGTCGACAAGTTTACAAAATGGATAGAAGCCAAGCCCATCAAGAAACTCGACGCCTCAACAGCTGTCAAGTTTGTCAGGGACATCATCTCCAGATTCGGGGTACCTCACAGCATAATCACGGACAATGGGACAAACTTCGACTCGGACAGGTTCAAAGGCTTCTGTGCGAGTCAGGGTATCCGAGTGGATTTTGCTTCCGTAGCACATCCACAATCCAACAGACAAGGTGAACGTGCGAATGGACTTATCCTTCAATGTTAGAAGCCCCGACTCTTGCGAGAGGTAGGACACGCTGCTGGTGCATGGGTCACAGAGTTACCTTCAGTCCTTTGGGGCCTCCGCACCACTCCGAACAGATCAACGGGGCGATCACCGTTCTTCCTCGTTTATGGAGCAGAAGCGGTCCTTCCGAGTGACCTGCTTCACAATGCCCCATGAGTCGAACTCTTCTCCGAAGATGAAGCAGAACAAGCAAGACAAGATGGAGTCGATCTTCTGGAGGAGGAACGCGAGATGGCACTCACTCGTTCAACAATTTACCAACAAGATCTGCGACATTTTCATGCGCGTCATGTCAAGAGTCGCACATTCCAAGCAGGCGATTTAGTGCTCCGAGTGGATCAGCAGAAACCCCACAAGTTGGCTCCGGCCTGGGAAGGGCCTTCCATCGTCTCCAAGGTGCTGAACAACGGAGCATACAGACTCTACAACATTCTGAAGGAGACAGACAAGTCGCGCGCGTGGAACGGGGATCTCCTCAAGCGTTTTTATACGTGATCGTCGACTGAAGCAGTGTAACGAACAAGTTTGAAGAAATAATATATTCAGCAGATTCGGTTTCGTGCAGATTCAGAGTTCTCCCACACACAAAAAAAACTTAGCTGCGGTCCTGCATCGCCCAAGTACTCACTTCCTCCGGGTGTGCACTATACGTCACACTCGGCGACTTAGCTGCGATCCTGAATCGCCTAAGTATTAACCTCCTCTGAGTGTGCACTATATGTCACACTCGGGGACTTAGCTGCGATCCTGAATCGCCTAAGTACTAACCTCCTCCGAGTGTGCACTATACGTCGCACTCGGGGACTTAGCTGTGATCAAGAATCACCAAAGTACGCACTTCCTCCGAGTGTGCACTATACGTCACACTCGGGGACTTAGCTGTGATCAAGAATCACCTAAGTACTAACCTCCTTTGAGTGTGCACTATACGTCGCACTCGGGGACTTAGCTGAGATCCTGAATCGCCTAAGTATTAACCTCCTTCGAGTGTGCACTATATGTCGCACTCGGGGACTTAGATGTGATCAAGAATTACCTAAGTACTAACCTCCTTTGAGTGTGCACTATACGTCGCACTTGGGAACTTAGCTGCGATCCTGAGTCGCCTAAGTATTAACCTCCTTCGAGTGTGCACTATACGTCGCACTCGGGGACTTAGATGTGATCAAGAATCACCTAAGTACTAACCTCCTTCGAGTATGCACTATACGTCGCACTCGGGGACTTAGCTGCGATCCTGAATCGCCTAAGTATTAACCTCCTTCGAGCGTGCACTATACGTCGCACTCGGGGACTTAGCTGCGATCCTGAATCGCCTAAGTATTAACCTCCTTCGAGTGTGCACTATACGTCGCACTTGAGGAATTAGCTGTGATCAAGAATCACCTAAGTACTAACCTCCTTCGAGTATGCACTATACGTCGCACTTGGGGACTTAGCTGTGATCAAGAATCACCTCCGTACTAACCTCCTTCGAGTGTGCACTATACGTCGCACTCGGAGACTTAGCCGCGATCCTGGATCGCCTAAGTACTAACCTCCTTCGAGTGTGCACTATACGATGCACTCGGGGACTTAGCCGCGATCCTGGATCGCCCAAGTACTAACCTCCTCCGAGTGTGCACTATACGTCGCACTCGGGGACTTAGCTGTGATCAAGAATCACCTAAGTAATAACTTCCTCCGAGTGTGAACTATACGTCACACTCGGGGACTTAGCTGCGATCCTGAATCGCCTAAGTCTTAATCTCCTCCGAGTGTGCACTACAAGTCGCACTCGGGGACTTAGACGTGACCAAGAATCACCTAAGTCTTAATCTTCTCCGAGTACGCACTAAGTGTTGCACTCGAAACAGCATTCAAACAAAAGACTAAATGTTTTCATTCCGACAACATAAGTCCAAAAACGATAGGTGACTCAGTGCGGATCAAGATTACCCGCACCGATTTAAAAGTATGACGGCCAACAGAAGTGGCCAGAGTATCTTACAGGTAAACACTCGGCATACCGAGGATAAAGTTTGATCACGCGTCAACTGGGCCGGCGTCAGGACATGAGGGCTCCACAAAAGTGTCCAAGTTGATTCCTTCAGCGATGCGGGTAGTAGTCTCAAGGAACGTCTCCATGAAGTCTTCGAATCGAAGCTTCTTCGTGTTGGCGACCTTCAATGCTTTCAGCTTATCTTCCCGCACCTCCTTGCAATGGACTCGGACCAAGGACAGCGCAACATCAGCACCGCAACGCGCTGCCGATTTCTTCCAGGATTGCACTCGGCTCGGAACCTCCTCCAGTCGCCCCGTCAGGGTCTCCATCTCCTGCCGCGACTCGTCTTCCGGCCAAAGTTCCTTGTTAATTCGGCCGACGATTTCTCTCAGTCGACCGATGAAAGGACCTACTTTGCCTACGCGGATATGTGCCCGGAGCAGATCCCGGTTGGCGTCATCGCCGAGTGGCCCTCTTGGCTTCTCCAGCCATGAGCTCCGCCTGCACCATGGCCCCCTTGGCCGCTCCCACCTGCTCCTCTGGGACACACCGGATGCTGAATTCAGCATTCGACGAACCGGGAATCGTGGGAAGTTCCTGGGGCATCCCAAGGTTCACCCCAGTCGGTTCCTCCCTCACTGGCACCGGTTCAGTCGGTAGTGGCACTTCGGTCGATGGAGCGTCGACGACGAGGGAAGCAGCAGGAGGAGCAGCCTCAGGAACTGGCTCCAGGACGGGCTCCACAGCGGGGTCGGCTCTCCCCTGGTCGTCCTCGTCCAGGTGAATCGCCCCTGACAATGACAAGCCGAATGACATAACGTCTCAGAAAAAGAAAGAATGGCGCAGTCCGCAGGAATAAAATACCCGACTCTCCTACAACATACCTGGCTGGGACGAAACGACATTGTCCGTGTCCATGGGGTCATCCCCTTGGTGGGCCGGAGAGGTTGCAGAAGTGGCAACCCTGTCGAGTGAAGTCCATTCGACTTATAAAGCAGGAGTTCACTCGGTCAACAGAAAGAGCCGAAAGTTAGATTCACTTACGTGGAGGTGACGGGGATGGCCATCCTCATCCGCGGCAGAGCCTTCCGAGGTTTGGGCCCACTCGGCTTGGGCGCCCTGGAGGACTGGCCTGCGGGCTCAGCGGCTGCGTCCCTGGCCCTCTTGGTGCCTCGAACACTCGGTACCACCGGGGCAGCAGGCGGAGCACTCGACGACGCAGGAGGAGCTGAAGGGACGGCGGGCTCATGTCGACGCTTACTCCGATGCTCTGGTCGCGGAGGTGGCGAGTCTGGCTCTTCATCCTCTTCCTCTTCCTCGCTGTCCTCCTCCTCCGACTCCCCGCTGTCGGAGACGTATTCGGCGCTCTCCACGCTCCCCTCCTGGCTGCCTTCTTCCTCCTCCTCCTCCGGATTCCCGTTCGAGACGGGGGAGAACCAGTTGGTCCACGCCTGCATGAATTTCAGTCGGAAACATTAAGCATCACACGGAGATATAAGTAAACGACTGGAATAAAGACGATTCAATGCACTCGGCTGATGCCACTCACCTGATTCGGTGGAGGGTTGTCCGCGCTGTAAGGCGCCAATCGGCGGGCTCCTTTAGGATTCTCACAAGGACCCGTGATTTGGAGCACCAACGAGGTCACCTTCTCCTCGAGTATGCCCACCACGTTGGTCCGAGTGGAATCCTCAGGCCCTGTGTAGTGCCACATAGCATGGTCCCGAGCCTGCAGAGGCTGGATCCGCCGACCGAGGAAGACTTCCAGCAGGTCTATACCGGTGACCCCTCTCCTAACAACATCCACGAGTGCCTCAACCAAAGGCTGGATATCGTTCCTCTCGGCCTTATAGAGCGCGAGTTGTTTGGGTGGAGCGGGACGGTCTAGACTAAATGGAGGCAGCCCAGTCGACGCATTCGGACAGGCTATGTCCTGGCAGTAGAACCACGTCGACTGCGAGTTCCTGACCGACTCGCTCAACTGGAGAGCAGGATAGCTGCTCCGACTCTTCTTCTGGAACCCTAAACCCCCGCAGAGCTGGAGGAGATGCGTCTTGTCGTCCGACTGACTAAGACGTTTGATGGTTTGAGAGCGGGAGGAGAAGATATGTTTGAATAAACCCCAATGGGGGGCAACCGATAAAGCACTCGCACAAAACAATGAAGGCAGAAAGATGGGCGATGGCATTCGGAGGGAAGTGATGGAGTTGAGCACCAAAGTGATTCATGATGCCTTTGAAGAAGGGATGCGGGGGCAGAGAAAAACCTGTGTGAACATGGCTGAGGAGCAAGACACGCTCCCCCTCCCGTGGCGCCGGCTCGACCTCGTCGTCCGTCGGCAGCCTCCAGGACTTATGAATGAGCATGCCGTGCTCCACCAGCTCCAACAGGTCCCCCTCCGTCACCGTGGAGGGGAGGAAATCTCCTTGGATCCACCCCGCTGGCAGCGGCCGCTGCCGCCGTTGAGCAGCCGCCGCCTTGCTCTTCTTCTTCCTCGCCTCCATCTTGCTGGTCTGACCCTTGGTCATGGAGGCGACGGCGAGTCCTCGAGGAGGAGGAGGAGGAAGAAGTGTAGGTGCACAGGGGGTGGCGTGGAAGACGGAGCAGGCAGGAGCGAAAGATTCGGCGAGCCTAACCGAGGAGTCTCGCGGCCCAGAGTTAAATAGAGCACCGACTGGGTCGCTGGCGAGCGGGCCCGAAACCTTATCTGCCCAACCGGCCACGGTGATATCAGTGGAGGAGTTGAAGGTGCGGGAATCGAGGAGTCAGGCGCTACTCGAGCGCGCTGATGTCGTCCCCGCTGAGCGCGCGGAACCCGAAATTTGAGATCCCGGAAAATCCGCCGCTGTCAGTTGACCAGTCGCGTCAAAAGATGCCGCGAAAGCACTCGGTTTCTGACATTCCGTTTCGCAAGCACTTCCACTCGGAACGCTGGTCAGGAGAGATAAAATGGATAGAGGCAAGCAACGCCCAAGCCGAACCTAGTCCAGTCGGATCTGAACCTCAAGCACCGCTTCGGTGTTTCAACCCCAATCCATTCGGGGACTAATGATGGGGTCATAGTCCTAGGGTAGGGTCATAGGCCTGCCCTACATGTCCTACCCGAGGACTACCCCACACAAGGGACAGGACCTTAAGTCTGCCCCGACTGAATTAAGGTGTCCCCATCATCCAGTCGGTAACATGCCCAGAATCATCCAGTCGGAGACTAACATTCGGAGAGCACCAGGCCAACCGACTGGATACACTCGGTACGTCGTAACCTCTCCGGAGGTAAACTTCCGTACGTTTCCGGGTGCGTTTATTAGCATTTAGAGCATACGTTAACTGTAACGTATGCATTCAATCGCCACTACTCCACCCCTGAGTCAGAACCGTTGTGGAGGGCAGCGCACTCTATATAAGCCGCCCTCCCCCACTGGTCAAGGGGTTAGCACATCATTGTATTCCATATTACACTCGGTAACAAGCTCCAAGAGCACTGAGACGTAGGGCTGTTACCTCCACCGCAGAGGGGCCTGAACTCATACAACCTCGTCGTAGCTAGGACTCTGCCCATCTCATTCGTACCCTACACATCTGCTGTCAGGCTTATACCCACGACAATGCCCTTCTTCAAAGTAAATTGAAATCTAATATTCCCTTCCTTCAGATCGATGATACCACCAATAGTCCTTAGGAGAGGTCTACCAAGAATAATGGGACATGAAGGATTGCAGTCTATGTCAAGTACAATGAAATCCACGGGTACATAGTTCTTATTTGCAACAATAAGAACATCATCGATCCTCCCCATGTGTTTCTTGACAGTAGAATCCGCAAGATGCAAATTAAGAGAACACTCTTCAATCTCATGAAAACCAAGAATATCACATAAAGACTTTGGAATCGCGGAAACACTAGCACCCAAATCACACAAAGCATTGCACTCATAGTTTTTGATCTTGATTTTGATAGTAGGTTCCCACTCATCATGAAGTTTTCTAGGTATAGAGACTTCTTATTCGAGCTTCTCTTCAAGAGATTTCATCATAGCATCTACGATATGCGCGGTAAAAGCTTTCCTTTGACTATAAGCATGTGGAGAGTTTGCCATGGATTGCATTAAAGAAATGCATTCAAACAAGGAGCAATTATCATAATTGAATTCCTTTAAATCCAAAGTGGGACTTTCATTACTACCCACAATTTTGACTTCTTCTACTCCACTCTCCACACCTTTATCATCAAGATAGGTGGACTCCGAATCATTGGGGTGTTTTTCAACCAAAGTGAATTCATATCCAGCCCCTCCATAAACAGAGATTCAAGAGGAGACACACCAAGCACTTTAAGATCTTCGTGATTTGCATCACTAGAACGCACCCTTTTAAACCATTCATGCCTAGCGCAAATTTGGGCGGTTCTTTCTTTTCTCTCATTCATGGAGATACGCATAGCTTTCAAAGTTTCATCCAAGTTGACCTTGGGAGGAGCGCATCTAACTATCAAAGCATCAATATCACAAGACATCCTATCAACGCTCTTAGCCAAATCGTCTATTTTGAGTAGTTTTTCCTCTATGGACGCATTGAAAATCTTTTGAGAGTTAATGAACTCTTTGATATTACTCTCTAAATCAGAGGGTAATTTGTTGTGATTTCCGTATGTGTTGTTGTAGGAATTGCCATAATTGTTAGAGGAGTTACTAGGAAAGGGCCTAGGAACATAGTTTCCTCTAAAAGCATTGTTGTTGCCAAAATTGTTCCTACCAACAAAATTCTCGTCCAAACTAGCGTTGCTACTCTCAATCAAAGAAGATAGTGGCATGTCATTAGGATACACGGTAGTGTTTCTACTAGCAACCAAATTCATCAACTCGTCCATCTTAGCACTAAGCGAGTTAATCTCTTCTATAGCGTGTACCTTTTTGCTAGCAGGTGACCTTTCAGTGTGCCACTGAGAGTAGTTGGTCATGATATTGTCTAGGAGTTTTGTGGCGTCTCCTAACGTGATTTTCATGAACGTTCCACCTGAGGCGGAGTCCAAGATATTGCGAGAAGCGAAATTCAAGCCAGCGTAAAAGATTTGTATAATCATCCACAAACTCAAGCCATGAGCGGGACAATTTCTAATCATAAGCTTCATCCTCTCCCAAGATTGTGCAACGTGTTCATGATCAAGTTGCTTGAAATTCATGATATCGTTACGTAAGGAGATGATCCTAGCCGGCGGAAAATACTTGGATATGTAAGCATCTTTGCACTTATCCCAAGAATCGATACTATTTTTAGGCAAAGAAGATAACCAAGTTTTCGCGCGATCTCGCAACGAGAAAGGAAAAAGTTTCAACTTAATCACGTCATTAAACACATCTCTTTTCTTTTGCATATCACAAAGAACAATGAAGGTATTGAGATGGGATGCGGCATCTTCACTAGGAAGGCCAGAGAATTGCTCTTTCATAACAAGATTCAGCAAAGCTGCGTTGATTTCATACGATTCCGCACTAGTGGCGGGAGCAACCGGAGTACTAATAAAATCATTATTACTAGTGCTCGAGAAGTCGCAAAGTTTGATGTTTTCAGCCATGATGATTTCAAAAAACAAACAAGCACACAAGCAATCAAGAAAACCGGCCAAGGAAAACGACAAAGGCAAAAGAAAACGGCAAAGGAGAAAGGCAAATGAAAACGACAAATGTGAAGTGGGGGAGAGGAAAACGAGAGGCAACTGGCAAAAAAGTAAATGCGGGAGATGAGTTTGTGAGACCTACTTGGATAGATCTTGATCTCTCATCCCCGGCAACGGCGCGAGAAATACTTCTGCTACTGCAACAAAAGACCTTCCAACGGCGCCCGAAATGCGTGCTGACGGGAGACTGTTCTTGTCTTGATTCTCCTCAGCAACGGCACGAGGAATCCTTCTGCTACGGCTATGCCTTTAGGGACTTCCTAGGCAAATATGCAAAGGATTTCCCCATGGCCTTGGAGCCTTGCGTTGGTGTTCCCTCGATGCGGAAAGAGTGATGTAGCGCAGCGGTGGTAAGTATTTCCCTCAGTTTTGAGAACCAAGGTATCGATCCAGTGGAGGAGTATCACAAGTGCCTGCACAAACACAAAGAACCTGCTCCCAACGCTATGAAAGGGTTGTCAATCAATTATAGCTTGTTTGCAAAGTGAGAACTGAAAGCAACAAAGTAATAAAGCAAAGTAAAAGCAGAGGTGTAAACGATAGATGTGAATAGACCCGGGGGCCGTTGTGTTTACTAGTGGCTTCTCTCATGAAAGCAAGTAGACGGTGGGTGAACAAATTACTGTCGAGCAATTGATAGAACCGCGCAAAGTCGTGACGATATCTATGGCAATGATTATATCTATAGGCATCACGTCCAAAACAAGTAGACCGATACTTTCTGCATCTACTACTATTACTCCACACGTCGACCGCTATCTAGCATGCGCCTAGTGTATTACGTCCAAAACAACAGAGTAACGCCTTAAGCAAGATGATATGATGTAGATGGACAATCTCATATCAACAACAGAGCCCACCTTGTTACCCTTGATGGCAACCACTCAATGTGTGCCTTGCTGCCCCTACTGTCACTAGGAAAGGTCACCACATGGTAAGAACCCAAAACCAAGCACTTCTCCCATTGCAAGAATCATAGATCTAGTTGGCCAAACAAAACCCAAGACACGGAGAGACTTACAAGGATATCAAATCATGCATATGAGAAATCAGCAAAGACTCAAATATATATCATAGATAATCTGATCACAAATCCACAATTCATCGGATCTCAACAAACACACCGCCAAAGAAGATTACATCAGATAGATCTCCATGAAGATCATGGAGAACTTTGTATTGAAGATCCAAGAGAGAGAAGAAGCCATCTAGCTACTAACTACGGACCCGTAAGTCTGTAGTGAACTACTCACGAGTCATTGGAGGGGCAATGATGATGATGAAGAAGCCCTCCAACTCCAAAGTCCCCTCCGGCAGGGCGCCGGGAAGGGTCTCCAGATGAGATCTCGCAGAAACGGAAGCTTGAGGCGGCGGAAAAGTATTTTCGAGGCTCCCCTGATTTTTTGCTGTATTTTAGGGAATATATAGGCCAAAGATCTAGGTCAGGGGGGCGCCAGGGTGGCCACAAGCCCTGCCACCGCCGCCTCTCCCTAGTGGCGGAGTGGGGGCTTGTGGGCTCCCTGGAGCCCTCCTGGCTTGGCCCACAGGCCCCCTGATCTTCTTCCATTCGAGAAAAAATTATTTTGGGGATTTTATTCCGTTTGGACTCCGTTCCAAAATCAGATCTGAAAAGAGCCAAAAACACAGAAAAAACAGGAATTAGCACTTGGCACTGAATTAATAAGTTAGTCCCAAAAAAAGATATAAAAGGTACATAAAACATCCAAAGATGACAAGATAACAGCGTGAAACCATCAAATATTATATATACATTTGAGACGTATCAGCAGGCAGCGCGGCAATCAGGTCAGCCCGATCATCGAGGCGGTACAACCGCACAAAAGCCTCGGGCAGGTCACCAGGGTCACCACCGAGCAGGGTCGCCATGACCCTGTTCAGCTCCTAAGTAGGAAGTTCCAGGGACCGGATCCTGAGCTTGACGTCACCGATCTTGTGGTCCCACACGGGCCTCGAATGTGCATGAAGGGGCACTGGGTGCTACGCTAGGAATTCCTTCACTATCATCCCATCGGTTAGCCTCTTGTTGCTGATGTCGCGGGAGAAGCACTCCAGGATGGGCGCGGCCCGAGGGTCGGAGAGCTTCGCTGATCTCCATGCAGAAGTCTTCTTCGGCAGGCCCTTCGGCTCCTCCAGCCGGGGGTTGGCATCTTTGAAGCTCATGAGAACCCAACGATGCCTGAAGTTTTCCAACTTCTTCCCGGCCTTCAGGAGCAAATTGCCGCTCTGGCTGTCATGAACGAGACGCACACCGACAAATGGGCATCATCGTGCAGGCGCGGACTGAAGAAGTGGCGGAAGTGGGCTACAGAAGGCCGAACACCCACGAAGGCCTCGCAGTAGAAAGAGAAGACGGACAGAAGCAAGATGGAGTTGGGCTGGAGGTGAAGGGACTGGTTCCCGTAGTGATTTAGGATGGCAGTGAAGAACGAGGAGAAAGGCGGCACCAGCCCGATGAAGACGCTATCGAGGAAAAAGGGGTATACTTCCTTCGATGCGGGCCGCTTCGCTATGGCGCCAGGCCAGATCAGGGTCCGCTCGTGCTCGTTGGATTCGACCGCAGTCCATGAGAGCACGGGGGTGAGATCCACAACCTTGGAGAGGGAGCAGTCTAGGAGCGCAGGAGCCGGGGCAGGACCTTGCGTCTTTGGCTTCTGCTTGCCGGCGGGCGCCATCACTGAACTGACAGGGGAGCAGCGCGGCACCGTATCTGGGAGATGCCGGTTGGAGTTGGAGACCGCGGAGGAAAAGCAAGTGCGGGAGAAAGGAAAGCAATAATGGACCAACGCGAGAATTCAAACTCCTGATAACTCGAGAGAAGACAAAAGGCAAGGGAAACCCGACATCGGTCGTGAGACGCGCGCCAAACCTGGCCGACAAGCGTTAAGGTCCCGCGGCGCTTCAGGCTGCCCTCAAGGCTTCACCGGGAAGCCAGCCCAGGCGCGCCTTTGGACCGGGGGCTACTGTCGGTGTTCTGGGAATGGGGGTACCCAGACCTGCCTGCCTGTGGCATAGGGCTGGCCCACTTCATCAAGCAAATATGATCGGGCGTGACACCACTCAAGGCAAGTCCCTCGTGAGGGCCCGAGCATCGCAAGGAGGAGGAGCACCAAGACCCGCGGGGGGCCTCCTCAGGACCCCTCCGGAGCGACAGAGATTCCGAGGTGAGACCCGGCCTCAGGAGTCAAGGATGACGCGGGGAAGGGACAAGTGAGCAGTGGATTGCAGGACAATGCAGTTTCCCCTTTCGTGCAAAGGAGGGAAGGATGTACGCAGGTTCCCAAGGCATTTTCCAAGGGTTTCCATTTTGGTGCAACAAGGCCATCGTGGCCCGCCAGCGGGACAGACGTCATCCTTGGACCTGTCCCTGTAGCGCTCGAAGCCACTTTGCACGCGAAGACCACCTTTGGACGGGGGGCACGTTCCCCAGTTCCCCTTCAAAATTTCCCATTGTGGGATCCCTTCCTGCCATTGCCATACGGGGTGAGTGTTGGAATTATGCCCTAGAGGCAATAATAAATTGATTATTATGATATTTCCTTGTTCATGATAATCGTTTATTATCCAGGCTAGAATTGTATTGATTGGAAACTCAAATACATGTATGGATACATAGACAACACACTGTCCCTAGTGAGCCTCCAGTTGACTTGCTCATTGATCAAGGATGGTCAAGGTTTCATGGCCATAGGCAAGTGTTTTCACTTGATAATGGGATCACATCATTACGAGAATGATGTGATGTACAAGAGCGAAACTATAAACGTACCATATGATCGTGTCAGTTTATTGCTACTGTTTTCTGCAAGTCAATTTATCTGTTACTATGACCATGAGATCATGCAACTCTCGGATACCGGAGGAATACCTTGTGTGTATCAAACGTCGCAACATTACTTGCTGACTATAAAGGTGCTCTACAGGTATCTCCATAGGTGTCTATTGGGTTGGCATGGATAAAGACTAGGATTTGTCACTCCGTGTTACGGAGAGGTGTCTCGGGGCCCACTCGGTAATACAACATCATAATAAGCCGTGCAAGCAATGTGACTAAGGATTTAGTTACGGGATCTTGTATTACGGAACGAGTAAAGAGACTTGCCGGTAATGAGATTGAACTAGGTATGGAGATACCGACGATCGAATCTCGGGCAAGTAACATACCAAAGGACAAAGGGAACAACATACAGGATTAACTGAATCCTTGAGATAGAGGTTCAACCGATAGAGATCTTCGTAGAATATGTAGGAACCAACATGGACATCCAGTTCCTCCTATTGGTTATTGACCGGGGAGTGTCTCAGGTCATGTCTGCATAGTTCTCGAACCAGCAGGGTCTGCACACTTAAGGTTTGGTGACCTTTCTGTATTATTGAGTTATGTGTGTTTGGTAACCGAAAGTTGTTCGGAATCCCGGATGAGATCCCGAACATCACGAGGAGCTCTAGAATGGTCCGTAGGTAAATATTGATATATAGGAAAGTGGGTTTTGAACTCTGGAAAAGTTTCGGGCATTTCCGACAGTGTACTGGGAGTGACGAATGGGTTCCGGGAGTCCACCAGGTCAGCCCACCCACCCCAAAGGGTCTCATGGGTTGTGGGAGGACGTGGACCAGCCCTTAGTGGGCTGGCCGAAGCCTCCACTAAATCCCAAGGCGGATTGGATGTGGGAAGGAAAGAAACCCAAAGGTGGAAAAGGTGGAAAGGGTTTCCAAGTGGAGAGGAGGAATCCTACTCCTAGTAGGATTGGATTAGGACTCCTCCACCGCCAATTTCGTCCAAACCTTGAGGGTTTGAGTCTGCCTCCTCCCTTCCCTCCCTCCTATATATACTAGAGGTTTTAGAGGTGAGGGCTAACCCTAATTGCGACGTGCTCTCTCTACTTTTCTCTAGATCTGTTTCTCCTCTAGTTTAGTTCACCACCTCCACCACCATGCCGCCATGCCGGAGAAATCATCTACCTCTACACCCCTCTTGCTGGATCAAGAAGGCGGGGATCATCATCGAGTTGTACGTGTGCTGAACGCGGTGGTGTCGTCCGTTCGGCACTAGATCGGGATGGATCGTGATAGGATCACTGGACGGATTGTGATGAGATCGCTGGACGGGCTGCGATTTGGATAGCGAAGATGTTCAACTACATTAACCGCGTTATATACGCTTCTGCTTAGCAATCTACAAGGGTATGTAGATTCACTCTCCCCTCTCGTAGATGATCATCACCATTGATAGGTATTGTGTGTGCATAGGAACATTTTGTTTCCCATGCGACGTTCGCCAATAGTGGCATCATGAGCTAGGTTCGTGCGTAGATGATATCTCGATTAGAACACAAAAGAGTTTGTTGGCATTGATGTTCAGTTTGCTTCCCTACTTAGTCTTTTCTTGATTCGGCGGTATTGTTGGATTGAAGCGGCCCGGACCAACTTTACTCGTATGCTTACGAGACACCACTTTCATCGAGTGACATGCAACTTGTTGCATAAATATGACTGGTAGGTGTCCGTTTCTTCAACTTTAGTTGAATCGGATTTTACCAAGGCGGTCCTTGGAGAAGGTCAAATAGCAATTTGCATATCACCGTTGTGGCTTTGCGTAAGTAAGATGCGATCATACTACATACCCATAGCAGCCACATAAAACATGGAACAACAAATTACAGGACGTCTTACTTTCTTTGCAGGGTATGCATGTGATGTGATATGGCCAAATACATGATATGGTATATTGGATGTATGATATGATCATGTTGTAATTGTAAAATAACGACTTGCACGTCGATGCTACGGCAACCGACAGGAGCCATAGGGTTGTGTTTAAACTAACGTTTGTGCTTGCGGATGTTTTTACTATATCGCTAGGTGGTAGCTTTAGTAGTAATAGCATAGATAGCGTGACAACCTCGATGGCAACACGATGATGGAGATCATGACGATGGAGATCTTGGTGCAGCACTGGTGACGATGGAGATCATGCCGGTGCTTTGGTGATGGAGATCACGAAGCACAAGTTCATGGCCATATCATGTCACTTATGATTTGCATGTGATGTTAATCCTTTTATGCACCTTATTTTTCTTAGAATGATGGTAGTATTATAAGGTAATCCCTCACTAAAATTTCAATATAAAATTGTGTTCTCCCCGACTATGCACCGTTGCGACAGTTCGTCGTTTCGAGACACCACGTGATGATCGGGTGTGATAGACTCAACGTTCACAAACAACGGGTGCAAAACAGTTGCACACGCGGAACACTCGGGTTAAACTTGACGAGCCTAGCATGTGCATACATGGACTCAGAACACAAGAGACCGAAAGGTCGAGCATGAATCATATAGTTGATATGATCAACATGGAGATGTTCACCACTGAAACTATACTCAAGTCACGTGATGATCGGACTTGAGTTAGTGGATTTGGATCATGCGCCACTCGAATGACTAGAGGGATGTCTATTTGAGTGGGAGTTAGTAGTAATGTAATTAGCTAAACTCAATTATCATGAACATAGTCAAAATATATTTGCAAATTATGTTGTAGCTTGCGCTGTAGCTCTACTGTTTTTGATATGTTCCTAGGGAAAATTTAGTTGAAAGATGATAGTAGCAATTATGCGTACTGGGTCCGTAAACTGAGGATTGTCCTCATTGCTGCGTAGAAGGCTTATGTCCTTAATGCACCGCTCGGTGTGCTGAACCTCGAGTGTCGTATGTGGATGTTGCGAACATCTGACATACACATTTTTATGACTACATGATAGTTCAGTGCGTAATGCTTAACGGCTTAGAATTGAGGCGACAAAGATGTTTTGAACGTCACGGAACATATGAGATGTTCCAAGAGATGAAATTGGGATTTCATGCTCGTGCCCTTGTTGAAAGGTATGAGACCTCCGAGAAGATTCTTTGTCTACAAAGTAAGGGAGAAAAGCTCAATCGTTGAGCATGTGCTCAGATTGTCTGAGTGCTACAATCGCTTGAATCGAGTGGGAGGTAATCTTCCAGATGAGATAGTGATGGTTCTCCAAAGTCACTACCGCCAAGCTACTAGAGCTTCGTGATGAACTATAACAGATCAGGGATAGATATGATGATCCTTCAACTATTCACGATGTTTGACACCACGAAAGTAGAAATAAAAAAGGAGCATCAATTGTTTTATGGTTAGTAAAACCACTAGTTTCAAGAAGGGCAAGGGCAAGAAGGGATACTTCATGAAACGGAAAACCAGTTGCTGCTCTAGTGAAGAGACCCAAGGTTGATCCCAAACCTGAGACTAAGTGCTTCTGTAATGAGGGGAACAGTCATTGAAGAGGAACTACCCTAGATACTTGGTAGATGAGAAGGCTGGCAAAGTCGACAGAAGTATATTGGATATGCATGATATTGATGTGTACTTTACTAGTACTCCTAGTAGCAGGAGGGTATTAGATACCGGTTCGGTTGCTAAGTGTTAGTAACTGGAAATAAAAGCTATGGAATAAACAGAGACTAGCTAAAGGCGAGGTGACGATATGTGTTGGAAGTGTTTCCAAGGTTGATGTGATCAAACATCGCACACTCCCTCTACCATCGGGATTAGTGTTGGACCTAAATAATTGGTATTTGGTGTTTGCGTTGAGCATGAACATGATTAGATCGTGTTTATTGCAATATGATTATTCATTTAAAGATAATATTGGTTATTCTATTTGCTTGAATAAATAACTTCAATGGTTTATTGAATCTCGATCGTAGTGGTACACATGTTCATAATATTGATGCCAAAAGATACAAAGTAGTAATGATAGTACCACTTACTTGTGGCACTGCCGCTTGATTTATATTGGTATTAAATGCATGAAGGAGCTCCATGTTGATGGATTTTTGTTCTCACTCATTTTTGAAATGTTTGAGACATGCAAACCATGATTATTGGTATAAACGCATGAAGAAACTCCATGGAGATGGATCATTGGACTCACTTGATTTTGAATCACTTGAGGCATGCAAATCATACCACATGGGAAAGATGACTGAAGGCCTAGTTTTTCTAGTGAGATGGAACAAGAAAGTAACTTGTTGGAAGTAATACATTTTAATGTGTGCAGTCCAATGAGTGCTGAGGCACGCAGTGGATATCGTTATGTTCTTACTTCACTGACGATTTGAGTAGATATAGGAGTATTTGCTCGATGAATCACAAGTCTGAAATATTGAAAAGTTCAAGCTATTTCAGAGTGAAGATCGTCGTGACAAGAGGATGAAATGTATACGATATGATCATAGAGATGAATATCTGAGTTGCAAGTTTAGTACAGAGTTAAGACAATGTGGAAATTGTTTTGCAACTCCTGCCACTTGGAGCACCATAGTGTGATGGTGTGTGCGAACGTCATAGCAGCACCCTATTGGATATAGCGCATACTATGATGTCTCTTATCGAAATACCACTATCGTTTTCGTTAGGCGTTAGAGACAACCGCATTCACTTTAAGTAGGGCACCACGTATTTCCGTTGAGATGACAATGTAGGAACTATGGTTTGGAGAAACCTAAGCTATCGTTTCTTAAAAGTTTGGGGCTACGACGCTTATGTGAAAAAGTTTTAGTCTGGTAAGCTCGAACCCAAAGCGGATAAATGCATCTTCATAGGATACCCAAAACAGTTGGGTACATCTCCTATCTCAGATCCGGAAGCAAAGTGTTTGTTTCTAGAAATGGGTCATTTCTCGAGGAAAACTTTCTATCTAAAGAATTGAGTGGGAGGATGGTGGAAACTTGATGAGGTTATTGAAACGTCACTTCAACCACTGTGTAGCAGGGTGCAGGAAGTTGTTCCTGTAGCGCCTACACCAATTGAAGTGGAAGCTAATGATAGTGATCATGAAACTTCGGATCAAGTTACTACAAACCTCGTAGGTTGACAATGTCACATACTGCTATAGAGTGGTTCGGTAACACTGTCTTGGAAGTCATGTTGTTGGACAACAATGAACCTACGAGCTATGGAGAAACGATGGTGGGGCCGGATTCCGGCAAATGGCTGGAGGCCAGGAAATCCGAGAGAGGATCCATGTATGAAAACAAAGTGTAGACTTTGGAAGAACTACTTGATGGTCATAAGACTATTAAGTACATATGGATATTTAAAAGGAAGACAGACGATGATGGTGAAAAGTCACCATTAAGAAAAGCTCGACTTGTCGCAAAGATGTTTCTGACAAGTTCAAAGAGTTGACTATGATGAGACTTTCTCACTCGTAGCGATGCTAAAAGTCTGTTTGAATTATGTTGGCAGTTGCTTCATAATTTATGAAATATTGCACATAGGATGTCAAAACATTATTTCCTCGATGGTTTCCTTGAGGAAAGGTTGTATGTGATACAACCAGAAGGTTTTGTCGATCCTAAGGATGCTAACAAGTATGCAATCTCTAACGATCCTTATATTGACTGGTTCAAGCATCTCAGAGTTGGATATACGCTTTGATGAGATGATCAAAGATTTTGGGTTTATACAAGGTTTATGAGAAACTTATATTTCCAAATAAGTGAGTGGGAGCACTATAGAATTTATGATAAGTATATGTGGTTCACATATTGTTGATTAGAAGTAATGTAGAATTTCTGGAAAGCATAAAGGGTTGTTTGAAAGGAGTTTTTCAAAGGAAAACCTGGATAGAGCTACTTGAACATTGAGCATCAATATCCATAGAGATAGATCAAAACGCTTAATAGAACTTTCAATGAAATGCATGCCCTCACAAGTTTTTGAAGGAGTTCAAAATAGATCAGCAAAGAAGGATTTCTTGGCTGTGTTGCAAGGTGTGAATTTGAGTAAGACTCAAAGCCCGACCAGAGCAAAAGAAAGAGAAAGGACGAAGGTCGTCCCCTATGTTTTGGCCATTGGCTCTATAGTATGCTATGTTGTGTACCACACGTGATGTGTGCCTTACAATGAGTCTGTCAAGGGGTACAAAGAGTGATCCAGGATTGAAACATTGAACAACGGTCAAATTTATCCTTAGTAACTTGTGGACTAAGGAATTTTTCTCGATTATGGAGATGATTAAAGAGTTTGTCATCAAGGGTTACGTCGATGTAAGCTTTGACACTAATCCGAATAACTCTGAGTAGTAAACCGGATTCGTATAGAGGAGCAGGCATTTGGAATAGTTCCAAATGGCGCATGGTAGCAGCATCTATAGGATGACATAGAGATTTGTAAAGCACACATGGATCTGAAAGGTTCAGACCCGTTGACAAAAAACCTCTCTCACAAGCAAGACATGATCAAACCCGAGAACAGTATGGGTGTTAGATTCATTACAATCACACAGTGATGTGAACTAGATTATTGACTCTAGCTCAAGTGGGAGATTGTTGGAAATATGCCCTAGAGGCAATAATAAATTGATTATTATTATATATCCTTGTTCATGATAATCATTTATTACCCTTGATAGAATTGTATTGATTGGAAACTCAAATAAATGTGTGGATACATAGACAACACCCTGTCCATAGTGAGACTCTAGTTGACTAGCGTTGATCAAAGATGGTCATGGTCTCCTGGCCATAGGCAAGTGTTGTCACTTGATAACGGGATCACATCATTAGGAGAATGATGTGATGGACAAGACCCAAACTATAAACGTAGCATATGATCGTGTCAGTTTATTGCTACTATTTTCTGCATGTTAATGTATTTGTTGCGATGACCATGAGATCATGCAAATCCCGGACACGGGAGGAATACCCTGTGTGTATCAAACGTCGCAACATTACTAGGTGACTATAAATGTGTTCTATAGGTATCTCCAAAGGTGTCTGTTGGGTTGGCATGGATCAAGACTGGGATTTGTCACTCGGTGTGATGGACAGGTGTCTCGGGGCCCACACGGTAATACAACATCATAATAAGCCTTGCAAGCAATGGGACTAAGGAGTTAGTTACGGGATCTTGTATTACGGAATGAGTAAAGAAACTTGCCGGTAACGAGATTGAACTAGGTATGCAGATATCGACGATCGAATCTTAGGCAAGTAACATACCGAAGGACAAAAGGAACAACATACGGGATTAACTGAATCCTTGACATAGAGGTTCAACCGATAGAGATCTTTGTAGAATTTGTAGGAATCAATATGGACATCCAAGTCCTGCTATTCATTATTGACCAGGGAGTGCCTTAGGTCATGTCTGCATAGTTCTCGAACCTACAGGGTCTGCACACTTAAGGTTCGGTGACGTTTCGGAATTATTGAGTTATGTGTGTTTGGTAACAGAAAGTTGTTCGGAGTCCTGAATGAGATCCCGAACGTCACGAGGAGCTCCGGAATGGTCAGGAGGTAAAGATTGATATATAGGAAAGTGGCTTTTGAACTCTGGAAAATTTTCAGGCATTTCCGGCACAGTACCGAGAGTGACCAATGGGTTTCGGGGGTCCACCAGGTGGGCCCACCCACCACAAAGTGTCTCATGGGATGCGGGAGGACGTGGTACAGCCCTTAGTGGGCTGGCCGAAGCCTCAACTAAAGCCCGAGGCGGATTGGAGGTGGGAAGGAAAGAAACCCAAAGGTGCAAAAAGTGGAAAGGGTCTCCAAGTGGAGAGGAGGAATCCTACTCCTAGTAGGATTGGATTAGGACTCCTCCACCTCCAATTTCAGCCAAACCTTGAGGGTTTTAGTCTGCCTCCTCCCTTCCCTCCATCCTATATATACTAGAGGTTTTAGAGGTGAGGGCTAACCCTAATTGCCACGTGCTCCCTCTACTATTCTCTAGATCTGTTTCTCCTCTAGTATAGTTCGGCGGTGCTTAGGCGAAGCCCTCCTGGATTAGTTCACCACCACCACCACCACCACACCTCCATGTTGGAGAACTCATGTACCTCTCCGCCCCTATTGCTAGATCAAGAAGGCGAGGATCATCATCGAGTTGTATGTGTGCTGAACGCGGAGGTGCCATCCCTTCGGCACTAGATCGGGATGGATCGTGATGGGAATGCGGGATGGATCGTGATGAGATCGTGGGACGGGCTGCGATTTGGATAGCGAAGATGTTCCACTACATCAACCGCATTATATACGCTTCCTCTTAGCGACCTACAAGGGTATGTAGATTCACTCTCCCCTCTCGTAGATGATCATCACAATGGATAGGTATTGCGCGTGCGTAGGAAAATTTTGTTTCCCATGCGACGTTCCCCAACAAAGAAGACCCGGGCCACAGCTATATAGAGAGGATAGGATACTTTACATCGGTCCTCGATGAAATCCATTTATTCGCACGCCCACACCACACAAAGGCCACCCAACCTCCGGATGCTCTCGAACACTGTACTAGTTCATCCACCAACCTCCACGAGAGGCAATCCACCAAAGCAGGAGTAGGGTATTACGCTTCTCAGCGGCCCGGACCTGGGTAAACTACCGTGTTTTGTGTCTTCCTCACAATCGAGTGAGTGCTTTGCCATCTCCTGCGAGTAGTGAGCTAGTTGAGGCGACCTGCAAGACATCTTCGTACACGCCCATGTGTTCGAATCTTTAGGGTTTTGCGGAGCCCGAAATCTGACAGTGAGCGCCTCTGTTTTCTAGATGCCTATTCTGGTTATCATGAGATCAAGATGGTTGTTGAGGATCAATAGAAGACAACTTTCATCACCCCTTTTGGGGCTTTCTACTATGTCTCTATGCCTTTTAGGCTTAAGAGCGTGGGCGCTACTTATGAGCGTTGTGTTCAGAACTGTTTACACAGCCAAATTGGGCGCAACATTCATGCCTATGTCGACGATATTATGGTTAGATCCGAGAATAAAGAGACTCTACTGGATGATCTCAAGGAAATATTTGACATCCTTTGTACATACAAGATGAATCTTAACCCGGCAAAATGCATGTTTGGGCTGCCTTGACGCAAGTTGCTGGGATTCTTGGTTTTGGAGCGTGGTATCGAGGCTAACCCAGAGAAAATCAAGGCGGTGACTTCTCTATCTAAGTAAGCAAACATCAATGATGTCCACTGCATGGCAGGTCGTATAGCAGCTTTGAGCCGATTTATAAGCCGCCTTGGTGAGAAGGAGATTCCTCTTTACCAGTTGCTCAAAAAGACTGATAATTTTGTCTGGACCAATGCCGCTAACGACGCATTTGAAGCGCCCAAGAAGCAATTGGTCGAGCCGCATGTTTTAGCTGCCCCGATTGACAAAGAGCCTATGCTCTTGTATATCGTTGCACATAATAAAGCGGTGAGTGTTGCAATTGGCGCGGGGCACAAGGAACCACTGAAAGAATATCCAGAACAAAGGCGTGACTATTATGTGAGAAACGTTTTGACTTTGTTAAAACAACGATATCCACACTGGCAGAAGCTGTTTTTGGTGTCTTCATGGCTAGCCGTAAGCTCAAACATTATTTCCATGAACATCCAATCACAGTGGTCAGTTCATTTCCTCTAAGAGATATCATGCAAAACAGAGAGGCCATAGGCCATATTGCCATATGGGTGATCGAGATTGGACTACATCAGGTGAAATATGTGCCTTGGACAACTATTAAGTCTGAAGCTCTGGTGGACTTCATTAGTGATTGGACTGAATTACAAGTCCGTGATGAAAATCCACATAACACTAAATAGACAATATATTTTGATGGATCAAGACAGTTTGAAGGCTCGGGGGCTGGAGTTATTTTATCTTCCCCATGAGCTGAAATTTTTGTTATGTCCTAGGGCTTATGTTTTCTTGCACTAACAATGCAGCTTAGTATGAAGCTCTCTTTCATGGGCTATGTGTGGCCAAGGATATGAACCTCAACCAGGTCAGATGTTTGGGCGACTCAAATTTGGTGGCTCAACAAGTATCAGGGACTTGGGATTACAAGGACCCTCTCATGGCGGTTTATCAACAAGAGTTACACTTATTGCAGGTCATTTTCAAGGTTATCAGGTTGATCACATTGCTCGCCGGCTCAATGAAGCTGCAGACGCCTTCTCCAGACTTGGCTCTCAGCATAAGCCGGTGCCCCTAATGTTTTCCTTGATGTACTTTACAATCCTTTAGTCAAATTGCCCTGAGAGGAGGATATTGCTATCCGAGATCATGAGGCACAGGTAGGGGCGGCTCTTCATTCAATCACTGATTGGACCATACCATTTTTGGCATATTTGACATGAGGCAAGCTCCCTAGTGAAGAAATCATAGTCCGGCAAATTGTCACATGCTGCAAGTCCATGACTATAGTCAATGGCAAGTTACACCGTCGAAGTGCTACTAGTGTTTTTCAACGTTGTGTTTCTCGTGATGAAGGCTATGAAATCCTAAATGAAATACATGTTGGAGATTGTGGTCATCATGACGGCTCAACGTTGTTGGTGTCAAAGGCTTATCGTCATGGTTTTTACTAGCTTACAGCTCATCCTGATGCAGAAGACATCATGCGAAAGTGCGATGGTTGCGAGGAGTTTGCATCACATGCTCATGTGCTGACTCAAGAGTTATGGATGATTCCAATAACTTGGTCGTTTGCATTCTGGGGGCTCAATATGGTGGGACCTTTCAAAATTTCATCAGATAAAAAGACACAATTTCTGGTTGCAGTGTATAACTTTACCAAGTGGGTTGAACCAAAGCCGATAAGCAAGTGTGATGCTCAGACTGTGGAGCAATTCGTAAAGAAGGTGATTTATCGTTATGGTTACCCACATAGCATCATCACAGATAATGGCACAAATTTGTCTAAATGAGCTACAGAGGAGTTTTCCCATCGAGAACATATCCGGTTTGATCTTGCATCAGTGGCACATCCGCAATCTAATGGGCAGGCAGAACGGGACAACCAAGAAATCTTAGGTGGCATCAAACCCTCACTCATGGTTCCATTGGAGAGAACACTGGGTAGCTGGGTCGATGAACTCCCCTTGGTTCTTTGGAGCGCATGGCCTACTCCTAATCGTTGTCACGGACCTAGCATTAGACTTGTTTCTCATTTCATAGTCATGCATACATTTTTAAATTCAACTGAATTTGAATTAAGGAGTGATCAAACCTCATAAAGAATTTATGTTGAAATAGCAACATAAGAATTTCTTCAAATAAGTCCAAGAAAATGTCCCTAGTATTCTAAGAAAATATTCGCATGATGTAAAATTCAAATAAATATTTTTGGGATCACACCAACATTTTATTTGGGGCTTTCGAGTTAATCTAAAAACTATTTTCCCTTGCATTTATATTTATTATTTATAAAATATAAGTCCACTAATTCTGAGACATATTGTGGTGTTCGGTTTAATCCATTGGACTCACCTGCAAATTATGAGAATTTTAAAAATGGTTTGGTATATTATTCAAAACCAGAACAAATTAAATAAATTAGAAAACAGAAACTTAAATAGATAAGAAAAGGGACAAGAGGAACTTACCTATTCGGACCACCTACCTCGCCCAGCCCATGCAAATCATGTTGTTTTCCTCCTCTCGCTAGAGCAGGCAGGCCGCTCGCTCTCGAGCGAGCAGCCGTCCCCGGCCACCTCTTACTAGATGCCTCCACGTCGACGCTCGGGATGAGATCCCCAGAGCCATTCGGATCGAGCTAACCCCCTCTCTTTTCCACCTCACCTCTCTGTCACACTTCCATCACCATGGCCGAGAACCATCAAAGAGTGCCACCGTTACAACGGAGGCCATCATCGCCCCCTCGCCGCGTTTCCATGTCTAGAAGACCGGTCTTGCTCCGCCTCATCTTCGTGCCCAAGGAATCATGCCAGGAAGCCCTTCATCGCCGTTCTCATCTTTGGCCACCCGAAATCTTCTTCGTCGATTCGTCGCATCCACGACGACCCCGAGTCGTTGACCTTCTGTGCAGCCTCCCTGTGAGCCCTGCCTCATTTTCCCCTCCTTACCTAGTTGCTTCCGTGCCCTAGCTGCCGCCCCTCGAGCTCCATACTCCGGCTGTCGCCATGGCTAGCAAGCCTTGAGCTTGCGAGACGTCTGCTCAAGCTTGTCCCACCAATGGAATCCTAGAGTTCTGAGGATCCCTAGAGCCCTTAATATGTTCCTTCCGAGCATCATAGCTCCGCCCTCCTCCAAGTCCGAGCTTTGACAGGCACGTTGGTCATCGCTTCCATTTTCTCCAACCACCATCGATGAAGCTAGATGCATGGTTGTACGCGGCTCACTTCGAGCTCCCCGTAGAGCGCCTCCGCGCGCAAAACCGCCACCCGTAGGAAATACCCGAGCATCTCCGGCGTGCCACCGCCGTGGTTTGTTGTCGTCGGCAGCTAAACGCCGGTGATGACATGGCCCTTTAGTTTAGGGCTAATGATGCAATTAGTTAACCCCACTGAGACTGACAAGGGGGCCCACCTCACAAATTAACAATAGGTTAATTTTAGTCAAACCATGTTTACCCTGAGGCACTGACGTGTGGGTCTGAGGTGTCTAGTTTGTCCCTGGTCGGCCCGGATGACCTAATGACGTCATGATGACGTCAGACTAACGCGATTAGTTATTTCTGGAATAAAAACAATCTAGGAAAATTCAGAAAATATTCAAAATTTCTAAAAATCATAGAAATTGAACCGTAACTCACATGAAAATAAATTATGTATGAAAAGTTATCAAAAAAATCCAAGGAATCTGTTTATGCCATGTTCATGCATGTTTGAACAACTTAACAGCACCAAGTAGGGAAAGTGATGGTTAGGACAATTTGATAAATAATGTTGGAGTTGGAATTTATATATGTTCGAATTCCACTTCACTTAACAATACATATCATCCATATGCTTGTGCATTGCATGAATTGAATGTGTTCCCTCTTGTTTGCTAGTGGTTGTTCTCCCTCGGTAGATGGCTTCAACGTTGTGATCGACGTTACCAACGAAGACTCGTTGTTATCTTCAGAAGTGTCACGCAAGAAACCCCCCTTGAGCATACAGATACAACCCCACTCTCTTTCTCCAGCTCTCTTTTATTGCATTAGGATAATCACCATTCAACTTTTACATGTCTAGGTAGTTGAACCAATTCCTTTGCATGACCTTTCTTTGTCATAGTAAATAGTTGAAACCACTTAGCATGAGTAGCAACTGCTTGAGCCTTGTTGTTCTTACTCATCCATGCTTGCTTACTGTGCTTACTATGCTTAGAGTAGTGTCAGGTTTTATCCATCTGGGCGATGAATTGAAATGAAGGTGTTCATGTCCTACTGTGTGGGAGTTAAGTGTGTGAATCTGATTTGGTAAAGGTAGCGATGAGAGGCCATGTAGGAATACATGGCGGGTTGTCTCATTGGGATTGTCCTTAAGGACTAAGTTATGTGTATGTTATCCAAGACAAGATACTACCACACATTAGAATGCTTAAGTGCCCCTCTCGGATTATGAATAGCCTTGATCTCTATCCAGGAGTTGCAACTAGGTTCTCGTGTTTGTAGGAAAAGTGTTTGCGGCCATGTTTAGCTCTACCCGACAGGGTAGGCTTAAGTGCGGTAGATACACAGTGGCACGGGTGTACCAAATGTCACCTAGATGGTGGGCTTGTGGAACCCTGCCCACATAGTTTGAGGATGTAGAGGAAACTTTGGGCGTACTTGCTTGCGAGTTCGGTCTCAAATAGGCAATAAACCTGGAATAGGGTCTTGCGCGGTTAACGGTCATGGCTGACGCCCATGTCAGTTCTTCCACTTGAAGGTTGCCAAGATGCATCACGTGCATATGGTGATAAGTGGTGAGAACGTGTGTGAAGAAGTATACCCCTGCAGGGTGAATTAATCTGTTCGAATAGCCGCATCCTCGGATATGTACTACTTGGGAACATTATGTGGTACATAGACATTTGAAATGGATACTCTAAAACACACAAGATAAGTGTGAGTGGTATGGATGGCCTTCTCGTAGGGAGATGGGACTGGATCCACAATGGAGTATTGATCTAGTGAATATGTGGACTCATGTGTGCTATCCCATCTCAAAGATACTACTTGTAGTCATAGTATAGGTTACCCAAGATTCAAAGATGGCTTGCTGCAATTAAACTCCACAACCCCTTCATTGATACTGATGCATATGTAGATAGTTCTGATGTAAGTCTTGTTGAGTACCTTTGTACTCACTATTGCGTAATTTATGTTTTCGCAGAGGAGTCACCAGTCTCACTATTGGTTCTACGCGATGTGTTTGATGTTGCCTGGAATATCTTGGGAATCCCAAACATAGGTCTGGCTCCTTTGGTAGGGTCGTTCTAGATTTTCAGGCTCCTCCAGCCACTTTTAGTAGATGCCTATACTCATACATTTTGTGCTTCACCTTGATGCTTGTATGACTTGAGTGTTTGGTCAAGTGACCCCTATTTGTAATATCAATCTATGTTGACTCATCTAAGTCCTTAATAAATGCTTGAGTCGTAGAGTTGTGTTGTGATGCCATGTTGTATCTACACATATCATGCATATTGTGTGTATACTTTGAAATGCATTTTATGTGTGGTATTTGACACCTAGTTGTATGCCTTTAGTGGACTTATTTATGGGGAAATG
Organism: Hordeum vulgare subsp. vulgare; assembly: GCF_904849725.1. NCBI lineage: Eukaryota > Viridiplantae > Streptophyta > Magnoliopsida > Poales > Poaceae > Hordeum > Hordeum vulgare. Next base: position 208,051,446 of record NC_058521.1, read on the forward strand.
CCTTTTTGTCCTTTCACTGAGCCTTGGGAACTTGCTACTGCTCCGGACACATTGATTGACCAACATGTATCCTTCTTTGCTGCTATGTTTGTCCCCACGAGGAAATGTCATGCATTGTAGTGGAGTCCATGTAGCTTGCTACAGCTCATCTACACTCGTTGATGACCCACACCTGCATTGTTGGGTTACGTATGCCTATCCCTGTATGGTTGTGCCACTCGGGTCTATAACTGGTCATGTTGACCCAGGTTCTTTGACATATGGATGCTAGTGACAGAGTCATATACGTGAGCCAAAAGGCGCAAACGGTCTGACCAAGGTAAGGTGGCAGCCATTATGTACCGTGTGTGAGGCCACAAAGCTATATGATGTGTTACATGCTAGATCAGTATGGCTTAGGATCGGGGTCCCGACACAATCCACAGGCTACACGCCGTTTTCCTAGTTTATGGAGGAGATGTTGTTTTACCAAGTGATATCAACCATGACACCCCCGGATTTGTAGCTTGCATTGAAGCCGACAATAAACAAACTTTCCAAGACACCCTTGATTAATTAGATGAATGTGACCTTGCTGCTTCACGATCAGCCATATATCAACAATACCTATGACGCTATCACGGTCGTAGAATCCACAATTGAACTTTCGAGGAAGGCGACTTAGCGCTCCGTTTGATTCAAGACCAAACAGATAGGCACGAACTTTCACCACCATGGGAAGGGCCCTTTTTCATGAGCGAAAACCTCAATGATGGGTCATATTATACGATATACATGTGTGGTCATAACAAGGGACATACCTAAGAGGAGGAAACAAACAGGTCGTGGAACATTGCTCATCTCCGATCTTACTACACTCAGAGCCACTGGCTCCATAACATTGTACATACCTATGTATATAACTTTGTGCTCAATATAATGAAGTCGGCACTGCCGAAACTTGGGGTGTTTTTCGTTTCAGCTACAAAAGTTGTCTAAGTCTTTATTCTTTAAAACACAAATCACTTGGGGGCTCCCGGCTCAACGAGTTAGCCAGTTATAATTACCCTCTTGACACGGCTACAATCCAAATACAACAAAAAAATTATGGTTAAACCTGCCTGTCTACAAGATTCTTCTCCGAACAAGGTGACCTCGTGTATGCTCGATAAGTAAATCCTTAGGGACCCTGAACATATCCATGTTAAAACACGCTTGTGTCACGTTAAAGCCGGCATACAGAAAGCGATGATACTCCATGGCCAATTGAGCCACCTTCTTTGAAACATGGTTAAACCTGCATGTTCGCATCATGCTACTGCGACCTTGTGTACTCTAGGATAAGTCGCATCCGAACTTATCCAGGTTAAAACATCGATTGTGTCGTGTGAGAGCCGGGTTACATAGAGCGAGGATAAACGAGTGTCTATCATGCTAGTTTCATTGAACTAAGATTTGAGTCTCACAGACTGATTTACATTGCTGAGCTTATAAAGCCGGCTCGTAAATATACATTATTTCAAATTCTAACTGCGGGAATTTCATATCTTAGTCAAATATTGACTACCAAGCTAGTACATTGTTTCACAAAGATGATCAGTTATTTTGTTTATATGTACTTCATTCATAGATTACCGAGTTATTCTACTGAGTCTAAAGATAACCAATTGTTTTCTTGATCAAGAGATCAGAGGAATATTTATTTGAACAAAAAGGGGCGGCTTATCACAAAATCAAGCAAAGCAAAGGCAGATTGACAAATATCATAAGCAGACTCAAAAGTCCAAGTTCTTCGTGCATGATGGCACGGCACACGGGTCAAAGTTACTACCCCCTATTACAGGCTTATCACAGGAGCCACAAAAATTATCAAGTTTTCTACATCCACGGTACTTGAAATTATTCCTGGCCGGTGGCTTGGGTAGCTTCCACCTCACCTGGTTTGTCTTGTTGTTCTTTGCCCGTCGCCTCAAGATTTGCAGAAGTCGGCCCAACCAATCCAATGAGCACAAAGATTGAAAATTTGAAGAGCCAGCCGCAATAACTGATGAATCAATATCAAGTGCAAAGGGACGCTTACGATGAGGAGGAACAATTTCAAATGGTTGGTCCTGCGGTACACTTACGCGATGTTTATCCATATCATAAGAGAATGGTACTTCTTCCTATTCAGCTCATTCGCAAGAAGAGTTGCAAGAGGGAGAGTCTCCTTCACGTACTTAGCATAATCTCCTTTGTAAATTGCGAGCCGCCCACTTTCAACTCCATAAACCCGTTCGCTGCTGCTTCAACGTCAAACTCTGGGACATAGGCTCTCGCATGAGCGACCTCCAAGTTTGCTCCTCTATGAGCCGTCGGTCTTTTATATTTTCGATCCATTGGGGAACGGTTGATAGTTTTTTGAGCATCCATTTTATGTTCAATGGAGGGTCCTGTAAATCCTTGGCTGCCCTGATAGCAGAAAGAGATCCTATGAAAAGTTGTTCTATTTATGAGAATATGGCCTTCAGCTTCATACCTGGTGGTCAAATAAGATTTTCATTCTTGCGTCGTGCGAACAAACCAACAAGACGATAAGTCGGAAAGTCATTCGATTTGAAATTGAAGAGAACAATTCATCCATCATACTAAAGATGACAGTAACCATATCATTAAGCTGCTTTGTCAGAGTCCGCAACTCTTGCGTGAGAGGTTCAAATAGATTTTCCGCTTCCAAGGCATGTTGCAGCAAGGCGGCTTTTTCTTTATCAAACTCTAACTTGTTTTGCTCAAGGAGATCCATCACCCATTTCTTGTCAGCTTCAAGAAGGGTTACTATTTCAGTGCAAAAGTTTCTAGCTTATTTTCATCCACAAGTCGCCTTTGAAGATCCAGTGCAATGGACTCGGAATGTTGCAATGATACCTACAAAATCATAGAGATTTTAAATACAAGTTTTGAACCCCCTGGAAGAAAGGCGACTCAACACTTGGGAGCTACATGATTCTAAAAATTCGGATCATGTTCATTAAAGTCCCATGCAGTTGCAAGCAATCCACATGACACTCGGGGGCTAATGCACCAGTTTCTTTGTTCTTCAAAAGGAAGACATAGTCATCTCAAAGAGGAAAAAATATCTTGGGCGCTACGTCATTTGAGTTTGTTTTGAAAAAGAAGTACATATAAAGTCCCGAGTCACTGCACACAAAATGACCTCACACTTGGGGGATATGGTATTCAGCTCTTTAACAAATTATAAAATCCACAATGAAGACCCGGCTATCTCATCAAGATAAGACGGACTTTGGGGACTACGGTCAAGAAAATTTTACACAAGGTGTCTAAGAAGTACTGGCTCATTATTCACGTAATGACAAGGCCCTTAACGAAAACGACTAAGAGTTACCAATATCTTCCATGTTGGTGCTCCCACTCTCCCACCCACCCCACCCACCCCTAAACCCTTGTCCATTGGCGCTCTCCACACACCTCTAGTAACTTTGCAATCTTCTCCGATCTTGTTCTTCGGCGACTCTTGATCTACATCCTCATACTCATTGTGATGGGTTCATCATCTAGATCTACTATTGTCTTGGACTTCTCCAAGGGTAGAGTTTTTGCTGATGAGATCTATAATGCCTCGGGTCTCACCGTTCATTATATCGAGAATTTGGGATCTTTCACTCTGGTGGTCTCGTTCATCACGCATGATTTCAGGCTAACTGAGAATTTCGTGGCAGCAGCACTTGAGTCCGCATTGGGAGGGTCCGCCATTGATCTCATAGTTTCCGCCATTGGCGACAAGGTATTCAGTTTTAATATCTCATGCAAGGGCGTGGGTTTTTACATTAGGGATCTTCGGTCTTTCTCTTGTCCTCAGTTCAAGTGCTACTTTCATCTGTGGAGTAATGGAGGACCTAATTGGATCCGGGAGTTTAAAATCTGGAAGAAAGAATACGATGCAGCGTGGATCCTAGTTAGCCCCTCTAAGCGTAGAGAAGCTTTGGGTCTCTTAGCAATGCATAAACCTCCTGCAAAATCTGCTCTTAAGTATGGTTCCGCTGTGCATAAGAAGTTAACATTCGATACATTTTAAAATTATAATGTTTGCAAAGGTTATTGATACCATACCACATCTAATCATATTCGTACCACAGAGATTGATGGATATGATATTCCATCTAATGAGCGTGTTGTCATTCAATCACCTCCTCCGGTTGACCTTCAATGGACCGTGGCCTTGCCGACGATAGTCTTTGGCACGATGAGCTGGTCTGTGATTCGACATCGCCTACTTTGACTTGGCTGCTCCTCGGATCCTGCGCCAACTTCTCCGGGTGGGATTTCAGAATCTTCAAATGTAGCCTACATGGGCTAGAGTGATAAGGCTACAGGCCAAAATTTATCTAGGCCAACGCTTCTGACGTTACCCAACCCATGAGTGGCCGTAGATTCTTTTGATAAAATGCCTGATCAAATGGTGGATGAAATTGTTATGTGCGAGCTATGCTTTAAAAAGGGTCATTTTTCTTATTCCTGCACATCAAATTTCAAGTGCTTGGGCTGCTCTCAGGTTTGTCATCGGAGGAGAGATTGTGCCCGTTTTGCCAAGAGATTGGGCTTGGTTTGGAAACCAAAACCCGCTAACGATGCCGCTTCCGAGGTTCAACAAGGAGGGAGCAAGAATATCTCTCTGACAGGTCTTTTACCAAACTTGGACTCCTCATTTTTGCAAACATCGATCACCTCGCCCAGTTCCATCAACCTTGGCCCCAAGATACCTACCAACACCCAACCGGTGACTCTGCCACCACCTTCCAATCCTTCCTCGTTGACTCCCTCGCCGGGCATGGCGAACTTCCCTCTAGACCCAATTCAATATGTCCATGCTAGACATCACATCATTGATGGAGGGGATGCACACTGGCCTCGAATGTTCATGATGCCGCACATACCCATAGTGCACTGCCATGAAGAGTTCATGCTTGTTGAAGTGATGCTTGTGCCGCCGTTCGATCAGATGGGTGGGGCCAAAGAAGAAGTTGCTGAGTGGTTAGAATATCATGGATACCACATTCGTTCTGTGCAACCTTGGATAAATGGCATCGGGTTATTTCGAGTTAGAGACCCTGTAGCGGGCTTCTCTTTGCTCCACCTCCCCCCAAGCCCTAGGAAATGATCGTTTTGTTTGTTCTACGAAGCATGATGGTGGTGAGGGTTTTCGTGGGGCTCATGGTTTCTGTCAAGGTATAATAATGGTCTTGGGCATTTCGTTGGATCTACGTAATACGGAGAACATAAGGGCTGCAGTAAACACTTTTGGCAAGTTCCATCATTGGAATAGTGAAGATCCATATTTGGTGAGGTCTCTGGTTTTTGCATCGTTTCCTGAAGATGCTCTGGTTCCTATATACATCTAGGGGTGGGGCCAGAGTCTCCTAGGCTGTACCTATTTACATTCTAGGGGCAGATTTCGCCGAACAGATGCCTCGGGATGAGGATTGGATGCCCATTAATGGAAATCCAGACCCTATGCCCGGTGTGCCTTTCCCTGAGCTCCCCTAGTTCATTATGCCTCCATACCCTGCATTAGGATGGAATGACATCCCGTCGATGCCACCACCTACGGATCAGTCAGAGTTTGGAGACAACAATTGGGGCAATGATGTTTGGGAAGCTGCTAATTATCACCACGAAGTTCAGATACTAGAACAGGAGTCCATGGTAATTGATCACCCTGACCAATCTGACTCTGTGGAGCAGCACAATGACCAACCTAATTTTGTGCTTATACCGGAGGAAGAGCAACTAGTTATGCATGATGGGGAACAGCGAGTAGTGCCAGAGCCACCAGTGGTTGCATTGGATCAGGAAGATAGAGTTATCCAAGATACTGTATAAATTGTTTTTGGGCCAGAACTGCCAATTGAACTTGCTTTCAAGAGGTCCTTTGTGACATTGCTTGATTATGTCATCATCACTGAGGTCCCTATGCCATTGCAGGTACTGCCAATCCAATTAGTGATGCTCTCCAAGAGGAGCTGGGACTTGGTTTTCAATAGTGCCCCAAGGTTAACTTGGAATGAGCCTACACAGGAGATTGTGCAGCGTACTCTGGCCAAAGCTTTCTTCACACAATTGTAAAATACTGCTGCATCAGTTATTGAGCCACTACAAACAAGAGATCGAGCTGAAGACAACACCAAAAAGGTCGGAAGGCCTAAAAAGACTTTGGCACCAACACCCATAGTGGAAACCTCTGTTAGGAGATGCACTAGTGGCTCTCTTCAGAGATATGGTTTCAAACCTTCTTTTCAAGAGATTCCTATAAAGTCTAAGAGAAATAAACCAAAGGCAAAACCATTCTCTGCTGCTATGTCTGAGGATCTATCTGAGGACATGCCTGCTGCTCATATACCTCCTCCAACTCCTATTAAGAAGCTTCGCCGGATTGGGAAGGAACTAGGCATGGATGAGATCTTGTTATGTGTGGAAAAGCTTATGGCTGATCCTCTTCCTACTACCAACAACACTTATGGTGATTAGTGTTCCCTGGCCTACCGGTACTGCAAGGATTTTCCTTTTCCTTTATCTAGGGTAGGGTTATTTGCTATGTTTCTCATTCTACCCTATAATAATATGGTTGTACTCCATGTGGAAAGATCTGGTTTTCATGTTGTATGGGGCATTATGTGTCATCATACTATACTTTATCCCCAAAGTTATCATAATGAATGGTACTTGTAAGAACTGGAATGTGCTATGTTGGAATGTAAGGGGTTTGAACTCTAATGCTAGGCATGGGATAGTCGGGCGGAAGATGGATGAAAGTCAGTGTGTTGTAGCTTGTTTTCAAGAGACAAAATGCTCCTCTTTTGATTTTAGAGCTAGGTCTTTTTTCCAATAGATTTTATAGTTTTGTATTTTCCCTTTTGTGGGTGCTTATGGAGGCATTTTAATTGTGTGGAATTCGCCATCTTTTGGTGGAGCCTAATTGAAGTCCATAAGCATGCTTTAGTGGTACATTTCATATCCAAGCAACACAATGAAATATAAACTTTAGTTTCAGTTTATGGGCCGTGTCAAGGTGAAGCTAGTGACATTTTTGTAAGTTGGTTATATAATTTGCAAATCCCTCTGGGTGAGAACTGGCTTATTTTTGGGGACTTCAATTTCATCAGATCAACTAATAACAGAAACATGACTGGGGGAGACTTGAATGATATGTTTATTTTCAGTGAAGTGGTTGCACACCTAGTCTTGCTTGAATTGACTCTGAAGGGGAGGGCATATACTTGGTCTAACATGCAAGATAACCCTCTTTTGGAGCAACTTGATTGGTTTTTCACATCTGGTGATTGGATTTCACACTATCCCTTGATGGAGGTTCTTCCTTTAGCAAGGACAACCTCTGAACATGTTCCTCGTGTGGTGACTATTAAAACATCTATACACAAATCAAACATTTTCAGATTTGAAAATTACTGGGTTGAGCTTGATGGCTTTAAGGATTGTGTTACCTAATCTTGGCAGCAACCTTCTACAAAGTCTAACATTACTGCTAAAATTGTAGACAAGTTTAAGGCTTTGAGAGTAGCCTTAAGGAAATGGCAGATGAATATTTCAAAATTAAAGGGCTTAATCACAAAGTGCAATCATGTGGTTTTATACCTATATGGTTTGGAGGAACTCACGCCATTGTATAGACCTGAATTCAACTTTAGAAAGGCTATTAAGCTACATGTGGAAAAGCTTTTGCACCTTCAAATTTTATACTAGAAAAATAGATGCACAATCAGATACATAAAAGTTGGTGGGGAGAACACAAAGTTCTTTCATGCTATGGCCACTGAGAGACATAGGAGGAACTCTATTGCTAGTCTGAGAACAATGGAGGGTACTATGGTTTCAGAACAATCTCGGATAGGGGATATCATATGGAACTGGTTCAAGAATAGAATGGGGGTGTCTAATGGAATTGTAATGGGCTTTGAACTAAGTTCTTTGCTTATACCAATTGAGGGTTTAGATTTTCTAACTCAACCTTTCACTAAAGAAGAAATGGATGAGAGTCTTAAACATATGCCAATTAACAAAGCCCGTGGGCCATATAATTTTAATGGTTTCTTCTTAAAAAAAAATTGCCATTATCTGCCATGATTTTTATGAGCTTGATGAGGAAATTTATTTGACTGGGATGGGTCTTAAGTTCTTATCCAAGATGGCTGCTAATAGGTTTCAAATGATTATTATGAGATGTATTCACAAAAATCAGTATGGTTTATTAAAAGAAGAACAATTCAGGATTTCTTGGATCGTCCCTTGAGTACTTGCATCAATGTCACCAATATAAAAGAACAATTGTTATTCTCAAATTGGACCTTGAGAAGCATTTTGATTCTATTGAGCATGAGGCTATCCTACAGATCTTGAAATATAAAGGTTTCAATGAGAAATGGATTTCTTGGGTCAATCAGTTACTCTCTATTGGAACATCTTCACTTCTTTTGAATTGAGTGTGAGGTAGACAATTTCTATGCAGAAAAGGTGTGAGACAAGGAGATTGCCTCTCCCCTTTACTTTTTGTAATTGCTGCTGATTTATTGCAATCAGTAGTAAATGATATGTTCAGAAAGGCCATTCTTAAGCTGCATATACCATGTCATGACCAAGATTATCCAATAGTGCAATATGTTGATGATACCCTTATAATTCTTCCATCAAAAAGGGCACAGTTGCTTGCTCGAAAATATATGCTTCAGGTTTTTTCCACTTCCACTCGCTTAGTGATTAATTATCACAAGTCCTCCCTGGTTCCTATTACTGTTGAGGAGAATACAATCACTAGTTTGGCTCCAACATATGGATGTCAAATGGGGAAAATGCCCTTCACATACTTGGGGTTGCCTTTGGGTACAACTAGGCCAAAGATGATTGACTTCATGCCATTGGTAGACTGCATGGAAAGAAGAATGACAGCAAGCTCATCCTTCCTCAATCAAGGCGAAAGATTGCAGTTTCTTAACTCTGCTTTGTCCTCTATGACCATTTTCTATCTTGGTAGTCTTTTAGTCCACCTGGAATTTTAAAACAAATGGAGAGAATCGAGAGACAATGCTCATGGAGAAATAATAGAGATGAGCCCTCTCCATCCTTAGTAGCATGGGACCTGATTTGTAGGCCCAAAATCAAGGGGGGTAGGGATCTTGAACTTGGGGCCTGATAACCCACAAGTATAGGGGATCAATTGCAGACTTTCTCAATAAGTAAGAGTGTCGAACCCAACGAGGAGCTAAAGGTAGAACAAATATTCCCTCAAGTTCTATCAACCACCGATACAACTCTACGCACGCTTAGCGTTCGCTTTACCTAGAACAAGTATGAAACTAGAAGTAATTTGTAGGCATGATAGGATAGGTTTGCAAGAAAATGAACAACACGTAAATAAAAATAGGGGCATCTAAGATAAAGAAACAACTAAGTTGGTCTTAGTAGAGATCTTTTTGTCACGACAAGGTTATTTGTCCCTAGGCAATCCATAACTAGATAGGTAATCATTATTGCAATTTTATATGAGGCAGAGGCATAAGCTAACATACTTTCTCTACTTGCATCATATGCACTTATGATTGGAACTCTAGCAAGCATCCGCAACTACTAAAGATCATTAAGGTAAAACCCAACCATAACATTATAAGGTATCAAGTCCTCTTTACTCCCATATGCAACAACCCACCTACTCGATTTTATGCTTTTGTCTCTCAAGCAACCCACCATACGCAAATCATGAACACATTGAAACACCCTACAATAGGGATCCCTCATGCTTGCGTGACACGGAGAGCACCAAAGGATAGCACTAATAATAAAATATGCAACTCAAACCAATCATGATCATCAATCAACCCATAGGACAAAATGAATCAACTCAAACATCATAGGATTGCCATACATCATTGGGAAATAATATCTAGCGTTGATGACCATGTTTAAGTAGAGATTATAGTAGTGAGAAGAGGTGTTGAACCGCTCCATAGAGGGGGGAGAGTTGGTGATGACGGCGGCGAAGTTGTTGGTGTAGATTGTCGTCACGATGATGGTCCCGGCGGTGTTCCGGTGCCACCGGGAGAGAGGGGAGAGTGCCCCGTCCTTCTTGTTCTTCCTTGGCCTCCCCCAAGATGGGAGGAGGGTTTCACCTCTGGTCCTTGGCCTACATGGCGGCGGAGAGGCAAGAGGCCCTCCGAGATTGGATCTATCTCTTTGTTTCTTTCTGTTTCTCTGTTTTTGGTTCTAGCTTTTCACCGTTTCTTATATTCCCGGAGATCCATAACTCCGATTGGGCTGAAATTTTAACAAGATTTATATTCGGATATTAGATTTCTTACGGCGAAAGAAGGGCAACAACCGTCTTACAGGGTGACCAAAAGCCACCGTCGTGCCTCCTACCCGCCAGGACGCGCCCCTATGGCTTGTGGCCCCCACGGGCACTGCCTTCTGTTGATTCCACTTCCCAAAATTCACATATATTCCAAAAACAATTTCCGTACTTTTTTATCCCGTTTGGACTTAGTTTGATATGGATTTTCTGCGAAACAAAAACATGCAACAAACAGGAACTGGCACTAGGCACTGGATCAATATGTTAGTCCCAAAAATAGTATAAAAAGTTGCCAAAAGTATATGCAAGTTGTATCATATTGGCATGAAACAATCAAAAATTATAGATACGAGGGAGACGTATCAGCATGCCCAATCTTAATTCTTGCTCGTCCTCGAGTAGGTAAATGATAAAAAGATATTTTTTGATGTGGAATGTTACCTAGCATACTCTGGATCATATAATCTAATCATGGCATCAATATTAAGATACAAGTGATTCAAAGCAATGGTCTATCATTTGACATTAAGACAATAATACTTCAAGCATACTAATAAAGAAATCATGTCTTCTCAAAATATCTTGGCTAAAAGAAAGTTATCCCTACAAAATCATATAGTCTGGCTATGCTCCATCTTCATCACACAAAGTTTTTAATCATGAAGAACCCTGGTTTTAGCCAAGCAATTGTTTCATAATTTAGTATTCTCAAACTTCGTCAAATTTCAGGCAATACATGAGCGTGAGCCATGGGTATAGCACTATAGGTGGAATAGAATATGGTGGAGGTTGTGGAGAAGACAAAAATAAGGAGATAGTCTCACATCAACTAGGCGTATCAACGGGCTATGGAGATGCCCATCAATAGATATCAATGTGAGTGAGTAGGCATTGCCATGCAACGGATGCACTAGAGCTATAAGTGTATGAAAGCTCAAAAAGAAACTAAGTGGGTGTGCATCCAACTCACTTGCTCACGAAGACCTAGGGAAATTTGAGGAAGCCCGTCATTGGAATATACAAGCCAAGTTCTATAATGAAAAGTTCCCACTAGTATATGAAAGTGACAATATAGGAGACTCTCTATCATGAAGATCATGGTGATACTTTGAAGCACAAGTGTGGAAAAAGGAATAGTAGCATTGCCCCTTCTCTCTTTTCTCTCATTTTGCTCCCTTTTTTGGTGGGCTTCTTCGGGCTCTTTTTTGGCTTCTTTGGCCTCTTTTCTTTTTCATAAAGTCCTGAGGCTCATCCCAACTTGTGAAGGAATCATAGCTTCCGTCATCCTTTCCTCACATGGGACAATGCTCTAATAATGATGATCATCACACTTTTATTTACTTACATCTCAAGAATTACAATTCGATACTAGAACAAAAGATGACTCTATATGAATGTTTCCGGCACTGTACCAGGATGTGCAAAGATCTAGCATAGCAATGACATCATAAACATGAAAACATCATGCTAGCTATCTTACGATCATGCAAAGCAATATGTAATGATGGTTGTCGGTGAAAGGATAGACACCTATGGGGGCCTCAAAGGCCCCCCTTTGCTGGTTTGGCGGGGAGAGGGGTCGCGGCAAGAGTAGAACCAACAGTCAGGTCCCGGCAAGGTCTTTTTTGCCTAGGTTCAGGCCGTATGGTGCACAAAACCCTACTCATGCATGTGTTTACCTATTCGTTTTAGGTTACTCTAGATCGGTGTCTCCTACAACCATTCGTTTGGTCAAAAAGCCAAAAGTCCTTTCTAGTGAGCCTCGGGCCTCCTTTTATAGGCGAAGGGGTCACCACAGTGGCTCAGTGGGTGAATGGTGGGTTCACGAGTGGAATAGCGCCGACCGACAGCCATAGTATTACTATGGTGGATTAAATGCTTCAACATACTTCGCTGACCTCGTCGGGGGGGTGGTTGGACATGTACCCACATGTGGAAACTTCGGTGTGTTGCGTTGGTGTGTGGGCGGACGTGTGGTCCATGCATCAGCAGTGGCGTGTTCGTCGGTGGAGGCGCTCACAGGACGCGAAGGCGCCCTCGGCCCGCACCTCTCCTCGAGCCTTCTCTTCCTTCCCGGCAGGGTTACCTTCCGGGGGGCTCTTCTTGTTCCTCTCGGCACGGACGTGATGGCCTCCTGAGTCCTTGTCAATCTTCCCGGCAAGGATGGCTTGCCGGGGCTCAGTCCTCCTTCCTGGGTGGGAGGGTCTCACCTTGGCATTGTCTATCTCCCCGGCAGGGAGCTCCTGCCGGGGTCTCTTCTTCATTCCCAGCAAGCGAGTGCTTGCCGGGGGCTTGCAATTTGTACTTGGGGGGGCTTCTGAGTCTTGTTTCAGCCCTAAGCTCCAGCGACGCTCCTTGCCGCCGCAGACGGGCTCCCGGTGTCCGCGCACTAGTCCGGGGCACTGGAGACCCCCGTGTTTAGTGCGCCGACAGGAGCCCCCGGGCCTGGGCCACACACAGATGCGAGGCGCTGTTGGGCCAGACCCAAAGTGGTGCGCAGACTCGCACGCGCCGGGCTTATCGAAATCGAGCCGTTACAGGCTTTCTTTCCCCATGTCGCGTATTGAACGCGCGAAGTGGGAGGGTGCGTGGCGTGCGCGTGATGGCCTCTTTATTCCCTGGAAACACCTCTGCCACGCAAAGGACATGCGCAGCGGCGATCGGGCAAGTGGTGATCATGGCCTCAAAAGCCGCGGGCGTGGATAGACCAGCCCCTGCATGCATTGGCGCATCAGGGTGGTTCCATGTTCCGCTCATGACTTGAGCGCGGTTGGGCGAGAGGGGCGGTGGCTTCTGGAGCGAGTAGGGTGGCCTCCGATCTTTCCCTATAAATTAGGGTGTTTGCGCAGAGGTTTTGCCTACCCATCTCACTCTCAAAGCCTTCCACGCCTACCGCCTTGTCTTCTCTTGCTTCTTTTATCTTTGCCAGTGGCACCCGCCCCTAACCATGGTTGGGGTACGGGGCCCGCCTCCGTCAGCCGCCAGGGCGGCAAGGGGATCCCGCTCGGATCATGCCACAGCTTTAGGGGTCGAGGCGCCGAGGATGCCGGGGACGTGGTCGAGGGACGCGGAGCGCTACTCCAGCGTCTTCGCCTTCTCCTGGGTTCGTTCCAGCGGGAAATCACGTCGAAAGGACCCCGTTGGAGTTCCTTGTCAAATTGCGGGGAGGCATCAGGACCAGGATACAGCTCCCCCGCGCCTTTGCCAAGGCGATGGAGGAAGAGAAGCCTCCGATGCTATGGCTACGGGTACATGGCTGCGGCAATGGTGTCGTTTCGGTGGCCGTAGAGCATCCGGGGCCCCGGCTCCTGTTCCTTGGCCGTGGGTGGAAGAGTTCGCTCGTGCCCACAATCTCTGGGATGGGCACGTTCTCCGCTTCAAGATGATGGCAGACAACCTGCTCTCCATCAAGCTATATGGGAGCTCATGTGCGCATCTCGGCTGTTGTAAATAGAGCTCGAGCGGGACTAACAACCCTTCCTCGTCTGGGGTAGATGAGGAAGGGTCGGACGACAGCGACAGCGGGGACGGGTCAGATCCTCGGTAGGTTAAGCCTGCGTATGAGGATCTGGCATCGGACTGACCACTGGTCGCACCATCACCGTCAGCCTGCGGCCCACTTCGTCCTGAGCCCAGACCTGCGTGCCGGAAGAACCGACGCTGCCTCATCTTCTCTGCAGCTTCCGGAGTTCGGCTCCGCCTTCCCTCTTGGACATGTTCTCCTCTGCGCAATGCTGGCCCAGGAGGAACCAACCTGGGTTGCGCAGAGGGCCCTGCCGCCTTTTTGTCTTCTTGAACTTCACTTCCTCTACATAGGTCGCTCCTAGTCAAAAGACACAGTCTTTAGGTTAGGACAACAATGCTTTGTAAGTGGTATCAAATGTATCCAGAAAAATGAATGAATATATGCATCCTATATTCGACTCTCGTTTTGTATGATTGTTCCTTTGCGCTTTCCGAATGCTTGCCAGCTTGACTTATCCTATCGCGAGTACTTAGAGGAGCGGACCCTCAGAAAACTCAACAGAGGAGGTCATCACCAGCAAGACTCCTTGCCATACTCAGTGCAACCATGTAAATCGTCGAGCGCGGCTCGAGGCGAAATAAGGTGCTACGTAGCCGTCCGAAATGTTGAACGAGTTCAAAATGAGATAAGGGCGCTCTTTGGCCGCTCAAGTCGTTGAAAAGGGTCGCAACAAAGTAGGAGTGCACTGATCCTAGCAAGGTCCATCTGCGCGTCGATTCTCATACAAAAGTTGATGCTTCCAAGGGACACAACTAGTCTACCAAGAGTCTAGCAAGAAGTTTGCCTCTGTACTTATCTGGCGCATCGTGGCATTCCTACCCGCGGCGTCTGAATGTGTTGCTGTGGAGGAATATCCGTACCCCCGGCAAGCTAATGTTGCCTCCTGTGGCCTCCTTGCCGACGAGGTTCTCGCCGGTGGCCCTTGGCCACTCTGAAGGAAAGAGGCACGCCGGGGCACATCACTTTCTCATCTCTTTTGCAAGAGGTTTGCTGGCGGAGCCTCCGAGCACATCTTTCTGGCGTCACAACGCTCGAAGGAGAAATGCAAGCTGGAGGGCGCGTAAAGGGGCGGTTCGGGGCCTCGGCGTGTCCTCAACGACCATGTGGCACTCCGGAAATGTGCGACGGTCGGAGTAAGCATCGGAGGCCTGGCCGAAGCCCCCTGTCACGCCCTCGATAGCAGCGCGGCGTTCCAAGGAGGTGTGCTAGCCGGGAGATGTAGAGCTCAGGGGTTCCTCTTCTTCCACCCGTGCTCGCATAGCACCTATGGAGGCGCTACGAGCTCTCGCACGGGTAGGGCAGCCACTGCCTCCTCCCACTCAGGGAGGAGGTTGTGGCCATCTGAGATCCGTTGATACGACGAGGGGCTCGTCGAACCGGGATGGCATTGATGCCGGCGTGCTGTCGGTGTACTAAAGATGGGGTCTCCAGTGCCCCAGACTAGTGCGCGGACACCGGCAGCCCCTCTGTGGAGGCAAGGCGCGTCGCTGGAGCTTAGGGTGGAAGCAAGACTCAGAAGCCCCCCAAGTACATATTGCAAGCCCCCGGCAAGCACTCGCTTGCTGGGAATGAAGAAGAGACTCCGGCATGAGCTCCCTGCCGGAGAGATAGACAATGCCAGGGCGAGACCATCCCACTAAGGAAGGAGGACTGAGCCCCGGCAAGCCATCCTTGCCGGGAAGATTAACAAGGGCTCGGCAGGCCATCACCTCCCTGTCGAGAGAAACAAGAAGAGCCCCCGGCAAGGTAACCCTGCCGGGAAGGAAGAGAAGGCCTGAGGAGAGGTGCGGGCCAAGGGCACCTTCGCGTCCTGTGAGCGCCTCCACCGACGAACACGCCACTGCCGATGCATGGACCACGCGTCCACCCACACGCCGGTGCAACACCCCAAAGTTACCACGTGTGGGTACGTGTCCAACCCCCCTCCCCCCGCCTGACGAGGTCAGGGAAGTCCGTCGAAGCATTTAATGCACCACATTAACACTGTAGCTTTCGGTTGGCGCTGTTCCACTAGTGAACCCACATTCACCCGTTGAGCCACTGTGGTGACCCCTTCACCTAGAAAAGGAGGCCCGAGGCTCAGTAGAAAGTACTTTTTTGGCTTTTTGACCAATCGAAAGGTTGTAATAGGGACCGATCTACAGTAACCTAAAATGAATAACTAAACACATGCAGGACTAGGGTTTTACGCACCACGCGGCCCGAACCTGGCTAAAAAAGACTTTGTCGGGCCCTTACTGTTGGTTCTGCTCTTGTCACGGCTCCTCTCCCCGCGAAACCAGCAAAGGGGGGCCTTTGAGGCCCCCATAGGTGTCGATCCTTTCACCGACACCTGCTTCCGGCGATCCCCCTACCTGGCGCGCCAAAGATGGCGATCGAAAGGATCGACACCATTTGGGGCCTCAAAGGTCCCCATTTGCTGGTTTGGCGGGGAGAGGGGTCGCGGTAAGAGCAGAACAAACAGCCAGGGCCTAGCAAGGTCTTTTTTACCCAGGTTCGGGCTGCGTGGTGCATAAAACCCTACTCCTGCATGTGTTTAGTTATTCGTTTTAGATATTACTGTAGATCGGTCCGTCTTACAGCCTTTCGATTGGTCAAAAAGCCAAATGTCATTTCTACTCAGCCTCAGGGCCTCCTTTTATTGCTGAAGGGGTCACCACAGTGGCTCAGCGGGTGAACGGTGGGTTCACGAGTGGAATAGCGCCAACCGACAGCTTAAATGCTTCGACAGACTTCCCTGACCTTGTCAGGGGGTTGGACACGTACCCACACGTGGTAACTTTGGGGTGTTGCACTGGCGTGTGGGCGGACGCGTGGTCCATGCATCGGCGGTGGCGTCTTCATTGGTGGAGGCGCTCACAGGACATGAAGTTTCCCTGGGCCCGCACCCCTCCTCGGGCCTTTTCTTCCTTCCCGGCATGGTTACCTTGTCGGGGATCTTCTTGTTCCTCTCGGCACGGAGATGATAGCCTTCCGAGGCCTTGTCAATCTTCCCGGCAAGGATGGCTTGCCAGGGCTTAGTCCTCCTTCCTTGGCGGGAGGGTCTTGCCTTGGCATTGTCTATCTCCCCGGCAGGGAGCTCTTGCCGGGGTCTCTTCTTCATTCCCAGCAAGCGAGTGCTTGTCGGGGGCTTGCAATGTGTACTTGGGGGCTTCTGAGTCTTTCTTCTGCCCTAAGCTCTAGCGACGTGCCTTGCCACCGCAGAGAGGCTTCCGGTGTCCGCGCACTAGTCCGGTGCACTGGAGACCCCAGTCTTTAGTGCACCGACAATGGTGCGTGTCATAATAAACGAAACGGTGGAAGTTGCATGGCAATATATCTCGGAATGGCTATGGAAATGACATAATAGGTAGGTATGGTGGCTGTTTTGAGGAAGGTGGGTGTAATGCACTGGCGAGAGTTGCGCAGTACTAGAGAGGCTAGCAAATGTGGAAGGATAAGAGTGCGTATAATCCATGGACTCAACATTAGTCATAAAGAACTCACATACTTATTGCAAAAATTTATTAGTCATCGAAACTAGGTACTGCACGCATGCTCCTAGGGGAAGGGTTGGTAGGAGTTAACCACCGCGTGATCCCAACCTCCACACAAAGGATGACAATCAATAAATAAATCATGCTCCAACTTCTTCGCATAACGGTTCACCATACGTGCATGCTACAGGAATCACAAACATTAACACAAATATTTCTACCAATCCACAATTACTCACTATCATGACTCTAATATCACCATCTTTATATCGCAAAACTATTGCAAGGAATCAAACATATCATATCCAGTGAGCTACAAGTTTTATGTAGGATTTTATGACTAACCATGTGAATGACCAACTCCAATTAACTCTCTAAATAGATATAAATGAAGCATGAGAGTTTAATTCTTTCTACAAAAGATATGACCATGCTCTAACAAATATAAGTGAAGCAAAATAGCATTCTACAAATGGCGGTTTTCTATCTGTAGAGAAACAGGCAATCCAAACTTCAAATGATTTAAGTGAAGCACATGAAGCATTCTATAAAGCCATACTCAAAAGATATAAGTGAGGTGCAAAGAGCCTTCTATAAGTCAACCAAGGACTTTCTCATACCACCATGGTGCATTACTAAAAGAAAAAGAAAAAGAACACGACGCTCCAAGATTTACGCATATCATGTGACGAATAAAAATATAACTCCAAGTGAAATTACCGATGGTTCTTAGAACAAAGAGAGGATGCCTTCCGAGGCATCCTCAAACTTAGTTGCTTGGGAGTCCTTGAATATTACCTTGGGTTGCCATAGGTATCCCCAAGCTTAGTGTCTTTCCACTCCTTATTCCTCCATCGATCGTGAAATTGCCCAAAACTTCAAAACTTAAATCACACAAAACTTAACAAAACCCTCGTGAGATCCGTTCATAATAATAAAGCAAATTACAACTTCAGTTACTATTGCCAACTAATTCATATTTGGTTTTTGCATTGCATCTACTATAATATAACTTTTCCATGGCTTATACCACCGATACAATCGATAGTTTCATCCAAACGAGCAAAAAAATCATCAAAAACAGAATCTGTCAAAAATAGGACAGTCTGTAGTAATATGTACATTCACCATACTTTTGTAACTCTAAAAATTCAGAAAGATTAGGACGAAATACAAAATTTGCAAAGCAGTACTGTGTAAAAATTTCAGAAACTTGTGACATTCTAGTAGAAAATGTTAATTCACGCACTACGGCCAAAGTTTCTGTTTTTACACTACACACACCAAACAAGCACTCTAATCATCCTAAAGGAAAATCTTGGTATATTATTTAATAATACAATGGATTTATACAAGGGAATAACTATTTTTGTTGAAAAGTTTTTGTAATTAAGATTCACAAGGTTTCCATGGGCATAGACAAAGTTTAAGGCATGCTCCCATTTTATCAATGCTCGTCTCTCTCACTTTCACTTTTCTTTTTGAAAAAGTTTTAGGTTCCCCTCTTTATTTTTATTTGTTTTTTAAACTATATAAAAGCACACAATAGAATAAAATGACTCTCTAAAACTTCCGGGTTGTATGCCTGGCAGCCCTTTTTTTAAAGCCATTAAGCAAGGCATGAAGTGCTCAAGTAATTGATCCACCCGGATCCCAAGGTATATCAAAGCCAATTTTAATTAAGAATGATTTGTAATTTAGTAGTGATCACAAATTAATGAATATCACACAACAACAAAGTATAACTCTCTTCCTATGCATCGGCATGTCATAAAAGAACAATTCATGCACACAAAGTAAAGGACAATGCATAGTACAAACAATTTCTTGCAATTTTATCGTATTCGAAACATAAGGAGGCGGAGAGGTCGTTCCTCTCTCATAATAATTGCAAGTAAGAGCAGCAACATATGCATATTATATCTATCAAAATCATCATGTGTAATATTAAAAGGCAACCCATCTATATAATCCTTAATAAGTGCAAACTTCTCCAATATAGTGTAGTTGGGAGAATGCAAAAAGATAATAGGGCTATCATGTGTCGGTGCAATAGCAACATTTTCATTCTTAACATAAGGAGCTATAGCAAGTTCATCTCCATAATCATCATTCATATTGGCGTCATGGCCACAAGCATAGAAAGCATCAAGTTCATCAAAAAGGGGTATTTCAAATGAATCCAAGGGATCATAGCAATTATCATAGCATTCATCCTTCTGTAAGCACGAAGGGAAATTAAACAATGTATGAGTTGAAGAGTTACTCTCATTAGAAGGTGGGCATGGGTAGCTAATCCGCTCTTCCTCCTTTTGTTCTTCCCTCTCCTCCTCATCTTTTTCATCCAATGATCTCGCAGTGTCAGCAATTTCTTATTCCATAGATTCCTGCAAAATATTAGTCTCTTCTTGGATAGCGGAATCTTTCTCAATAAATCGATCAATATGGGCATGACATTCAGAATTGGCATAACAATAACGAAGCATAGCCAAATTTTTAGATCGGTAAACAGCATCGTCATAGTCTTCATACTTTTTAAACAAAGCTTCAATTTCATAAGCACCCTTAAAATCAACAAACTCCTCTATTTGTTTCACATCATAGTAATCATATGTACCATTAGCATAAGAAGCCAAGGTTTCATTATCATTAAATTTACATGAAAAGGGAAGGTGTTTAGCCTTCATCCTAGAGCAACAAGTAACATCATATCTTAAGCATAGATTCCAAGCATACCATTTCAACATATGAATTTGATACCATAAGAGTTTCCCATTTTAGTCCAGTGATAATCCCTAAAGTTATCACATCGATCCAACGTACCTCCCATTATATAATTGAATGGGGTTTTCTCAGGATTATTAAACTAGTGCATAATATCTTCCACATAATGAGAGTCGAGGGTTTTAGGAGGTTCCCCATCTCCATGTGTACCAAGTACACCTAATTTTTTTGGTATAAGATAGAGAAAAACTTAAACAGCAAATTAAATCTACTTAGTGATAAAGCAAACAAGCACACACAAGACAATTCACCCCACGCTATTGCTCCTCGGCAACGGTGCCAGGAAAAGGTCTTGATAACCCACAAGTATAGGGGATCAATTTTAGCCTTTCTCGATAAATAAGAGTGTCGAACCCAACGAGGATCTAAAGGTAGAACAAATATTCCCTCAAGTTCTATCGGCCACTGATACAAGTCTATGCACGCTTAACGTTCGCTTTACCTTGAACAAGTATGAAACTAGAAGTACTTTGTAGGCATGATAGGATAGGTTTGCAAGAAAATTAAGAACACGTACATAAAAACTAGGGAAGCTAAGATAAAGAAACAACTAAGTTGGTCTTAGTAGAGGTCTTTTTGTCACAAGAAGGTTATTTGTCCCTAGGCAATCGATAATTAGACCGGTAATCATTATTGCAATTTTATATGAGGGAGAGGTATAAGCTAACATACTTTCTCTACTTGGATCAGATGCACTTATGATTGGAACTCTAGAAAGAATCCGCAACTACTAAAGATCATTAAGGTAAAACACGAACATAGCATTATAAGGTATCAAGTCCTCTTTACTCCCATATGCAACAACCCACCTACTCGGGTTTATGCTTCTGTTACTCAAGCAACCCACCATAGGCAAATCATGAACACATTTCAACACCCTACAGTGGGGATCCCTCATGCTTGCGCGACACGAAGAGCACCATAGGACAGCACCAATAATAAACTTGCAACTCAAACCAATCATGATCATCAATCAACCCATAGGACAAAACGCATTTACCCAAACATCATAGGATAGCCATACATCATTGTGAAATAATATATAGCATTGTGCACCATGTTTAAGTAGAGATTACAATGGTGAGAAGAGGTGTTGAACTTCTGCATAGAGGGGTAGAGAGTTGGTGATGACGGCGGCGAAGTTGTTGGTGTAGATCGCCGTCACGATGATGGCCCCGGCGGCGTTCCGGTCCCACAGGGAGAGAGGGGGGAGAGCCTCCCTCCTTCTTATTCTTCCTTGTCCTCCCCCATAGATGAGAGGGGGGTTTCCCCTTTGGTCCATGGCCTCCATGGCAGTGGAGGGGCAAGAGGCCCTCCGAGATTGGACCTCTCTCTCTCTGTTCCTTTTTGTTTCTCCATTTTTGATTCTTGGTTTGCACCATTTCTTATATACCCGGAGATTAATAACTCTGATTGGGCTGAAATTTTAACATGATTTTTATCCGGATATTAGATTTCTTACGGCAAAAGAAGGGCATCAACCGCCTTACGGGGTAACCACAAGCCACCCTGGCGCGCCCTACCCTTCAGGGCGTGCCCCTATGGCTTGTGGCCCCCTCGGGGACCGCCTTATATTGATTCCATTTCCCAAAATTCACATATATTCCAAAACAATATCTGTAAGTTTTTATCCCGTTTGGACTTTGTTTGATATGGATTTTCTGCGAAACAAAAAATATGCAACAAACAGGAACTGGCACTCGGCACTCGATCAATATGTTAGTCCCAAAAATAGTATAAAAAGTTGCCAAAAGTATATGGAAGTTGTAGAATATTGGAATGAAACAATCAAAAACTATAGATATGATGGAGACGTATCAGGGTCGAGAATATTGCTCTACTGCTCAAATATATGCACAAGTTTCTGAATAAGATGGATCTGCCATGGGTATCTATTATTTGGAATACATACTATCTTGGGATGGTACCATAGGGTACTGACAGCTATGGATCTTTCTGGTGGAAAGATATATGTAAAATGTTGGATCATTTTAGAAAGACAAATTGGATGGAAATTAACTCTGGAGATTCAGCTCTATTTTGGTCTCATACGTGGAAGCTTGGTGATTTTGTGACTACCTTGCAATCAATGTTTCCAAGGTTATTCTCTTATGTGAAAGATCCCTAGATATTAGTGTTTGAAGCCTTTCAAGCACATGATATGTCACAGAAGTTTCATTTACCTTTGTCTGAACAGGCATATCATGAATACATGACAATTCAGTCAATGATGACCTCTCATGGCAGAGATTTGGCTTCTAATGATATCTGGTATTGGCAGGGGACTTGCAATGCTTTCAAACCTAAGATATTCTATTATTTCATGCATTCTAATTTTCATTTAATACCCCTATGCTATGGATCTAGAAATCATCATGCACAATGAAAATAAAAGTGTTTGCTTGGATGTTGATCATGGACAGCCTTAACACCAAGGATATGGTTGACATGAGGCATTGGCATATGGATGATGGGGTTAATTATGTTCTTTCTCCTGTGCTGACAAGGGAAACCAGAGACCATCTCTTCTTCCACTGTAATTTCAATGTGAGAGTTTGGAATTATCTTCAAATTTGTTGGCCGCAGGGAGATGTATGAGCAACATTGTGCTGCAAGCTAAACAAGATTTTGCAAAACCTTTTTTCACTGAGGTGGTTTTTATTGCTTGCTAAGGTGTTCGGGCATGAAAGGCCGAGCTTCAATAAATGGATAAGTGCATTCATCCATGATATTACTCTCATGCATCATAGAATCAAACATGTCTTTAGAGATGAGTTATTGAGATGGATTTATTTTCTGTGTGCTTGAGGTATTATATTGTAGTTTACTATTTCTCTTGTTTGATTACCACTTGTAATACATGTAATTTGTAGCAAACTCTCGTATTAAAGTTGAATTTTTGCGGGGGTCTCCTAGAGTTCACAGTCAAAAAAATGACTCAGCCCTTGGGGGCTACATATGGTTCTACAGATATTTCTAAAAGAAAGATCCAATTCACTACTTATCCATACTAAATTAGCTCTTGAGAGCTATGGAGGTATATACAATGAGTAAGGGGTATTTTTTTACCTCGTACTTGGTCTTCATGATGCTGACCAAATTTGCTTCAAAATCCCGGCTCTCAAATAGTCGGGTCACATATTGCTAATATAACCCTTGGAGGTCAAGGTCCTTAATTTCGGGAAGCTCGAGTTTTGCTTTCCCTTTCTCCTCATATGCTAAGTCATCCTTGGACACAACGTTGGCTAAAATGGTTGAAGGGCCATGAGCCTAAAAAGACTTGCGAGTAACAACTACTTCTGCATCATCCATATTGGCTGATGGAGTAATATCATCCATACAAGGTACCGGACTTGGAGGAGAGTTTGATCTTGAAGGTTGAATAATTGGCTCATTAGAGGCACCTTAATTATCACCAGTTGGTTTCACAGAAGCTAGCGCATTGATTGGAGTCATTGCTATGTGGTGAGTTGTCTTAGTATTAAGAGATGGCTCAACTTGGACAGACAACTTAGTGTGAGCCGCCGCTTCAGCAGAAGAGGGATTTTGGATATTATCTTCCCCGGTAATGGAAGAAGGTTCACCTGCCTTTGCCCTAATGAAGTCTTTAGCTCTGTATATCATCAAAATAGGTTTATCAAAGTAAGTAAACAAAGAGTGATGATGTGGTCAACAAAACACGGCTTAAATATAAGCTTACCAACGACTGATTGTGAAATTCGGAAGTTGAGTCACGGTTGAATCACGAGATGAAGGAGACAATTCCTGGAAATAAATTGAATTAGACGTACTAACGATTTTTTAAGAGACTAGCTTGAGGATGAGAAATACTTGGATTATGTGGCACCTCTTGGCGTTGCTTGCGAGTAGGTGGATCAAAGCCGGCGGAGAACTCTTCGCAGAAACTCCGGGTTTTGCATTTTGAATGGGTGGCTTTTTGATATCGCTTCAAAAAAGAGTTGCGATCTAAGTAAGAAGATGGATTTGAAAACTTAACCTTTCTGACGGCACATCTTGTCCTCTTCACAACACACATTTCTGAACAACCGGAGGAGATCGAAATTATCTCAACATCACTTGCTTGACTAGTCTCAGTGTTATCCTGATAAGAGGAAACATCAGCAAGTTCAATAAATAATTGACCAAGTGAATCAAGTTCTACCTCGGATTACTCTCCTGAAGACGACTCAAGAGCCTTTTCTTTTTGACGTCTCAGAGAAGTAGCATAAGCCTTGGGAACGGCTTTCCATAAGTCACAGTCAGTGTGCAGAGATATAAGCCGAGCAATTAGTGTGGAGCACCAAATAAGGAAGGACCTGGACAAAAGTTGATAAAATACTTACTGGAGGGACTGGATTCTTCAATTAGAATGGAGCTAGCCTGGTTTTGCTGCACTTTCTCTTAGACTGAGAAAAGAATGTCTTGGTCGATTTGTTGACGGCCTTTCCAATCAACTATCTCTTGTTGAAGTGTTGGGCATCCTTCAACTCATCCGTATAATTGCACATTTAGTCGCCTAAATACTTATCCTCTTGTATAAATACTGTTTTATTATAAAAATAATGTGCCAAGATTTTCCTTTAGGATGATTAGATTGCTTGTTGGTATGTGCGGTGCAAAAACAGAAACTTTGGTTGTAGTGGGTGGATTTACATTTTTCACTAGTACGTCCAAAGTTTATGAAATTTTACACAGTAATTATATGCAAAGTTTTTATTTATTCTTAGATTTTAAGAATTTTTTAAGTTACATAAGTATGGTCAATGTTCATATTACTACACACTGTCCTGTTTTTGACAGATTCTGTTTTTGATGCTTTGCTCGTTTTCATGAAACTATCAATTGTATCAGGGGTATAAGATATGGAAACGTTATGTTACAGTAGTTATAATTCAAAAACAAAATATGAATGGGCTTGCAATCGTAATTAAGGTAGTAATTTGCATTATTGTACTAACAGATCTCACGAGTATTCTGTTAAGTTTAATCTGGATGAAGTGTTCAAAGTTCGAGGAGGACTTGATATGAGGAGACGGAGGAGAGGCAGCAGTTAAAGCTTGGGTATTCCCAAGGCACCCCAAGTAAATATCCAAGGAGACTCAAGCATCTAAGCTTGGGGTGCCCTAGAAGGCATCCCAGCTTTCTTCAAGAAGTATCGGTATATTTTCGTCTTTGTTTCGTTCAGGTGATATGCGTAAATCTTGGAGCGTCTTTTGTGTTTAGTTCATGGTTGATTTATAGAATGCTCATTGCACTTCACTTATAACTTTTGAGTATGGCTTTATAGAATGCTTCATGTGCTTCACTTATATCATTTGAAGTTTGGGTTGCCTCTTTCTCTACATATAGAAAACAGTTATTTGTAGAATGCTCTTTTGATTCACTTATATTTGTTATAGAATTGTATTTTGTAGAAAGAATTAAAATGTCATGCTTCACTTATAACTATTTAGGGGGTCACAAGGAATTGGTCATTTACATGGTTAGTCATAAAATCCTACATAAAGCTTATAGATCACTGAGTATGATATGTTTGATTCCTTGCAATAGTTTTGCAACATTAAGATAGTAATATGTGGGTGCACTAGTTGACGATTGTGGATTAGTAATGTCGGCGTTCTAGGAACAGGGGTACCCAGACCAGCCTGCCTACGACCCAGGGCTAGCCCACTTCGTTAACGCAAGATTGACAAGGAACAGACCGCCTTGAACAAGGCCCTCATGAGGGGCCAAGCCTCACAAGGAGGAGTAGCGTCAAGACCCATAGGGGCGCCTCCTCAGGACCCCACCCCCCCCCCCCCCGGAGCAGTGGATATTACGACGTAAGGCTGGGCCTCAGGAGTCAAGCGTGACGCCAGGAAAGGGCCCGCGATTAGAAGGTGGCAGGACAGGACAGCTTCCCCTTTTGGTGCAAAGAAGGAGGGAGCGAATCGGGACTCCAAAGGCCTCTTCTAAAGGTTTCCCTTCCAGTGCAACAAGACCATGGTCGCCTGCCGGCAGGATGGACATCATCCCTGCGCTCACATGTGCAGTGCTGGCATCGGCTTTGCAGGCGAAGACCACTTTTGACAGGAAGGCATGTTCCCTTGTCTCCCACCAAAACTGGCCATTGTGGGATCCCGTCCCACCTACGATAAGGAAAGAGGACCCTGGCCTCCACCATAAATAGAGAGCGTAGGGTACCTGAGAAAAGGATTGGAGAATCATAACCCTAGAGCAACAAACCAAGCCACTTGGCCTCCGGAGGCACAAAAGCACTGTACTATCTCGTTCATTAACCTCTGTGGGAGGTAATCCACCAAAGCAGGAGTAGGGTTTTACACTTTGAAGCGGCCCGAACCTGGGTAAACTGTTGTGTTCCATGTTCCCCTCACCTTCGAGTGAGTTCTTCATCGTCCCCATCGAGTAGAGGATAGGCGAGGTGAAGCAGGGAAGAACCTCCGTACACGCCCCAGTGTTCGAATCCTTGGGGTTTTGGAGAGCCTGAAATATGACATTTGGCGCGCCAAGTACGGGGCGTGTGAAGTCTTTCTTCCAGTTTCCTCTGTCCCAGACTGCTGCACCGATGGCCGGCGACCAACCGGCTTCTCTAAGCCACGTCGAGCTGATCTTTGACCACCACGTCACCCTGGCTGGAGGCTCGCATACCTGTGTCGCGAAATCAGGTGGCTCGTACCAGGCCGTCAACATCATCTCCGCCGTGACGGCCACCCATTCCACCGAGATGCATGAGGGCTGGGCGGCGGCCCGGGCACCCGCAGTGCGCCGCATCGAGTTGGGGGACCTCAGCGCACACGATGCGTTGCGGATGGAAAGAGAGATGCTCCACAAATGACCGACACCCAGGGACTTCGACACTTGGGCGTACCACATCATTGAGCTGATCGAAATCGCCCAAAATACCATCCAACCTAGTACATCTTCAACGCCCCACGCGTCGGGCGCCGGGGGCTCGCACCGCGTGCCGGCCCCCGAACCTGCAAGCTTTGGGGCCCTGCCCGTTTTGGGCGAGGACGAGAGAGACGCGCTCCGCGCTGCCCTCTACCTCCTCTAGACCGCAGCGACCGACCCTGAAGCACGCCGCACCGACAACCACCAGGGACGCGAAGCCAACAGCGGGACGACCGACGTGCACGCAAGCACGCATCACCAAGACCAGGTCGCCCCCCGACAGCCTGGGGCGGATAGACAGGAAATCTCCCTTTGACGCAGCCAGCAGAGGGCGGAGGCGATAGCACAAACGAATTACGACAACGGAGACGCGATGGGACACCAAGGAGGGAATCAACATCGGGCGGCACCAGGACCAACCCACCGTGGCAATAGGAACAAGCGACTCCGCGCGAAGGCTTATGTAGGAAGATCTCCGAGCAGTGCGGAAGGGGGGACCCCCCCTCCACCGTCAAGGGGGACCGCCAGCATCGCACTGATGACCGGCCACGGGGGACGGGCGAGCTCCTACATGGAGTCGTATGTACCAGAGTACGTGGTACTGCCTGATCGCCCCGATGAGGAAGAGCTCCAGGCGTCCCCCCGGCGCCCACCCACCTCAGGAGTGAAGGGCGTTTGGGGGCTCTACCCTGGACCGGGCCCAAAAGGGGCCCGGATAGGGGGGCGCCCTCACGCCGCGGGACGTGGCACCGGCCATCTTCCCCACGAGAGGACTACGCGAGGACGAACTCACGGGCTTCGGGAGGGAAAATCGAACAACCCCACGAGACGCTAGCTGCACGGATCACCCACGATGACCAAGATTCAAGCGTGGGCGTCGGGGACCGTGCCCCATGGGGCGTTCCTGAAGCGCAAAGGGGCTTCAACTATTCGGCGAGGTAATTTTTTGGATTTATTGCCTTAAGGAGTGTGTGCTTACCGCAAGGACTCCAACTACCTGGGGAATACTCCTGCAAGTTGCTCCCATTACAATTTCCATTACAGCCACTTGGCAACCTAACCCGTTGCTTCATTGGCGTCGCGTCGACCGCCCGGCCACAATGCACTGCCCCATCGCGGGAACTGGGGAGCCCCGCGGCCCCTGAGGATCTCGGTCAACAGGATAAAATCAGAGTCGCTTGAGCGTCCAAGGGGGCTCCGGAGCATGGTGCTCTAGGAGCCTTACCGGTCACAAGGCCACATGCCATCCTTGATATCGTCCACGGACATTCGGTCATTATAAGGTGTGGCAGGGCTTGACCCTGTAGCTACGTCCGTTCAATCGGTCATACGCAACGGCAGTCGGGAAACGTGCGGGACCGGGTCCTCGCGACATAGAGTTGCTTGAGCGTCAAAGAGGGGCTCCTAAGCATCGCGCCTCAGGGGCCTTACCGGTCACAAGGCCACGTGTCGCCCTTGATATCGTCCACGGACATTCGGTCGTTATCAGGGGTGGCAGGTCTTGACCCCGTAGCTACATCCGTTCAATCGGTCAAACGCAACGGCGGCTGGGAAATGTGCGGGACTGGGTCTTAGCGACGTAGAGTCGCTCAAACATTAAAGGAGGCTCCTGAGCATCGCGCCTCAGGAGCCTTACCGGTCACAAAGCCACTTGACCACCCTGGTGCCGCCCAGTCTCGGTCTGCATCGGGGGTGTCAGGGATTTGCCTCGTGATGTGCCTCATGACGGCAGGGATATGTGAGGGACTCTGACTTGTCAACATAGAGTCATAAAAAGCCCTATTATAGGCCTCCCGAGAAGGAGCGCAAGCACGCAAGACCCACATCGACCCGTCGCACCTCTGCATCGTCCTTCAATCCTTCCGGAACTTACTTCATCCCGTGACACTCTCACGTAATAACGAGCCGAGGCTGTATACGCCCAGGACCCCCCGAGGACGCGGAAGGGGTCACCCCACGCCTAGTGGAAGACTTTAGATCCGCGTTGGGTACAACACAGTCCTCAATGACTCCAGAAACTCATGCCCCAATGCCACGGGGGTAGGGACACTCGCGAGGCCAAAGCGTCCACATGACCTCCCATATACACCCCCACCGTGACACTCTCATGTAATAATGAGCCGAGGCTGTATACGCCCAGGCCCCCTGAGGACATGGAAGGGGTCCACCCCACGCCTAGTGGAAGACCTTAGCTTTGCGCTGGGTATAGAGACAAAGCCAATCAGCATGGCCTGCCAATGACCATGCTCGCAGCTGGCAAGGAAACCCATATAGTCCACCAATGACTATGCTAAATGTTGGATGTGGCACTTGCTTTCTTCTCGATTCGGACTATTTTTGACTAAGTTAGAACTGGCTGATCTCTTAAGTTCATTTTCTCTAGTCTTAATGCCCGGTGTTTGAAAATGTAAAGAAGGGGAAAATTCTCTGTAGCATTTATTATTTCACTGGCTTTGAAATCACCCGTCCAGAGGACATATTTGGAGACAACTACTACAGGCCACCACAGATAGTCTCGAGAAGCCTCAGGTCCCCCGGGGGCAATGACCAAAGGGACGAGGTGCGGAATCGCTCGGGCGCCCGAAATGTGGTTCCTGGGCGGGCCTAAGGGACCTTACCGGCCATCAAGAGCACGGGCCTGACAACGCAGAGCGGCTCGAGTGTCAAAGGGGGCTCGTGAGTAGTGCGCCTCGGGAGCCTTACTGGTCGTAAAGCCACTCGGTTCCCCTAGGGTGCCGGGACCTTGCCCCGTGAGGGACAGCCTTGGTAACGGGTTGAACGTCACAGACGCGAGGAAATGTACGGGACCGGGACCTACAGACATACAGTGCCGAAAGGGTCCTCACCTCGTCCCGCTTGCGAAACATTATTTGCACCGGAGGAACTACGCGAGGGACCGACACAAATCCGCAAGCTAAGAGCCTCACACGCCATGACCTGGACACCCTCGCTTTACGATAAACCAACGATGAATCAAAATATGAGCACTAACGAAGGATGCAGGGCCTGAGGATTCGGCGACAGCAAGGAGCGAACCCAGTACTCAAGCACGCGGTGGCACGAGGGGTGCCTCGGGATGGCAGAACTCCCGGAAGGTCACGCCACCCTCGTCACCCCCAAGCTATGGCAGCTGTGATGACGGGCCCTAAGCTTTGCAGCTCCCCTACAAGGACCATCAACACGCAAACCATCATCCCAAGAGCCAAAGAGAACATGAGAGAAACAAAGGTGATAACAGTAAAAGCTTAACGCCCAGAAGGGTTGAGTTCTTGGTCCACCATTAAAGGAGCTTGGGGCACTAAGGGGAGGGGCTGCGGGCATCACCCATGGTGTCGGCCGGCCCAGTGTTAGGACCACCCTCCTCGCTCGAGGCTGGCACCTGGACGTACCGCGCCACCAGGGCGTCGACATGCGGGCGGACCTCATCCCGGAGAAGGCGGCGAGGCTCAGCGGGCGCCGGCTCGATGACACGCCGGAGGTCGAGCTCCGGGGCAAGGCGGCGCAAGTTGGTGAAGACAAGCGTAAGGAAAAGGCCCAGGAGCTCGCGTGCGCTAGACACGCTGCCTCCTCCACGCGATGGACGTCGGCCTACAGCACCTCCACGACCTCCTGGAAGAACACAAGGTAGCTCCCATCGCTCCTCACGATAGGCAGCGTCGGGTCCCTCCCCGCAAACCGACGCGTCGCGGCGACCACCCGGTTGGCAATGCCGGCGAACTGCAGGGCGCGCTGGACACCATCATCATGGCGTATGATGCCTCATCCCGGGCAACCTGCACGGCGTCCGCCGCCTCCCGGACCTGCTGCTGCAGTGATGCTAGCTCCTCCTTGGCCTCTGATACGCCTCCAACGTATCTATAATTTTTTATGGTTCCATGCTATTATCTTGTCAAACTTTGGATGTTTTGTATGCCTTTTATATCTTTTTTGGGACTAACTTATTAACTCAGTGCCAAGTGCCAGTTCATGTTTTTTCCGTGTTTTTGACCCTTTTCCGAGGAGAATTTTAAACGGTGTCCAACCAGAATAAAACTTCCGAAAAGATTTTTTTCCGAAACACAAGATACGCGGGGGACGTGAGACCAAGGCAGAGGCCAACAGGGGAGTCCACAAGCACCCTAGGTGCGGCCAGGGGGCCTGCGCCTAGCAGGCTTGTGGGCCCCCTATGGCTCGTCTGACCTACCTCTTCCGCCTATAAATTCCGAAAAATCCAAAACTGCGCGAGAGATCCACGAAAATACTTTTCCGCCGCCGCAAGCTTCTGTCTCCACAATCCCATCTGGGGCACGTTCTGGTGCCTTGTCGGAGGGGGATTCGTATACAGAGGGCTTCTTCATCAACACCATGACCTCTCCGAAGATGCGTGAGTAGTTCAGCATAGACCTTCGGGTCCATAGCTAGTAGCTAGATGGCTTCTTCTCTCTCTTGGATCTTCAGTACAAAGTTCTCCATGATCTTCATGGAGATCTATCCGATGTAATCTTCTTTTGCGGTGTGTTTGTCGAGATCTGATGAATTGTGGATTTATGATCAGATTATCTATGAATCTTATTTGAGTTTCTTCGGATCTCTTATATGCATGATTTCATATCCTTGTAATTCTCTTCGAGTTGTGGGTTTTGTTTGGCCAACTTGATCTATGATTCTTTCAATGGGAGAAGTGCTTGGTTTTGGGTTCATACTATGCGGTGACCTCACCCAGTGACAGAAGGGGTAGCGAGGCATGCATCATGTTGTTGCCATCAAGGGTAAAAAGATGGGGTTTACATCATTGGTTTGAGTTTATCCCTCTACATCATGTCATCTTGCTTAAGACGTTACTCTATTCGTCATGAACTCAATACATTAGATGCATGCTGGATAGCGGTCGATGTGTGGAGTAATAGTAGTAGATGCAGAAAGTATCGGTCTACTTGTTTCGGACGTGATGCCTACATGTATGATCATTGCCTTAGATATCGTCATGACTTTGCACGGTTCTATCAATTTCTCGACAGTAATTAGTTCACCTACCGCAATATTTGCTATTTTGAGAGAAGCCTCTAGTGAACACTATGGCCTCTGGGTCTACTTCACATCATATTTTCAGCCTTACACTTTTACTTCGTTGCACTTTCCGTCTTCAGATCTCACTTTCCAATCAATCTTCAAGGGATTGACAACCCTTTATAGATTTGGGTGCAAGCTTGTTTGTGTTTGCGCAGGTACTCTGGTCACTTGGCTTGATTCTCCTACTGGATTGATACGTTGGTTCTCGAACTGAGGGAAATACTTACTGCTCCTGTGTTGCATCACCCTTTCCTCTTCAAGGGAAAAACCAACGCAAGCTCAAGAGGGAGCAGAAGGATTTCTGGCACCGTTGCCGAGGAGGATCAAGTCAAGAATAGTCTCCCGTCAACGTGTCAATCTCTGGCACCCGGGATTATTCTAGGTGAAGCTCATCCAAGTAAGTGTCACAAACTCATCTCTTGCATTTACTTTTTGCCTCTCGTTTTCCTCTCCCCCACTTCTGAAAAACAAAAATTTACAAAAATATTTGCCTTTTTCGTTCGCCCTTTTCTTTCGCTTGCTTTCTGTTCGCTTGTGTGGGATAGTCTACATGTCCTCATGGCTAGACCCACCGCTTTGAACAATACTCCCGAGAACGAAGTTCTTAATTTCAAACAAAATGAGGAAGAAAACTTAAAGGATGCTTGGTATAGGATTTGCAATGCCCAGAGTAGATCTACTCGTAAGCAATCTACTACCGTCCTGCTTCGCAGCTTTTATGTGGGTATTTCCCCTTGGAATAAGTATGTTCTTGACACCATCGTAGGCAGAAATTTCTTGGGTAGCCATACCGTTGATTCTTACAGAGCTTTAATAAATTTGGTAGGCTCACCCCCACTCATGGTTAATGGAACTACCTTAACTCTGGAACATGTGATCCGTAGGCTGGATATCATTGAAAATAAAGTTGCTACGATCGAACTCATTGAGACTTTGGATAAAAAGATCCACAATCAAATCACTCAGTATGGATCCAAGGTGGGAATGGCTTTGAAAAATTTAAAGGAGAAGGAACCCACAATTAACAAAAAACTAGGTTATGATTCCGCTAGGATTGGCAAACTAGAGGATGTTATAACCAACTTGGGTTCTGCTTTTGCCACTCTGCAGAACACTCCAAATTTTGCCCACAATAAGGCCACCAAGTCTGTTTTTGTTCCTAAAAATAGTGGTGAACCATCTAGAAAGAGAGATGAAGACCTTAAGATGATGAGTGATCACCCTACTTACGGTTTCAGTACCAAAGACGATGATACATGATTCCATCACCTTATGCCTAGCTAAGGGCGTTAAACAATAGCGCTTGTTGGGAGGTAACCCAATGAATTTATCTTTTTATTTCTATTTTGTTGCATCCATACCATCATAATTCTGTTATGATTGTGTTTTTTGTGTTTCTTTTTGTGTTTGAGCCAAGCAAAACCTTTTTGACTAGTTTGGTGTTGGTTGTTTTATCCTCCTGGAAAAGGACAGAAACTTTTCGCTCACGACATTATTTTTCCTTTTTATACAGAAAGATATTTTGAGTTGATTCTTTTTTCTGCTGGTTTATAGGACTTTTGTCCAGGCTTTAGTAATGTTTCAGAATTTTCGGGGTATCAGAAGTATACGAAGTATACAGATTGCTATAGACTGGTCTGTTTTTGACAGATTCTGTTTTTGTTGTGTTGGTTGCTTGTTTTGATGAAACTATGGATAGTATCGGGGGGTACTAGCCATGTAAAAGTGATAATACAGTAATCTAACACCAATATAAATATAAATCAAGATTTATATAGTACCAAAATAGGTGGTAGTTTGTTTTCTTGTGCTAATGATATCACGAGTTTCTGTTTAAGTTTTGTGTTGTGAAGTTTTCAAGTTTTGGGTGATGTTCTCATGGACAAAAGGATAAAGAGTGGAAAGAGATCAAGCTTGGGGATTCCCAAGGAATCCCAAGCCATATTCAAGGACACCAAAAAGCCTAAGCTTGGGGATGCCCCAGGAAGGCATCCCCTCTTTCGTCTTCAATCCATCGGTAACATTACTTGGAGCTATATTTTTATTCACCACATGATATGTGTTTTGCTTGGAGCGTCTTGTATCGTAGGAGTCTTTTCTTTTTGTTGTGTCACAATCATCCCTTATGCACACATTTGAGAGATACATGCACTCATCATGAATTTTCTAGAATACTCTTTGTGCTTCACTTGTATCTTTTGAGCTAGACAATTTTTTTCTATGTGCTTCACTTAGATCTTTTAGAGAACGGCGGTGCGTAACTTGGTAGTTGGCTTGTGCTATGAAAGTGGTCCCAAAGGTGATAGGTACCCAAAGAGGATACAATAAAACTTCCATATTCATGTGCATTGAGTAGAAAGAGAAGTTTGATTCCTCTCAATTAGTTTTGAGACGTGGATTTGGTAATATTAAGAGTTATGTTAGTAGGGTGTTGTGAATCTAGAAACACTTGTGTTGAATATAGTGACTCCCGTAGCATGCACGTATGGTGAACCACTATGTTAGGAAGTCGGAGCATAATTGATCTATTCATTGTCATCCTTTGTGTTGCGGTCGGGATCGCGCGATGGTTAACACCCAACCCTTCCCCTAGGAGTATGCGTTTAGCACTTTGTTTCGATTACTAATAAAAAATTTCGCAACAAGTATGTGAGTTCTTCATGACTAATGTGAGTCCATGGTATAGATGCACTTTCACCTTCCACCATTGCTAGCCTCTCTAGTACCGCGCAATTTTTGCTGGTGCACAAACCCACCATATGCCTTCCTCAAAACAGCCACCATACCTACCTACTATGGCATTTTCATAGCCATTCCGAGATATATTGCCATGCAACTCCCACCGTTCCGTCCCATGACTTGTGTCGTCACTCTCATAACGCCATTGCATGATTGTAAGATAGCTAGCGAGATGTTTCAAAGTCATAGCCAAGCTAGATCGTTGCACATCCCGGTACACTACCGGAGGCATTTCCTATAGAGTCACCATCGTTCTAAGCTTTGAGCTGCGAGTAAATAAAAATGTGATGATCATCATTATTAGAGCATTGTCCCATGTGAGGAAATAATAAAAAAAGAGGCCAAAGTTGCCCACACAAGAAAAAGAGATATGGAAAGAGGCCAAAGATCCCAAACAAAAAAAGAGAAAAAGAGAGAAGGGACAATGCTACTATCTCTTTCCACACTTGTGCTTCATAATAGCACCATGTCCTTCATGATTGAGAGCATCTCGTTTTGTCACCACCATATGCTAGTGGGGATCTTATTTATATAACTTGGCTTGTATATTCCAATGATGGGCTTCCTCAAAATTGCCCTAGGTCTTCGTGAGCAAGCAAGTTGGATGCACACCCACTAGTTCTCCTTTTGAGCTTTCACATACTTATAGCTCTAGTGCATCTGTTGTATGGCAATCCCTACTCATTCACATTGATATCTATTAATGGGCATATCCATAGCCCTTTGATCCGCCGAGTCGATGTGACCATCTCCTCCTTTTTGTCTCACAACCTCCACCACACTCTATTCCACCATAGTGCTATATCCATGGCTCACGCTCATGTATTGCGTGAGAGTTGAAAAAGATTGGAGAAAGTAAGAGTGTGAAAACAATTACTTGTCCAATACCGGAGTTGTGTATGATTTAAATTAGTTGTGTGGGGATGATGGAGCATAGCCAGACTATATGATTTTGTAGGGATAACTTTCTTTGGCCTTGTTATTTCAAAAGTTCATGATTACCTTGCTAGTTTGCTTGAAGTATTATTGTTTACATGTCAATAGCAAACTATTGTTTTGAATCTTACAGATCTGAACATTTATGTCACATGAAAGAAGTTACAAAGGACAACTATGCTAGGTAGCATTCCACATCAAAAATTCAGTCTTTATCACTTCCCTACTTGAGGACGAGCAGGAGTTAAGCTTGGGGATGCCTGATATGTCTCCAACGTATCTATAATTTTTGATGGTTCCATGCTATTATCTTGTCAAACTTTGGATGTTTTGTATGCCTTTTATATCTTTTTTGGGACTAACTTATTAACTCAGTGCCAAGTGCCAGTTCCTGTTTTTCCGTGTTTTTGACCCTTTTCAGAGGAGAATTTTAACCGGTGTCCAAACGGAATAAAACTTCCGAAAAGATTTTTTCCGAAACAGAAGATACTCAGGGGACGTGAGAACCAAGGCAGAGGCCACCAGGGGAGGCCACAAGCCCCCTAGGCGCAGCCAGGGGGCACGCCTAGCAGGCTTGTGGGCCCCCTATGGGTCGTCTGCCCTACCTCTTCCGCCTATAAATTCTCGAAAAATCCAAAACTGCGCGAGAAATCCACGAAAATACTTTTCCGCCGCCGCAAGCTTCTGTCTCCGCAAGATCCCATCTGGGGCACATTCTGGTGCCCTGCCGGAGGGGGGATTCGGATATGAAGGGCTTCTTCATCAACACCATGATCTCTCCGATGATGCGTGAGTAGTTCACCATAGACCTTAGGGTCCTTAGGACCCCTTGGATCATTAATACAAAGTTCTCCATGATCTTCATGGAGATCTATCCGATGTAATCTTCTTTTGGGATGTGTTTGTCGAGATCCGATGAATTGTGGATATATGATCAGATTATCTATGAATCTTATTTGTGTTTCTTCTGATCTCTTATATGCATGATTTATATCCTTGTAATTCTCTTCGAGTTGTGGGTTTTGTTTGGCCAACTTTATCTATGATTGTTCCAATGGGAAAAGTGCTTGGTTTTGGGTTCATACTGTGCGGTGACCTCACCCAGTGACAGAATGGGTAGCGAGGCACGCATCATGTTGTTGCCATCAAGGGTAAAAAGATGGGGTTTACATCATTGGTTTGAGTTTATCCCTATACATCATGTCATCTTGCTTAAGGCGTTACTCTGTTCATCATGAACTCAATACACTAGATGCATGCTAGATAGTGGTCGATGTGTGGAGTAATAGTAGTAGATGGAGAAAGTATCAGTCTACTTATTTCGGACGTGATGCCTATATGTATGATCATTGCCTTAGATATCGTCATGACTTCGCGCGGTTCTATCGATTGCTCGACAGTAATTTGTTTACCCACCATAATATTTGCTATTTTGAGATAAGCCTCTAGTGAACACTATGGCCCCCGGGTCTACTTTACATCATATTTTCAGCCTTACACTTTTACTTCGTTGCACTTTCCGCCTTCAGATCTCACTTTGCAATCAATCTTGGAAGAATTGACAACCCCTTTATAGCGTTGGGTGCAAGCTTGTTTGTGTTTGCGCAGGTACTCTGGACACTTGGCTTGATTCTCCTACTGGATTGATACCTTGGTTCTCAAACTGAGGGAAATACTTACTGCTCCTGTCTTGCATCACCCTTTCCTCTTCAAGGGAAAAACCAACGCAAGCTCAAGAGGCAGTAGCCTCTGCCTCGCCTTGGCGAGCGGCGTCGAGGGCGGCCTGGACGCTCTCAAGCCGGGCCCGAAACTCTACCACCTCCTCCTAGAGCTCGTCGAGCTTCGGCCTCTTGGAGGAGGGCGCGCTGAAGAAGAAGGAAGATCAACCCAAGGACAGCAGACGGAGCACCAAACAAAGGAAATGCAACGAAGTTCTTACTCATGAGCCATCACCTAGTGCGAGCGGAAGCGCGAATGTCCCGAAGGCCCTCCGCCACTGCCCCCGGCGGAGGATGAGGGCGCAGGAGGCGTGGCATGCTTTCCCCGCCAAAGCCATTTCGGGGGGATGTCATGAAGATGAACAGCGAAGGAGGGGAGGCAGTCTCCTCACGGCGGATGGGTGAAGCAGAGAAGGAGCTCAAGGTTGCGGCACCTCACCCCGTAGGGGGCTGGGCGTATTTATTGACAAGCCCTAGCCACCAACCATCGCGGGAGCATGGGCATCGCACGATTCGCGAAGGCCGCGAGGTGGGCCGACGGAAGCATAGTCGCCCACGTCGCCTCGCATGTCCATCGATCGATCACATCCGCTAAGGCTATTGGGTGCGGTCGCATTCAATGGCCAAAATCATGGCCTGCGCGACTCTTGGGATTCACACCGTCATGGCCTGGCACCACCAGGGCACCTCGAGGAGCGAGGGCATCGCCGTGCACCTTTGAGACACATGGGTAGCCAGAACCGCAGGCAAATGGGGCCCGCGGTGTTTTGGGCCGTCTTCAAGGCTTCGCAAGGAAGCCAACCCATGCGCGCCTTGGGCCCAGGGGCTACTATCAGTGTTCTGGGAACGGGAGTACCCCGAACTGCCTGCCTGTGGTCCAGGTCTGGCCCATTTCATGAATGCAAGATCGGCAAGGAACAGCATCGCCTTGAACAAGATTCTCGTGAGGGGCCAAGCCTCACGAGGAGGAGTGTCAAGACCCGCAGAGGGGCCTCCTTAGGACCCCTTGATGACCCACAAGTATAGGGGATCTCTCATAGTCCTTTTGATAAGTAAGAGTGTCGAACCCAACGAGGAGCACAAGGATGTGACAAGTGGTTTTCAGCAAGGTATTCTCTGCAAGCACTGAAATTATCGGTAACAAGTAGTTGTGTGGTGAGGTGATTTGTAGCAAGTAGCAAGTAACAAAAGTAACAACTGTGCAACAAAGTGGCCCAATCCCTTTTGTAGCAAGGGACAATCCTGGACAGACTCTTATAAGAGGTAAGACGCTCCCGAGGACACATGGGAATTTCTCTAAAGCTAGTTTTCATCATGTTCATCTGATTCACGTTCGTTACTTTGATAGTTTGATATGTGGGTGGACCGGCGCTTTGGTACTGCCCTTACTTGTACAATCATCCCACTTATGATTAACCCCTCTTTCAAGCATCCGCAACTATGAAAGAAGAATTAAGACAAAGTCTAATCATAGCATTAAATTAGTGGATCCAAATCAGCCCCTTACGAAGCAACGCATAAACTAGGCTTTAAGCTTCGGTCACTCTAGCAACCCATCATCTACTTACTACTTCCCAATGCCTTCCTCTAGGCCCAAATAATGGTGAAGTGCTATGTAGTCGACGTTCACATAGCACCACTAGAGGAAAAACAACATACAACACATCAAAATATCGAACGAATACCAAATTCACATGACTACTTATAGCATGACTTATCCCATGTCCTCAGGAACAAAAGTAACTACTCACAAAGCATAATCATATTCATGACCAGAGAGGTAATGAATAGCATCAAAGATCTGAACATAAACTCTTCCACCAAGTAATCCAACTAGCATCAACTACAAAGAGTAATTAACACTACTAGCAATCTTACAAGTACCAATCAGAATCGCGAGACGGAGATTGGTTACAAGAGATGAACTAGGGTTTGGAGATGAGATGGTGCTATGAAGATGTTGATCGTGATGCGTCCCCTCCGATGAGAGGAGTGTCGTTGATGACGATGGCGGCGATTTCACCCTCCGGGAGGGAAGTTTCCTCGGCAGGATCGTCCTGTCGGAGCTCTAGATTGGTTCTGCTCAAGTTCCACCTCATGGCGGCGGCGAATCCTCCGAAAAGCCTCCTCTTGATGTTTTTTCCAGACCGAAACCCTTCTTGTAGCAAAGGGGGAGCCAGAGGGCCAAGTGGGAGCCCACAAACCCCCTAGGCGTGGCCAGGGGAGGACGCGCCTAGCAGGCTTGTGGCCTCCTACTGGCGCCCCTGTGGTACTTCTTCGGCCCAGTATTTTTTATAAATCCCAAAAAAATCCTCGTTGATTTTCACGGCTTTTGAAGTTGCGCAGAATGGGCATCTCAAACTTGCTCCTTTTTCAGGCCAGAATTCCAGTTGTCGACATTCTCCCTCTTCATGTAAACCTTGCAAAATAAGTGACAACAGGCATAAGTATTGTACCTTGAAGTGTAATAACAGCCCAAAAAGCGATAAATATCAACATGAAAGCATCATGCAAAATGGATGTATCAACTCCCCCAAGCTTAGACCTCGCTTGTCCTCAAGCGAAAGCCAAGATCAATAAATATGCCCACATGTTTAGGGAGAGAGGTGTCAACAAAACAAGATACGAACATGCAGGCATCATGATCATGATCAGAACACCAATACCATCATATCATCTCTTATGCTAAAGTGACAATTCCTTCACAAAGTAAAGTATGGATCAAGAACCTTACCGAGAATTAACAACCAATAGCCTTTAGTCATTGAAGCAATTGCAATTTATCACAACATCGGAAAGAGTCAAATAAGAGCTTGTAAAGCAAATCCACATACTCAATCATCTTTTCGTTCTCTACAATTGCTACAACTCACGTGGTCCTCATGAGATCAAAGTTTCGGCTGGACACAGAGAAATATAGGGGCTTATAGTTTCGCCTCCCAACCATTTACCTCAAGGGTAATGTCAACAATAATAATTCATGAATACTTACCTCCAAGTTGACATATGAATATAGATCTTTCCCTAGCATATGAAATTAGCCAAGATAAAGGCGAAACAAGGAATTGGTGATGATCACCATGACTCTTTCAAGGGCAAAAAGTAAAGGTACAAGAAAGGCCCTTCGCAGAGGGAAGCAAAGGTTGTCATGCGCTTTTGAGGTTTGGATGTGTGTCCTCTTAGTGCGGAGGAACGTCACTTTATATTGCCTCCTGTGATAAAGACCTTTATTATGCAGTATGTCGCTTTTATGCCTTCCTCTTCACAGGTTCGTACAAAGCTTATTTTCCACACACTAATAGATCATACATATTAGGGAGCAATTTTTATTGCTTGCACTGATGATAACTTACTTGAGGGATCTTCTTCAATCCATAGGTAGGTATGGTGGACTCTCATGGCAAAACTGGGTTGAAGGTTTGTGGATGCACAAGTAGTATCTCTACTTGGTGCAGGAGTTTTGACTAATAAGAGGTGGAAGCAATCGTCACATGATAAGGTATCTCTAATCATATAACATTGTTCGGAACGAAGCAAACACAATTCATTATGTTGTCTTCCTTGTCCAACATCTACTTCTAAGCATGCAATAGTTTAGTGAGTGTTCACAGTAATAGCCGGTGTTAAGGATGATATATTTATATGTGAACCTCTCCTTCTTTATCACTTCCTATTAGTTGCAACAATGACCAAGGTCTATGTTTGTCTACCCTCAACAAGTTTCAATCATCATTATTTTTATATGTGAAGCCATCACTTCCCATAAGATCATTGCATGATCTTTTATGCTTTTGTTCTTTTCTCATCCTTTTGATCATGGCATGAGGCAAGGCCCTTCACTAAGACACTCTTTATTATATGACTCACGAGCTCGAATACATCGAGGGTGACACAAAGCAAAACTCAAGCCTAAAACACTAAGACCTTTAATCTACTAGAGAAATATAAAACCAAAAAGGAACAAACAAAGAAAAGGTAAAGGCAAAAGATGTGATGGTGATACGATACCGGGGCAACTCCC
The DNA here is from genome assembly GCF_904849725.1 of Hordeum vulgare subsp. vulgare. Lineage (NCBI taxonomy): Eukaryota > Viridiplantae > Streptophyta > Magnoliopsida > Poales > Poaceae > Hordeum > Hordeum vulgare. The sequence goes on from NC_058521.1 coordinate 208,092,922, forward strand.
CCAAGCTTGGCACAAGTCAAGGGGATTGCCCATACCCATGCTTAGTTGTCTTCCTTTGGAGGTGATGGTGGTGGAGTTGTTGCAGAGGTTTTGAACTTGTTTAATTTCCACTTGAGCATAAAATTCTGCTCCCTCAAATCATCATTTTCCTCTTCAAGCCTCAACACCCTTTGGCATAATTACTACTTACTCTCCTGCAAGAAACGAGAAGGGATAAACAAAGTCTTAGGCTTCTTCCTTGAGTCAGGGAGGCTCGACTTCTTGAACTCCACATGTGTGTGTCCAAATTGAGGTAGAGGAGCCTCCTCCTCATCGGAACTTGTTCGTTCCTTCCCCTTGGGATAATAATCTTCTTCCTCATCAGTGGTCCAGCCATAAGGATCCAAGTCCCCATAGACCTTGGGGTTAGCAAGGTAATCGGCCACATAGCTCCCCCCTCTGAATCTTGAGAAGACATCTTGCCCTAAATTTGCGGTAGAAAATAGGCTCGAAACAAAAGAGAGGAAATCTGCGTGATACGAGGGTCAGACCTTACGGGAGAATATATAATGATTTTTTCAGACCAGAAGGAGTACTCCGCAAGAAAACGGAGTCCGGGAGGCACACGAGGTGGCCACAAGCCCCCCAGGCGCGGCCAGGGGGTGGCCCGCGCCTGGCAGGCTTGTCGCCTCCTCGTGCGCTTTTCGGACTACTTCAAATTTTTCTATTTTTTCAAAAATTCCTACTGGAAAAGTTTTGGAGTCTATTTACTTACCGAATCACATACCTCTTCATTTTCAGAGTCTGAAACAAGGTGATAAATATCCCTTAGGTACTCCTCCGGAATTATGGTATTGATAATATTGCTTTCAACATTTATTGGAGTACCTGAGATATAATGCATGATTCTCTGCCCATTTACAACTCTCGGACAATTACCTTACGTGTTGTTGATCTTGATAGCACCAGAACGATATACTTCCTCAACAATATAGGGACCTTCCCATTTAGAGAGAAGCTTGCCTACAAAAAATCTTAAACGAGAATTATATAGCAAGACATAATCACCTACATTGAACACACGCTTTTGTATCCTTTTATCATGCCACCTCTTAACCTTTTCTTTGAACAACTTGGCATTCTCATATGCCTGAGTTCTCCATTCATCAAGCGAGCTAATATCAAATAACCTCTTCTCACCAGCAAGTTTGAAATCAAAGTTGAGATCTTTGATTGCGCAATAAGCCTTATACTCTAGCTCAAGAGGTAAATGGCATGCTTTACCGTACACCATTTTGTACGGAGACATGCCCATGGGATTCTTATAGGCAGTTCTATAAGCCCACAGAGCATCATCGAGCTTCTTAGACCAATTCTTTCTAGACCAGTTGATAGTCTTTTGCAGAATTAGTTTAATCTCTCTATTGCTTAGCTCTACTTGACCACTGGACTGAGGATGATAGGGAGATGCAATTCTATGGTTGACATCGTACTTAGCAAGTGTTTTACGGAAAGCACCATGAATGAAGTGTGAACTACCGTCGGTCATTAGATATCTAGGGACTCCAAATCTAGGGAAAATAACTTCTTTAAGCATCCTGATAGAGGTGTTATGATCAGCACTACTAGTTGGGATAGCTTCTACCCACTTAGTGACGTAATCAACAGCAACTAGGATATGAGTATACCCGTTGGATTTTGGAAAAGGTCCCATATAATCAAAGCCCCAAACATCAAATGGTTCAATAACAAGTGAATAGTTCATAGGCATTTCCTGACATTTACCGATATTACCTATTCTTTGACATTCGTCACAAGACAAGACAAACTTACGGGCATCCTTGAAGAGAGTGGGCCAATAGAAACCTGACTGCAATACCTTGTGTGCAGTTCTATCTCCCGCATGCTGTCCTCCGTAGGCCTCGGAGTGACACTTCTGTAGGATCTGTCCATGTTCATGTTCAGGTACACAACGTCTAATAACACCATCTACTCCTTCCTTATAAAGGTGAGGATCATCCCAAAAGTAATGTCTCAAGTCAAAGAAGAATTTCTTCTTTTGCTGGTATGTGAAACTAGGTGGTATATATTTGGCAACGATATAGTTTACATAATCAGCATACCATGGTGCACTACGTGAAGTATTGATGACATTCAATTCCTCATGAGGAAAGCTATCATCCATAGGTTGTGGGTCATCAAGAACATTCTCCAACCTAGACAAGTTATGTGCTACTGGGTTATCAGCACCCTTCCTATCGACAACATGCAAATCAAATTCTTGTAGCAAGAGAACCCATCTGATAAGTCTAGGTTTAGCGTCTTTCTTCTCCATGAGGTACTTAATAGCAGCATGATCAGTGTGAATAGTGACAATGGAATCAACTACGTAAGACCTGAACTTTTCACATGCAAACACGACTGCTAAAAATTCCTTTTCCATAGTAGCATAGTTTCTTTGGGCACTATCTAGAGTTTTACTAGCATAGTGAATAACATTCAACTTCTTATCAACTCTTTGCCCTAGGACAGCACCAACAGCATAATCACTAGCATCACACATGATTTCAAAAGGTAAGTTCCAATCAGGTGGTTGAACAATAGGTGCAGTTATCAAAGCCTTCTTAAGTATTTTGAAGGCTTCCTCACAATCATGGTCAAAAACAAAAGGAATATCCTTTTGCAAGAGATTGGTAAGAAGCCTAGAAATCTTAGAGAAGTCTTTAATGAACCTTCTATAGAAACCAGCATGACCAAGGAAACTTCTTATACCTTTGATATCTGTGGGGCATGGCATTTTCTCGATTGCATCAACCTTAGCCTTATAGACTTCAATACCTCTTTCAGAAATTTTATGTCCTAATACGATGCCGTCATTAACCATAAAGTGGCACTTCTCCCAATTCAAGACAAGATTGGTGTCTTTACATCTCTGCAAGACCCGATCAAGGTTGCTGACGCAAGCATGAAAAGAAGACCCGTAAACGGAGAAGTCATCCATGAAAACCTCAACAATGTTTTCACAAAAGTCAGAGAATATAGCCATCATACATCTTTGAAAGGTAGCAGGTGCATTACATAAGCCAAAAGGCATAAGTCTATAAGCAAAGGTACCGAAAGGGCAGGTGAAAGTGGTTTTCTCCCGATCAGCTTGTGCAACTGGTATTTGGGAGAAACCAGAATAACCGTCTAGAAAGCAGAAGTGTGTGTGTTTAGACAGTCTTTCTAGCATTTGGTCGATAAAAGGCAAAGGGTAATGATCTTGCCTAGTGGCTTTATTCAATTTCCTAAAATCGATCACCATCCTATAGACAGTAATAATCCTCTGTGGGATCAATTCATCCTAATCATTAGGGACAACGGTAATACCTCCCTTCTTAGGGACGCAATGCACCGGACTCACCCAATCACTATGAGTAACAGGATACATAATACCTACTTCCAGGAGCTTTAGTATTTCTTTTCATACTACCTCTTTCATCATAGGATTTAATCTCCGTTGATGATCAGCAACTGGCTTGGAATCAAGATCGGTTTTAATCTTGTGCTGGCATAGAGTGGGACTAATGCCCTTAAGATCGTCAAGAGTATATCCAATAGCAGCACTGTGCTTCCTCAGAGTTTTTAGTAACTTCTTTTCTTCATGCTCTGAGAGGCTAGCACTAATAATAACAGGATATATCTCTTTTTACTCAAGATAAGCATACTTAAGAGTATCAGGCAACTGTTTAAGCTTGAAAACAGGATCACCGTTTGGTGGGGGTCGATCCCCAAGCAGTTCAACAGGCAAATTATTCTTAAGGATAGGATATTGTTCTAAGACAACTCTATCTATCTCATCTCTCTCATCCATATGCATATCATTTTCATGCTCTAGCAAGTATTGCTCTAAAGGATCAGTAGGAGGCACAACAATTGAAGCTAGGGCAATAATTTCATCCTTACTAGGCAACTCTTTTTCATGAGGTTGTCTACCAAACTTGGAGAAATTGAACTCATGTGACACACCTTCAAAGCCAACAGTGACAGTTTGCTTCTCACAGTCAATATGAGCATTGACAGTATTGAGGAAAGGTCTGCCAAATATGATGGGACAAAAGCTATCTTGGGTGGTAGCAAGAACGAGAAAATCAGGAGGATACTTCGTTTTACCACACAAGACTTCAACATCCCTAACAATTCCCACAGACCAGATAGTATCTCTATTGGCAAGGTGAATAGTGACATCAATGGGTTCTATCTCGACAGGTGCAATCTCGTCTTTAATTTCATCATATAAGGATTGAGGTATTGCACTAACACTAACACCCACGTCACATAAACCATCATAACAATGATCTCCTATCTTAACAGAAACAACAGGCGTGCCAACAACAGGCCTATGTTTGTCTCTAGCATGTGGTTTAGCAATTCTAGCAGCATCTTCACAAAAGTGAATATCATGGCCATCAACATTGTCGGACAGGAGATCTTTGATAATATCAATGCTAGGTTCAACTCTAATTTTCACAGGGGGTGTAGGTGTTCTAATGTAGCCTCTACGTATCATAGTTGAAGCTTTAGAATGATCCTTTATCCTAACAGGGAAAGGTGGTTTCTCAATGTAAGAACTGGGAACAATAGGATCATTATAGGCAATGACTTTCTCTTCAACTGGATTGGGTTTAACTACATTGACTTCTAAGGGAGGATGATATTTAAACCACTTCTCTTTGGGGAGATCAATATGAGCAGCAAATGATTCACGCAATGAAGCTACTATCTCAGAGTCAAGTCCATACTTAGCTCTAAAATCACAAAAAGTATTTGTTTCAACAAAGGATTTAACACAATCAAACTTGAAATTCATACCTGACTCCTTACCTTCATCAAGATCCCAATCTTTAGAGTTGCATTTAATTATCTCCAATAAATTCCATCTGAAGTCAATATCTCTCTTCATAAAAGAACCGGTACAAGAAGTGTCAAGCATGGTGCGATCATCATGAGAAAGCCGAGCATAGAAGTTCTGAATGATAATTTCTCTCGAGATCTCATGGTTGGGGCATGAATATAACATTGATTTAGGCCTCCCCCAAGCTTGAGCGATGCTTTCTCTGTCACGAGGCCAAAAATTATAAATATAATTCCAATCACGATGTACTAAATGCATAGGATAAAACTTTTGATGAAATTCCAATTTCAACTGATTGTAGTTCCATGATCCAGTATCATCACATAGCCTATACCATGTTAACGCCATATCCCTCAAAGATAAGGGAAAGACCTTCTTCTTGACCTCATCCTCGGGCAAACCTGCAAACTTAAATAAACCAAAAACTTCATCTACATAGATTAGATGCAAGTCTGGATATGATGTTCCATCTCCTGTAAAAGGATTACCCAGCAGTTTCTCAAGCATACCCGAAGGAAATTCATAGCAAATATTTTTAGTAGGTGCAGCAGGTTGAGGAGCAACTCTTTGTGCTTCCGTTCGAGGTGAAGATACCCCGAACAAGCCCCTCAATGTATTAGTTTCCATAGTGACAAGTGACAATAAATTTCAGCACACTATATAAATGTTTCCTTACCAAATTCCACTTACCAAAGGCGCTTCACTTCCCGGCAACGGCACCAGAAAAGAGTCTTGATGACCCACAAGTATAGGGGATCTATCGTAGTCCTTTCGATAAGTAAGAGTGTCGAACCCAATGAGGAGCAGAAGGATCTGACAAGTGGTTTTCAGCAAGGTTTTCTCTGCAAGCACTGAAATTTTCGGTAACAAGTAGTTGTGTGGTGAGGTGATTCGTAGCAAGTAGCAAGTAACAAAAGTAACAAAGGTGCAGCAAAGTGGCCCAATCCCTTTTGTAGCAAGGGAAAAGCCTGTACAAACTCTTATAAGAGGTAAAACGCTCCCGAGGACACATGGGAATTTCTGCCAAGCTAGTTTTCATCATGTTCATATGATTCGCATTCGTTACTTTGATAGTTTGATATGTGGGTAGACCGGCGCTTGTGTACTGCCCTTACTTGGACAAGCATCCCGCTTATGAGTAACCCCTCTCGCAAGCATCCGCAACTATGAAAGAAGAATTAAGACAAAGTCTAACCATAGCATTAAACTAGTGGATCCAAATCAGCCCCTTACGAAGCAACGCATAAACTAGGGTTTAAGCTTCTGTCACTCTAGCAACCCATCATCTACTTACTACTTCCCAATGCATTCCTCTAGGCCCAAATAATTGTGAAGTGTTATGTAGTCGACGTTCACATAACACCACTAGAGGAAAAACAACATACAACACATCAAAATATCGAACGAATACCAAATTCACATGACAACTTATAGCATGACTTATCCCATGTCCTCGGGAACAAAAGTAACTACTCACAAAGCATAATCATATTCATGACCAGAGAGGTAATGAATAGCATCAAATATCTGAACATAATCTCTTCCACCAAGTAATCCAACTAGCATCAACTACAAAGAGTAATTAACACTACTAGCAACCTTACAAGTACCAATCGGAGTCACGAGACGGAGATTGGTTAGAAGAGATGAACTAGGGTTTGGAGATGAGATGGTGCTGATGAATATGTTGATGGTGATGAATCCCCTCCGATGACAGGAGTGTTGGTGATGAAGATGGCGATGATTTCCCCCTCCGGGAGGGAAGTTTCCCCGGCAGGATCGTCCTGCCGGAGCTCAAGATTGGTTTTGCTCAAGTTCCGCTTCGTGGCGGCGGCGAATCCTCCAAAATGCCTCGTCTTGATTTTTTCCAGACCGAAACCCTTCTTGTAGCAAACGGGGGGAGCCAGAGGGCCAAGTGGGATCCCACAAGCCCCCTAGGCGCGGCCAGGGGGAGGCCGCGCCTAGCAGGCTTGTGGCCTCCTGCTGGCGCCCCTGTGGTACTTCTTTGGCCCAGTATTTTTTATAAACCCCAAAAAAATTCCTCGTTGATTTTCACGGCTTTTGAAGTTGCGTAGAATAGGCATCTCAAACTTACTCCTTTTTCACGCCAGAATTCCAGCTGCCGCCATTCTCCCTCTTCATGTAAACCTTGCAAAATAAGAGAGAAAAGGCATAAGTACTGTACCTTCAAGTGTAATAACAGCCCAAAAAGCGTTAAATATCAACATGAAAGCATGATGCAAAATGGACGTATCACCCCTCCGGAGCAACGGATATTCCTAGGTAAGGCTGGGCCTCAGGAGTCAAGGGTGACGCCAGGAAAGGGCCGGCGATCAGAAGGTGGCAGGACAGGACAGCTTCCCCTTTTGGTGCAAAGAAGGCGGGAGCGAATCAGGACTCCAAAGGCATCTTCTAAAGGTTTCCCTTCCGGGGCAACAAGACCCTAGTCTCCCGCCAGCAGGACGGACGTGATCCCTGCGCTCACAACTGCGGTGATGGCAGCGGCTTTGCATGCGAAGACCACTTTTGACCGGGAAGGCATGTTCCCTTGTCTCCCACCGAAACAGGTCGTTGTGGGATCCCTTCCCGCCTCCACTATAAATAGAGAGGGTAGGGTACCTGAGAAAAGGATCGGAGAATCGTAATCCTAGAGCAACACACCAAGCCACTTGGCCTCCGGAGGCACAAAAGCACTGTACTAGTTCGTTCATCAACCTCCGTGAGAGGCAATCCACCAAAGCAGGAGTAGGGTTTTACGCTTCGCAGCGGCCCGAACCTGGGTAAACTGCTATGTTCCGTGTTCCCCTCACTTTCAAGTGACTTCTTCGTCGTCCCCATCGAGTAGAGGCTAGGCGAGGTGAAGCAGGGAGGAACCTTTGTACGCGCCCAGTGTTTGAATCCTTGGGGTTTTGCGGAGCCCGAAATCCAACAAGTAAGAATATTGATGTTAAGGTTTGTGATTCCTGAAGCATCCATGTATAGTCTGTGGTTAGGCAATGAAGTTGAAGCATAATTTATCCTTGATTGAAATCCTTTGTGTTGTTATAAAATCTTGCAATAAGTATGTGAGTTCTTTGTGACTAATGTGAATCCATGGATATATGCACTCTTACCTTTCGGCAATTTGCTAGCCTCTACGGTACCATGCATTGCCATTTCTCACCTCGAGAGATGGTGCAAACTTCGCAGGTGCATTCAAACCCCGTGATATGATACGCTCTATCACACATAAGCATTATTATATCATCCTTAAAACAGCACCATACCTACCTATTATGGCATTTCCATAGCCATTCCGAGATATATTGCCATGCAACTTCCACCGCTTCCGTTTTGATGATCGTAAGATAGCTAGCATGATATTTCCATGGCTTGTCCATATTCTTATTTACGTGCTATGCTAGATCATTGCATATCCTCGTACACTGCCAGAGGCATTGCTATTTAGTCATACTTCATTTTAGGTACTGTAACACCCTGGATTTTGCCCATTTCTTTTTCTCTGATTTTCATCTGGATTTGCTTTTTTGTGGCTTGATAGTTTTGAAACCTAAAGGGATTACTCTTGATTTCTTTTTATTAGTGGCTTGCCAATCTTCAAACCACCCCCAGATCTAGACATTTCCATCTTGAGCCAACGCCAAGATTCTTTTCCATGGGAATATTCCTTTTTCTTTTAAAGGAATAATCTTGTTTGCCTTGAGTTGTGAAGCAACACCCATTTATATCTCTCCAAAAATTCCCAAATAATTCTCATAAATCTATTGGGTCATATCTTCCTCAGATATGACAAAATATTTCTTTGCCATGTTCAAAAATATTCCTCAATAATTCCTTTTCTAATTCTGCCCTATTTGTCAAGTTGTGAAGCAACTACCCTTTTTATTTGTTTGATTGCTCTCAAAATTTGTGGGCACTATTTCCTAGTCATATCTATGCCTCATGCCAAAATTCAACTCAATCTAGCTAGTATATATTGCTTGGAAAATTTCCAAAGTTTCTGATCCATAAGAAGCTTTGTGAAGCAAGTGCTAGCTAGGAGTGTTCAAATGAGTTGAAATTTTGCCATCATCTCAATATGCTCACATTATTCCTCTCCACCAAATTTGAGCATCACACCTTCAAATATGTGACCATAGCTTCAAATCTTTGTCCCTCGTCATTATTTGGATTTGTGAAGCAACTATATTTTATATTGCTCCATAAATTCTGAATTTTTACCAGGACATTCTCCTATCCATAAAACCTTGCTAAACCAATTTTGAGACCATTTTATTTAGCCCATTAATCCTAGTAATTCTTCTAAGTTTCTGTCCACAGAGATACTGTGTGAAGGAACTGCCACTTTGGCTTATCAAGATGGCATGAATTTTATACAGCATCTCCATAACCCTAAAATATTTATCTCCTCCAAGTTCCAGCTCCATCCAAGCAAGTATGTGAGTGCCACTTCAAAATTCCTATTCTGGACCAGATTAGCTAGTTCCAAAGCAACATTGTCCAATTTTGATCATGTGATCCTCAAGCTTCACAGGATTATAGTCCCTCCTACCCCAAGACTCCCAGACATGATGCTTTGCTCTTATCTCTTTCCTGATGACCACAACATCAGTGCCAAGCTGGCTGCAGGAAACTTCAGGTGATCATTCCCATCCAACCAGAGGCCTTGGCTTCGTTCCATCACCTCTGGGGGACTGTTTCTTGAAGGGACCTCACTCCTCACATGGTTTGGGTAGCAGTGGTACACCAGAGCACGTAGTGCACGTGGTGACCACGCTCATAGCATGCCAAAATGGTGCTCTGTGCATCGACAGAGGCAAGAGCTCCTCTCAAGCTAGCAATGGCTTGTCCTCGAGCGCCGGGGAGCTCTCCTCCACTCGCGTGCACCCTCTGGAGTGTTCTTCCCCTTGTCCCATAGCTCCTGGCCGCCTTGGCCGATTGCCGGAGGGCCGCCACGGCGACACCCAGCTCGAAGCTTTGGCCGTCGCTGTGCAGCCCCTTCCCGTGCCTATTTAAGGCGTGCCCCGAGCTCTCCTCCACCCGAGCAACCTCTCTAGCCCCTCCCCCAAAGCCCTCTGATGATCCCCATGGACGAATCCTGAGCCGGCGGTCGTCGATCCCCATGGACAAGGCCCGTGCCCGAAGCTCTCCCTCTCCATTCTGCTCGGTGGGCAGCATCCCCTGGCCCTCGTCGAAGCCCCCGCCGCCCTCCATTCCTCCGGGAGACCTCACCGGCGTGCCCTCCTCGTTGCAACCTCCGGCCGCCGCGGCCTCCCCATGGCGCCAGCGCTGTGGGCCGTCTAAGCTAGCCCCGCGGCCACCTGCGGGCTCGGCAAGGAGCGCCCGATCTCCTGTGCTGGTCAGCCAGCCCTTCGGAGCAGTGAGGCAACAGCGAGGAACAGCGCCCGATCTCCCGTGTCCCTGCGTCGCGAGGAAGAAGAAGGAGGGAGGGAGGAGAGAGAAAGGATCCTGACAAATGGGCCCCGACCCCATCTGTCGGTGAGAGAGAGAGCCGGTCCAGCTGGTTTAAGCGGAAGCTCCTTTGCGCATTTATGTCTTCCTGGTAGGAAGGCGTATACCACAGCAATGCGCGACCAAATCAGCTGCCAGGGACCCGTATGTAAATATTTTTATTTCAAACCAGTCTCTGCCACCAAAACCTTTATATCTTTTTATCTATAACTCCGATTCCCGTGATTCCAAAGCCCCCGCCTTCGTCTCGTCGAGCCCGTCAAAATGGAATCATTTCCACCATGTGATCACACAGTGGAAATGACCATGTTGCCCTTGCCGTATACAGCCCGCCTTTGGGACAAAACTGCTTCCGGCAATCCCTTCCGCGAGCTTCTCACCCTTCCTCCCGGTGGTTTCATCATCCCAGGCAAGCCACAACTTTCATTTGCTTCATTGAAATGAAATATCATAGTTTCATTAACTACTTTAATAATAAATATATCTGTTGATAGTCTGGAATGTGAGTATGCACTGTTGAATAAATTATTATTGAGATGAGTGTGAGATCGTTAGTATCTTACACACTAGTCGATAACATGAGATTGAGATTACTTTCTATGATTACTTTGTGAACTTGGATCAACAGTAGTGGCTCGAGCTTATTAATTATCGGATTGCTATGACATCGTAGCGTCAGCTATAACCGATAATATTCGGATAAGATACCTAGTTGGTTGATCAAAGTGACCTGTCTGGGCTCATCAGTGCAACCACATTTGCCGATATGGGACGGCCTTGACTTGAGCTGATCACGTGCTCTTTCACCGGTACCTCCAAAGAGGGAGGGTTATGCACGTGCGCTACCTTGGCCCGGTAAGCGGTGATAACCCTGTGAGCCACTTGAGTTGTTTGAGGTACCCGTCCCCGGTTGGGACAGTTTTGTTTGGCCACGACAGTGGTAGGTGTCATGAGGACACAGGGCCACCCAGGGCATGACTGCGGAAGGGAGTGGTTGCCGGTGGTGCGATGAGAGAGTCATGTGTCAGGCAAGTTTCGTTGGAGCAATGCTGGTCCACCCGAATGGGATCACGAGGTCAGTGCTCCAGAATGTGGGTAAAGTGTGCAGCCTCTATAGAGTGTCAAACCTATTCGAATAGCCGAGTCCATGGTATTGGACAGCCCGACCAGACCTCAGCAGATGGTCAACCATGTTGATGTTAGTAATGATGGAAGAACTCATCTGAGTATAACAGTGGGGAATCTTGCCGGTGTAATAGTTGGGCATCGTGTCGGTGTTACAGTTGGGCATCGTGCCGGTGTTACAGTTGGGCATCGTGACGGAGTAAAAGTTGGGCATCGTGCTGGTGTTAAAGTTGGGCATCGTGCCAGTGTAATAGTTGGGCATCGTGACGGTGTTATAGTTGGGAATCGTGTCGGTGATAATTCCTGGTATCCATCTTGTGGATACTCGCTAAAGCATCTTGGTAAGATCACATGAGTTGGTATCACCCGAGTACGGTGAGAGTAGCCTGGTATAGTTAGTTTTCTACCACTCCTTTAGTAATAACAACCCTTTACTTAATCTTGATTGCTATGATGTTGTATTGCCTTAATGCTGATGTTTTTTATGAGCTTGCGAGTACATTCAAAGTACTCACCTGGCTTATAATGCCAGTTTGTAGGTCATGCCTTGAGTGTTTGATTATCGAGGATTCCAAGTTGCGAGCTAGTATGCATGTTCCAGCCAGAGTCCGTGTGGAGTGGAGTTCATCACATCGGTAGCTGTTCCGCTGCTAGCGTATGATTTACCGTAGGCAGGTGTAGTATCGCCAAGGCCATGTAATCTATGTATTCTTGTAATCTTTTCCATAGTAATAAAGAGTTGATTTGTTCTGTGCCAACGGTTCCGTATTCTAGAAGACTTGTCCTTGGGCTGGAATACGGGGTGTTCCGGTTTCCTCTGAGCTGGGGTGCCACAAGAGTTGGTATCAGAGCAGGTCTGGCTGTAGGACGCCCTAGACCGCACGAGCGTTAGTAACCGGTAGTACAGGATCCAGTTGGTTTGCTGCACTTGTTTGTTGCATTTGATTGTGCATAGCATGCATATAGACTAGATATGTTATTACTAACGGTGGATCTGGTGAGTGTAGGTGGCATCGGTTTCGATTCACCACATGCACTCTCCAGCCTGCTTTCTTCTTCCTTGGTGTGGTGTCACCTTCGCTTCAGCGGAGTGATACCAAGGTGCCTGGTAATGTCAATCCCTTGTCGGATTGATGCATCGGTACCACTCCAATGCATTCTCTTCAGCCGCCCTGTTGTTTTTGTGATAGACATGCTTCTATCCCGGATCTTGCCCATCCCTCTAGCCGCGTTGGCGACCCTTACTGATATTGCTTATCAGAAAAGGGCAATGTCCGCAAGCCCTTCTTTTCATTGTTATCCTTCTCTGCCATTCATTCTCTGGACGAGTACGGTTTTCCCCATACGCTTGATGATGACGTGGTCGAGACCCTGTGTTCTGACCCACGATCACCAAGTTCTTCCTTACCACCGTGTTCGTCCAGACGGAACCGTTGTAAGCCCCTGTTTGGTGTAGCTTTGTTTACACCGACTCCCTTCCACACATTGATTCACCTTCGTGCACACCGTCACAGCATTTTATACCGTACTACCGGAGTTCTTGCGAGATTCTTGTGCTCAAGTAGGAATGCATATCATTGTTGTGAATAGTTGTAGAGTGTGTGCTATTACTGGTATGTGATTTTGCCGCTGTGTGTTTGTCGTTGGCTTCTTTCTTTGGGCCCTTGGTGTTACCTTATTTCCCCCTATGGAAATTGCTCACCCACATTGGACTCAAAGGAAACAGTGAAGAGCCAATTATTTGGAAGCTCAGTTCAGCAAGATGGAATTTTCAGCAGGCTGCATTATATCAGAAATGTCGAGCCCGAATGTAAATGGTATCCTGACCTGATGAATTATCAGCATCAAGTATACATCCGTACAACTTTTCCAACTGCAATCATGGAATCAATAAGAAGGAAGAGATGCGTACAGTTCGAGTCAAAAGTATAATTCATATACATGGTTTGAGTCTGTTATGAATAAAAGTTGAAACCGGCTACACTAAGGAAGGAAGCCAGAATGTTTTATGAACTTAATGTTCGACAAGATAGCCGAATATTGTATCTCATACCACAAGAAACCAACAGCAGAAGCGTTAGGGATATATTCATGCATTTAGCTTGCATATGGCAAAAGGACGCTTCACGTATAAGCAACCCAATCTTTCCCTACAAGCTACCCAAAAGACTTATGGCACGGGATTCAGGTCACTTCCTCAATGCGACACACGGAGCTTTGTTCAAGAAACCCATGCTTCTCCAGTAAGACATCACAACAAGCTTCTAGCATAAGGTACCGAGTCTTGCCCAACAGGTCTTCAAGAAAGGAAAGCACTTGAGATATGGTACCCAATCTTCTCCAAGAAGCTACCCCGATCGAAGCATCAAGCACAAGCTACCCAGTCTTCCTAGACACGATACCCTGGATGACTTACAACACAAGCTAAGTAGACCTTTGTTGGAAAAGTGTATTCTCACTGGTAAAAGTTATTCCACCAACAGTTGGCAGCATATCACCATGCATCTCAAGGATTAAAACCTCAACAGATGGTCAGAAGGAAAAATAGTCAGTCAAAACACAAGCTTGCTTCAGGAATCAAGCACTCAGTCACAAAGACCCAATATATATGGTGGACATGTTACCTAGGTCATATGAGTTACTCATACAATGATGCCAGCCCGGTGAGAATCCGACTATTGCATGAGCTATATAAGAAGAAGAACGCCAGCTATACACTTGAGTGAAATGACCAACAACCTATAGACAAGTTGTATGGGACATAGATGAACCCTTGCCTGTCTTTCTTTGGTGACGGCAACACGCCTATGTTCTGAGCTGTTTTCGGCCATCCGGGGTGGATGCCGACTTTTATTTCTCTTGTCAGCAACTGGCCCGTGCTCTGAGCTGCTTTCCCGGCCGTCTCGGACAGTTGTTGAGTTTCTCTTTGTAGTAGTGACCCTATGCTCTGAGCTATTTCTCGGTCGTCTTAGGGAACTGCTACTTTCTTCTTATCGACACCGTCTCATGCTCTGAGCTACTTTTCAGCCATCTTGAGTCGGTGTTGAGTTACTCCAGTAATGTCCCAGATCTGAGTTGTAAAGACCGTTCTGGTGGCTACGGGTTTATTTGCCAGTTTTAACCAAGGGTTCAGACGGTCGTTACCGGAAGATGCTCACCGGAACATGGTACCGGGTAGCACCCATGGTCATCCGAAAGAATAAAGAATACATGAGACCAAGCTCTTTCAGCTCAGGATCCAAGCAAGGAGAATGATAATGAAAGAGCAAGAATGCACATACAGGTACGATAATGGTTGCAAGATCAACATGGCGTATATACTCAAGAGAGACTGGTTCGATAACAGTCATAGTGGGAACACACCCATGGAGTCTATTCTAGTTGCAAGGACCCTATATCGAGTCAATCCGCCCAGCCCAATCAGGTGTACTCAAAATCGTTAGAAGAAGATACTCAAATCTATTAAGACTACTCAACAGTCAGATTGCAACAACAGTGTCAAAAGATTACATGACCTATTATTCATTTAAAGATGACGACAAACGAAACGACCAGAATGTGGAGCAACAACCTCGGAGCATGTGTCCGCACATATGGGAATCTGTCAAAAGATAGTTTGTCGTGAACAAGATATCTCTGCCAGACCCTCCTACAGTCAAGTCAGCATATATAAACAGATGGAAGTTAGAGTAACATATGAGAATCCAGTGGAACAAACCACCCTGAAGCCAGATGGTCAGTCAGTGAAGATTTACCAGAAATATCATTCTAAGGCAAGAAGGAAACCCGAGTTGGAAACGGTTTCCTCAAGTAAGGATATTTATGTTGAGCCTTGAGCAATCAAATCTCGAGGACCATATTTCTTTAAGGGGGTAGGTTTGTAACACCCTCGATTTTGCCCATTTCTTTTTCTCTGATTTTCATCTGGATTTGCTTTTTTGTGGCTTGATAGTTTTGAAACCTAATGGGATTACTCTTGATTTCTTTTTCTTAGTGGCATTCCAATCTTCAAACCACCCCAAGATCTAGCCATTTCCATGCTGAGCCAACCCCAAGATTCTTTTCCATGGGAATATTCCTTTTTCTTTTAAAGGAATAATCCTGTTTGCCTTGAGTTGTGAAGCAACCCCCATTTATATCTCTCCAGAAATTCCCAAATAATTCTCATAAATCTATTGGGTCATATCTTCCTCAGATATGACAAAATATTTCTTTGCCATGTTCAAAAATATTCCTCAATAATTCCTTTTTTTGATTCTGCCCTATTTGTCAAGTTGTGAAGCAAGTGCCCTTTTTATTTGCTTAATTGATCTCAAAATTTGTGGGCACTCTTTCCTAGCCAGATCATTGCCTCATGCCGAAATACAACTCAATCGAGCTAGTAAATATTGCTTGGCAAATATCCAAAGTTTCTGATCCACAAGAAGCTTTCTGAAGCAAGTGCTAGCTAGGAGTGTTCAAATCAGTTGAAATTTTTTCATAATCTCAATATGCTCAAATTATTCCTCTCCACCAAATTTGAGCATCACACCTTCAACCATGTGACCATAGCTTCAAATCTTTGTCTCTGGTCATTATTTGGATTTGTGAAGCAACTATATTTTATATTGCTCCATAAATTCTGAATTTTCACGAGGACATTCTCCTATCTATAAAACCTTGCTAAACCAATTTTGAGCCCATTTTATTTAGCCAATTAATCCGAGTAATTCTTCTAAGTTTCTGTCTAGAGAGATACTGTGTGAAGGAAGTGCCACTTTGGCTTATCAAGCTGGCATGAATTTTATACAGCATCTCCATAACCCTAAAATATTTATCTCCTCCAAGTTCCAGCTCCATCCAAGCAAGTATGTGAGTGCCACTTCAAAATTCCTATTCTGGACCAGATTAGCTAGTTCCAAAGCAACCCTGTCCAATTTTGATCCTTTGATCCTCAAACTTCACAGGATTATAGTCCCTCCTACCCCAAGACTCCCAGACATGATGCTTTGCTCTTATCTATTTCCTGTTGTAACGACTAAGATGCGGTCCTTTCCGATATAGGGAATGAGGCCCCAAAATGGAAAGAAGCGCATCTAAGCGTTTCGCAAGCACGGTTACATAGCACATACATAAAAATAGAATGACAATTAGGGATTCAAATGCCATCTCATAAATAATATCAGAGTTTACATCACACATTATTCAAACAAGGTAGTTCCGCTACGGACTACATAACATGAGAAAAGACTATGCTACCCTGCATGCTTGCCCACGATCACGACCATGCCTCAGTCTTCTGGATAGTTCACGTACAGGCGGTCGTTCTCCTCATCGTACTACCACGCCAGCTGCATGTTGTCGGGATCACCTGTGTCGGGCATACCTGTACCTGTTGGTGTGTTGAAGCAATCTGTGAGCCGCGGGGACTTAGCAATCTATGACCTCGGTGCCAGAGCTAGATAAGTTATTAGGTAAGGAAGGTTCAGTTTTAGGTTCCAGCATTCTAAGCATTTATGGTGGCTAACTTACGTAGAACAGACATTGAAGGTGGTCTATACTAGCGGTCGATGACTAGCTGATCAAGAAGTGATCCTGAACACGTACTTACGTCAAACATAACCCCATCGTGTTCCCGATCAAATAGAGGTCTCTGAAGGGGACAGTCACGGTTACGCACACAGTTAGCAATTTTATTAGATTAGGTTCAAGTTATCTATAACCGGATGTTAACAAATATTTCAAGTTGCCACATAACCGCGGGCACGGCTTTCTAAAAGATTAAACCCTGCAGGGATTCTCCAACTAGTCCATCACAAACGGTCACGGGTCGCAAAGTAATCCTCTATCACGAATCTCGTGATCTCGTCGGATTCCTTAGAGGAAAACCTCAACTCTGGGGAGAACCAAAGCTTCACCGAGATTCCTATACGCAAGATATATCGCTAAGGTAAGACAAGACAAGCAGGACCACCCGACGTGTCGACGACCCTGATAAGAGCCGCGTATCTCAGTCTCAGGACACGCCGGATGAGCACAGCGTATAGTGGCCTGATAGACATCTCCCGAGTTGCCCCGGGTTGGCCCCGCACACGACTCTAGTTTGGACCAACACTCATGAGGAGCACTGGCCCGGGTTGTTGATTAATTCCTCGGGGTAGCTATTCCCTGTGCAGATTATTATTAATTGATTAGCAAATTAACACCAATGTTGGGTCCTGTCGGACAAGTCCTAACACTACATGATTTATCATGGGGGTCCACATAACAAACCCGAACGTGTTAGGAGCGATCAGTTATGGAATCAAACACAGGTAGCCGGTAACTATGGTGGCAATAACGGAACAAAACACACGGCAAGAGGCTAGGCCTTCCGTTATTTACCAAGTATATAGGTGCATTAATTAAATAACAGAATTAAAATAATTATATCAAACTCATGTTATCACATGAGACAAAGCACCTGCAACTAGCAACGGTACCATTAGTAGCTGAGCAAAGCCTACTTAGCCATTCAATATTTGCTAGGAGGGGATAAGTGTTTGGGTTTCATGGCAATATCAGGAGGCAATTATTTCAGTGGTAGGCAGCAACCATATGATGAAGAAACGTGAATCTAGCATAACAAGTCTAGAGATGGAATCAAGGTCATATCATCTTGCATGTGATGTCCTCGGCTTGAAACTTCTCTTGTTCATCCTGCACATACTCTCCCAGATCCACGTAATCGTTCTCCGATCCCGGTGCTACCCAACATAAAAATAGCATCCAATGAACAACATCACCTCAAGATGCAACAAGCACATGATGCATGAGATGAAAATGAACACGCATCTCTATTCTAGCTACTTGCACAAGCATGAGAAGAAAATACAAGTTCCTGGAAATAACTGCACTCTAAGCTATCTTGACATGCATGACGATGACATGAACAGATGCGTCACGCGAAAACGATGCAAAACCATAAAAAGAACGTTACAAACAGAGCTACGGATCAACCAGAAACAACAAAACAAAAAATGGAGTCCTACGGATCAAATCCAACACAACACACTCCAATGGCTTACTTCTGGTATTCCCAGGTTGCCAAATCACAAAACAAACAATTATGGATGGGGTGGTGCAAAGAATATCACCACACCATCAACTATGCACTCACAAGCATCAAAACATCAAAACTATACAATCTGCCATAAACAGCATCATAGCAGTTTGAGAGCTACATGCAAAGCACCTACAGCCACCCAAATAGGCTAAATAGGATATGTGGCAGAAGCTATTCAAAAATTCTACAAGCACAAGCAAAAATATAATACAAAGGAGGTCCACACAGAAAGTTCTACAACTGCTAACTTGGACACAAATATCAGTTTTCAGGGACTTAGTGAAAATTCCAGATTCTCACTAGTTGTTTATGCTCTGAAGCATTTTGACAGCACCCAAAACAATATCTACAGGACTCCAAATGGAATGAAAATTGACAGAGAGCTAGACAAACCCAAAAGCTACAACTTTCCAGTTGATAGCAAAGGTTGATTCCCAACACATGAACTTATACAAGCACAACAATAGGAGAAGAAAATATAAGCAGTTTCTCAGACTTGGTGAAAATCACAGATTTTCACTAAACTGGAATTTCAGCCACATGCCTACTTTGACTAGGCACAACTTGCACACATGAATTCCTAAGCCAGAAACAAAACCAACATGTTGTAGAGGGAATCTGAACCCACATATGACATTCCCAGAAAGTGTTCCAAAGTGGAATCTGAACCCACTATTGGAACCCTGGGATGATTCTACCCCAAAAACATATATAATACATAGGCACTTGCATAGAACAATTGGGCACAAAGCTAAAAATAAAATGAGCATGGAATCACATAGAGATGAATAGTGCATCATCACATGTGCTTCCACTAGCTCATCACCTACACATGCATATGCACACACTCACATATCCAATGGTGACATGAGGGTTTAGACCTCATGTATGTGTGCCATAGCACATCATCATTCACACACACCATCATCAAGCATATACCACTCACATACATACACTACATAACATGCAATCCTACACATGCTAGTTGGAACACACACACTACCTACACTCACATGAACATATAACATACACCTACACACTCTTTGGGAGCTTGCACCACAAAAGCACACATGCATAGGAGGTGCACCACATAGAGACATATGCATAAGCACAACAAGAAACACATAGGATGTGGGGGAAAACCCACACACACTCACAAGGTATGTGGGGGGGGGGAACCCACTCACACACTCACACCACATACTTGCACAAGATAGTACATAAGTCCATCAACATGCACATGAGAAACACACACATCATCATCCTGTAGTGCAAAATACACACATACACATGGTCTAGCTCACACTTACCCACACATACAAAGCCTACACGTGCATTCTACACAAACTAGCAAAATAGCTAGGCACACCTACTGTAGTGAGGTAAATAAAACACCACATGAGTGGATCTAGCATGCCCCAGCAACTAAGCAAGCCACCAAGTGCATAACAGAAAAGAAATGCAACAAAAAAATATAAAAGGTTTGGGGGGATTCGAACCCTAGACCCCCCTGGTACACACACAGAAGCACACCACTCTGCTACTTGCCACTTGCTCGACAGAATAAGAGGATCAAGCAAGGTAAAGTGTTACTGAAGCCACTACTGTGTTACTGTGCTGAAAATCACAAAACAAAAGGGTGCGCCGAGGGGATTCGAACCCCCGACCTGCCACTACACGAAAACGCCTCTACCACTCTGCTACTCGCTTGGATCTTAACAGAGTAGGGGAGTAAACCCTCTTGAGCAACCACCTCTATTATTCCTCTGCCCGATGGTGGCCGGAACAGGGGAAGGACCTCGCCGGCGTTACATGCTAAATTAAACTACGGCTTGTCAATGGAAGGGAATAGGGGTTCCCAGGGTTCCATTTCCCTAACTAAACCTACTCGGGAGGGCCTACAGCAACGGCTCGACGATGCACGGCAGCGCCGGTGACAGGGAGCAGAACACGGCATGCTACGGGCTCCTAGGCGCAAGATCTGGCTGCAGGGAAGAGAAAGAAGCTCGTGCTCACCCACTAGACGAGGTCGAAGCGTCTGCCGGAGAGGAAGTAGAGGAAGCAGGAGAAGCCACGGCGGGGAAGCACGTCGGGGAGGAAGCTGCGATCGTCGAAGTAGTGGTAGCAGTGTCGATCTCGTCGTCCTATCTGCGGGAATGGGTCCCTTGGAGATCCCGCGTGCTCGTCGAGGGGGTGGAGAGGACGCAAGTGTACGGGCGCAACGGCGAGGACCTCCTCAGCTTGTGGCCATGGCGGAGGAGCTCGATCTCCTTACCTGAAGCCATCAACAGAGAGGGAGGAGGGGATGGGAAAGAGGTGGTGGTGCAAGGGGAGGAACACTAGGCTTGCACGGACGCCAAGGGGACTTATATGGAGGACGAGGAGGCGAGGGACGCGCGCCTCGTCGTCCGTGATGGCGTCTCCTCGCTGTCTCTCTATTACTGTCTCTCTGAAGAAGTCTGACGGAGGAAGGGGGAAGAAGATGCCGTCTACAAGCATGGGTTGCGCGCTAGAGGAAGGGTTTTGGGCCACGCAGGGAGAGGAATCCCACCAGGTGGCGCCAGATAAGAGAGAAATAAAACCTCTGGTCATAAGGGAATTATGAGCCATTTGAATAAAATGGAAAAGAAATATTTGGAGCAATTAAATATTTACAAAACGGAATTTATTTGATCTGTTTTGTGAATATTTGCACCTCTAAACTATAGTTTCAAAACAGCAAATTCACATCCTCACAACCACCACAATACATACTAAAAAATGGGCATTTTGAAATAGAGAAGGAGCAAAAGAATCTTGGCTTGAGATAAATGAGAAAGGGAGTTGTTTTGAAACCTATTGCAAACCACATAGTTCTTCCTACTAGCAAACTACACCCACATCATCACATATCATCATCACATCACAACACACTACATACATATGATCACAAGGCCACAAACACAAAGGCATGGATGAATGGATGCATGAATGCAAAGGGAGACATGGCAAGGTGACACACATGAAATAACACATGGAATAACTCTCATGGCACTGACATGATGGACCCACATACAGAAGGTTCCATCTATGGCAAGACACACTCTTGGGGCATTAGACCTGTTGACCACAGCATCAGTGCCAAGCTGGCTGCAGGAAACTTCAGGTGATCATTCCCATCCAACCACAGCCCTTGGCTTCGTTCCATCACCTCTGGGGGACTGTTTCTTGAAGGGACCTCACTCCTCACATGGTTTTGGTAGCAGTGGTACACCAGAGCACGTAGTGCACGTGGTGATCACGCTCATAGCATGCCAAAATGGCGCTCTGTGCATCGACAGAGACAAGAGCTCCTCTCCAGATAGCAATGGCTTGTCGTCGAGCGTCAGGGAGCTCTCCTCCACTCGCGTGCACCCTCTGGGGTGTTCTTCGCCTTGTCCCGTAGCTCCTGGCCGCCTCTGCCGATCGCTAGAGGGCCGCCACGGTGACACCCAGCTCGAAGCTTCGGCCGTCGATGTGCAGCCCCATGTCGTTCCTATTTAAGGCGTGCCCCGAGCTCTCCTCCACCCCAGCAACCTCCCTAGCCCCTCCCCAAAGCCCTCTAGTGATCCCCATGGCCGAATCTCGAGGCGGCCGTCGTCGATCCCCCTGGCCAAGGCCCCTACCCGAAGCTCTCCCTCTCCATTTTGCTCGGTGGGCAGGATCCCTGGCCCTCCTCGAAGCCCCCGCCGCCCTCCATTCCTCCGGGAGACCTCACCGGCGTGCCCTCCTCATTGCAACATCCAGCCGCCGCGGCCTCCCCATGGCGTCGGCGCTGTGGGCCGCCTCAGATAGCCCCACGGCCACCTGCGGGCGCGGCAAGGAGCGCCCGATCTCCTGCGCTGGTCGGTCGGCCCTCCGGAGCAGCGAGGTGACGGCAAGGAACGGCGCCCGATCTCCCGTGTCCTTGCGTCGCGAGGAAGAAGAATGAGGGAGGGAGGAGAGAGAAAGGATCCTGACAGGTGGGCCCCGACCCCACCTGTTGGTGAGAGAGAGAGTCGGTCCAGCTGGTTTAAGTGGAAGCGCCTTTGCGCATTTACGTCTTCCTGATATGAAGGCGTATACCACAGCAATACGCGACTAAATCAGCTGCCAGGGACCCGTATGTAAATATTTTTATTTCAAACCAGTCCCTACCACCAAAACCTTTATATCTTTTTATCTATAACTCTGATTCCCGTGATTCCAAAGCCTCCGTCTTCGTCTCGTCGAGCCCGTCAAGATGGTATCATTTCCACCAGGTGATCACATAGTGTAAATGACCATGTTTCCCTTGCTGTATACAGCCCTCCTTCGGGAGAGAACTGCTTCCGGCAATCCTCTTCCCGGTGCTTTCATCATCCCAGGCAAGCCACAACTTTCATTTGCTTCATTGCATTGCAATACCATAGTTTCATTAACTACTTTAATAATAAATATATATGTTGATAGTGTGGAATGTGAGTATGCATTGTTGAATAAATTATTAGTGAGATGAGTGCGAGATCGTTAGTATCTTACACACTAGTCGATAACATGAGATTGAGATTACTGTCTATGATTACTTTGTGAACATGGATCAATAGTAGTGGCTTGAGCTTATTAATTATCGGATTGCTATGGCATCGTAGAGTCAGCTATGACCGATAATATTCGGATAAGATACCTAGTTGGTTGAATAGAGTGACCTGTCTGGGATCATCAGTGCAACCACATTTGGCTATATGGGACGGCCTTGACTTGCGCTAATCGCGTGCTCTTTCACCGGTACCTCCAAAGAGGGAGGGTTATGCACGCGTGCTACCTTGGCCCGGTAGGCGGTCATAACCCTGTGAGCTAGTTGAGTTGTTTGGGGTACCCGTCCTCGGTTGGGACATTTTTGTTTGGCCACGACGGTGGCATGTGTCATGAGGACACAGGTGTCCTGAGGACACAGGGCCACCCAGGGCAGGACTCCGGAAGGGAGTGGTTGCCGGTGGTACGATGAAGGAGTCACGGGTCAGGCAAGTTTCGTTGGAGCAATGCTGGTTGATGGGGTTATAGTCCCAGGGTAGGGTCATAGGCCTGCCCTATAGGTCCTACCCAAGGACTACCCTTCATAGAGGGCAAGGCCCTTAGACAATTCTGACTGAACTAAGGACCCCTCCATCATCCAGTCGGTGACGAGCACTCGGAGCATATTTATCGTACCGACTGAATTCCACTCTGTACATCGTAACCTCCCAGGAGGACAATGGTCATACGTTTTCATACGCCATTATTAGCATTTAAGGCATACGTTACCTGTAACGTAGGCATTTATTCGCCACTACTCCACCCCTATCCATCGGGCCGTTGTGAAGGGCAACGCACTCTATATAAGCCGCCCTTCCCCACTGGTGCAGGGGTTGGCATTTACTGTAATCCTATATTCCACTCGACACTAAGCTCCCAAGAGCACTGAGACGTAGGGCTTTTACCTCCACCGCGGAGGGGCCTGAACTCATACAACCTCGCCGTAGCTAAGGCTCTGCCCATCCTTTCGTACCCTATACATCTACTGTCAGACTTATACCCACGACAGTTGGCGCCAACCTTGGGGCAGGCGTCTAAGCGACTTCCGGCGAGCTTGCAGCTTCATCTTTTCATCATGTCGTCCGCCGTAGATTTATGCATGGGTCGGGAGATCCTCTTCGGCGCACTCTCCTTTATCGTCGACGATTCGGCATGGCTTCGGGATGTGTCTCTCGACGTCAAGGCGCTCCCCAGTCGCGGGGCTACGCACTTCCGTGCCGGTTCCCGCAGCATCCTTCTTCTCCAGCAGTCGGACCCGGTGTCGACCTTCGCCCCCGTCACGCGCCACAACAAGCGGTCCCGCCGTCCGCGGCGCCAGCGTTGGGTGCGACACGCCCAGGCGCGCCAGAACGCATCCTCTCAAGTGGCGGTCCTCGAGTCAGTTGTGGTCACGCCGCCTTCCTAGTGCTTGGACTCAGTTCCGACTGAGTTGCCTTCCGAGTACTTGGGTCGCGGGCCTGCAGCTGAAGTTCTCATGGCAAATTCCCATGAAAGTCCCCACCGGACTGGCCGAAACGAGCACGAGGTCGGAGAATCGTCCGGCGCTCGCCGTCAAGACCACCGTTCTGCCAGTCGACGCACTCGTCAGAGCAACGTCGAGGTGTTCCGTACACCCGTCCTCAACCTGGCTGCCGCTACCAAGATAGCCGATTCCCTCCAACCAACTGATTCGGAGGCTGGTAGAGGAATCGAGGAGATCCGTGCCCTGTTGCACATGGCGCAGCAGCAGAATTCGGCGGTCTCCCAGTCGCACAACAGGATCCACAACAGTTATGTTCACGCGAACACGCACCGGTCGGTTTATAGCCCCCACTCTCATCAGCGACGCGGAGGGGGCAACCGTTCCACGAATCCCGAAGATCGTCGCCGTTCATGCACCCCTCCACGGGGTGGGCCTTACGGGCCCCGACATCATGATGATCGGCGTTCAGTCGGTGACATGTATGATCCAAGGCCCGACGCAAGAGGGCACATCGCTCAGAGGAAGGTCGACAGGAGTCGAGCCCACCGTGATGGTCACGATAGAGACCGTCTGAGTGGAAGAAGGATCATCGTCTCTGGCCCCGAGTGCTTCAGTCGGGCCATCCATTCAGCTGACATCCCTCCCAACTTCCGATGGACGACGGGGATCAGCAAGTTCATAGGAGAATCCAAGCCAGAAACGTGGCTGGACGACTATCGAGTGGCGGTCCAGATCGGTGGCGGAGATGACCAGGTCGCCATGAAACATCTCCCCTGATGCTCGACGGCTCGGCACGATCGTGGCTGAATCAGTTGGCTCCATCAAGCATCTACAGCTGGGCAGATCTGTCCCGAGTGTTCATCAGGACCTTCGAGGGCACGTGCAAACGCCCTGCTGGTCTCGTGGAGTTCCAGCACTGCGTCCTGAAGCAGAATGAGCCCCTGCGCGATTTCACCCAGCGCTGGACGACCCTCTACCACACGGTGGAGAATGTCACAGAGCATCAAGCAGTCTGCGCGTTCAAGGCAGGCGTGCGGTACAGAGATCTATACCTGAAGTTCGTCGGACAGGCGACATCTCCATGAGCAAGATGATGGAGATAGCCACACGCTATGCAAATGGCGAAGAAGAAGACCGCATACGTAGCGGCAAGCACAAGGCAATGGCCGACGGAGATGGAAACAGCAATAGGAAGCAAAATCAGAAAGCTCCGTCCACTCCGCAGGCAGAGGCAGCTGCTGTTACAAATGCCAAGTTCAAGGGCAAGGGGAAAGCTCAGTATACCACCAAGAAGAAGCAGTTTGGGAACTCCATCCTGGATCAGCCATGTCCGATCCACACGAAGATGGATGAAGAAGGCAACGCCATATTCCCGAAGCACACCACTCAGCAATGTCGCCTCCTGATCCAAGGGTTCGGCGAAGGGCAGCCGAGTGAAAAGGACAACGAGCGGGATGATGAGGACAAGGAGGATCCGTTCCCCCAAGTCCATGCAACATTAATGATTTTTGCTGACGTGGAAAGTAAGAGTCGACTGAAGCTGGTGAACAGGGAGGTGAACATGGCCACCCCGACAAACCCCACGTTCCTCAAATGGTCTCACACTGTGATCACCTTTGATCAGTCGGATCATCCAGCACATGTACCCACCCCGCGGAGGTAGGCTCTGGTAGTCGACCCGGTGGTGGAAGGAGTCCAACTGCGCAAAGTCCTCATGGATGGCGACAGCGGCTTGAACATCATGTACGCTGACACTCTCAAGGGGATGGGCATTCCGATGTCTAAACTTAGCGAGAGCAGCATGCAGTTCCACGGAGTCGTCCCAGGACGAAAGGCCAAGTCACTCGGTCAGATCGCGTTGGACGTCGTTTTCGGCTCCGACAAGAACTTCCGCAGGGAAAAGCTGACATTCGAGGTGGTGGACTTCCAGAGTGCATACCATGCAATTCTGGGCCGTCCGGCGTATGCGCGTTTCATGGCCCGTCCATGTTACGTGTATTTGGAGCTGAAGATGCCGGGTCCCAAAGGTGTGATCACCATCACAGGCAATAGGGAGCGGGCCGAAGAGTGTCTGCAGCAGGGGTCGCAGATTGCCGATCAGCAGATGGCTATCCTCGAGCTGGATGAGTACAAGAAGACGGCCGACCCCGATGACTTGATGCGTTCGAAGAAGCCAGCTTCGGAGTCCGCATTCTAGTCGGCGGGCGACACAAAGAAAGTCAGCATCCACCCGACGGACGACACCGCCGCCCCGACGAACATCTCCACCACCCTTGATCCAAAATAGGAAGCCAAGCTCATCCAATTCCTCTGTGAGAACTGGGACATTTTCGCATGGAAGCCCGCTGACATGCCGGGTGTACCCAGGGAGTTGGCTGAGCACCGACTACATGTGGATCCTACCGCTCGGCCCGTCCGAGAACGCCTGCGTCGGTCCGCCGCGCACAAAAGGAAGGCAATCGGAGAGGAGGTGGCTAAACTTTTGGCAGCCAACTTCATTCGCGAGGTGCACCACTCCGAGTGGCTCGCCAATGTTTTCATGGTGCCCAAGAAGGACAACTCCCTCCGTATGTGCATCGACTTCAAGCATCTCAATAAGGTCTGCCCGAAAGATCATTTCCCGCTCCCCCGCATTTATCAAATTGTCGATTCGACTGCGGGTTGCGAGCGTTTATCATTCCTTGATGCCTATTCGGGCTATCATCAGATCCGTCTGTATGGTCCGGATGAATTAAAAACAGCCTTCATCACCCCATTCGGGTGTTTCTGCTACATCACTATGCCATTCGGTTTGAAGAATGCAGGAGCAACTTTTATGCGCATGATCCAGAAATTCCTCCTTGACCAGATCGGTCGAAATGTGGAGGCATATATGAAGGATATTGTAGTCAAGTCACGCAAAGGTTCCGACCTGCTGACTGACTTGGCAGAAACATTCGCCAACCTTCGTAGGTACGATATCAAGCTCAACCCTGCCAAGTGTTCATTCGGTGTTTCCAGCGGAAAGTTACTCGGTTTCTTCGTTTCCGAACGAGGAATCGATGTCAACCCCGAAAATATCGGGACCATCGTCCGAATGGAGCGGCCGGTTAGAATACATGATGTTCAAAGGCTCACAGGTTGCCTAGCGGCTTTGAGCAGGTTTATCGCTCGACTCGGCGAGAAGGCGTTACCTCTGTACCGACTCATGAAGAAATCAGATACTTTCGAGTGGACAGACGAAGCCTAGATTGCCTTCAACAACCTCAAAGCCCTGCTTTCCACCCAGCCGGTTCTTACTGCCCCGCTCAGTAAAGAACGCCTTCTTCTGTACATCGCGGCTACAAATCAAGTCGTCGGCACTGTTATTACAGTCGAACGTGAAGAAGAAGGCAAAGCGTACAGGGTTCAGCGGCCAGTATATTATGTCTCCGAAGTCCTGACCCCTTCCAAGCAGAGGTATCCCCATTATCAAAAGCTTATTTATGGGATCTACATGAGTGCAAAGAAGGTGGCTCACTATTTCCAAGACCACTCGGTGTCTGTCGTTTTTGATGCTCCGTTGTCGGAAATCCTCCACAATCGAGACGCATCAGGCCGAGTGGCGAAGTGGGCTATGGAGATGTTATACTGCGACATCAAGTTTGGAGCCAAGA
Organism: Hordeum vulgare subsp. vulgare; assembly: GCF_904849725.1. Lineage (NCBI taxonomy): Eukaryota > Viridiplantae > Streptophyta > Magnoliopsida > Poales > Poaceae > Hordeum > Hordeum vulgare. Next base: position 208,121,124 of record NC_058521.1, read on the forward strand.
AGGCTATAAAGTCTCAAGCTCTGGCTGACTTCATAGCAGAATGGGTAGAACAACAGCAACCGACTCACATCTACTCGGCTCATTGGACTATGTTCTTCAATGGGTCCAATATGTTGAATGGCTCCGGCGCTGGTGTAGTGATCATATCGCCGAAAGGTGATAAGCTTAAGTATGTGTTGTAGATACATTTCAATTCTTCCAACAATGAGGTAGAGTATGAAGCTCTCCTTTACGGATTGCGCATGGCCATCACACTCGGCGTCCGTCGCCTGATGGTCTATGGCGATTCAGATTTGGTGGTTAATCAAGTGATGAAGGAGTGGGATGTCAGGAACCCCACCATGACTGCATACTGCAACGCAGTAAGGAAGCTCGAGAAGAAGTTTGAAGGTTTGGAACTTCACCATGTTCCGCGACTGAAGAACCAAGCAGATGATGAGTTGGCAAAACTCGGATCCACTCGGAGACCAGTCCCGAGTGATGTCTGCCTCGAGCACCTACATCTCCCTTCGGTGAAAGAAGATCCCTTTACAGAGGAACCGGTACAACCGAAGAGCTCAAGAGATCTGACTAAAGTCGAGGTCCCCGCTGTGGTTGATTTGATCATGGAGATTCTTGCTATCATCCCCGATTGGACTGTGCCGTTCATTGCATACATCCTGAGGCAAGAATTACCAGAGGATGAAGTCCAAGCGAGGCAGATCGTCCGCAGGTCAAAGTCCTTCACCATCATTGATGGCCAGTTGTACAAGGAAAGTGTTTCAGGAGTCCTTCAGCGATGCATCTCCCGTGAGGAGGGACAGTTAATCCTGGAAGAAATTCACTCGGGAACTTGCGGACATCATGCCTCCTCAAGAGCAATCGTCGCCAAAGCATTCAAAGCTGGCTTCTTCTGGTTGCAGGCGAATGAAATGGCAAAGGATATGGTCGACCGATGCGAAGGTTGTCAGTTCTATTCGAACAAGTCCCACAAGCCAATATCTGCGCTGAAAACAATCCCTCTTGTTTGGCCGTTCGCAGTGTGGAGATTAGATACAGTCGGTCCGTTCAGAACAGGCCAAGGGGGATTCACTCATTTGTTGGTGGCAGTCGACAAGTTCACCAAGTGGATTGAAGCCAAGCCCACCAAGAAGCTCGACGCCCTTACGTCCATCAAATTTGTCAGAGACATCATCTCTAGATTCGGAGTACCGCACAGCATAATCACTGACAATGGCACAAACTTTGACTCGGACAGATTCAAATGTTTTTGCACAGGCCAAGGTATTCGAGTAGATTTTGCATCTGTGGCGCACCCTCAAACCAACGGGCAAGCAGAGCGGGCGAACGGACTTATTCTTCAAGGGTTGAAGCCTTGACTCCTACGAGAAGTTGGACATGCCGCCGGCGCATGGGTCACCGAGCTGCCTTCGGTGTTGTGGGGCCTCCGCACAACTCCGAATAGATCTACAGGGCGATCCCCGTTCTTCCTCGTTTATGGAGCAGAGGCAGTCCTTCCGAGTGACTTGCTTCACAACTCTCCACGAGTCGAACTCTTCTCCTAAGCCGAAGCGGAGCAGGCCAGGCAAGACGGAGTGGATCTACTAGAAGAAGAGCGCGAGATGGCACTGACTCTCTCAACAATTTATCAACAAGATCTGCGGCGCTTTCACGCGCGGCATGTCAGGAGTCGCACATCCCAGACAGGTGACCTGGTGCTCCGAGTGGACCAGCAGAGGCCTCACAAGTTGGCTCCCGCCTGGGAAGGACCCTTCATCATCTCTAAGGTGCTGAACAACAGAGCATATCGACTCTACAACCTCGACAGAGAAACGGACGAGCCGCGAGCATGGAACGGAGATCTCCTGAAGCGCTTCTACACGTGACCGCCGACAGAGGCAATGTAAAGAACAAGTATCATTGAAGTAATACAAAGCAGACTGATTTTTTGCAGGTCCAAAGTTCTTCCGCGTTTGCAGACTCCGGTCTAAAAAAATTTATCTCCGAGTGTGCGCTAACAGCCGCACTCGGGGACTTAGCTGCGATCCAGATTCGCTTAAGTCAAAAATTCTCTCTGAGTGTGCACTAACAGCCGCACTCGGGGACTTAGCTGCGATCCAGAATCGCCTAAGTCAAAACTTCTCTCTGAGTGTGCGCTAACAGCCGCACTCGGGGACTTAGCTGCGATCCAGAATCGCCTAAGTAAAAAGTTCTCTCCGAGTGCACGCTAACAGCCGCACTCGGGGACTTAGCTGCGATCCAGAATTGCCTAACTCAAAAATTCTCGCCGAGTGCGCGCTAACAGCCGCACTCGGGGACTTAGCTGCGATCCAGAATCGCCTAAGTAAAAAATCCTCTCCGAGTGTGCGTTAACAGCCGCACTCGGGGACTTAGCTGCGATCCAGAATCGCCTAAGTCAAAAATTCTCTCCGAGTGTGCGCTAACAGCCGCACTCGGGGACTTAGCTGCGATCCAGAATCGCCTAAGTCAAAAATTCTCTCCGAGTGTGCGCTAATAGCCACACTCGGGGACTTAGCTGCGATCCAGAATCGCCAAAGTCAAAAATTCTCTCCGAGTGTGCGCTAACAGCCACACTCGGGGACTTAGCTGCGATCCAGAATCGCCTAAATAAAAAATCCTCTCCGAGTGTGCGCTAACAGCCGCACTCGGGGACTTAGCAACGATCCAGAATCGCCTAAGTCAAAAATTCTCTCCGAGTGCGCGCTAACAGCCGCACTCGGGGACTTAGCTGTGATCCAAAATCGCCTAAGTAAAAATTCTCTCCGAGTGTGCGCTAACAGCCGCACTCGAGGACTTAGCTGCGACCCAGAGTCGCCTAAGTAAAAATTCTCTCCGAGTGCACGCTAACAGCCGCACTCGAAGACTTAGCTGCGACCCAGAGTCACCAAGTAAAAAACTCTCTCCGAGTGTACACGAGATGCCGCACTCGGGGACTTAGCTGCGATCCAGAATCGCCTAAGTGAACAGCTTCCTTCGAGTGTATCCTCGAGATCCACTCGGAGGCTTAGCAGACCCTCATTGAGGCTCATGTGGATGTGAAGACAACTGACAACTACATGAGTACCAACTCACTCCGAGTGCGCACGAGATACCCCACTCGGGGACTTAGCGGCGATCCAGAACCGCCTAAGTGAAATGCTTCCTTCGAGTGTATCCTCGAGATCCACTCGGAGGCTTAGCTGATCCTCATTGAGGCTCATGTGGATGTGAAGAAAACTAACAACTACATGAGTATCAACTCACTCCGAGTGCGCACGAGATCACGCACTCGGAGACTTAGCTGCGACCCAGAATCGCCTAAGTAAAAATCTTCCTTCGAGTGTATCCTCAAGATCCACTCGGAGGTTTAGCAGACCCTCTTTGAGGTTCATGTGGATGTGAAGACAACTCACAATTACATGCTCCGCATGTTTGCCATTGGCTTCACCAAGAAACGCCATACAAAAACCACGAGCCAAAATTGTGTCAGAAAATAAACTTGGTGAAAGAACAGCAAAATATTCGATTCGAATTCAAAGTTGGATCTACGATAGTCGGCTCGGTGTGGATCAAGCTTACCCACACCGAACCATGAATGTGACGGCCAACAGCGGTGGCCCAAGTTTCGTACACATACCACTCGGCATACCGAGGTAAAGTTTTTCAAGCGTCATCAGGACTGGCACCAGGACTGGCAGGCTCCAGAAAGGTCTCAAGATCGATCCCATCCGCGATACGAGTGACTGTCTCGAGGAAGGTCTCCATGAAATCTTTGAATCGAAGCTTCTTGGTGTTGGCGACCTGCAACGCCTTCAGCTTTTCTTCGCGCCTTCAGCTTTTCTTCGCGAGCTTCCTTGCAGTGCACTCGGACCTGCGATAGTGCAACGTCCGCCCCACAACGAGCGGCAGACTTCTTCCATGCTTGCACTCTGTTCGGGACGTCCTCCAGCCGAGTCATCAACCCTTCTATTTCCTGCCGGGAATCGTCTTCGGGCCACAGCTCCTTGTCGATCCGGCCGATGACTTCTCTCAGACGGCCGATGAAAGGCCCCACTCTGCCAAGGCGAATATGTGCTCGGAGCATGTCCCGATTGGCTTCGTCGCCGAGTGGAACGTTCGGAACAACCGACCGTTCAATGTTGGCTGCTTCAGCCTCAGCGTCCAGACAAAAATCTGCAAAGAAAAGAAGAGCAGAAAGTAAGCGCAGAATGAATTACAAAGTCAAGAAGCACTCGGCAAGAAGCTTACCACCGAGCAGTGCAATCATCTTCCTTTCCCAGTCGTTGACATACTTCTCCTGCGAAATGCATCGACGGTTCATCACCTTCATCTGACCCATCAGTTCACTTCTTTGCTTGCCCATTTTCTCAATTTCGTCCACCAATGCCTTGTTGGTCTCCCGGGACTCCTCCAATGACTTCTCTCGGTCAGCAAGATCCCCCTTCACAACAGCCAAGTCATTCACAGCCGCCTCCAATTCCGCAGCAAGCTGAACCTTTTCAGCCTTCAGAGTGTTGTACACGGATCCCATTTCGCAAGTCTTCTGCCAAATCAGTGCAAAGGGAAGCTCAGACACATTCAACAAGGAAAACAAACAAAGCTCAAAGTTCTTCAGACCCCTGCCGATGCAAGCACTCGACAGCGGTCTCGGGGACTACACCTAGTGGGTTCACTAAGAGTGACCCCACTGGCATGAAGCTAGAACAGGCCGGCCCTATAGAGCTACATGACAAACAGACAAATCTACGCGAATGCTAATACCTGACCTGAGTAACACTACTCTCGGGGACTACATCTAGTGGATGCACTCCGAGTGCCCCCACTGGCAACATTCGGGCAGATCAGCTCGGATCTGCTCAGATAACGGGAAATATATATAAAGACAACTGCCGGTGCAAGCACTCGACAGAAGTCTCGGGGACTACACCCACTGGGTTCACTCTGAGTGAACCCACTACAAAATAATCCTACTGTATACGAGTATATCGCTTGGACCCCCAGTGGGTTACAAGAGGGAAGTAAACACTTACTAGCGCACTTACTCGGATATCGTCTCGGAGCTCCAAGCTTCTCTTGTACAAAGACGTGATGGAGTCGTACGCTCCCTTGGCATCACCCACCATCAACTCCACCTGCACCATGGCCTCCTTGGCGGCTCCCACTTGGTCTTCCGGGAGGTGTCGGGCGTCGTATTGGACTATCGACGAGCCTGGCATGACAGAAGACTCCTTGGGCATCCCAAGTCCCGCTCCAGTCGGTTTTGCCGCGAGGGACACCGCCTCAGTCGACGGCATCGGCTCGGTCGGTGGCGCGTCCACGGTGGGAGCAGCAGCAGATGGAACAACCTCAAGGACAGGCGCCAAAGTTGGCCCTGATCCCCTTTGGTCGTCCTCCTCCAGATGAATCACCTCCGAAGGAAGCTCGACTGAACAACATGAGGTTGCAGAAAAGGGGCAATATTAAAGACAACACTCGCGAAACAATAATGCAAACTCTCGGAGTCGTCACGACGTACCTTGCTGAGATGTCGCAGCGTTATCCGTATCCATGGGATCATCGTACTGGCGCGGCAGAGAGGTGGCGGAGGTGGCAGCTCTGTCGAGTAAAATCCACTCGTCCGATAAGCATGAGTTCAGTCAAATATTGAAAGAAGATGGGAGAACAAGACACTTACGCTGAGGCAACTGGAACAGCGATCCTCATCCGAGGCAAAGCTTTCCGAGGCTTGGGCCCACTCGGTTTGGCCACCTTGGACGGTTGGTCCGTAGGCTCGGCAGCAGCGTCCCTAGTTCTCTTCACGCTCCGAGCACTCGGAGCCATGGGAGGAGCTGGCAGAGCACTCGGAGCCACGGGAGAAGCAGGCGGAGCACTCGGAGCTGCTGGAGGAGCCGGCGGAGCCGCGGGTTTGTGGCGCCGCTTAGTTCGAGGCTCTGATGGTGGAGGTGGCGAGCTCTACTTCCCAGCCTCCCCCTCCTCCTCTTCAGACTCCTCCTCCGTCTCCCCTCTCTCGGAGACGTACTCAGCGCTATCAACACTGCCCTCCTGGCTGCCCTCCTCTTCCTCAGCGGGATTCCCGTTCGAGACGGGAGAATACCAGTTGGTCCACTCCTGCACAAAATACAGTCGACAACGTCAGACACCAAGCGGCGACACAAGAAAAGCGATAAATATAAGAAGATTGAAAGCATTCGACAAGATGCGCTCACCTCATTCGGAGGAGGGTTGTCGGTGCGGAAGGGCCTCACTCGCCGGGCTCCTTGGGGTTGTCGCATGCGCCTCTGATGCCGCGGACCCACGCTGTCACCGTCTCCCAGGTGACGCACTCTGGGTGAGTCCGAGTGGAATCCTTAGGCCCCACATAGTGCCACATGGCGTGGTGTCGGGCTTGCAGCGGCTGGATGCGCCGACCCAGAAAGGTCTCCAGCAAGTCCGTGCCGGTGACTCCCTTGCGGACGACGGTTATCAGCGCGTCGACCAGAGGCTGGATCTGAATCTTTTCCAACTTGGAGAGCGCAAGTTGTCTGGGAGGAGCCGGACGGTCTAGGCTAAAGGGCGGCAACCCAGTCGCAGCATTCGGACAAGCCATGTCCTGGCAGTAGAACCAGGTCGACTGCCAGTTCCTAACTGACTCGGACAACTGGAGAGGGGGGTAGCTACTCTTCGTTTTCTTTTGGAAGCCTAAGCCCCCGCAGAGCTGGAGGAGATGGGTTTTATCGTCCGATTAGCTAAGCTTTTTGACAGTCTGAGACCTAGCGGAGAAGATATACTTAAAGAGCCCCCAATGGGGGGACATCCAATAAAGCACTCGCACAGAGTGACGAATGCGGCGAGATGAGCTATCGCGTTGGGAGGAAAATGATGGAGCCGCGCCCCGAAGTGATTCATAATACCTCTAAAGAAGGGGTGGGGAGGCAAGGAGAAGCCCCTGTACACGTGGCTGAGCAGCAAGACGCGCTCTCCCTCCTGCGGTGCCGGCTCCGTCTCGCCCTCCGCCGGCAGCCTCCGCGATTTTTTGGCAATCATGCCTTGCTCCACCAGCTCCAGCAGGTCGTTCACCGTCACCGTGGAGGGCAGGAAATCCCCCTGGATCCAACCCGCTGGTAGTGCTCGCTGTCGCCGCTGAGCAGGAGCCGCCGCCTTCTTCTTCTTCTTCTGCGACTCGAGCTTGCTCGTCTGCCACTTCGTCATGGTGAAGGCAGCAGATCCGCACAGGAGGAGAGGAAGGAGGAGGCTTGGAATGCGTAGGGAGCTACGGCAGAAGCGGGGCGAGTGCGAGTAACAAGGGCAGCGCAACAAGAAACCCCCACCGGAGAGACTTAAATAAGGTTCCGACTGGGTCACTAACAGGTGGCCTCGAAATCTTATCCCCCGACCGACTGCTGCGATATTAGTGGAGAAGATAAAGGCGCGGTAATCGAGGTGGCAGAAACTACTCGATGACGATGTCGAAATCCCCGTTGAGCGCGCGGCAACCGAAATTTGAAGATCCCAGAAAATCCGCCGCTGTCAGTTTGACCGGTCACATTGAAAGATTCTGCGGAAGCACTCGGTCCCTGATGGTTCGTTTCACTGGTATATTCACTCGGATCACTGGTCGAAAGGATAAAATGGATCGAGGCAAACAACGCCAAAGTCACATCCATACCAGTCGGATCCGTACTCCAGGCACCACTTCGTCGTCCCAACCCCGATCCATTCGGGGACTAATGATGGGGTTATAGTCCCAAGGTAGGGTCATAGGCCTGCCCTACAGGTCCTACCCAAGGACTACCCTTCATAGAGGGCAAGGCCCTTAGACAGTTCCGACTGAACTAAGGACCCCCCATCATCCAGTCGGTGACGAGCACTCGGAGCATATTTATCGTACCGACTGAATTCCACTCTGTACATCGTAACCTCCCAGGAGGACAACGGTCATACGTTTTCATACGCCATTATTAGCATTTAAGGCATACGTTACCTGTAACGTAGGCATTTATTCGTCACTACTCCACCCCTGTCCACCGGGCCGTTGTGAAGCTCAGCGCACTCTATATAAGCCGCCCTTCCCCACTCGTGCAGGGGTTGGAATTTACTGTAATCCTATATTCCACTCTACACTAAGCTCCCAAGAGCACTGAGACGTAGGGATTTTACCTCCACCGCAGAGGGGCCTGAACTCATACAACCTCGCAGTAGCTAAGGCTCTGCCCATCCTTTCGTACCCTATACATCTACTGTCAGACTTATACCCACGACACTGGTCCACCTGAATGGGATCACGAGGTCAGTGCTCTAGAGTGTGGGTAAAATGTGCAACCTCTGCAGAGTGTCAAACCTATTCGAATAGCCGAGTCCACGGTATTGGACAGCCCGACCAGACCTCAGTAGATGGTCAACCATGTTGATGTTAGTAATGATGGAAGAACTCGTCTGAGTATAACAGTTGGGCATTGTGCCGGTGTAACAGTTGGGCATCGTGCCGATGTTACACTTGTGCACCGTGTCGGTGTTACAGTTGGGCATCATGACGGTGTAACAGTTGGGCATCGTGCCGGTGTTACAGTTGGGCATCGTACCTGTGTAACAGTTGGGCATCGTGCCGGTGTTATAGTTGGGCATTGTGCCGGTGATAAGTCCTGGTATCCATCTTGTGGATACTCGCTAAAGGATCTTGGTAAGATCACATGAGTTGGTATCACCCGAGTACGGTGAGAGTAACCTGGTATAGTTAGTTTTCTACCACTCCTTTAGTAATAACAACCCTTTACTTAATCTTGATTGCTATGATGTTGTATTGCCTTAATGCTGATGTTTGTTGTAAGCTTGCGAGTACATTCAAAGTATTCACCTGGCTTATCATGCCAGTTTGCAGATCATGCCTTGAGTGTTTGATTGTCGAGGATTCCGAGTTGCGAGCTAGGATGCGCGTTCCAGCCAGAGTCCCTGTGGAGTGGAGTTCATCACATCGGTAGCTGTTCCGCTCCTAGCGTATGATTTGTCTTAGGCATTTGTAGTATCTCCAAGGCGATGTAATCTATGTATTCTTGTAATCTTTTCCATAGTAATAAATAGCTGATTTGTTCTGTGCCAACGGTTCCGTATTCCAGAAGACTTGTCCTTGGGCTGGAATACGGGGTGTTCCGGTTTCCTCTGAGCCGGGGTACCACAGGTACCGAGTTGTAATATTGAGTTGTAAGTAAATACAAGTGTGATGATCATCATTATTCATTATTAGAGCATTGTCCCAGTGAGGAAAGGATGGAGACTATGACTCCCCCACAAGTTGGGATGAGACTCCGGGCGAAAAATGAAAAATGGGGGAGGCCAAATGAGCCCACCACAATGAGAAAAAAAGAGAAAGAAAAAGGAAAAGAAAAAGAAAAAAAAAAGAAAAACAAAAGAGAGATAAGAGAGAAAGGGCATGCTAATTCTCCACTTGTGCTTCAAAGTAGCACCATGTTTTTCATATGGTGAGTCTCCTATGTTGTCACTTCCATATACTAGTGGGAATCTTCGTTATAGAGTTTGATGCACACCCACTTAGTTTTCATATTGAGCTTTCATACACTCATAGTTCTTAGTGCATCTATTGCATGACAATCCCTACTCCTTGCATTGGTATCTATTGATGGGCATCTCCTTAGCCCGTTGGTACGCCGAGTTGATGCAAGACTTTCTTCTTCACTTTTACCCCTTTGAAATCTACCACCATATTCTATTCCACCTTTATGCTATATCCACTAGTCATCACCCCGTGCACTTGCACGGCCTAGCTATTAATTTTGTGACATGTGGATGCTAATATACGAATAAGTTTTTATGACTTTGCTAGTTACTTAAACAAATTAATGTCGAGACATTTATATAAGTATATATTTGAATGTTATAACATCTATTTTTTATATTTGAACATTGTAACATCTAATAGTGTAAAAGTGTACAATTCCAAATCCATTCCCACAACTCTACAGTGCATAGGGCGTGAATTTAAACTATTAAGTCTATATAAAAGTAGGAAAAATTAGAAATTTCATTTTGAGTAAATACGGTCTACAAATATAATGCTTTCAACTGAAACTGTCCATGTATAAATGGCGATGAGGAAGGATCACGTACCCAGAAAAGAACACGGAGAGAGCCAGCTAAATAGCATAACTATGTATTTTATTTGAAGCAATATGAATGCCATTATCTGTACTTCATACCTTACAGTATTACAAATCGCAGCGGCGCATTAGCAAAACTGGATCAAAGTGACGTAGATCAGTCTAGTTTCCTGCCTGAACGACATCAGGAAATAATTTATAGAAATTTTAACATATGATAAGCATCAATTAAAAGGAGCATGACTAATTAAAACATGTGCGCCATTGACCTTTCTACACTCCAGGTGAGACGCGTCGCCAACTGCCGGACTTCTTGCTGTAATGCTTCTTAGCAGTATGCACATGGAAGGACTATGCCTTATTAGTGGCAAAAACAGCACGACATAATACTTCAGCTCACATCGGTCAGAAGTTTCAGGCCAAAGCAACCAAGCCACATTGAAATATATTGCACAGCTGAGCCGGTGCCGCTAGCTTTGATCAACCTGGTTTTAATTTAAATGATAAATCACACTCCACGGGTATAGATATTCCACCCTCCTTTTAGCATTGATCACGTTGCACATGTTTAATTTACAATGCACTTTTTCTAGCCTAAATAGCCTAGCCTTTCAAGCCGCCGTAGAACACTCGGATTCAGTTTATGACTCTTGAGTCTTGACGGAGACCATGGCTTCTTCGCCATGCTACAGGGAGAGGCTGCAGGTCTGGTGCTTCATTGCGGATCCATCGAGCCCGTGAGAGAAATTTCTAGGATCTCTTTTTGAAACTGCCATTGGTACGTCAGCTCCTCCTCGACGTCATTCACTATGGAAATTAACCGGACCAAGAGGAAAAGGTAGATTATCCTGTTATATATGGCTCCTCGTCGTCCGCTCGACTCATCCTTGTTGTATTGTTTAGTGTTGCGTTGGTGCAAGTAGTCTAAGAGGATGTATGGAATAAATTTCTACCGTAGTTCCCCGACCACCACAACACCCTTCACCTCTCTTTGAATCTGCCATTAGTACATTGGCTCCTTCTCTGCATCAATCATAGTAGAAACTGATCAGATCAAAAAGGCTAAATTGCAGCATCATCAAAAACTGCAAGCTCGGGAGATTGGAAGGTTGCACAATAACACGATCATCAATGCCATCTTTTTAGGTCCATCTGGATGACATGGAGAGGGGATGCATACTCATCAATATACTATATTCGTAGCTTATCGCAGAGTTTGGCCTCTCGTGATCACAAAGAAACAGAACCTATGGTCAATTAGTTAGTTTTTTCCTCGTCCTCTTGTCAAAGACATAATCAAGCGATCTAACAGGTGATCAAATGGTAGGTAGCTCACGCAGGAAAGCATAACTTAGTGGGCTTATCAACCCCGGCCGCCCGGACCGGACACCTGCTTCTTCTTCGTAGGTGTGGGGCGGTGCCATGTTCTTGCTTAGCGACTGGTCTTTTTTTATGACACCCGGAAAGAATGCGAATGTCCAAAAAAAAAACTTTGAAATCTTGAAGCACATACAAACTAAAACATCTTCTAAACTGTTATTCTTATTTTCCCAACAAAACATGCAACCAACACATTTTAACAATACACATGTATGTAGCCAATGCGTACCACATTCTTCCCATCTCTTACACTTGGTGAACACATCGTTTTACTTCTCACATAGTCTCTACCTCAAATATTTTATCACTACTAATAAGTGCAACCTCGTGGAATTCAACATTGGTACTCCCTCCATTCCCTTATACAAGACCACAAACTCATATTACATGTATCAAGACAAAATTTAATGACCGCTTGGAAAGTCAAATTTTCTTTTCGTTAACCGGAATCATTAATACGCTGCATGCATGCAACGAATGAGGGAGAAGAAAGTGGCTAAGTGTTATTATGAATACATGCATGCAATTATTAAACAAGTTGCTAGTATGAGAAAACATCTGTTGGTGGTCTTATATAGATGCAAAATGTATTTTTTATAGTGGCCTTGTATAAGAGAATGGAGGGAGTACAACAACTCCTCCAGCAAAATCAATCTTGCATCCCTGATGGAACATGAAAAATCATTTTGTGACGATTTCATCAAGAAACAAATAAAAAATACCAAACCTGGGAACATGGCACCATGAGGTCAACTCCTACAGAGATGCAAGATATTTGTTTAACTTTTAGACAAAAATAACAGTAAGACCGATAAAAAAATTAGGTTTTCGTTGCTGTAGACAAACCAGTTGAGTAATAATCTCAAAACTAATTTGATATCTCACAGATATTGGAGGGAATAGAAGGAGGCAGGCAGTATGTCTACCTTTGAAAGAAAGATAGGAAAACAGCGATGTCCGAGAGCACTGGTGCGGCTCCTCCATGGGAATAGGAAGCAAGTCGGTGCTCCATGCTTGGTCGCACCTCATGAATCACCTTTGACGGAATTGATTTTAGCATATTAGGAAATAACACGAATTAAATCTTGCCTTGCTATGTAGATTGTGCCGCCCGAAACAACATTGATGCAATTAACGAAGTATATTAGGCAGAAGAAAAAATCTAGCCACTTCTTTGTCAAGGGACCATCAGCCCTGAAAGAAACGTGGATGGATCTATAATTTGTATTGGAAAATGCATGAGCGTAAAAATCATGGTCACAACAATTTGGGAGATCAGGGGATATGAAGGGGTGAAGCCACCGAACAAATTAGCGATCAGGGTAGGCAAATTTTCTTACTTCTGCGTCCAGCAAGGTGGAAGATGGGGAAGAGTTCCATAGTCATCCAAGAACGATCCACATGACTCCGCATCACGTGTATCCATAATTTTTATTATTTCATGTCAATATTATACAACTTTCACATATTTTTTATTGTTGCATGTTTTTTTTTGCAGAATATCCATATCATACCAAGTCCAAATGCGATAAAAATTTACAGATAATTATTTTAGAATATATGTGATTTTTTGGAGGTGGAATCAATGCTATAAGAGGCCCACTACGTTCACTAGGTACCAAGGCGCGGCCCATACCCCTGGTGAGGGGTGTTACCTAGTGGCCACCTCGTAAGTCTGTTGGGGATCTTCTTCGGACAGAATAAAGCTAATTTATGGACAAAAATCCCCTCTAAATTTCGGCCCGATTGGAGTTACGTATCTCTGAGAATTTAAGAAACGACGAAGGGCCAGAAAACAGGAACGCGAAACAAAAGAGAACAGAGAGGGAGATCCAATCTCGGAGGGGGTTACGCCCCTCCGCCGTCATGGAGACCATGGACCAGAGGGGGAAGTCTCCTCCCATCTATAGGGAGGCCAAGGAAGAAGAATAAGAAGGGGGTTCTCTCCCCCTCTCTCCCGGTGGCGTCGGAGTGCCGTCGGGGCAAGGATCGTGATGGTGTTCTACATCAACAATCTTCCTGCCATCAGCGCCAACTTTATCCCCCTCTATGAAGTGGTGTATGATGTCTACTACAAAACCTTCTTCTTGTAGACTCGTGTTGGGCCTCCGAGCGCGCAGAGTTTTGTAGGACAATAGCAAGTTTCCCTCAAGTGGATGACCTAAGATTTATCAATTCGTGGGAGGCGTAGGATGAAGATGGTCTCTCTCAATAAACCCTCCAATGAAATAACAAAGAGTCTCTTGTGTCCCCAACACACCTAATACAATGGTAAATTGTATAGGTGCACTAGTTCGGCGAAGAGATGGTGATACAAGTGTAATATGGATGGTATATATAGGTTTTTGTAAACTGAAAATATAAAAACAGCAAGGTAACAAATAGTAAACAACGAGCAAAACGTTGTATAAATGCTTGGAAGCAAGGCCTAGGGTCCATACTTTCACTAGTGCAAGTTCTCCCAACAATACTAACATATTTGAACCATATATAAATCCCACACGAGCGACAAAGAGTTCACTCTAAAATCACAAATAGCAGAGAACAAACGAAGAAATTATTGTAGGGTACGAAACCACCTCAAATTTATCTTTTCCGATCAATCTTATGAACTATACCTATAAGTGTCACAAACAACCCTAGAGTTCGTACTAAAATAACACCTTATGATATACATCAACCAAAACCCTAATGTCACCTAGATACTCCAATGTCACCACAAGTACCCATGGGCTTGATTATACGATATGCATCACACAATTTCAGATTCATCATGTTCAATCCAACACAAAGAACTTCAAAGAGTGCCCCAAAGTTTCTACCGGAGAGTCAAGATGACAACATGTGCCAACCCCTATGCATAGATTCCCACAGTCACGTAACCCGCAAGTTCACGACCAAAACATACATCAAGTGGATCAATAGAACACCCCATTCTCACCACGGATATCCCATCGCAACACATACATCAAGTTCTCTCAAATCCTTCAAGACTCAATCCGATAAGAAAACTTCAAAGAGAAAACTCAATTCATCACAAGAAGATAGAGAGGGGAAACTCCATATGATTCATCTATATTAATAAAGCTCGTGATACGTCAAGATCGTGCCATCTCAAGAACACGAGAGGGAGATAAAAACACATAGCTACTGATACATACTCTCAGCCCCGAGGGTGAACTACTCCCTCTTCGTCATGGAGACCGCCGGGATGATGAAGATGGCCTCCGATGATGGTTTCCCCCTCCGACAGGGTGCCGAAACGGGCTCCCGATTGGTTTTTCCTGGCTCTAGAGGCTTGCGTCGGCGGAACTCCTGATCTAGGTTTCTTTCTGGAGATTTCTTGATTTATAGGAATTTTTGGCGTCGGTCTCACGTCAAAGCGGAGCCTGAGGGGCCCACAAGACAGGGGGTGTGCCCTATAAGGGGCGCCCCCTGGCTTGTGGCCAGGTGGTGGACCCCCTCCGGTTGATTCTCCCGCCAGTATTTTTTATATTTTCTAAAAATATTCTCCATAAATTTTCAGCTCATTCCGAGAACTTTTATTTCTACACAAAAACAACACCATGGTAGTTCTGCTGAAAACAACGTCAGTCCGGGTTAGTTCTAATCAAATCATACCAGAATCATATAAAATTATTGTAAACATGACATAAATACTTCATAAATTATATATATGTTGGAGACGTATCTGCTTCCCCAAGCTTAATTCCTGCTCGTCCTCGAGTAGGTAAATGATAAAAGAAATAATTGATGAAGTGTCAATGCTAGCAAGTGCACAAGTTTGATCAATGATACTTCCAATCAGTTTTTCTAGCATTAATATAAACCATAAACAGTAGCTCATCTCATAAAACTTCTCATGATCAAGTAACAAGCTATTCACATGTTAAAGTATAGACCAAAAAGTTTCTTGAAAACTAACAAACCATAATCCTAGCCATCGAACAATTGCAATTCATATTATTTTCATGAAGGGTCTATGTAAGAGCTTTTATTTAGCAAATTCCACATATCAACTATCATATAGTCTTCCATGATTATTGACACTCAAAGCATATTTTAAGAACAACTAGCATCCATCAAACACAGAGAAAGATAGGGGTTTAATGTTTCGCCTCTCAACTTATTTATCATATATATATAATTGTCAATAATAATAATTCATGATCAAATATATTTGTGTGGATATATATTTCTAGATCATTCCCCAACGCATGACGCTTGCCAAGAGAAAAAGGCGAAATATAGGAAGTGGTGAAGATCACCATGACTCTTCCATAAAGGCAAGTAGTAGAAAGTAAAAGATAGGCCCTTCGCAGAGGGAAGCAGAGGTTGTCATGCGCTTTTTGTTTTTGGATGTGCAAACCCTTAATGCAAAGGAACGTCACGTTGTATTGCCCTTTGTGATAGCAACCTTTATTATGTAGTCCATCGCTTTTATTTCTTTACCATCACAAGTTCGTACAACGCTTATCTTCCCTTACAATAAAAGATCATACATATTTAGGAGAATTTTTTATTGATTTTTGCACCGATGACAACTTACTTGAAGGTCTTACTCAATCCATAGGTAGGTATAGTGGACTCTCATGGAAAAACTGGTTTAAGGGTGTTTGGATGCACAAGTAGTATTTCTACTTGATGCGGATGTTTTAGCTAGTATGAGGTGGAAGCAAGCACCACATGTTGGAGGATCCATAACAATATAACTTCTATACAAATATACCCAAACAAAATTCATTAAGTTGTCTTCCTTATCCAATTTCAACTAATTAACTCGAGTTTGAAAATAATTAATGAGCTCACAATCATAGAAGATGTCCAATATAGTATATTTATATGTGGAATCTCTCTTCCTTCAATATTATTTCATGAATTGTTCAAGTGACCAATGCGTTTTGCTAACTTTCAATAAATTTTACCACATATACTTATTATGTGTGAAGTCGTTACTCCCCATGGGATAAGTATATGAAGAATATTTAATTTCAGATTTATGATATTCAATTCATTCAACCATTTACTCATAGGATATAAGTGAAGCACGAAAGTAAATGACAAAACTACTCCAAAACATATAAGTGAAGATCAATGAGTAGTCAAACAATTAATTAGCTATGTGAGGACTTTCTCTCTCTCTCTCTCTTAATAAATATTTTCATATCTGAGTATTTTATTTAAACAGCAAGCAAAAGAAAAATAGCACTCCAACAATAGGACGCATCATGTGAACGAATAAAATTTAGGCTCAACATAGGCTAACCGATAGTTGACAAAGAGCGGTGGGATGCGTAGCATCCCGAAGCTTAGATGCTTCAGAGTTCTTGAAATATTTACTTGTGGTGCCTTGGGCATCCCCAATCTTGAGCTTTTGTATCTTGTTCCATCCTCTCGTACCCCGGTTTCACCTATTCTCAAAAACTTCATCCACAAAACTTGAAAAGAATCTGTGAGATAGGTTAGTGCACATAATAATAAATCAACTATTTATCTACTGCTAATACAAGTTGCATAATAATTGCAAACATCGTATACTATTTTCTATCATTTCCACAATTTATATCTAACAATATAGGCTATGGAAACTATAGGATAAGTAGATAACAAAACTATGACAGCAATATGTCCAAACAGAACAGTCTATAGCAATTTATAAAAACATTGTACTTCTGTAACTCAAACAATTATTAAAATTTAGGAGATTCTATAAAATTTATATGACAACACTGTGTAAAAGTTTTAGAAACCTTTCACATTCCGGTAAAATACAAAAATTCAAACACTACAGCACCAGTTTCTGTTTTTACACAGCACCAACCAAAGCATGCAATGCAAGCATCCTAATGCAATTCTTGAAACTTTTTATTCAAAAAGAGAACAGAAAAATAAAATTATGCTCCAAGCAAAACTCATATTATGTGATGAATAAAAATATAGCTCCAAGTAAGATATACCGATAATGTTGAAGACGAAAGAGGGGATGCCTTCTGGGGCATCCCCAAGCTTAGGCGCTTAAGTCTTCCTTGGATATTACCTTGGGGGTGCCTTGGGCATCCCCAATCTTAGGTTCTTGTCACTCATTATTCTCCTCATATCGGTGTCTCACCCAAAACTTGAAAACTTCAATCACACAAAACTTAACGGAACTTTGTGGGATGGGTTAGTATAATAAATAATGATCATTCACTTAGGTACTGTCAAGAAAAGATTAATAATTGTTCCCACATGATACCTACTGTATTCTACTATTCACATAATTTATATCACTGAATATAAGCTATGGAAACACTAAAACAAGCAAACTATGCATGCAAAACAAAATCTGTCAAAAACAGAACACACTGTGAGCATCTGTAGTGTAACCATACTTCCATGTCTCTAAAAATTCTGAAAAATTAGGAAAATCTGGGAAATTTGTATATAAATCATGTGTAAAAAAATCAGATAAAAAGCATGTTCAAGTTAATTTACGAAATTGTTGGACTGAGAGTAAATGTTTCTATTTTGCACAGAATCAAGTCAACTATCGTCCACACAATCCCAAAGGCTTTACTTGGCAATTTGTTGAAATAAAAGGCATAAAACATGATTAATACAGTATCTTAATCATGTTAACACCAAAAAACAGAAAGTAAAAGTTTTGGGTTGTCTCCCAACAAGCGCTTTTCTTTAAAGCCTTTTAGCTAGGCATGATGATATCAATGATGCTCACATAGGAATAATAATTATAACATGCAAAAGAGCATCATGAATCTCATGACAAGCACATTCAAGTCTAACCCACTTCATATGCATAGGGATTTTGTGAACAAATTTTTTTGTGGGAGCAAGAATAAACTAGCATAGGAAGGCAAAATAAGCATAACTTCAAAACTTTGAACACATAGGGAGGAAACTTGATATTATTGCAATTCCTACGAGCATATGTTCCTCCCTCATAATAATTTTCAGTAGCATCATGAAGGAATTCAACAATATAACTATCACATACATCATTCCTTTCATGATCTACAAGCATAGAAAATTTATCACTCTCCACATAAGCAAACTTCTTCTCATTCATAATAGTGGGAGCAAACTCAACAAAATAACTATCATGAGGTACTTGGTTGACATAACCACTTTGAATATGAAAATCATGATAACAAGTTTCATGTTTACTATCACTCTTTATAGCATACATTTCATCTCAATAATCATCATACATAGGAGGCATTCTATTATCATAATAGTTTTGCTCATCAAAACTTGGGGGACTAAAAATATCATATTCATCAAGCATAGCATCCCCAAGCTTGTGGCTTTGCATATCATTAGCATCATGAATATTCAGAGAATTCATACTAACTATATTTCTATCATGCTCATCACTCAAAGATTTAGTGCCAAACATTTTAATAACTTCTTCTTCTAACACTTGAGCACAATTTCCCCTCCATCATTTTCACGAAAGATATTGAAAAGATGAAGCACATGAGGCAACCTCAATTCCATTATTTTGTAGTTTTTTTTATAAAACCAAACTAGTGAAAAACAAGAAACTAAAAGATTTAATTGCAAGATCTAAAGATATGCCTTCAAGCACTCACCTCCCCGGCAACGGCGCCAAAAAAGAGCTTAATGTCTACTACACAACCTTCTTCTTGTAGACTCGTGTTGGGCCTCCAAGAGCAGAGTTTTGTAGGACCATAGCAAGTTTCCCTCAAGTGGATGACCTAAGGTTTATCAATCTGTGGGAGGCTTAGGATGAAGATGGTTTCTCTTAAGCAACCCTGCAATCAAATAACAAAGAGCTCTTGTGTCCCCAACACACCCAATACAATGGTACATTGTATAGGCGCACTAGTTCGGCGAAGAGATGGTGATACAAGTGTCATATGGATGGTAGATATAGGTTTTTGCAATATGAAAAAATAAAAACAGCAAGGTACCAAACAGTAAACACCGAGTAAAACGTTGTATAAATGCTTGGAAACAAGGCCTAGGGTCCATACTTTCACTAGTTCAAGTTCTCCCAACAATACTAACATAGTTGAAACATATATACATCCCTCGCGTGCGACAAGAGTTCACTCCAAAATCACAAACAGAGGAGAACAAACGAAGAAATTATTTTAGGGTATGAAACCACCTCAAAGTTATCTTTCCGATCAATCTTATGAGCTGTCCATATAAGTGTCACAAACAGCCCGAGAGTTCGTACTAAAATAACACCTTAAGATACACATCAACCAAAACCCTAATGCCACCTAGATACTCCAATGTCACGACAAGTACCCATGGGCTTGATTATATGATAATCATCACACAATTTCAGATTCATCATGTTCAATCCAACACAAAGAACTTCAAAGCGTGCCCAAAACATTCTATCGGAGAGTCAAGACGACAACATGTGCCAACTGTTGGAAATATGCCCTAGAGGCAATGATACAATAGTTATTATTATAATTCTTGTTTCAAGATAATCGCTTATTATCCATGCTATAATTGTATTGAATGAAAGCATAGATACATGTCTAGATATATAGACAAAACAATGTCCCTAGTAAGCCTCTAGTTGACTAGCGAGTTGATCAAGGATGGTTAAGGTTTTCTGACCATATGCAAGTGTTGTCACTTGATAACTGGATCACATCTTTAGGAGAATGATGTGATGGACAAGACCCAAACTATGAACATAGCATGTGATCGTGTCATTTTGTTGCTATTGTTTTCTGCGTGTCAAGTATTCATTCCTATGACCATGAGATCATGTAACTCACTGACACCGGAGGAATACCTTGTGTGTATCAAACGTCGCAACATTACTCGGTGACTATAAAGGTCCTCTACAGGTATCTCCGAAGGTGTCCGTTGAGTTAGCATGGATCAGGACTGGGATTTGTCACTCCATGTGACGGAGAGGTATCTCTGGGCCCACTCGGTAATACAACATCACATATAAGCCTTGCAAGCAATCTGCCTAAAGTGTTCGTCACGGGATCTTGTATGATGGAACAAGGAAAGAGACTTTCCTGTAACGAGATTGAAATAGGTATACGGATACCGACGATCAAATCTTGGGCAAGTAACATACCGAAGGACAAAGGGAATGTTATACGGGATTATATGAATCCTTGGCATAGAGGTTCAACCAATAAGATCTTCATAGAATTTGTAGGATCCAATATGGACATCAAGGTCCCGCTATTGGATATTGACCGGGAAGTGTCTCGGTCATGTCTGCATAGTACTCGAACCCGCAAGGTCTGCACACTTAAGGTTCGGTGACATTTCAGTATAGTTGAGTTATAGGTGTTGGTGACCGAAGGTTGTTCGGAGTCCCGGATGAGATCACGGACGTCACAAGCGTTTCCGGAATGGTCTGGGAACAAAGATTGATATATAGGATGGTTTCATTTGGACTCCAAAAAGATTTTGGGCATTACTGGCAGTGTACCGGGAGTAACGAATGGGTTCCGGATCTTCACCGGGAGGGGCCCACCCACCCGGGAGTGAGCCTGGTGGCCCTAGGGTTGCGCACCAGCCCTTGGTGGGCTGGTGGGGCCATCCCAAGTGGGCTATGGCGCTAGGAAGAAAAAAACAAAGAGAAAAGAAAAAAGAGAGAGGGAGGTGGGAAGGGAGAGGAGGACTCCTCCTTCCCAAACCGAATTGGAGTTGGAGTCCTCCTCTCCACTTCGGCCGGCGCCCTAGGGGCTCCCTTGAGCCCCATGGCTAGCCCCTCCCCTCCTCCTATATATACTAGAGGTTTTAGGTTTTTTGAGACACAACTTTGCCACGTGCAACTCAAACCTATACCTCGTAGTTCTACCTCTAGATCAGATTTCTGCGGAGCTCAGGCGGAGCCCTGCTGGAATAGATCATCACCATCACTGGCGCGCCGTCACGCTGCCGGAGAACTCATCTACTTCCCTGTATCTCTTGCTGGATCAAGAAGGCGGAGATCTTCATCGAGCTGTACGTGTGCTGAACGCGGAGGAGCCGTCCGTTCGATGCTAGATCGGGACAGGTCGTGGGACGACGGTGGTTTGAATCACGAAGCTGTACCACTACATCAACCGCGTTTCTTAACGCTTCCCGCTGAGCGATCTACAATTGTATGTGGATCCGATCTCCCTCTATAGATGAACATCACCACGATAGGTCTTCGTGTGCGTAGGAAAATTTTTATTTCCCATGCAACGTTCCCCGACACCAACCCCTTTGCCTAGATTCCCAAGGTAACGGAACCCGCAAGTTGACCACCAAAACATACATCAAGTGGATCAATAGAACACCCCATTGTCACCACGGATATCCCATCGTAAGACATACATCAAGTGTTCTCAAATCCTTAAAGACTCAACCCGATAAGAAAACTTCAAAGGGAAAACTCAATTCATCACAGGAAGATAAAGAGGGGAAAACTCCATATGATTTATCTATATTAATAAAGCTCGCGATACATCAAGATCGTGCCATCTCAAGAACACGAGAGAGAGATCAAACACATAGCTACTGGTACATACCCTCAGCCTCGAGGCTGAACTACTCCCTCCTCGTCATGGAGACCGACGGGATGATGAAGATGGCCTCCGGTGACGGTTTCCCACTTCGGCACGGTGCCAGAACGGACTCCCGATTGGTTTTTCATGGCT
The DNA here is from genome assembly GCF_904849725.1 of Hordeum vulgare subsp. vulgare. Lineage (NCBI taxonomy): Eukaryota > Viridiplantae > Streptophyta > Magnoliopsida > Poales > Poaceae > Hordeum > Hordeum vulgare. Next base: position 208,143,214 of record NC_058521.1, read on the forward strand.
CTGGAGGCTTGCGGCGGCAAAACTCCCGATCTAGGCTTCTTTCTAGAGGTTTCTTGATTTATAGGAATTTTTGGCGTCGGTCTCACATCAAGGCGGTGCCCGAGGGTACCACAAGACACGGGGCGTGCCCTAGGGGGCGCCCCTGGCTTGTGGCCAGGTGGTGGACCCCCTCGAGTTGATTCTTTCGCCAGAATTTTTTATATTTTCCGAAAATATTCTCCGTAAATTTTCAGCTCATTCCGAGAACTTTTATTTCTGCACAAAAACAACACCACGGTAGTTGTGCTGAAAACAACGTCAGTCCGGGTTAGTTCTAAGCAAATCATACCAAAATCATATAAAATTATTCTAAACTTGGCATGAATACTTCATAAATTATAGATATGTTGGAGACGTATCAGTGCAACACCTCTGTTCCCGTTGTAACTCTCTACTTAAACATGGTGCTCAACACTACATACTATTTCCCAATGATATGTGGCTATCCTATGATGTTTGAGTAGATCCGTTTTGTCCTACGGGTTAATTGTGATATGATGTTATTGATATGAGTTGTGTTTTGATATGGTGCTGTCCTAAGGTGCCTTTCATGATGCACACAGGTGAAGGATACACGCTGGAGGGTTTGCAATATTTTCATGATTCGCTTATAGTGGGTGGCGAGAGTGAGAGAAACTTACACCCAAGTAAGGGTGTTGTACGCGTATGGGAGTAAAGAGGACTTGATATTTAATGCTATGGTTGTGTTTACCTTAATGATTTATAGTTGTTGAGGATGCTTGCTAGAGGTCTAATCATAAGAGAACATGATCCAAGTACAGAATGTGTGTTAGCGTATGCCTCTCCCTCATTACACATCATAAGTATCTATCATGTTATATTCAACTGCCTATGGACAATCTTTTTCTTGTGTTACACAAAATGCTTTCTACTAAACAATCCCTGTTTTATTTACTTGCTCTCTATTTTTCTTGCAAAGTACTTCTAGTTTTATTCTTGTTTTAGGTAAAGCAAATGCTAAGTGTGCGTAGAGTTGTATCGGTGGTCCATAGAACTTGAGAGAATATTTCTTCTACCTTTAGCTCCTCGTTGGGTTCGACACTCTTACTTATCAAAAAAGGCTACAAACGATCATGTACACTTGTGGGTTATCACCAGTCTAATCTATAACCCGGCATTGGGTTTTCATTCGCAGGAGTAGTGTTTCTATTGTAGAACCAAGTTTGTTCCATCCGTTTGGATGACTCGCCAGTTTGGTCTTGGGAAGAGATTATTATTTCTCTTTTACATAGAAATGCCACCAAGTTCAACACTGGGCCTTCCTTAACTTTAGTCTGACAATTAAGATAAAATAATTCTTTAAAGAGAGTCACAAACAACTTCATTTGAAGGTACACTTCACAAAATACTTGGAACTCGCAAATAGTGGTCATTGAATTGGGACCAATATCTTGAGGCCTGAGGTTATAAAAGTGAAGGAGATCCCTGAAGAATTTTGAGCTGGGGGGCCAAAATCCTTTTTTCATGTGGTCAGAGAAACAAATTATTTCCCCTTGCTCGGGTTGTGGGGAGTTTTCTTTGTCAGGTGCCCGCCAGCTGATTACATTTTTAGCCGGCAAAAGACCTTGGGTGATGAGGTTATCCAGGGTTAAAACAGATTCTTGAGATCTGACCCAATTGCAAGCTTTGCTAGTCTAGGGAGGAATGTTGGTTCTGTGTGCATAGGACTACAACGCATAAAGAGAAAAAGTATGATGAGTCGGTTTTAAATTCGGTTTCAAGCAATACAATGGTAAATTCAGACTCAGTTAAAAAAGAGATGGCATTGAAAAGAAGGATTGGGCGACTCATAAAAGTCATAGTTAGATAACGGTCCACCTTTGAGTAAGTCGACTACTGGAGCAGATTAAGTGTTTTGGTCATATTTTAAGTCGGCTCATGAGTGGTCAAGAGACCCTATCAAGACTTAGTGAAATCTTGCAAAGCCACGAACTGATTTCTTATTTAAATGGCTAAAGGAGTGGATCTATGTGATGCATAAAAAAAGAAGGAAAAATATGTTCTAAATAGCAGAACTATTGAGACAAAAACATCTACGTGAAGGCAAGATGAATCTAGTACAGATCTACAAAAATTGTCGGATGATAGCGATGGTGAAACCGCATCAAATGTGCACATGATAAAGCAAGAGATCTACGACTACAATCTACAAATCGCATGACGAAGTTCGTATGAACTATGAACAATGGCAGTGACCTACAAAGTGATAATGGGGACTTACAAAGATCTGTAGCAGAAGAGGGTTGTGGTCAGTCGTGCTTGGGACACCTCAGCTATCGACAGAGATGAACTTCGGTGATGGCTACAAAGAAATGAAGTCGCCTGAAACAGCGGCGCTGGTGGAGTTCGAGAGAGTACTGCGGGCGAGAGGAAGAAGAAGAGGTGGAAAGTAAACTGGTCGGTCTACTTATAATAATAAGATCCGAAGCGGCACAGTAAAAATGGAGTAATTGGTGGCAACGCGGACACCTCGATTTGTATGCCTCACAGAGATTTGAACACTATTGGGGAAGATTCCCTATGATGACTACATGATGTTAGTGGCGACTAAGATGGCCTCATGATCATGACGCATGGTGAAAGTACCAAGTCTTGAACAATGCAGATAATCGGGAAAACTATTAACTCGGGCGAATTTTCACTTCAGGAACTGGAGATTATCAACTCAAAGGCCGACTCAGGCTAATCTTCACCCTTGAGAGATTCTCGCTTGTGTTTTTTCAGGATGAAGTTTAACATGTATGAATCCAAATTAAATTGGGGGCTAATGTTAGAGATATACCCCATGGGTTAACTCGCCATGGGCACAACCCGCCTAGACTATACTTTGGGAAGGAGGCCCTCGACGCAAAGGCCCAAGGGGCGACTCACCAGGAGGCCGGCTCAAGCCCATCACATGGAGGCTGGCTCATCAAGGTAAACATGGAGATTCTCCTTCGCCCAAGTTGGTAAGAAGTAGAAGATACGGGTTGTAATACGACCCGAAGTCTATTGTAATCTCACACCCTCCACCTTCATATATAAAGGGGATCCCCTGAGGTGGAAAGGATAAGTAAGAAAGACTCGAGAGCTAGGTTAGAGATTCCGCACCCTTGTAATCGAGTTAATCATCAATAAGACACAAAAGTAGGACCTAGGATTTTACCTCCATCGGAGGAGCCGAACCTGGGTAAAATCGCGTCTCTAGTTTCCCGACTAACCCCTTTAAGTCGCCACCTAGTTGCGATGGATCCTAGACTTAGTCCTTGTTGGAAATATGCCCTAGAGGAAATAATAAATTAAGTTATTATTATATTTCCTTGTTCATAATAATCGTTTGTTATCCATGCTAGAATTGTATTGATTGGAAACTCAAATACATGTGTGGATACATAGACAACACACTGTCCCTAGTGAGCCTCTAGTTGACTAGTTCGTTGATCAAAGATGGTCAAGGTTTCCTGGCCATAGGCAAGTGTTGTCACTTGATAACGGGATCACATCATTGGGAGAATGATGTGATGGACAAGACCCAAACTATGAACGTAGCATATGATTGTGTCAGTTTATTGTTACTGTTTTGTGCATGTCAATGTATCTGTTCCTATGACCATGAGATCATGCAACTACCAGACACCGGAGGAATACCTTGTGGGTTATCAAACATCGCAACGTAACTGGGTGACTATAAAGGTGCTCTACAGGTATCTCCAAAGGTGTCTATTGGGTTGGCATGGATCAAGACTGGGATTTGTCACTCCGTGTGACGGAGAGGTATCTTGGGGCCCACTCGGTAATACAACATCACAACAAACCTTGCAAGCAATGTGACTAAGGAGTTAGTTACGGGATCTTGTATTACGGAACGAGTAAAGAGACTTGCCGGTAACGAGATTGAACTAGGTATGGTGATACCGACGATCGAATCTCGGGCAAGTAACATACCGAAGGACAAAGGGAATAGTATACGGGATTATATGAATCCTTGACATAGAGGTTCAACTGATAGAGATCTTCGTAGAATAAGTAGGAACCAATATGGAAATACAGGTCCCGTTGTTGGTTATTGACCATAGAGTGTCTCAGGTCATGTCTGCATAGTTCTCGAACCCGGAGGGTCTGCACACTTAAGGTTCGGTGACGTTTCGGTATAGTTGAGTTATATGTGTTGGTGACCGAAGTTTTGTTCGGAGTCCCGGATGAGATCCCGGATGTCACGAGGAGTTCCGAAATGGTTTGGAAACGAAGATTGATATATAGGAAGTTGGTGTTTGGATTCCGAAAGATTTTCGGACATTGCCGGAAGTGTACCGGGAGTGACGAATGGGTTTCGGGGGCCCACTGGGTGGGCCCACCACACCCCAAGGGGTCCACGTGGGTTTACTGGATGCTCAATAAGGTATAAAGGTCTGACAAAGTCATCCAAGTAAAGCCCATGAGGAAAAAGTGGAAAATCCAAAAGAGGTGGGAAAATAAGGAAGGAGTCCTAATCCAAGTGGGATTGGAGGAGGACTCCTCCCTTCCCCACTTCGGACGACCCAAGGAGGCCTTCCTTGGCGCTCCAAGGCTGCCTCCCCCTCCTCCTATAAATACTAGAGGCTTAGGGCTTTTGAGACACAACTTTGCCACGTGTTGCCCTCTCTTCTAGATGGTAGTTCTTCCTCTAGATCGGTTTTCTGCGGAGCTCAGGCGGAGCCGTGCAGGAATAGATCATCACCATCACCGGCGCGCCGTCACGCTGCGGTCGAACTCATCTACTTCCCCGCCCCTCTTGCTGGATCAAGAAGGCGGAGATCGTCATCGAGTTGTACGTGTGCAGAACACGGAGGTGCCGTCCGTTCGGCACTTGATCGGGACAGACCACGAGACGGTTCCTGGGACGGTTCATGGGACGGATTGTTAAGACGTACCACTACATCAACCACGTTTCTTAATGCTTCCGCTTAGCGATCTACAAGGGTATGTGGATCTGATCTCCCTCTCGTAGATGAACATCACCATGATAGGTCTTCGTGTGTGTAGGAAATTTTTTGTTTCGCATTCAACGTTCCCCAACAGTCCTTTCACGAGGACATCTTTCATGTCAAAACCACGACATGAAGAAATAATGAAATAAAGGCACTTGGATGATAATTTAATCATTGAAGATTAAAGGGCGGGAGGGTGGGGCAAACAAAGAAAACTTGGGACAAATGATATGAACTCCGGAAAGAAATAAGAGGATGGATCTTGCAAATATTGAAGAGGATTGAATTACTTGAAGATAAGCACACCGGTTGGAAAAGAATTGACATGAAAATTGATTGAAAAAAGGATTATCACTCCTATAGGAATATGAGAACACCGCTTTGAAAGATATGAAATCAAAATTTCACATCGAAGCAACTCGAATTACCACACTCCAACAAAAAAAGGATGAGGCTTGCATATTAAGCCAGAAACAAAAAACATAACCCACCATGCATTTGTTGGAAGGATAATCCTAGGTAATTTCTTGAATACCCACCTGAAAACACCCGAAATCTTTCTGGTTATGCAATCTGTTCCAACGGATACACGGAGCAAACACTGAATAAATCACTCAACTCCTAGCAATAGAATTACACATCTAGTGTGTCATATCCGTCAACACATAACCATAGGTCTCGAAAACTTATCTACCTCAGACCCTCGTAATCACAATGATACCAATTATGGTAATACATTTGGATGCTCTCCCCAGTACTAGGTGATGCCAAAACTCCTCTCACCACAAAGAGTATTGAAGCAATTTCAAACATCTGCATTCTGAGATACTAAGCAAACTAAGCGATAACGATGTGTCAAGAACCCCTTGGAGCTCTACTCCTCGAAACATGAGGCACCAAGTACAGAATTCACATCGGCATCATAGTGGTTCCAAAACACTCGTGTGATCCTAAAAGAATTTGAGTGAGAAGATGTTGGAAATATGCCCTAGAGGCAATAATAAAATGGTTATTATCATATTTCCTTGTTCATGATAATCGTCTATTGTTCATGCTATAATTGTATTAACAGGAAATAGTAATACATGTGTGAATAAATAGATCACAATGTGTCCCTAGCAAGCCTCTAGTTGGCTAGCTCATTGATCAATAGATGATCATGGTTTCCTGATCATGGGCATTAGATGTCATTGATAACGGGATCACATTATTGGGAGAATGATGTGATGGACAAGACCCAATCCTAAGCATAGGTATACCGACTATCGAATCTCGGGCAAGTTCTATACCGACAAACAAAGGGAAATGTATACGGGATTGATTGAATCCTTGACATCATGGTTCATCTGATGAGATCATTGTGGAACATGTGGGAGCCAACATGGGTATCGAGATCCCGCTGGTGGTTATTGGCCGGCGAGCGTCTCGGTCATGTATGCATGCTTCCCGAACCCGTAGGGTCTACACACTTAAGATTCGATGATGCTAGGGTTATAGGGAAATGTTATACGAGGTTACAGAAAGTTGTTCGGAGTCCCGGATGAGAACCCGGACATCACGAGGAGCTCCGGAATGCTCCAAAGGTAAAGATTGATATATAGGATGGATGGTTTTGGACACCAGAAATGTTTCAGGCGCCACGGGTAGCGTACCTGGACCACCGGGACCACCAGAAATGGTCCCGGGGGTCCACCGGGAGGGGCCACCAGCCCCAAGAGGTAGCATGGGACAAAAGTTGGAGGGAAACCAGCCCAAAGTGGGCTGGTGCGCCTCCCACAAAGAGGCCCAAGGCGCAGGAGGTGGAGAGGGGGGAACCCTAGGCGCTGGTGGGCCTAATGCCCACCTAGGGGTGCGCCACCCCCTCCCCCTGCCCTGGCCGCCGCACCTCCCATCTGGGGGGCTGCCGCACCACCTAGGGTGGGAACCCTAGGGGTGGCACCCCGCCTCCCCTCCTCCTATATGTAGAGAGGGTTTTGGGGGTGTTTTGCACACAGTTTTCCCTCTCCCTCGGCGCAACCCTGCTCCCCTCCTTCCTCCTCTCCCACGGTGCTTGGCGGAGCCCTGCTAGGAGACCTCGTCTCTCCATTGACACCACGCCGTCGTGCTACCGGAGATCTTCCCCAACCTCTCCCTCCTCCTTGCTGGATCAAGGTGTGGGAGACCTCACCGGGATGCACGTGTGTTGAACGCGGAGGTGTCATGGTTCGGCACTAGATCGGAATCACACCGCGATCTGAATCGTTGTCAGTTCGACTCCATCAACCGCGTTCTAGCAACGCTTCCGCTTAGAGATCTTCAAAGGGATGAAGATGCACTCACCCCTCTCTCGTTGTTGGTCTCTCCATAGGAAGATCTGAATATGGCGTAGAAAATTTTTGAATTTATGCTACGTTACCCAACAGAAGAGGGATAGAATTAAAATTCCTATGTCCAAATTCCACACCACAACATAGAAGAGGAGTAAAAATAATCCTACTCTCTGATATATAATTAAACTCAAAATAGTTTTTCACTAGACCCGACTCGGCCAAGTTCGATAAATCAAGGGGCTCCTAGGTTGGTACTGCTTTGATACCAACTTGTATGGTCCAAGATGCGATCATATCCTTATTTTTGGCATCCGGGCCTTGACAGGGATAGAAGTGCATCTTGTTGCTTTGCAAGAATGGATATTGTTACAAGTATATGTAAAGAAGAGATGAGTATATGGAATTGGGTTACACTCCCCACAAGCTAATCATGATCACCTCAATAAAAAATACATTCAATTACCATTCAAAAGAGGAGGGTCCGACTACGGACGAAATCAAACGATAAAAATGACGTCCATCCTTGCTATCTCACGCTCCCAGCGTGGAACTCATCCTAGACCAATGAAGAAGAAGAAGAACTCCAAATCAAACAAGCATCTCTCTCACATCAGATCATCGCATTACCTATACCTGCAATTGTTGTTGTAGTAATTTGTGAGCCACTCCGGCTTAGCAATCACATTTCCAGAGGTATGAAGACTAGCAAAGCTTAATGGGTGAGTTATGGTTAAGTGGTGAGGCTGCAGTAAGCACTAAGCATTTATTTGAGTGGCTAACTTACGAGTACAAGAATAAGAAGGGTGATCTATGCTTAACCGGGCATGAACTAATGATGATCAATAAGTGATCTTGAACACCTATTTACGAGTCAATTATAACCCCACCGTATTCTCTCTTGGTTCAAAACTTGCGAGTAGAGACAATCATGGTTACGCACATAGTTGGTGTATTTTAGTTGAGTTAACTTCAAGTTTTCTATGAATGGGTGCTAAACAAATTTTCAAGTTGCCACATAACCGTGGGCACGGCTTTCCGAAATATTTAACCCTGCAGGGTTGCTCCAAATCATCCATCACAATCTAGCCACAAGCTGCATGGAAAACCTCAACCACGGAAAGCCCATAGTCTCCTCGGAATCCCGGTGGCAAACCTCAACCTCGAGAAGCCCAAAGTATCCTCAGAATCCCGGTGCACAAGATATTCGAGAAAGGTAAAACAAATCCAGCAAGGCCGCCCGACGTGTCAACAAATTTGATAGGAGCCACGTATCTCTATGTCAGGACACTACCGGATTTTCCAAACTTCTGATAGGCCAATCATAGAGTTCCCCTGGTGGCCATCGGCGGTTGACAGGTTGTACCAACACTCACGAGGAGCACTCTCCCGGAGGTTGATTAATTATCCACGGGGTGATAAATGCCCTATGAAAATTTTATTAGTTTTATTAAGCAAATAGTACCAATGTTGGGACTTGCGAGAAAAGTTTTATCCCAAAATGAAAATCAAGGGGGTCCCCATAAAAACCCCAAGCATGTTAGGAGCGCTAAATATGGAACATAACATCGGTACACAAGTAACTAGGGTGGCAAAGGTGGAACAAAACACCGAGCAAAATGCCAAGAATTCCACCTTTTAGTAAGTATATATGTGCATAAAATTAAATAGCAATAATAGTGTGATATCTCAAGAAATCCTTGTTTTCACAAGGAAGCAACTTCCACCTGCAACTAGCAACACTATAAGAAGGGCTGAGCAAGCGGTAACATAGCCAAACAAAGGTTTGTTGGGATGTGGAGGCGTTAGAGGCTTTTCATGGCCATGTTGGGAGTCTTTACATAGAAGTGGTAGGTAAGGAGACATAACGATAGAAGCGATACAACTAGCATAGCAATGATAGTAGTGGTATCCAGGGGAATGGTCGTCTTGCCTCAGATCCCGCTTGGAAGAAGAACAAATCCATGAAGTAGATGAACGGGCATAGTCGAACTGATCCTCACACTCTGAATCGGTTTCGGAACTCTATAGAAAAGAAACTATCCAGAAACAACAATCAACATACGATAAACACCACAACATATTCATGATGTGATGCACAAACAAATGGTACGAATGTCCATTTAGTTATGCATGGCATGGCAAAGCACAACAATCAACTTCTACACATTAAGTGAAGCTCAATATGCAATGAGTTGCATATTGACGAAACTCCACATTTGAATTACTTAGTTCACTCCCGTTTAGGTACACAACAATATTAAATGTTATTAAACATGGCAAGAGGTGAAGCATAAGTACACTATCCATCTAGGCATTTTAAATGAGGTATGAAACAACTTATAGTATTCCCGAAATGACCCCATATGTTAATTTCAAAATTAGTCCAGGTCTGAACGAAACATATTTTATATTTATTTAAATAGGAAAATAAATTGCACCATGTGATTTTACATGTCATTCTAGGCGATTTACATATATGGGTCATTCAAAACGGAGTTACAGTCTAAAAGATATGACCAACACAAGATAATATGTTATGAATGCAAAATATATGCAAATGATAACCACAATGATTCCAAATCATGGATGCAGCAAGATATTACGAAACTACAAGGAATTCTAGGCATCTTTCATATAGGGTATGTCCAAAATGGAGCAATGGTTCAACAAATACAACCAATACAAGTTATAGTGATAATCTATCCAAAATAACAACATGACATATTGCACACCCCAAAACCACAAGCTAGAGGAATATAAAATGCACAAACAAGACATGAGGCAGTATGTGACACCCGGTTAGTTAGGCTACAGTAATCACACGCTAATGGTACCATGTCATCAAGATTAACTAAGCCAAATTGTCAATTGAAAAACTAAATTAAAATTAAAATTTAAGTCAAACTAATTAATTCTTCAAACGTAAAGACAAAAATATTCCACACATTGCAAATAATCCAGAGTTAATTATGGTGGAGGAACCAACATTTTTATAAAGTATTTTAATGCCTAAATCAATTAAAGTAGAGGCCAAATTAATAATTTAATTGCATTTTTAAAATATTAAAAGTTTCAACCCACTTTATTTAAATCCCAAACTTTTTGCGGCATTGTCTAATAATATAATAAAAATATTGGGCGGGCTTCCATATTTTTTTATAAAACAAATTGCTATTCCAAATATTTACAAAACATAGTTTTTTTTGTTTTTTAAAGGAAAACAGTATAAATAAAATGTAAAAGAAAAAACAGAAAAAAGAAAGAACTACCCCCCCCCCCCCACTGGGCCGGCTCTAACTGGGCCACCGGCCAACCTAACCCCCCCCCCCCCCAAGCCTCGTGTGAGTCGTGACACCCGAGTGGCCCACCCCAACCAGTCGCTCGTCCTGTTCCTCAGGTGCATCGCTACATGGACGGGGCTCCCAGCGAGCCACCTCGCCGACTGTTAGAATACTTGTACTCATGTATGTCAAATAGCTGTATAGATCCACAATAGTTGGATCATGGCCTGCGTGCCTATCATGTAGGGGTTAGTGGACCTCTTGTATATAAGTGTACTCTTGTCACATAATCAATCAAGGGTGAACATAATCTGTCCAACTTGGTATCAAACACCAAGCATCTCTCTCATGGACGCACCCGCCTCCTCCCCTGCGCTCGGCGCCGCCGCCACCGATGGCTCTTCCCGGGCCCCTCTGCTCTTCACCACCCCGGCCGCCTCTGCGGCCTCCTCCGCGACGTCCGTCGCCGCCGCCTCCCACCCCTTCGTCTTCCAGACAAACGTATCCTCCCCGGCATCTGGCTCCGTCGCCCCTGGGTCGACCTTCGCGCCCCTCTTCTCCTCCACACCTCCGGCAGACCCTCCACCACCGCGGCATCCCATTTTCAATGACCATATTACCAACCACATCAAGTTTCTCCTCAATCATGCCGATCACAACTATCACAAGTGGAAGTCCTTCTTCCTCATGGTTCTCGTCCGCTACGGCGTCACCTATCTCCTTGATCACCCTCCTCCACCCAACGCCGACGCTCAGTACCTTGAGCTCGACGCACACGTCGCCTTATGGCTCTACGCCACCCTCGCCGACTCCATGGTAGATCATGCCGTCGGTGCCACCACATCCTTCGCCATCTGGAAGAAGATCCAGGACTACTTCCTCTCCAATCGCGTCGCGCGTTTCATGATCCTCAGCCACCAGTATCGCAATCTCAAACAGGGTGACCTTCCCGTTCTGAAGTATGCCCGCCACATGAAACTCCTCACGGATGGCCTCGCCGACATCGATCACCCCGTCTCTGAGATCGACATCACCACGCAGTTCCTCCATGGCCTCGAAAAGCGTCTCGACACCATCCGTGTCGTGTTGGGAGACCAGGCACTCCCCTTCGACGTCGTCCTCTCTCGGGTCACTCTCGCTGAGGAGTCCATGACCCAGCGCGCGGCCGAGGAAGGCGCCTCCACGTTCGCACTCCACGGCGGTGGTTCCTCCGCCTCCCCTAACTCTGCCGGCGGCAGCCGTGGTCAGGGCGATCGGTCCAACGATCGTGGCTTTGATAGCTCCCAGACCGCACCGCATGCTCCTTCCCCGGCGGGTCGTGGCGACCGCAACAGTGATGGTGCTGATCGTGGTCGCGGCCGCGGCCGCGGTCGTGGCAGGGGGCGAGGCCGCGCTCCCGCTCCCGCCCCGACTCCGGCCCCCTTCACCGGCTACTTCGCTCCGTACGGCATGGCTCTCCCCGCTCCGCACCCGGTTGGGTACCCCCCAACGCTGCTGGTGTTCTCGGGCCTCGCCCGGGATCTCACGCCCATGCCTACCCGATCCAGCACGCCGTGCCCCCGCCGCCCGCCGCGCACTACCCTCAGGCGCTCTACTACCCACCACCGCCGCCGTCATGGGATCACGTTGCCATGCTGAATGCCTCCCACAGTCACGGTGCTCCTTCGGCAACCCCATCACCGGACTGGTTCCTCGACAGTGGTGCAACCTCACACATCACCGGCAACCAAGGTATCCTCTCCTCGTCTAGTTCTTCGTTAAAGCATTCTGTTCCGTCTACCGTTCTCGTTGGCAATGGGCATCGCCTCCCCATCACCGCCACCGGCTCCACCACTCTCTCTCCAACCCCCTTCACACTCCGCGACGTCCTCGTTTCTTCAAACATAGTCACAAATCTCATTTCCGTTCGGCAATTTACTCGCAACAATTTGTGCTCTATTGAATTTTACCCTTATGGTTTCATTGTGAAGGATCTTCGCACGCGGAAGGTGCTCCTGATCTCCACTAGCTTCGATGGCCTATACCCACTCTTCGGCTGCCGCACCGATTGGCCTACTGTGATGGCCGCCACCACTTCCATGACGATGCCCCGACGAGGGGATAAGGCCACCAGCCCCCACCCCTTCGCTCCCAAACCCTACCCCCTCCCAGATCCCCTTCTCACTTGTCTCCCTCTCCCTCTGGATTCGCGTCAGTGAGCTCGCCCGAGCGTAGCCGTCGTCATCGATCTGATCCCCACCAAGCTCCTCCGGCCTCCTCGAGCCTCCTCTATAATGATGTGAGCGTCTGGCTTCCCCTGGCCTATATCATATCATTCTCGTGCCCCATAGCTGCCACCCCTCACGAGCATGTGCTCGGTCGCCGTCACCGGAGCCGTGCTCCCCGCGCACACGCATACCTTCTCGCCCGTCGTGCGCCCCCGCCTGCGCCTGGTCACACTGGTCGAGTCCTCACTGCGCCCGACCGCGCGTGCCCACGCCCGCGCCTGCCTTTCGTCGCGTGTGCCCGCGTCCACTGGCGCTCATGCCCTCTCGCGTGCGGCTTCACTACGGTTAGTTGGTGCTGGCACCCGCGGCTGTTGCTTCCCCTCGCTGCGCATCGACGCTCCGTGCGTGCGCCCGTCGCGCCTCTGCACGCATGCCAGCCACGCCCCGCTCGCTACCGCTCTGCTGCCGCTGCCACTAATGGCTGCGTCGGCCATGGTGGTGTACGACCAAGGCACGCCGGTGCCTCTAGCTAGTGGGGTTAGCATGATTTAATATAGGGATAGGATTAGAGGATAGGTTAATTAGGGTAATAACAACTGACGTTGGGCCCCACTTGTATATTAAACTCGGTTAATAACTATTTAAATTGCAACAATCACTCACACTCGGTCCCACTAGGCCCAGTTGACCGAGTTAACTCTTGACTGAGCTCGCCCTTCCACTCACATGTGGGTCGAGTGCCCCCCTTGTGACCAGTTAGCATGGTCAAAGCTGACTGCTCATTTTGTTTTGACTAACCCCACCTGTCATCCATTATGGCTAACCCACAGAGGGTATAAAATGTTTTACTGTTTTATTTTGAATATAAATTAAGAAATAACAATTTTGGAAATGATTAGAACTTTAAAAATTAATATAAAATAATCTGTAAGTCGGATGAAAATAATTTATACACGAAAATTGATGAGAAAAACGAGATGAACCCGGGTACGCTATCCGTTCGTCTGTCGCGCGTCACTAACATAGCGAACATGAAATTTTTTCATCTGTTTCGTTTGACCGGTAGTAGCCACACACCCGGGAAATATCATCAGATATTTTCCCAATCCGTCTATGACGGATGATACTACGTTATCGCATGCCTAGTCGTGCATCTTGACATGTCATGCTTAGTGATTGCATCTGTATTTATATTTATTATTTCTTCCTCCATTTTCGTACTGGTAGACCCCGAGACTGACGCTGCTGCCGGGTACGACTACACTCCTGACGACTAGCCCTTTGTCGCACAACAACAAGTCATTCTTTATCCCGCATGCTTGCATTAGAATTTTACTACTGTTGTAGTTAGCTCTTATATTTGATGCATAGCCTAATTTTGATGAATTGCTACATTATTCTACCGCACATTAAACTGTTTAGTATAGGTGGTTCAGTCATCCCCTTTTCCCCCTTATTCCATTTGCCCCTGCTTTATCATCAAGTCTCGATCCTTGATCGACGAGCCAAGACCCGACACAGCATTTACACCCACCTTATCCCCTTGTCGTGGTATCAGTCGAACCTCTTCAGACGTCAGCAATGGAGCGGCGCGCACCCGAGTGGTCTAGATTATCACTGTTCTTGTATAAGAGGTGCCAGGACTGACCTCGGCCTCCCACACAACATGCAGGAGCGCAATGGGCGATGGGCCCATGACCCCTGTGCGCTTAGGATTTAGACCGTCGGGCTGGCCTCTCTGTTGAGTCTAGCTGGGGTTGCGACGTGTCGATGTTCCATGGTCGGGCATGACCCAGGAAAGTGTGTCCAGCTAGAGTTTATCGAGTGTGACGGGGAATATGTGGTGCACCCTTGCAGGGAAGAACTTATCTATCCGAATAGTCGTGTCCACGGTTACAAGATGACTTGGAGTTGTGCCCCGATCTTATACAACTACAATTGTTACTTAACTGAAATGTTTGCTCCGGGATTGATTCCTCGCACGGAGTTGAGGGAGAATCTCTGGGCATGACCTCGTATTAATATTTCTGCAACAATATTACTATTATTTGTGTTACATGTCTTACCCTCGTCTATTGCTGCAAGACCCCTCAAGATGCTAGTCTTCGATAGGACTAGGCCTTCGCTCTCTATTCTCACATTGTTGCAGTCAGTCCACATATAACCCCTTCCTTTGATATTGATGCATACTTAGCATAGTTTTGATGTCAGTCTTGCAAGTACTTTGGATAAGTACTCACTTTTGCTTTGCTCCCCCCTTTTTCCCCTTGATCCGTTGCTGCGACCAGATGTTGGAGCCCAGGAAATGGCGTATCCCGCCGATGACGACTGCTACCCCGACGGTGCCTGCTACTACGTGGAGGCCGCTGAAGACCATGAGTAGTTAGGAGGCTCCCAGGTAGCATGCCTCGCCTCACTCAATCGTTGTATCTTTTGTGCTAGCCTTCTCTAAGGCACCTCTTGTTCTATGTTTGTACATAGATATTTGTTGCTTCCGTTGACTCGTGTGTTTATCGAGCTTCTGTATTCTAGCCCTTGAGTCCCCTGGCTTGTAATCTAAAGCGTGTATGTTTTATTCATGTCTAGAGTTGTGTTGTGATATCTTCCTGTGAGTCCTTGAGCTTGGTCGTACGCATTCGCTATATGATTAGCGTATGATCAAATCGAGGGCGTCACAAGTTGGTATCAGAGCCAACTGCCTATAGGTAGCCCCCTGTCACGCCCAAGATGCGACCTTATCCTCAATTTGGCACGAGGGCCTCGTTAGGGATAGAAGCGCATCTCGTCGTGTCGCAAGAATGGATATCGCTACAAGTACATGTACTGAAAAGAAGATATATATATATATATATAGAATTGGCTTACACTCGCCACAAGCTACATCAGAGTGACAACAGTACAATACATCAACATCATGAAGAAGAGCAGGGTCCGACTACGGACGAAATCAAACGAGAAAAGAAGAACGACGTCAATCCTTGCTATCCCAGGCTGCCGGCCTGGAACCCATCCTAGATCGATAAAGAAGAAGAAGAAGAAGAAGCAACTCCAAATGAACAACCAACGCGCTCGCGTCCAGTAACCTTTACCTGTACCTGCAACTGGTGTTGTAGTAATCTGTGAGCCACAGGGGACTCAGCAATCTCATTTCCAAAGGTATCAAGACTAGCAAAGCTTATTAGGTGAGGCAAGGTTAAGTGGTGAGGTTGCAGCAGCGGCTAAGCATATATTTGGTGGATAAACTTACGAGTACAAGAAATAAGAGGGGGAAGATCTACGCATAGCGGACGTGAACTACTGATGATCAAATGAATGATCCTGGACACCTACCTACGTCAGACATAACCCCACCGTGTCCTCGATCGGAGAAAGAACTCACGAAAGAGACAGTCACGGTTACGCACACAGTTGGCCTATTTTAATTAAGTTAACTTCAAGTTATATAGAACCAGTGTTAAACAAAGTGTCCACGTTGCCACATAACCGCGGGCACGGCTTTCCAAAAAGATTTAACCCTGCAGGGATGCTCCAACTAGTCCATCACAAATTACCACAAGCCGCATAGAAATCCTCAATCACGAAGCTCGCGATCTCGTCGGATTCCCTAGTGGAAAACCTCAACTTTGAGATTACCCAAAGCATCACCGGAATCCGGATGCACAAGATATCTCGTCAAAGGTAAAACTAATCCAGCAAGGCCGCCCGACGTGTCGACGATCTCGATAGGAGTCGCGTACCTCGTTCTCAGGACAAGACGGATGGGTCACACTAGGAGTACCAAACCTCGGGTTGCCCCGCGGTGGCCCCGTAGTCTGCCAGTTTGGACCAACACTCATGAGGAGCACTGACCCGGGGGTTAATTAAATTTCCTCGGGCGCTGGCGGGTCCCTATGCATTATTATTAGGTTATTAGGAAAATGTAGTACCAAAGTTGGGCCTTGCCAGACCAGCTTTAATCTAAAACGAATTATCAAGGGGGTCCCCATAACAACCCCGATCGTGTTAGGAGCGCTCATTTATGGAACATAACACCGGTAGCCGAAAACTAAGGGGGCAAAGGTGGAACAAAACACCAGGCTAGAGAGGCCGAGCCTTCCACCTTTTACCAAGTATATAGGTGCATCAAATTAAATAGCATTAGTAGGGTGATATAACAAGGAACCCATGTTTTCACATGGAAGCAACTGCACCTGCAACTAGCAACGCTAACAACATGGTTAAGCAAGCAGTAACATAGCCAATCAGTGGTTTGCTAGGTTGAACAGGTTGAAGGGTTTGATGGCTTTGTTGAGAGACTGATATTTAACATGTGGTAGGCAATGAGACATAATCGATAGAAGCGATAAAAACTAGCATGACAATGTTAGTAATGGTATCTGGGGAAATGGTCATCTTGCCTGAGATCCCGCTTGGAAGAAGAATGCCTCCGCGAAGCAGGCGATTCGATGTAGTCGAACAGGCCCTCACATCCGACACGCTTGCGAAACTCTATCGAGACGGGGAAAACCGGAACAAGCATCAACACACGATATTCACTACACGATGCACAACACATATGATGCATGGATAGGCTGAACGCAAACAAGTCACGGCAAGACAATTCACACAATCAAACACTACACATTAAGTGAAGTTCAATATGCAACGAGTTGCATATTGACGAAACTCCTCGTTTATTTATTTAGTTCTATCCCGATTAGTAACACGACATTATTAAATGTGGTTAAACATGGCAAGAGGTGGAGCGTAATTTAACTACCTATCTAGGCATTTTAAATGAGGTCGGAAAATACATATAGCATCTCCGAAACGACCTCACAAGTTAATTTACAATTCTGTCCAGATCTGAACTAACACATTTAATTAGTTGTTAACCAGCAAAACAAATAGGTTCACGTGATTCTACGCGTCATTTCAAGCAATCTACACATAGAGAACATCTCCAACAGAGCTACGGATCAAAAGTTACAAGCACCGCAAGATATGATGGCATGAATGCAATATGTGTGCAACGACGGTCACGAGCACTTCAAAACATACAACCAGCAAGAGAAAATGAAACTACACAAGATTCTAAGCAAGTTTCATGTAGGACACGATCAAATCGGAGCTACGGTTCAACA
This sequence comes from Hordeum vulgare subsp. vulgare, assembly GCF_904849725.1. NCBI lineage: Eukaryota > Viridiplantae > Streptophyta > Magnoliopsida > Poales > Poaceae > Hordeum > Hordeum vulgare. The sequence continues at coordinate 208,161,140 of NC_058521.1, forward strand.
ACTACGAGCAAAACAAGAAATCACTACAATCTGCCAAAATCAGCCACATAGCATTTTCTACACCCCACAACTACGAGCTACACAACTCAAATATAATCAACCAAGGCATGTCACGAAAGAGGGCAAGAAGCACTACAACAAACAACTAACAAGAACTAGCATGGCATCATGGATCACTAGGGAAAGAAGACACAAAATGGCATCTCACACACTATTTCAGACTTAGAGAAAATAACACTTCATGGAAGTGCAGTTTTCGATCTGAAGCTATATTGACAGCAGCAAAACCATAAGATACAGGACTCCAAATGGCATGAAAATTCACAGCATGCTAGAGAAACACAAGGACTACAACTAACACCATTGGACCAACCTCAAAAGAGCTACAGATCAAAAGATACAAGCAAGACAAGACAACAACAAAATATAACAGATTCCAGACTTGGAAATATTTCAGCACCTCCAAATCAGCACTATTTCTAGCAACTTGAGAGCAAGCAAACCACACCTAAACATGCATTTCTATTGCAACCAAAAATACCAGGGGCTAGACTAAACACCCAAGAACAACTCCCTAGTTGACAACTCCTTCAAACGAAGCACGGAATAAATCCTACGAAATAAACAAAAGGGCATCACGGCAAAATATCGCGCGAACTAACTTACTCAAAAGCTATAACTAATTGCACAGAAAAATCCCATGGAATTTTCTACCCCGGAAACATATAAAATATGTGGGGTTGCACAACAAAAATAAAGCCACACATAAATGCGGGAAATAACCTATACACGGAAAATAATCTAGTGGCAAATACCTACACGCAAAAATACCACCGGCTACTCTAAAATACATGGAAGAATGGTTCCTAAAACATGGGCATTTTATCTAAGGCACTCGAGCAATCCGGACTTGCGCGAAAATTAAATACGGGACGTATCCTATTGGAACAGCACATGTTTCTAGGCATACGGCACGCTAAACGGTGTCAAACAACTATACAAGTTGTAAATTCGCATTCTATGCGAGAAACTACATGAAAACCATATACAACTCGCTCCGATCCGACATACGGATTAAAATCTACGAACATTTGAAAAAAAACTATATATTCCTGAAACTGATTTAATCTCCGGAAAATCCTAAAATCTATATGGGCCGAAACCTAACTACTGCTGGGCCAAACAGAGTAGGCGCTAAATAGCTATGCAGCGCCTCGGGCAGAAGATAGGGGAGAGCAGCGCTTACCACAGCCTTGGGCCGGCTGGAGCGGAAGCTGGGCCTGACGCTGTTGGCTGCTGGGCCGCAGGGAAGGAGGCTAGCGGGCGACGCGGTGCTGGGCCTCGCCTGGCGAACGAGGCGGCCCAGGTGGCGCTGCGCTTGGACAGGGGCGCCGGCAACCTCGCCTACCTCCCATGCTCGGGCCATGGCGGCTGGCCGGCGGGAGACCGACGGCAGCGGCCGGAGACCGGCGGGGATCGGCGGATCCGCAACGGGGCTCGCCTGATCTGCCCATTCCAGGATGGCGGACGGAGCACAAGGCGGGGTAGGGCCGGCAAGGTAGCGCAGATCGGGCCCGGTGGCGGTGCTGCAGCCCACGGCGGCGCGGACAGAGGATGGCGCGGGTGTGGTCGGCGGGGTTCCTGGGCGGTGCATCCGGCGGCGGCCGGTGGCCAGTGGCCGGCGGGGAGGTGCGGCGGCGCGTCGGGAGGGGCTCGGGCAAGAGGCGCGCGCGGGAGGAGTGGCTGAGGGCGCACGGGAGGAGCTCGGGCTAGCGGCGGCTCGGTCCCGGGCGGGCTCCAGATGGGCCTGGGAGGGCCCTGCGCGGGAGGAGAGAGACCACGTGGCGGCGGCCGGGTTGGATGGCGCGTTTTTCGAGGCAGAGGCTAGGGTTAGCCATTTTAGGCAGGGTAGGGCGTCTATTTATAGGATGGGGCTAGGTTAGGGGGTATTTGGGGGTTTTTTGACCCTCCGATCGCGATCGTGCAGTCCGATCGGAGAGGCGGGCTAGCGTTTGCTGTGAAGAGTAGTATCCAGAGACGAGAGGGGAAACGGGTGACGCGGCAACGATTTTTAAAACACCGACACATGTCCGACGGTAGACCGAATACGGTGCCGCTACGGTCGACCGTTCGGGTACTAGACGAACTCCGATCGCGACGAAATTTGACAGGCAGCCTACCTATAACTAATTATGACCGCATGCCAAGTTTCACCCCGATCAGAGAAAGTTTAACGCACACTTTTGAAAACAGGGTTACGACGATGCCGCGGGCGCGTGCGTGTGCGGTCGGGCTCAGAACGGACAACGACGAGAACCGGCAACTAACAACGGATGCATGTTTTGAAAACTGGCGGCACGGAGATGCCGATGCAATGCAGATGATGCGCATGATGCGATGATGATGCGACAAAATAAAAATAGACACATGGCGAAAACGGAAAGAAGGGGGAAATCTTCTGGAACGCCGGCATCGGGCTGTCACAACTCTCCTACACTACAAGAGGATCTCGCCCCGAGATCGAAGAATGAAAGGGGGAGAGGATGAGAAAGAACAAGAGGTAAAAACTTAGTAGCTTCTTTGACAAACGAATGAAACCAACGATCCTTGATGGTTGCAAAGAGATGAGGTATGATATGAGAAAGAAGCAAGAATTCACGGAAAATTTCGGCAGCACTTCGGTAGGAATATGGGACAAAAAATTTGATAAGATGGGAAAATAGACAATATTCACAACAAACAAGTTAATAGAACAAGGGAACACCATGATCTTGATAGAACAACATATAGACCCAAAAGAGCAACATCACAAGCCTCCGGAACAAGAGAATGTGAACTAGCTCATACGGAAGAAGAGAATGAAGAAAAGAATGACAACTACTAACTCCAATGAACTTGGCAAGCATCCTTGCAAGAAGAATTGGACGGAGTTGTTGGAAAAAGAACAACGAAAAGAACAAGACAGTAGTGGGCTTATGGAAAGCTTTTCAAACTAATGAAGTGACAACCCGCCACTAACAGAAACAAGGATTGATTGGGAGAAACAAGATATGGACAATTTATTACACCAAGAGGATACATTGAGAACTTGGAATAATGACAAGCACCATAATAGCAACAATCCATAGGAAAAGCTTTAGGTGAAATCCAAACCAAGATAGCTCAATGAAGAAATCATGGGTTGCAAATATCTCATGATCATAGAATTGGTGGGTTTAATTATCTCATTCTTGAAAGGAAATCTCTTGGAGGCTCCTACACTAACAAGAGGCTATAATACCACCTCAAAGGATAAAGGAAGAACAAATGCACTGGAGATGCAAGAGAAAGAATACTTGAGGTACTCCAACAAGAATCCTGAAGAACACTTTGAGAAAAAAATCACATCCTTGAAGAACCACCATGACGAGCCTCCGTATACAAATGAATGATGCAAAGATATGAAGGTGGAAAAGAATAAGATTATGACCTTGCCATGATTTAGATGAAGCCTCACAAAGAGATACTTAAAAGAACTTGGAACTCCGAAAAAGAAAGATAGGCACTTGAGAAAAGAATTGATACCATGAGCCACTCCGGAAGAAGAATTCAAAATACTACGAACAAGAATAAGAATTATGTTATGCTTATCCTTCATCAAGTTTAACTGATGACAAGCAACGGATTTAGCATACAACTTATTCCTCTAGAAATGAGTCTTGGAGAGACAAAGAGAAAAGCACCACTTGAAGCATAATTAAAGGAAGCACCGGTAAGAATTCACAATTGAATGGAATATCAAGAAAGCATGGAGACACAAGAGAATGAAGAGATCATAAGCAGGCTGGGAGAAAACTTGAACAAGGCACCGGATAATCGAGAGACGAGCGAAGAGACAACAATTGAGAAGAATTGAGGGAGAAAGCTGAAAGCTGAGAACGAAGAATCTTCTGAAATGATGGCCTTCGGAGGAACAAAAAATAAAAACAACTCCGAAAAGCACCGGATAGCGAGAAATGGATTCTCATGATTGGGAACAAATTCAAGATGATAACACGAAGCTGAAATGAAGAATCTCCAAGAGAATGGACCAAGATTTGATAGAAACACTCCTTCAGATTTTGCAAACTGAGAATGATGACGAGAAACAACACCAAGAATACTGAGACACTCCGGAATAAAGAAGAATGAAAGGTTGAGCTAAATATGAGATTTAATTCAAATAGATCTTGACGAAGGGATATGACTGATGAAATTCATACTTACGTCATAGTTGAAAAGAATTAAAGATCTCCGGAAGGTTACAAGAGCTATATAAGAACCTGGGAAAAAAACCTGTGGGTTATGGGCCCACTCAAAGAAACCACCGTTAGAAAAGATTGCTAGAACGGGAGATATTGCACCGGTATGAAGAGAACTAGATGAGGTTGAGAACCTCGAAATAATTAAAAGAATTGAGAACAAGAATTCTGAGATAACTTCAACGCTCCGGATAGAATAGAGAGAAGCGACAACAAGAACATAGACTGATAAAAATTTCCAACATAGGAAAGAATTACAAGGATGAAATGGATATGATGACACGGACAAGTGAATTAAATTCACCGGAAAAGATGACAAGAATGAATAAAGATGAACATGAAGCTCCCGAGAGTCTTCACAATGAATCAACGGCTACGAAAGAAAGACGAGATAGAAGAAGCATCACTGGAATCAAATGCACTTGGATGAAATCCAATCACTGAAGAAAAGGGCGGGAGGGCGGGGAAAAACAAAGACAACTTGGGCTAGATGAGATGAACTCCGGAATAGATTGAGAGAATGTTCTTGCAAAAATTGGAGAGGATTGAGTTCACTTGAATAGAAACACACCGGTTGAATGGATTTGATAAGATGACTCCGGTTGACAAAAATTGATATGACAATTGAACGAACAAAAGAATTTGCATTCTCACATAAAAATATGAGAACACCTCTTAGGAAAGATCTGAAATCACCACTTGACATCGAAGCAACTTGAATTACCATATTCCAACAACACAAGGGGTGCGGCTTATGAAACAAGCCAGAACAAACTCATGAGAAAGATTTCGTCCGATATTTTCGTGGACAGGAATCCACTAGATGTCGAACCCCAACCTAACATCATGCATTTGTTGGAAGATTGTCCTATAAACAACTACTTGAATTCCCACCTATGAATTCCCGAAATATGTGGTCATGCAATATGGTACACGGATACAAGGAGTAATATCACACAACTCCTATACTAACCCGTCACCTGTATCACATCCGTCAACACACGACCAGAATCTCGGACCTTCATCTACAACAGACCCTTGTGATCACAATGATACAAAGTATGGCAGTACTCCCGAACAATCTACACCAGTACTGGGGACATCGGGGTTATCTCGCCACTACTAGTATTGAAGCAATTACGAACATCCTTCGTTCTGAGATACTAAGAAATCTGAATGATAAAGATGTGCTCAAGAATCCCCTGGAGCTCAACTCCCGTGAAACTCAAAGCAGATAGGAGGCACCAAGACAGAACTCCGTCACATCGGCATCATATAGATTCCAAAAATATCCGCGTGATCCTAAAAAAAATTTGAGTGAGAAGAGGAGTAGAATAAATTATTACGTCAAGATTCCTCACTAGAGCATAAAAGAGGAGAAAAAGAATCCTACTCTCCGATATATAACTAGACTCAAAGCAATTTTTTTCACTAGACCCGACTCGGCCAAGTTCGATCAATCAAGGGGGGGTCCTATATCGGTACTGCTCTAATACCAACTTGTCACGCCCAAGATGCGACCCTATCCTCAATTTGGCACGAGGGCCTCGTCAGGGATAGAAGCGCATCTCGTCGTGTCGCAAGAATGGATATCGCTACAAGTACATGTACTGAAAAGAAGAGATATATATATATAGAATTGGCTTACACTCGCCACAAGCTACATCAGAGTCACAGCAGTACAATACATCAACATCATGAAGAAGAGCAGGGTCCGACTACGGATGAAATCAAACGAGAAAAGAAGAACGACGTCCATCCTTGCTATCCTAGGCTGCCGGCCTGGAACCCATCGTAGATCAAAGAAGAAGAAGAAGAAGAAGAAGCAACTCCAAATGAACAATCAATGCGCTCGCGTCAAGTAAACTTTACCTGTACCTGCAACTGGTGTTGTAGTAATCTGTGAGCCACAGGGGACTCAACAATCTTATTTCCAAAGGTATCAAGACTGGCAAAGATTATTAGGTGAGGCAAGGTTAAGTGGTGAGGTTGCAGCAGCAGCTAAGCATATATTTGGTGGCTAAACTTACGAGAACAAGAAATAACAGGGGGAAGATATACGCATAGTGGACGTGAACTACTAATGATCAAATGAATGATCCTGAACACCTACCTACGTCAGACATAACCCCACCGTGTCCTCGATCGGAGAAAGAACTCACGAAAGAGATAGTCACGGTTACGCACACAGTTGGCCTATATTAATTAAGTTAACTTCAAGTTATCTAGAACCAGTGTTAAACAAAGTTTCCACATTGCCACATAACCGCGGGCACGGCTTTCCGAAAAGATTTAACCCTGCAGGGGTGCTCCCACTAGTCCATCACAAATTACCACAAGCCGCATAGAAATCCGCAATCACGAAGCTCATGATCTCGTCGGATTCCCTAGTGGAAAGCCTCAACTCTGAGATTACCCAAAGCATCACCGGAATCCCGATGCACAAGATATCTCGTCAAAGGTAAAACTAATCCAGCAAGGCCGCCCGACGTGTCGACGATCCCGATAGGAGTCGCGTACCTCGTTCTCAGGTCACGACGGATGGGTCACACTAGGAGTACCAAACCTCGGGTTGCCCAGCGGTGGCCCCGTAGTCTTCCAGTTTGGACCAACACTCATGAGGAGCACTGGCCCGGGGGTTAATTAAATTCCCTTAGGTGCCAGCGGGTCCCTATGCATTATTATTAGGTTATTAGGCAAATGTAGTACCAAAGTTGGGCCTTGCCAGACCAGCTTTAATCTAAAACGAATTATCAAGGGGGTCCCCATAACAACCCCGATCGTGTTAGGAGCGCTCATTTATGGAACATAACACCGGTAGCCGAAAACTAAGGGGGCAAAGGTGGAACAAAACACCAGGCTAGAGAGGCCGAGCCTTCCACCTTTTACCAAGTATATAGGTGCATTAAATTAAATAGCATTAATAGGGTGATATAACAAGGAACCCATGTTTTCACATGGAAGCAACTGCACCTGCAACTAGCAAAGCTAACAACATGGTTAAGCAAGCAGTAACATAGCCAATCAGTGGTTTGCTAGGTTGAACAGGTTGAAGGGTTTCATGGCTTTGTTGAGAGACTGATATTTAACATGTGGTAGGCAACGAGACATAATCGATAGAAGCGATAAAAACTAGCATGGCAATGTTAGTAATGGTATCTGGGGAAATGGTCATCTTGCCTGAGATTCTGCTTGGAAGAAGAATGCCTCCGTGAAGCACGCGAACCGATGTAGTCGAACGGGCCCTCGCATCCAACACGCTTGCGGAACTCTATCGAGACGGGGAAAACCGGAACAAGCATCAACACACGATATTCACTACACGATGCACAACACATATGATGCATGGACAGGCTGAACGCAAACAAGTCACGGCAAGACAATTCACACAATCAAACACTACACATTAAGTGAAGTTCAATATGCAACGAGTTGCATATTGACGAAACTCCTCGTTTATTTATTTAGTTCTATCCCGATTAGTTACACGGCATTATTAAATGTGGTTAAACATGGCAAGAGGTGGAGCGTAATTTAACTACCTATCTAGGCATTTTAAATGAGGTCGGAAAATACATATAGCATCTCCGAAACGACCTCACAAGTTAATTTACAATTCTGTCCAGATCTGAACTAACACATTTAATTAGTTGTTAACCAGCAAAACAAATAGGTTCACGTGATTCTACGCGTCATTTCAAGCAATCTACACATAGAGAACATCTCCAACGGAGCTACGGATCAAAAGTTACAAGCACCGCAAGATATGATGGCATGAATGCAATATGTGTGCAACGACGGTCACGAGCACTTCAAAACATACAACCACCAAGAGAAAATGAAACTACACGAGATTCTAAGCAAGTTTCATGTAGGACACGATCATATCGGAGCTACGGTTCAATAAGTACGAGCAAAACAAGAAATCACTACAATCTGCCAAAATCAGCCACATAGCATTTTCTACACCCCACAACTACGAGCTACACAACTCAAATATAATTAACCAAGGCATGTCACGAAAGAGGGAAAGAAGCACTACAACAAACAACTAACAAGAACTAGCATGGCCTCATGGATCACTAGGGAAAGAAGACACAAAATGGCATCTCACACACTATTTCAGACTTAGAGAAAATAAGACTTCATGGAAGTGCAATTTTCGATATGAAGCTATATTGACAGCAGCAAAACCATAAGCTACAGGACTCCAAATGGCATGAAAATTCACAGCATGCTAGAAAACACAAGGACTACAACTAACTCCATTGGACCAACCTCAAAAGAGCTACAGATCAAAAGATACAAGCAAGACAAGACAACAACAAAATATAATAGATTTCAGACTTAGAAATATTTCAGCACCTCCAAATCAGCACTATTTCTAGCAACTTGAGAGCAAGCAAACCACACCTAAACATGCATTTCTATTGCAACCAAAAATACCAGGGGCTAGATTAAACACCCAAGAACAACTCCCTAGTTGACAACTCCTTGAAACGAGGCATGGAATAAATCCTACGAAATAAACAAAAGGCCACCACGGAAAAATATTGCATGAACTACCTCAAAAGCTAAAACTAATTGCACAGGAAAATCCCATGGAATTTTCTACCCCGAAAACGTATAAAATATGTGGGGTTGCACAACAAAAATAAAGCCACACATAAATGCGGGAAAATAACCTATACACGGAAATAATCTAGCGGCAAATACCTACACGCAAAAATACCATCGGCTACTCTAAAATATATGGAAAAATGGTTCCTAAAACATGGGCATTTTATCTAAGGCACTCGAGCAATCCGGACTTGCGCGAAAATTAAATACGGGACGTATCCTTTTGGAACAGCACGTGTTTCTAGGCATACGGCACGCTAAACGGTGTCAAACAACTATACAAGTTGGAAATTCGCATTCTACGCGAGAAACTACATGAAAACCATATACAACTCGCTTCGATCCGACATACGGATTAAAATCTACGAACGTTTGAAAAAAAACTATATATTCCTGAAACTGATTTAATCTCCGGAAAATCCTAAAATCTATATGGGCTGAAACCTAACTACTGCTGGGCCAAACAGAGCAGGCGCTAAATAGCTATGCAGCGCCTCGGGCAGAAGATAGGGGAGAGTAGCGCTTACCACGGCCTTGGGCCGGCTGGAGGGGAAGCTGGGCCTGGCGCTGTTGGCTGCTGGGCCGCAGGGAAGGAGGCAGGCGGGCGACGCGGTGCTGGGCCTCGCCTGGCGAACGTGGCGGCCCAGGTGGCGCTGCGCTCGGATGTGGGCGCCGGCAACCTCGCCTACCTCCCGTGCTCGGGCCATGGCGGCTGGCCGGCGGGAGACCGGCGGCAGCGGCGGGAGACCGGCGAGGATCGGCGGATCCGCGACGGGGGTCGCCTGATCTGCCCATTCCCGGGTGGCGGACGGAGCACAAGGCGGGGTACGGCCGGCGAGGTAGCGCAGATCGGGCGCGGTGGCGGTGTTGCAGCCCACGGCGGCGGGGACAGAGGATGGCGCGGGTGTGGTCGGCGGGGTTCCTGGGCGGTGCATTCGGCGGCGGCCGGTGGCCAGTGGCCGGTGGGGAGGTGCGGCGGCGCGTCGGGAGGGGCTTGGGCAGGAGGCATGCGCGGGAGGAGCGGCTGAGGGCGCACGGGAGGAGCTCGGGCTAGCGGTGGCGGCGGCTCGGGCCCGGGCGGGCTCCAGACGGGTTTCAGAGGGCCCTGCATGGGAGGAGAGAGACCAGGTGGCGGCGGCCGGGTTGGATGACGCGTTTTTCGAGGCAGAGGCTAGGCTTAGCCATTTTAGGGAGGGTAGGGCGTCTATTTATAGGATGGGGCTAGGTTAGGGGGTATTTGGGGGTTTTTTGACCCTCCGATCGTGATCGTGCGGTCCGATCGGAGAGGCGGGCTAGCGTTTGCTGTGAAGAGTAGTATCCGGAGACGAGAGGGGAAACGGGCGACGCGGCAACGATTTTTAAAACACCGACACACGTCCGACGGTAGACCGAATACGGTGCCGCTACGGTCGACCGTTCTGGTACCAGACGAACTCCGATCGCGACGAAATTTGACAGCCGGCCTACCTATAACTAATTACGACCGCATGCCAAGTTTCACCCCGATCAGAGAAAACAGGGTTACGACGATGCCGCGGGCGCGTGCGTGTGCGGTCGGGCTCAGAACGGACAACGACGAGAACCGGCAACTAGCAACGGATGCAAGTTTTGAAAACTGGCGGCACGGAGATGCCGATGCAATGCAGATAATGCGCATGATGCGATGATGTGACAAAATAAAAATAGACACACGACGAAAACGGAAAGAAGGGGAAATCTTCTGGAACGCTGGCATCGGGTTGTCACACCCCCTTTCCAACTCCTTGGCCGAAGTTGAGTCTAGTACTTGAACAACTTACTAACTTTGATGTTGTGGCTTACGGGCCCACATCTCAAGCGGTTGGTATTAGTATCTTTTACTCCTCTTCTATATTATGGGTTCTGATCTCTCTTCTCTTTCGGATTACATATTTTGCTAACTCTAACTTTAGGTTCTCGTAAATACTTTCTCCCGGAGAGCCCCACATTCCAGATGATGGCTTATTTATCAGAAGACTCCGAAGATACTCTTCGATGTTCTCTTGAGAATTTTTGCTCATCGCTTTTGCGATTGCCCTTCCACCGTCAACCCCTATGGATGACTACTTACAAATGTCTTTCATATTTTCTTTCCATTTTCTCTTGTTATACAAAGTACAACAAATTATCTTACCCGGGATTTGTTCGTCCTCAGTTGTCATGGATTTCATAAGTCCTTCGAATTACTATTCGATCTTGTGAAATCCTGAGTAGACTTCTACCCTTGACCTTCTGGACTACTTGCATTATGGCTAGTCCCATATGTCTAGCAATATTCATTAAATCCTTTGTTCTTGTCATTTAATCTTATTGATTTAACATGTGTGTGAATGCACACAATGATGAGTTGATCCTCGTAAGTTATCTTTCCGGCTCTGACGTCCTTCCAGACATGAGCTGGTTCTCAGCAAATCAACCATGCTTGATTGCCCAATCTAAGTCAATTCGCTTACTTGTATTTGATCGGACCACGTGATTATGATACACCAACCTGGAAATCATAATTCCTTTGATACTTAAGTATCGATATCTTTCAGATGTTCTATAAGCCAATGCCTTTCATTCTATCTCCCTCTGATTGAGTACCGATACTCACATGAGGCCCTTAATGGACTACCAGACCCATTGCTGAGTTATTATTTGACAGCATCCTTTACATTCAAAACTAATTGTGGTATTCTTCCCCTCATACAGGATACTGATATGTCTCCGTCGTATCTATAATTTTTGATTGTTTCATGCCAATATTCTACAACTTTCATATATACTTTTGGCAACTTTTTATACTATTTTTGGGACTAACATATTGATCCAGTGCCCAGTGCCAGTTCCTATTTCTTGCATGTTTTTTGTTTCGCAGAATATCCATACCAAACAAAGTCCAAACGTAATAAAAAACTTACGGGGATTTTTTTGGAATATTTATGATTTTTGGGAAGAAGAATCAACGCGAGGCGATGCACGGAGTGCCCACAAGCCTTGTCGCCGCGGCCAGGGGGTGGGCCCGCCGCAGGGGGGCTTGTGGCCACTCTTTAAGGCGGTTGGAGCCCTTCTTTCGCCGCAAGAAAGATAATATCCGGGAGAAAACCGTGTTAAACTTTCAGCCCAATCGGAGTTACGGATCTTCGGGAATTTAACAAACGGTGAAACGCAGAATCTCACAGGGCAGAAACAGAAGGACACAGAGAGAGAGTTCCAATCTCGGAGGGGCTCTCGCCCCTCCGCCGCCATGGAGACCATGGACCAGAGGGGAAACCGTTCTCCCTTCTAGGGAGGAGTTCAAGGAAGAAGAAGAAGGAGGGGGGCTCTCTCCCCCTCTCTCCCGGCGGCGCCAGAACGCCGCCCGGGACATCATCGTGTGAGGGAGATCTACACCAATACCTCCGTCATCTTCACCAACATCTCCATCATCTTCCCCCATCTATATTCAGCGGTTCACTCTCCCGCAACCCGCTGTACCCTCTACTTGAACAGGGTGCTTTATGCTACATATTATTATCCAATGATGTGTTGCTATCCTATGATGCCTGAGTAGATTATCGTTGTCCTATCGGTGATTGATGAATTGCTATGATTGGTTTAATTTGCTTGTGGTTATGTTGTTCTCCTTTGGTGCCCGTCATATGATCGCGCGCGTGGATCACACCATAGGGTTAGTTGTATGTTGATAGGACTATGTATTGGCAGGCTAGAGTGACAGAAGCTTCAAACCTAGCATAGAAATTGATGCATATGGGATTGAAGGGGGGCCAATATATCTTATTGATATGGTTGGGTTTTACCTTAATGAACGTTAGTAGTTGCGGACGCTTGCTAATAGTTCCAATCGTAAGTGCACATAATTCCAAGTAAGGAATGACATGCTAGCAGAGGCCTCTCCCACATGATACTTCCTATCGATCTAGTAACGTAGTCAATTGCTTAGGGACAATTCTGCAACTCCTACCACCACTTTTCCACACTCGTTAGACACTCATAGTTGTTTCTTTATCTAACCAGCCCCTAGTTTTATTTATGTGTTCTTTTCTTTCTTGCAAGCCTATCCTATCACTCCTACAAAGTACTTCTAGGTTGATACTTGTTCTAGGTAAAGCGAACTTAAAGTGTGCGTAGAGTTGTATCGGTGGTCGATAGAACTTGTGGCAATATTTATCCTACCTTTAGCTCCTCGTTGGGTTCGACACTCTTACTTATCGAGAAAGGCTACAATTGATCCCTATACTTGTGGGTTATCAGATACCATTGGTAAATTATGTCTTCTCCCTCTGATAGAGTTGTATCCTATGCTTTTGTCAGCCATGCTCTTCAAGCATATGTTAATTACTCTTGGATCTTGTGGTATATGTTCCTAAGATGCCCCGATGGGTTGAACCTATGCCTTCCTAAATCAATATGATCTGAAGAGTTTTCACGAATCTTATTCTTCTGGTATTTTGCCAGATAATCTTTCGAAGCTACAACCTCATCAAAGTCGAGAAGGAAATGGCAAGTGATGCATTGATGAAGTGGGATTCGGCCTTGAAATTTGTGTTCATGCCCATGGAAATGACATTGATCTTACCATAGAAGCTTCTCGTATCAATAATCATTCATTGTATGATTTGATCTTACGTCCGTGATTTGGTACTTTCCAACCATGGTTCCAACCATGATTGTTCTTTTTTTATCCCATATGTAGAAAAGTTAAAGTGTTTGTCTTCCACGGATCAATACACGAGTCTATCCTCTATTTTGGTCTACCTCCGAGTATTGTCCCTGATATCACGAAAATATCACGGAGCTAAATAACTTCTTATGAGCTCCTCATCAGCTATGATATTTCACTATTTCCAATTCCTCGTGAATTAAGTTGTTGGACACTCAAGTGCATCGATAACTGAATCGGTTACGCATTGTGATTCAGCAACTTTTAGTAATCTTCCTTGTTTACGAGTTTGTACTTGATCTTGTCATTACAAGCTATTAAGCTACATCATCATCGTCATGCTAAAGCTTGACCATGCTATCTATGTCCTCCATCCCTCAAACACATTTCCAACTGTGCATTAAGCTTACATCGAGCTTTAAACATCATGTTTGTTTTCTTGAAAGGTAATTTTGATTCCGAGCTGGCAATCTTATATGTGGCTCCGACAACCTTTGGCTTCACCATTCCTTTGCTTGATGTCATCGTTGAACGATTACATCTTCATGAAACTTCTCGATAAATGTGTCGTGACCATCATCAGCATTTTGAGCTCTTACAGGGTTTCAATTGAATGCATGTTGAGAAATAACATCCCTTCCCCTTGATGAATTTTATTATCATCGGCATCCTTGTTGCCTTCCCTCCACATACAAACGTGTTCGTGTTTTGTGTTGTCCTTTGAGTTCCTTGCTAATTCAGCTTATGTTATCTTCTACCTTGGAGTATTACCATCTTTTATGTCAAGAATGTTGTGAGCATTGTTGCACCTCTTAAAGAATTCTTCATATGGTGATACTTCTCGCCATCACCATCCATTTCTTGGTCCCGTGTTGTTTCAAACTGGAATACCAACAAGTGAACTCTGATGTGTGATCCCAATACTTCTGGCAACCCTATTGCCTTGAGGTTAACAACTGATTGTTTCATTCTTAGTGTGTTGGTTGTTGACTCACCATTCTAGCATTAGTCGTGCTACTCATTCTGTATTTTCGAGTGCACCCTTCGAACAATGTTTAATTGTTGATGTTCCCTCAATCATACGTCATCATATCATTTGATTTGACAAATGCTATCTCCTTGTTCTTATAATTTTGGACATTCATCCCTACCAAAATCTTGATGGATTGTTCTTGAGCCCATCGGCCACACCCCCAACTTATCCATGTTACATGATGAAGCTTTTTGAAGGCATTATCCTTGTGCCGAGCTCATGAAGAATATGTTTGATAGAAGAACTGTTTTCCAAAATTCACAATTATTCTTGCCGTCGTGAATATGCAAAAGTTTTGTTTTGCTTCCTCTAGGATCATCCTAATTCATTCACGCATGTGTGAGGTGTTATATGTTTTGAATATTTGCTATCTTCACTTCATATAATTCCTCTTAGCACCCTAAGCCACTGACCGATTTGATCAAGGAAGTTAAGTTCCTTTATAAGAGCTAATCCATGCTTACACAACGGCCTTGATATCCTCGATGATGGTTCTCAAATCACAACTCAGTTGCATTTCATTGTACGAATTCCATGTGGGCACGAATGTCTTGAAATTGTGTTCATGTGCCTTACAATCCAACTCATGATCCAAGGATTACTTGTGTAGCTCATATCATGAGAATCTTGCATCATCATCTTTTCTTCTCAGGCATCCTGAGCCTGAGGTGTGCTGACACCAATCAGATCTGAATTCTCGGGCAGATATGATGGCTGGAATATTTTTCCAATAATTTTCACTTTGGTCTTTATGTAACCCGGTACGGAGATGTCTTGCCTAGCACGCCTAGTCGAAGGACATATTGTTATAGTATCTTGTCGAGCAAGATTCGCCATTCTTCCATGAGGAAATTGTATGACTTAGTTTTATAAGTTGTTCCTCATGGATCCTTTTGTATACCCAAAGTCCGACCTTTACCTGATGACCATGTCGATGCTACCCCGAAGCACGGATGTGGTACTTCAAATTTCAACAGGAACGTTGGAAGCGCAATGCTAAATTGTTCCTGATCAATTATCCCAACTGTATGGTATGGGTAAACATCATGATTCTCCTTTACCCTTTTATCAAAACGGTTATGTACTTGATGACCTTTCATGTATACCATATTCTATTTTCCTCGGGAATGGTATACTCTAGTACTTGTGTGTGTGAACACATTTTCCTTTCCATTAGTCTGTTTGACGTGACAGTCACCGTTTCCTTCCCATTGGCCAGTTTAACCTTTCTTGATTCTGAACTTATCTAAGCAACGGTAATTCCCTGCTTAGGTAAAAACCTCGGTGTACAACTCTGTGAGTAAGACCCTGTTACTATTGTGGATAACATTCTGGTAGTCGTCGATGGACGGGAGCCTTGCCTATTGGTTCGCCTCGTTTCAACGAGCAGGAAAATGGTTCTATTCGTCCCCCTCCCTTGGTACCGATGTTGTTGCCAACATAACTGACACGTTACCCTTTGACAGGTCTTGCTATCAAGACCGTGCAAGGTGTCACCGCTTTGCCTACTCTTAACCCACATGGTGGACCCATAACCCAAGTTCCACAGGATCGAAACCTGACTCTCCTGTACATATTTTGACTCCAAAGTATCCTTTGCACTTGGGTTCGTATGAAATTCCCGAGCCATCGTCCAATGGGACGATCTATTCTGGAATCGGGCACAATACTAATTTCTATTGCTCTAAGTCCCATTTCATATATGTTTAGGCATCAAAGGATTGCCTAATCATTTGAAACATTTGTACCATCGAGTATTATTCCCAATGAATTCTATGAGTTACAATCTGATGGATAATTCATGTCCTCTTCCTTGAGTTCACCGTCAGGTGCCCTACTTTATGTAGATATGTTCTCCCAAAGTTTCCCCCTGTTATCGCATTCATAGGACGATCAAGATCCCGAAGGGAGTATGACGACTCCATCAACTTGACCTTAATCGGAGTAATGAATACCTCAACAAGAAGGACCAACCCCATCGATGAGAGCAAACAAGACTGAGAAGACTCGTTAGACTTTCGTATCCAAATGTTTCCCCCTTACCTCTACCTCTTAATTCTTGGGATGAGAATTTCTTTTAGTGGTGGAGAGTTGTGACGCCCCGGTAGTTAGGCTAGAGTAATCACACGCTAATGGTACCATGTCATCAAGATTAACTAAGCCAAATTGCTAATTGAAAAACCAAAACTAAATTAAAATTAAAATTTATGTCAATTAAATTAATTCTTCAAACATAACGACAAAAATATTCCTCACATTGCAAATAATCCACATTTAATTATGGTGGAGGAACCAACATTTTTATAAAGTATTTTAATGCCTAAATCAATTAAAGTAGAGGCCAAATTAATAATTTAATTGCCTTCTTAAATTATTAGAAGTTTCAACCCACTTTATTTAAATCCCAAACTTTTTGTGGCTTTGTCTAATATTATAATAATAATATTGGGCGGGCTTCCATATTTTTTTATAAAACAAATTGCTATTCCCAATATTTACAAAACATAGTTTTTCTTTTTAAAGGAAAGCGGTATAAAATAAAATGTAAAAGAAAAAGAAGAAAAAATAAAGAACTACCCCCCCCCCACTCGGTCGGCCCTAAATAGGCCACCGTCCCAGCTAACCCCCCCCCCCCAGGCCTCGTTTGAGTCGCACCACTCGAGTGGCTCACCCCACCCAGCCGCCCGTCCTGTTCCTCAGGCACATCGCTATAGGGACGGGGCTCCCACTCAGCCACCTCGTCGGCCACGCCCCGGCGAGGGGATAAGGCCACCAGCCCCCACCCCTTCGTTCCCAAACCCTACCCCCGCCCAAATTCCGTACGCACTTGTCTCCCTCTCCCTTTGGATCCGCGTCTATGAGCTCGCCCGAGCGTAGACGTCGTCATTGATCTGCTCCCCACCGCGCTCCTCCGGCCTCCTCGAGCCTCCTCTGCAATGATGTGAGCATCCGACTTCCCCTGGCCTCTATCATATCATTATCGTGCCCCATAGCTGCCATCCCTCGCGAGCACGTGCTCGGCCGCCGTGACCAGAGTCGTGCTCCCCGTGCACACGCACACCCGCTCACCGTGCACCCCCACCTGTGCATGGTCACACTAGTCGCATCCTCGCTGCGCCCGACCACGCGTGCCCACGCCCATGCCTGCCTTTGGTCACGCCCGTGCCCGCGTCCATTGGCGCTCATGCCCTCTCGCGTGCGGCTTCACTATGGCTCGTTGTAGCTGGCACCCGCGGTCGCTACTTCCCCTCATTGCGCGTCGACGCTCCCTATGCACGCCCGTTCGCGCCTCTACACGCATCCGAGCCACGCCCCACTCGCTACCGCTCTACCGTCGCTGCCACTGATGGTTGCGTCGTCCATGGTGGTGTACGGCCAAGGCACGTCGGTGCCTCTAGCTAGTGGGGTTAGCCCGATTTACTCTAGGGATAGGATTAGAGGATAGGTTAATTAGGGTAATAACAACCGATGTTGGGCCCCACTTGTTAATTAAACTCGGTTAATAACTATTGAAGTTGCAACTATCAATGACACTCGGTCCCACTGGGCCGAGTTGACCCAGTTAACTGTTGACTGGGCTCGCCCTTCCACTCACATGTGGGTCGAGTGCCCCCCTTGTGACCACTCGGCATGGTCAAAGCTGACTACAGATTCAGTTTTGACTGACCCCACCTCACATCCATTGTGGCTAGCCCACAGAGGGTATAAAATGGTTTACTGTTTTATTTTGAATATAAACTAATAAATAATAATTTTGGAAATGTTTAAAACTTTAAAAATTAATATAAAATAATACGTAATCCGGATGAAAATAATTCATACATGAAAGTTGATCAAAAAACAAGACGAACCCAGATACACTATCCGTTCGTCTATCACGCGTCCCTAACATTGTGAACGTGGAACTTTTTCATCCGTTTCGCCTGACCCGTAGTAGCCACAAACCCGGGAAATATCATCAGGTATTTTCCCGATCCGTCTATGACGGATGATACTGTTTAGCTCATGCCTAGCCCTGCATCTTGACATGTCATGGTTAGTGATTGCATCTCTGTTTATATTTATTGTTTCTTCTCTCCTCTTCTTACCGATAGACCCCAAGACTGACGCTGCGATCGGGTACGACTACCCTCCTGGCGACAAGCCCTTTCCCGTAGAGCAACAAGGCAAGCAAACCCCCTTGATCATTCCTATACCACCTATTCTTTCTCCCTCATGCTTGCATTAGAATTTTACTACTGTTGTAGTTAGCTCCTATATCTGATGCATAGCCTAATTTGGATGAACTGCTACATTATTCTACCGCACTTTAAACCGCTTAGTATAGGTGTCTCAGTCATCCCCTTTGCCCCCTTAGTCCAGTTGCCCCTGCTTTATCATCAAATCTCGATCCCTGATCGATGAGCCAAGACCCGACACACCACTTACACCCCCTTAGTTGTACGACGTTGCAGAGCTACTATTGGGTACCGAGGGTGACACCTCGCGAAGTACTCATGATGATATCCCTATAGTGCATCTAGTCAGTCGTGGTTATCGAGGGTGATTCCTCGTTCACCACTCTTGATGTTGACTCTGTCGTGCAACCCCTCAAGTGTGAGACCCTCGAGGGTGATTGCTCTAAATCCACCTTGACGGTTACATTGTTCGGAATCCAACGAGGGTGATACCTCGGATCCCCCTGATGTTACAACCACACAGTTACTTGACCATGTTACTGGGAACATTGATGAATAAATGTTAGGCGGTGGCCGCTTGGATGTGTCGATGAGTTAATTAAAATGTTAATGGATTTTGGTATTTGATCTGGGTTGGTCGGAGACCTTTTCGCACTAAGCGGCTACGCAGGAGAATTATGGGTACTCGACGTCGTGGTATCAGCCAAACCTCTTCAGACGTCAGCAATGGAGCGGCGCATGCCCGAGTGGTCTGGATTATCACCGTTCTTGTATAAGATGTACCAGGACTGACCTCGGCCGCCCATGCAACGTGCAGGAGTGCGATGGGCAATGGGCCCATGAACCCTACGCTTAGG
Source organism: Hordeum vulgare subsp. vulgare (assembly GCF_904849725.1). Classification (NCBI taxonomy): domain Eukaryota; kingdom Viridiplantae; phylum Streptophyta; class Magnoliopsida; order Poales; family Poaceae; genus Hordeum; species Hordeum vulgare. The sequence continues at coordinate 208,180,771 of NC_058521.1, forward strand.
ATTTAGACCGGCGGGCTGGCCTCTCTGTTGAGTCTAGGTGGGGCTGCGACGTGTCGATATTCTGAGGTCGGGCATGACCCAGGAAAGTGTGTCCAGCGAGAGTTTATCGAGCGTAACGGGCAATATGTGGTGCACCCCTGCAGGGAAGAACTTATCTATTCAAATAGTTGTGTCCACGGTTACAGGACGACTTGGAGTTGTGCCCCCATCTTATGCAACTACAACTGTTACTTAACTGGAATGTTTGCTCCGGGATTTCTTCCTCGCAGGGAGTCAAGGGAGAATCTCTGGGCGTGACCTCATATTAATATTGCTGCAACAATATGAGTATTATTTGTGTTACCTGTTGTACCCTCGTCTATTGCTGCAAGACCCCTGAAGATGCTAGTCTTCGATAGGACTAGGCCTTCTCTCTCTATTCACACATTGATGTAGTCAGTCCACATATAACCCCTTCCTTTGATACTGATGCATACTTAGCATAGTTCTGATGTCAGTTTTGCGAGTACTTTGGATGAGTACTCACCGTTGCCTTGCTCCCCGCTTTTTCCCCTTGATCCATTGTTGCAGCCAGATGTTGGAGCCCAGGAGATGGTGTATCCCGCCGACGACGACTGCTACCCCAACGGGTGCCTGCTACTACGTGGAGGCCGCTGAAGACCGGGAGTAGTTAGGAGGCTCCCAGGTAGGAGGCCTCGCCCCGTTCAATCGTTGTATCTTTTGTGCTAGCCTTCTCTAAGGCACCTCATGTTTTATGTCTGTACTGAGATATTTGTTGCTTTCGCTGACTCGTGTGTTTATCGATCTTTTGTATTCTAGCCCTCGAGGCCCCTGGCTTGTAATATGAAGCTTGTATGTTTTATTCGTGTCTAGAGTTGTGTTGTGATATCTTCCCGTGAGTCCTTGAGCTTGGCCGTACGCATTTGCGTGTATGATTAGCGTACGATCAAATCGAGGGCGTCACACAGTAGTTGATAAGATGCACAACAATACATCTCATAACATCAAATTTAATAGAAGCATGGATCACTAGGAAATGAGCTCACAAGATGGCTACTTGAACACATTTTCAAACTTTGTAAAAGTAATAGTTTTTAGCAGAGAAATTTTATTATAAAGGCATATTGGCTGCAAGAAAAACATATGCTACATGACATATAATGGCATAAATATTTACAGCATGGTAGTAGGCATGATGCACTTCATTTCATTCCATACTAGCAAGATCTAAATATGCACACAATCATAGCTAGCATCAACACCATGGCATTCTGAACTAAGAAATTTTTCGGACTTCAAAAAATTAACATGGTGCAAGGTACAACAGTTTTATCAGATTGACATGTTTGACAGCAAAATTAACTAGGATACGAAACCTATACTTGAAAACTAATGGCACAAACTAATAGAGGATAACATGCTTTGCAATTCATTCCATTGCAGCAACCACGACGGGGTTGTAGATCAATAGCTAATGACATGGAAACATAGCAACAAAATTTAGCATATCCAGACTTAGAATAATTTTGACCCTACAACAACAGCATTTTCATGGCATGTTCACATGATGAAAACTATAGCTAAACATGACATCCATGGCATGGCAAACCTACTAACATCAATTAGACATGGCATACTATAAATCACTCCATTGTCGCACAATCAAAAGGGGCACAGTTTTCTTAATTTGAGCTCCACAAAATGGAACTTTACGTTAACACATTAGTAGTTTTAACATGATAACACCTTGAGAGCAACAAATGAACATGTTAATGATAATTTACATGGAAACCAGAGGCATGGAATCAAACTATACATCACGTAGGACAAATTCCATGAAGGAATCATATGCAAAAGACCTACGGATTAGATGCAATCATCCACCAAAGTTTGAACTAAATGACAGTTTTTGTCGATTACAATAGGATGCACTTTTGTAACAGAGATATGAGCAAGTATATGATTCCTAATATGCATGAAAATGCCATCATGTTGTAGATCACAAAATGTAGATGATTTTGCATGTTAAGATTATTTTCATCCGATGCACGGTTCGCGAGGTACATGTCACACAAAATGCAACAATGATGTTAAAACTGCAGTTTTCAAACTTAGTCGTTTTAGCCCTGTTTGTCACATTGCCTAACTAGTGAACGTTTATCAGATAGGAAAAATGCACGTTCAGAGAATAACTTTAATTGGCAGACAAACATGGGGTAGGGGCCTCGCTCACCTCGGCCACTTGGGCCGTATCGAGTGTTGGGTTGGGTCGGGGAGGCAAGATTGGCAGAAGGGTGAAGCTTGGCCTGTGGTTGGTTGGCCCATGCGCTGGCGGGTCAACACGAGTGGGTGCTCGGGGACGAAGATGACCCCGACATGGCAGCGGCGGCGCTCCATGCTAGGGTATCACTCCGGCAATGGGGATTGGTGGATCGGGCCTTCGGGCGCCGGATCCAACCAGCGGCAGCGACTAACGGAGCTCCTATGAGGACAAACGGGAGAGAGAAGATTAAGTAGAGGCGAAGAGAGATGGGAAGGAAGATGGAGAGGGACGGCGATGCTTCGGCCTGGCTCCGGCAACGCTAGCGGTGGTCCGGTGGCTGGTGGAGCAGGTCATGTGGCGCGGGGCCCTCGATCAAGCTCTCCCCTGATTTGGAGCTCGAGGACGAAGGCGGCGACAAAATCGGGCTCGAATGGGCTTCCAGGGCCCTGATATGGGCTTCAGCGGGCCTGACGGCCGTTGGTGGGAGAGAGGTTATAGGTGGCGTGTCGGCACTGGTTGCGCACGGATCCCGGGGAAAAGGGGCAATTGTTAGGCGAGATGCAGGTTGGGTAACTTCCTATATATAGACATGGTAATTATGTGGTTTGCTCTGATTCGAGCCATTCGATGTCAATCGGATGGCTCCGATTGCGGGATAGGGTAGCTTGGGCTAGGTGGACTGTGTATAGCGGGCTGGGCTGAGAAGAGAGGGAACTTTGTGGCCCGTGACTGAGTTTCAAAATACTGAAACATCCGTAAATTAAATCGGCTCTAGTACCACTATATGTTTAACGGTCCGGGTATCAAAGGACTTCAAATGCAACAAAATTTGACAAGCGGTCTACCTACATTAAACTAAAATTGCATGCCAACTTCCATCCATTCCAAGAAAGTTTATCCACACTTTTAAAAACAATAATTTATCGATGTCGCACGCGCATGCATGTGAGGTTGGTCTCGAAGTGGTCGGCGACAAGAAGGGGAAGAACTGGCAACTAATAATGGATGCAAGTCTTTTTTTAAATGACATCAGCGGAATGCAGATGCAATGCAGATGATGCATGTGATGTGATCATGAATGCGACAACCAAAAAGATCACACGACGATAATGGAATAAAACAAGAATCTTTTGGGTGTCATTCTCGGGTTGTTACAATACTGCTCTGATACCAACTTGTAATGTTGAAGTTGTGGTCCTATCCTTATTTTGGCTCGAGGGCCTCGACATGGATAGAAGCACATATCGTCAATTCTCAAGAATGGATATTGTTACAAGTACATGTAAAGAAAAGATGCATATATGGAATTGGCTTACACTCGCCACAAGCTAAATCATGATCATCTCAATACAATCATACATTTAATCATCATACAGAACACCGAGCAAAAGGCCAAGCCTTCCACCCATTACCAAGTAATCCCTCCATCCGGAATTACTTGTCGCACAAATTTATAAAAATGGATGTATCTAGAACTCAAATACATCTAGATGCATCCATTCATGTGACAAGTATTTCCGTATAGAGGGAGTATATATGTGCATTAAATTACATAGCAATAATATTGTGATATCCCAAGATATCCATGTTGTCACAGGGAACCAACTGCACCTGCAACTAACAACGCTATGAGAAGGGCTGAGCAAGCAGTAACATAGCCAAACAATGGTTTGCTGAGATGTGGAGGGTTTAAAGGCTTTTCATGGCAATGTTAGGAGGCTTGACATTCAAGTGGTAGGTAACGAGACATAACGATAGAAGCGACACAACTAGCATAGCAATGATAGAAGTGGTATGTAGGGAAATATTGATCTTGCCTGAGATCCTGCTTGGAAGAGAACGAATCCATGAAGTAGCAGAACGGGCATAGTCGAACGAATCCTAACACTCTAAATTGGTTTCGGAACTCTATCGTGGAGAAGAAAAACCGGAAACAAACAATCAACGCGCGATAAACACCACGACATATGACATGGTGCGCAAACAAATATGATGCATGTATAGTTTAAATATGGAAGGCATGGCAAGCACAACAATCAGGTTCTACATATTAAGTGAAGCTCAATATGCAACAAGTTGCATATTGATGAAACTCCATATTTGAATATTTAGTTCACTCCCGTTTATTTACTCAACAAGTTTAAATGTTGTTAAACATGGGAAGAGGTGAAGCATAATGAAACTACACTACCTAGGCATTTTAAATGACGTCGGAAACAACTTATAGTATTCCTGAAATAACCCTATATGTTAATTTCGAAATTGGACTAAATATGAACTAAAAATATTTTATAATTATTAAACAGAAAACAATTTGCACCATGTTATTCTACATGTCATTCTAGGCGATTTACATATATCTATATATCATCTAATTAAAATGGAGCTATGGTCGACAAGATATGACCACCTTAAGATAAATGTGTCATGAATCCAAAATGCATGCAAACGACAACCACAAACATGTTAAAACATGGATGCAATAAGAAATTATGAAACTAAATGAAATTCTAGGCAAGTTTCATATATGGCGTGATCAAAATGGAGCAACGGTTCAACAAATACAACCAAGACAAGTTATGGTGACAATCTGCTCAAAACAGCAACATGGCATTTTGCACACATCAAATCAACAAGCTATGGGAATCTAAAATGCACAAACAATATATGGGGAAGTATTTGACATGATGCACAACAATTCATCTCATAACAGCAAATTGAATAGAAGCATGGATCACTAAAAAATGAGCTCACAAGATAGCTACTTGAACACAGTTTCGGACTTAGTGAAAATAACAGTTTTTAACATAGCAGTTTTATTCTGAAGGCATATTGGTAGAAAGAAAAACATATGCCCTAGGACATATAATGGCATGAAAATTTACAGCATGGTAGTAGGCATTAGGCATTTCATTTCATTGCATACTAGCAAATTATGCACTCGATCATATCTAGTACCAACACAACATGGCAATCCGAACTAAGCAGTTTCTCAACCTTCCAAAAATTGACATGGTGCAAGGAACAACGGTTTTATCAGATTGACATGTGTGAGGGCAAAATTAACTAGGATACAAAACCTATACTTGAAAATTAATGTCACAAAGTAACACGGGATAACATGTTTACAATTCAGTCCATTGGACCAACAACAAAGGGGTTGTAGATTAATGACAATTCACATGGAAATATACCAACAAAATATAGCGGATTCCAGACTTAGAATTATTTTGGACCCTTAAAACAACAACATTTTTATGGTAAGTTCACATGATGGAAACTACAGCTAAACATGACATTCATGGCATAGCAAACCTACTAATAGCAATTAGACATGGCATACTACAAATCACTCCATTGGCACACATTCAAAAGAAGCATGGTTTGCTAATTCGAGCTTCGCAAAATGGAACTTAACATTAAAAGACTAACAGTTTTAAACATGATAGCACCTTTAGAGCAACATATTGACATGATAGAGATGATTAACATGGCAACCAGAGGCATGGCATCAAAGTGATATCAGATAGAACAAATTCCATGAAGGAGTCACATGCATAGGGCCTATAGATTAGATGCAATCATCCAAACAAGTTTGAATAAAATAACAGTTTTCAGACTTATTCATGAAGCACTTGCCACAGAGGTTTCAGCATGTAGATGCAACCTATTATGCATGCAATTGCCACAATCATGTAAAGCACGAAGAGTAGATGATTTTCCATATAAAGTTTATTTAATTCAGAGCTATCGTCGTTTTGTTATGAAATAAACCATTTTTACATGGCATTTACACAAATTTAACCAAATATCAAGTTTAAACATTTCAAACACATGTGAGAGTTGGATATTGTGAAACTACACAAAATTCTGAATATTTTACATGTTTAAATCATTTTAATACGATGCACGATTTGGGAGTTATTAAATGCATGAACATGAGAGACTATTCTACAAAACAGTAATTTCCTAGATAAATAGACAAATTTGTAGTGGAGAAAAAATGATTTGGGACGAATCTTAGTGACCGCAACATAGGTAAACTTCGCATGGGCGAAAGATAGATGGGGCTGGGGACGCTCACCCTGTGGGCTTCGGCCCACTCAGTGAGGAGGTCGGGTGGTGCAGTAGGCTAGGGCGGCTCGGCTTGGCGCAGCCCGTGCAGAGGTGAGGCTGGCCCAGGTGCGCGTTGTGGCCCATGGCAACACGGGCTCGGGCATCCTCCTGATCCCGATCGGGGTCGAAGGAGGCCGGGGGACGGTAGCGCCCGCAACGCGGCGACGATCGACGACGGCCCTTCCTAGGGCAAAGGAAGACAGGCAATGGGTGAGTCCGTCGATGGGTCGCTAGATCTAGCAAGAGCGGTGGCTGGCAGCAGGGCTGAGCTGCTGGCTACGGGGCTGAGCTCCGACTAGGGGTGCAAGGCGGCAAGAAGACATGGCGGTGATCCGTCGGCCATCAGACGCGGAGCCGCGCAGTGCTCCGGCGAATCCAGCTGGCGGTGTGTAGGAGACACGACGGTGAGGGAGATCGGGGGCACGGGCGACTGCAGGCGCTCACGTGCTTCGGCCCCGGCCGACGAGGGTGGCCATTCGGGCCCAGCGGGCCACAGATAGGCCTGACGGGCTTCGAAGGCTGGGAGGTGGGAGGAGACGCGCCAAGTGGTAGTTGAGGGCTGGAGGCGCGTGGAAAACGAGGCAATCGGCTAGGGTTGCCGCAAATGGAAGGGTAGGGGTCTATTTATGGCAAATGGGGCTAGGGTTACGGTTTTAGTCTGTTTTCGGACCGTTTGATCTCGATTGGACGGTCTGGAAGAGGAGGGTTAGGCTAGGTGGGTTGTTGGGCCGTGTAGCTAGGTTTGGGATGAGAAGAGAGGGAAGATGGCAGCCCATGACAGAGTTTTGAAAACCGAGAAGTCTGACAAATAAACTGGCTATACTGCCGCTGTAGGGTTAATGGTTCGGGTATCAAACGGACTCTGGATGCAATGAAATTTGGTAGGCAGTCTACCTACAATAAATTAAGACCGCGCGCTAACTTTTGACCCATGCTGTAAAGTTTTATACACACTTTTAAAAACAATATTTTAGTGATGTCGCACGCGTGTGCGTGTGTGGTTGGTCACGAAATGGTCAACGACAGGAACAAAGAGAATTGAGAACTAACTAAAAATGCAAGTTTGAAGAATGATGATGACGAAGTACCGATGTAATGAAGATGATGCGAATGATGCGATGATGAATGCGACAACCAAACGAACCACACGACGATAACAAAATAAAAAGGAAATCTTTTGGAGCATCGGTCTCAGGTTGTTACAAGCTAGAAGTACAATCGAAGTCGTTCTCCCTTTACCCTCCTAGCCTAACATCGGAATTTAAGAGGGTAAGCATAGGAGCCGGGAAACCCAACTATTGACCCAAGACATAATTCGGGACCGATTCATATAATGCAATATCTGAGACGTCGAGCACATAAGACAAAAATAGTGTCAGAATGATGCTTGGGGTGAGTTTTATAGTCGAGCACCAGGTCTATTATCCGGCCGCATTTTATGGAAAATATGTACAGAACTAGTTTGTTTCGGCGTTGAAGAGCGGAAAAGAGATTATGCAACATAAATGACTGCAATGGGACCGTAAAGAATGGTCTTTATTTCTGATGAACTTGTGACATCTATCTCTACAATCCGAACTGCCGCAACAACTATTAGACATACTTTGCTTATTAAAAAAACTTAGAGAGTAAAGGTTTACACCGGGCCTTTATGAGTTGTTTGTCGTCTCTACTGTGCCCTGTTGCACATATGTGCCTTTGATCTCGAGGGTGGGCGTGTGCTCCGTTTAAAGGAGATAGTGATTGGCGAGCGGACCTTTGAGAGAGGATCTTGAGACGTCGTTGTAATATGTTAGCTTGATGTTACGTAGGACCTAGATGGTACCTACTATTTCCCGAAGACGTGTTTGACCATAGCTTGGTCGAGCAGAACACGTGATCTTTGGATAGTTAGTCCCCACAGCTACCCATGGTATTTTGAGCACGAAATTGTGCCTTCGAGGCACATACTTTGTGGCTAGCGGGGCCTTGTTGTGGGGAGCGTGTTCCTCTTTATGTTGAGCATGGGAATACTCCGGGAGATGAGGTAGGGCTCGGGCTCATTTCCTCACCTCCGTGCACTGGGACTTGCATCATTGCCGACCTGGACTTTGGCTGCCATAGCCGTTGTGTTCCTTCGTTTGGAGTGAACCCTCTGTGTTGCCGTTGACAGTGATGACACCCTTGGGTCCGAGCATCTTAAGCATCAGATATGCGTAATGGGGGACTATGCTGAAGCCAGCAAACATTGTACGACCGAGAAGTGCATGATAGCCGCTGTGAAAAGGGACGATGTTGAAGATCAAGTCTTCGCTGCAGAAGTTGTGAGTGAGCCAAATACTACTTCCAAAGTTACGGTGCTCGCTGAGTCTTCGATGTGGAAGTTCCGAGTGAGCCAAATACTACTTCCAAAGTTACGGTGCCCGCTGAGTCTTCGCTGCGGAAGTTGTGAGTGAGCCAAATATTACTTCCAAAGTTACGGTACCCGTGAGCGGGCTTCGACGCCTGGGATTACTCCTTTAAAGGTGGCGCTGCTGGGTTTGATACTTGACAAATCGATACCCATTTTTCTTACTATATCCGAGTAAATCATATTGAGGCTACTCACTCCATCCATGAGGACTCTAGTTAGGTGGTACCGATTAATAATGGGGTCAAGTACCACGGCCGCTGACCCTCCGTAACATATACTGGTTGGGTGGTCCCTACGGTCAAAAGGCGATCGGGCATGCCGACCATGGGTTGAACTTTGGGGCTACGGAACCTCTCATGTAGAAATCACGAAGCACACACTTCCTATCCTTCTTTGGTATGTGTGTGTGTCGTAGATCATATTCATAGTTTCTACCTCAGGAGGGAATTGCTTCTGGCCTCCATTGTTCGGCCCGCGAGGCTCATCATCGTCCTTGCTACGGGGGATCTTGCCCTGGTCCTCGATTGTGAGTTCTCCTGCATGTTTGATCACCCAACAGTTATGGTTGGTGTGGGTGGCGGGCTTGCCTGGCATGTCGTGGATCTGGCAGGGCCTATCCAGGATTTTGTCCTGCACACTAGGTCCCTCCTGATTCCCTTTAGAGAGATTCTTCCGAGGTCGTGATTTTGAGTTGTTGAATCCAGCATTTGCTGTCGTATCCTCAACATCGCTGATGTTGTGTTGACGCTTGTTCTTGTTGCATCGTGGTTTCCCGTTTCCATCCCGAACTTCAGAGGTGCCAGGATTTTCGGGGTTGTTCATTCGACAAGCTAACAAACTATCCTCGCCCGCGCAAAATCGGGACATAAGTGAGGTAAGGGTCGACATTGTTCTCAGCTTGTCTTAGCTGATCTGACGAGCTAGGCATTCATCCCAAATGTTGTTTCTAAAAGACGATATTGCCTCGGCGTCCGAACTGTTGATGATTTGGTTCTTCCTAGTCAGGAATCGGTTCCAAAATTGTCTGGCTGACTTGCTGGTCTGTTGGACGATGTGGCTCAAGTCATTGGCGCCTGGGGGCGGACATGGGTGCCTTGAAAGTTAGCTCGGAAGTCATCCTCGAGCTCTTCCCACCTCCCAATGGAGTTTTCGGGGAGGATGTTCAACTATTGTCGTGCTGGTCCTTAGAGATTTAATAGTGTCACGCCATATGAATGTGGAGAAGGTAGTCTTCATTCCACACGGTCAGATCTGTTGCCCCTCGTATTGTTCAATGTTTACGGGTTTAAACCCTTCGAGGAACTGATGTTGTGTCACCTCATCTGTAAAGCACATTAGGTGAGCGGCACACCTGACCCGAGCTACGTCACGCTGGAGGTCGGATGTCATTCGTACCCAGTGTTGTTCCTGAGTTCTATCGTTTTGGTCGAGCCAAGCTTGGTACCTATCCCGTCTAGCGGGAGTGTGCCCTCTAGACCCATAGATGGACCTCTTCTGACCCGCTCTGGCGTCCAGATCGTGTTGTAGGTCATATGGATCCTCGGGCTGTATAGGCTCCTTCCTTCTTCAGCGGGGGTGTGCGGGTCGATTTTCGGCTTCTCCAGTCGTCATGTCCCATCCTCGAGGGGGAGTCTAGCTGGTTGTCATAAGTGCGTCTCGGGGATGCGGGTTCAAGAACCTCATCGTCAAATTGCGGCAGCAAACGTCAGCGCGGGTAACTTTTGTTTTGATCTAGTTTTTCATTGATGTATCCTTCTTCGGCTACTAGGACTATCGTCCATTGGTCGTTGAGGGTGTCTTGTTCGTCTTTTAGATGCTTTTGTTTATTTATTAGGCTTCAGGCGGTGGCTATAAGTTTTCGCTTGAACCGCTATTGATCCACCAGGTCCTCGGGGACGATGAAATCCTTGGCTCCGAGACTGACCTCCTCCTCGGAGAGAGGAAGGTAGTTGCTATCTTCGGAGTCATTGAGGTCCTCGGGGTTATCCTGATCCTCATGCCCCTCCGTGTCATCGAGTTGTTGTTTGGGGGCAGCAAGGTCACCGAGGTCTTTCAAATTGTCGAGGGTATCATTTTCTTCGGTGCCCATGTTGCTTTCCTTGCCTTTGTGCCCCTTGGATTGTTTGCCCTGACGTCGGCGCTTGGACGGCTCCTCATCGGGCTTGTCTTCATTCTTTTTGGGAGTGCCATCCCGGCTCTTCCCCGTAGTTTCGTCACCCTTATCGCTAGGGGTGTCCACCATATAGACATCGTAGGTGGAGGTGGCTGTCAACCGTCCAACGGTGGGAGGGGGAGTGGCATCGAAATCTTGGTCCAGGTCCTCGGCCTCCTTAGAGGTGTAATCCATCATATTGGTTAAATATTCAATAGTGGCTACCAGGTGGGTGGTGGGTGGGACATAAAATTCCACATGGCGTGCCTCATGACCGATCCGAGCATAGGTCGAGGACGGGTCATCGTAATGTTCATTGTCTGGATCTGGGCCACCATCTTGTTCAATAGCGAGAGGTTGGACGGATTAGTATTCTAGAGTCTTTTGGAGTTTACCTGTGACGCGTCAGCACAGAGAGCGTGCTTGGACAAGGCTCACCCCTGGTATTCAAACCCTATGATTGGATATGAGCTCGAAGCCAGATCTTTGGTAAGCATCGACCTAGAGAAGGGATCGGGCAAAAGGCCCGAAGTTAAAGCTTCAGGATTTCCACGCTCATCACGCGAGGCTGAGAGCCCCGTGAGGACTAGATCACCTCGGGCGTTGGTGACGTACTCTAGGTTGTCAAACCTGATCTTCTACTCTCGAGAGAAGCCGATGATCTGGTTGAGGTGACCGGCCGCATCGACATGTAGAATGATGCCACCGAACGCGAAGAGTTGGGCCGGGACGAAGACATCCCCGGTGCAGATGCTATTGCTGATGACTAAGCGAGCCATCGATCCTTTGGCAATACGTCAATGAAACTCTCAATGAAAGCATCAAAGTCGGTGTCAAAATTAGCAGATCTCTGGTAGGGGGTCTCGAGCTATGGATCTTTGATCATTGGGAAACAGGAAACACATGGACAATATTTACCCAGGTTCGGGCCCTTCGAAGAGGTAAAAACCCTACGTCCTGCTTGATTATATTGATGTAAGTATGACAATTACGAAGTCAATCTACCATGAGATGAGATGAACTAAACCCTAGATGAATAGTATAATGCTTCTCCTCCTCTACGAACTAAACCCTCCGGTTTATATAGACATCAGGGGTACCTAGGATTACATATGGTCGGTTGCCATGAGGGAATAAACATGCCGGTTATATCACCTTCGATTGGAGGACACTCCAAGGCACCGAAGGATTTCTTCCCGAACATCGAGTCACCTTATAGCTCGGCCTTCCAGTGATAGTCACGGAGCGGCCCACCTATCCAGCCCATAAGAGATAGATCGGGAGCCCAAGGACCCCTTCGTCTCAGACTCCCTCAGCAGAAGAGGATTGTCAATAACCGTTAACTCATTATTTGCAAGAAATAAGTAGTGATAGATACATAGCTGAAATATATTAAATATAAAAAGTAAATACAAATAATAAAAGACAACGAGCTATTTTGTATTTTTGTAAATATATTTGTGAACAGACCCGGAGGCCATAGTTTTCGCTAGAGGCTTCTCTCTCCTAGAAAGCATACGATGGGTAAACAAATTACCGTTGGGTAATTGATAGAAAAATGCATAGTTATGCAATATTTATTAATCGCAATGATCACTACATATATGCATCACATATGTAAGCAAGTAGACCGACTCTTGCCTGCATCTACTACTATTAATCCACCCATTGACCGCTATGCAGCATGCATCTAGAGTATTAAGTAAAACAGAGTAATGCTTGGATAACAATGACATGATGTAGAGAAAGAAAATCCAATTAATATGAATCAACCCCATTGTTTTATCCTTAGTGGCAACAATATAAATATGTGTCTTGTCCCCTACTTTGTCACTAGGATATAGAGCACCGGAAGATTGAACCCACTATAACGCACCCCTCTCACTCATGATAGATCAATCTAGTTGGCCAAACCAAATTAATAGATCAGAGACAATTATGAAGATATCAAAATCATGCATATGATAATTCAGTGAAGACTTAAATATATTTCATGAATAATCTGAACATAAACCCACAATTCATCGGATCCCAACAAACGCACCGCACAAAGTGATTACATAAGATAGATCACTGCAAGAATCACGGTGACCATGGCAATGAAGAACATAGAAAGAGAAAGATATAGCCATGTAGGTGCTAACTACGCACCTTTAGGTTTGTGGTGAACTACTCACACATCATCATGAGAGCAGCAAGGTTGATGTAGAGGCCCTTTGTGATCGACCCCCCCCCCCTCCGACAAGGCATCGAAACAGGGCTCTAGATGGGCACATGACGGAACAGGTACTTGCGGCGGTGGAAGAAGTGTTTCGGGAAGCTCCCTAGGGTTTTGGGGATAATTGAAAATTATAGGACAGAGAAGGGCACCAGAGGCTAAGGGAGGTGACCCCAAGCCATCAGGGCGCGACGACCCACCTAGGCACGCCCTATTGTCTTGACACCACCCCGTGGGGCTTCCGACCTCCTTCCAAAGTTTACACATCCTTATTTTGTCCAAAAAGTTTCGGGGTATTTGAACTTCGTTTGATACAGTATTCCTAAAAAGCCAAAAACATGCACAAAACAACAACTGACACTTTGCACTGGGTTAATAGGTTAGTGCTCAAAAATAATATAAAACAACAAGTAAATTCCTAAAAAGCATCCTAGAATGATAACATAATAGCATGGAACAATAAAAAAATATAGATACGTTGGAGACGTGTCACTTGCAAGTAACAAGTTCAAGGGGATTGACAACCCTCTTGCGTGTGTTAGGTTAATGTGTTTGCTATTTTGTTGTGTAGGTGTTGAAGACGGGCATTTTTGTGGTCCTCCTATCTGTTTGATAACCTTGGTTCTCAATGAGGGAAACACTTATCTCTATTGTGTTACATCTCCTCTCCTCTTCGGGGAAAATTTGAATGTTGTTTACAAGTAGCAGTACCTCCTACGCACCGTCGACGAACCATCAGCTGACCGAGGGGACGAACACAGTGTTGACACCACCATTTCCATCGTGGACCTCACGTCCACCAATGAAGAACAGGTCATGAACTCCTCCAAGGATGAGTAGGCCACACGAGGCGGTGGTGCCTTGTGTCCCATGTGGGTCAATTTGTCTCCCGTGTTCTACTCTTACTCGCGAGAGACTACACCTCTCGGCCTTATCGTCGGTGCTCATGGAGACGATAGATGGAGGATGACATGAGCTTGGACACGAGTCGCCGTATAATAGGTTTAGGGACGGGTCTTTTTTTGTTCTAGATATTCAAAATGTAATGAAATCCACCTTGTTTAGATAAAATCGGTCATGTTTGCATGAAATTCGACTCTATTTGCATGAATTTCATGTGTTTTGTTGAAAAAGAGTTTGAAATGTATACGACTAGCGTTGGATGTCGTCCTTGTGCATCCATCACCACGGATTGATCCCATGTCCACGTATGTATGCATGAGAAATTTTACGGGTCACCGATGCCATGAAAATACAAAGGACGTGTTTGGTTGCGAGCACCGATTTTGGGTTGTTTGCATAGACTTCTTAGATGGGCCTGGCTGAGAAAAACTATCTCTAAACCACCATTTGCACATTGTTTGGTTGCCCGCATATAGGTTAGCTGCATGAGGGAACTAATTTTGACCCGTTGTTTGGTTGGCCGCATAGCATTAGGCGCACATAGGGCACACTATTTGGTTGCAACCCGCATTAGGTGTTGTCACCACTTTTCACTTGTGGTCGCCTTACCAATCTTAACAGTTTCACTCCTAGATACGAAACAAATGACGGTTCATCCTAGCTACTATGAAATGGCAATACGCATTATTAAGAGTCAAATGGCTGAATGGGGAAAGTTCATCATCCATCCTCTTCATGTTTCTCTTACCTCTTTTGTTGTTGTTGCTCCTGTTCCTCTTACTCTTCTTTTGCTTCTCTTGCTCTTCTTCTTCTTCTTCAGATCCTTGTTTGGTCTCTATTATCCCACATTGCATGTGCCCACTCCAGCCTTTTGTTCTTCCTGGCTTTGTTGTCAAATGCTTCCACACCATGGCCACCGAGGTCAAGATCGTCAGGCGTCACATCTTCTTCCTCAGGCACCAATTCATCACAACCCCACCATAGGATCCAGTTATGCAGAATGCAACATGCAAGAACAAGCTTAACCTTGATGGGGTAAAGGTGGAGTGGCTTCTGATCCAGGATCTTGAACTTGTTCTTCAGAGCTCCAAATGCCCTCGCAATGGTTACTCCAAGGCTGGAGTTTGTGAGATTGAACACATCCTCTAGATTCCTAGGGTAGCTCCTACCAGAGAACTTGTTCAGATGGTACTTGGTGTTCCTAAAGGGTGAAAGAATACTTGGCCGACATGCATAGCCAGCATCTCCTTGGTAGAACTTGCCAATAGGGATGTTGACTCCATTAGGACGATTCATGATGTCATTGAGTATGTTAGCATCATGTGGTGACCCTTTCTAGCCAACCTGCACATAGGTGAACTTGAGATCGAAATCAATAACAACAAGCACCTTCTTGCTTGTGTAGTGCTTCATCCCCATGTATGCTACAACTTGTGACCTCGACACTCTTGCGCTGACATGAGTACCATATATTGACCTAATGCAATCCTGAAATGACAATACAAGATTGGGTTAGTGCTCACCTTGAACAATCCAAGCATATCAACCAATGAACTACACACTGTAGTGCTCACTTTAAAGTATGGATACCATCTTGGGCTAGTGCGAATCTTGGTAGGAGTCCGACCAGCTGATGACTTGATCATGTCTCCTCTCGCTCCTCAGCAACATACAACACTTGCTTGAAGTACCTTGAGATGATCTCCATTGATCTCCTGAACATGTTGTGGATAACCGTGAACCTTTGGTTATGGTCAACAACATGAAGGAACATGGCCACTTGCTCTTCCACACTAGTGTGGATGCTATCTTCTAGCAACCCCCTCCTCTTGAAGGTCTTTACAAGTCCATCAACTCGTGCTCTTTTCATTCTAAGCATCCACGCATCCTTTTGTGTCGTTGTAGTTGTATATGTAGTTGAGATTGGCAATCATTCTCCTGCTCCCGCATAAGCATTGGAGCATATCTAATGACATGTCTCTCACCATGACGAATAACTCTCTTGTGCATGAACATGATCCATGCCTGAATCACAGCTATCAGCATTGCCGCCTGAAATACTAGCTGCATATGTGCGTTCATAACCTAGTCCACATCGAGGGTTGATAACCCACAAGTATAGGGGATCGCAACAGTTTTCGAGGATAGAGTATTCAACCCAAATTTATTGATTCGACTCAAGGGGAAGCCAAAGAATATTCTCAAGTATTAGCAGTTGAGTTGTCAATTCGACCACACCTGAAATATTTAGTGTCTGCAGCAAAGTATCAGTAGCAAGGTAGTATGATAGCAGCAGTAGCAACAGTAACCAGTAGCAGCAAAGTAACAGCAGTAGCAACAGAGTAACAGTAGCAGCAATGACAGCAGTAGCGGCAAAGTAACATAGCAAGGACAAGTAGGAAAGACTCGTAGGCATTGGATCGGTGATGGATGGTTATGCCGGATGCTATTCACCATGCAACAGTTATAACACGGAGAGATATGTAAATAGCTCCAGTTCGTCAATTTAATGTAGGCATGTATTCCTTATGTAGTCATACGTGCTTAGGGAAAAGAACTTGCATGGCATCTATTGTCCATCCCTCCCGTGGTAGCGGGGTCCTAATGGAAACTACGGGATATTAAGGTTCTCCTTTTAATAAAGAACCGGACCAACGCATTAGCACTTGGTGAATACATGAACTCCTCATACTATGGTCATCTCCGGAAGTGGTTCCGGCTATTGTCACTCCGGGGTTGTCGGGTCATAACACATAGTAGGTGACTACAACTTGCAAGATAGGACCTAAAACACACATATATTGGCGACAACATAATAGGTTCAGATCTGAAATCATGGCACTCGGGCCCTAGTGACAAGCATTAAACATGGCAAAGTAGTAGCAACATCAATCTTAGAACATAGTGGATACTAGGGATCAATCCCCGTCAAAACTAACTCGATTACATGATAGATCTCATCCAACCCATCACCGTCCAGCAAGCCTATGATGAGATTACTCACGAACGGTGAAGAGCATCATGGAATTTGCGATGAAGGAAGGTTGATGATGATGATGGCGACGATCTCCCCTCTCCGGAGCCGAGAACGGACTCCAGATCTGCCCTCTAGAGGAAGAACAGGAGGTGACGGCGCCTACGTATCGTAAAACGCAATGAACTCTTCTCCTTGATTTTTTTCCGGACAAAAGAGGATATATAGAGCTGGAATTGGGGGCGGCGGAGCCCCGAGGGGCTCACAAGCCTGCCATGCTATGTCCCTCCAGTTGATTCTTGCGCCAGTATTTTTTATATATTCCACAAAAAATCCTCGTAGATTTCTAGGTCATTCCGAGAACTTTTATTTCTGCGCAAAAACACCACCATGGCAATTCTGCTGAAAACAGCGTCAGTCCGGGTTAGTTCCATTCAAATCATGCAAATTAGAGTCCAAAACAAGGGCAAAAGAGTTTGGAAAAGTAGATACGACGGAGACGTATCAACTCCCCCAAGCTTAAAGCATTGCTTGTCCTCAAGCAATTCAGTTGACAAACTAAAAGATACAAAAGAAAAACTTTTACGAACTCTGTTTGATCTTGTTGTTGCAACTATGTCTAACTCATATCCAGATTTTCAGCAAGATCACAAGCAAACCACAAAAGCAAATGACATCTAGGTCTCACGGTAAACTCATATCAATGGCATAATCAATTAGCGAGCAAATAATAATAAGTTTCAAACGTCAACACTTCAATCAAAACAACCATGAAGCAGTATGAATAGATGGTATCTCGCTAGCTCTTTCTGAGACCGCGAAACATAAATGCAGAGCACCTTCAAAGACCAAGGGCTGTCTAAACATTGTAATTCATGGCAAAGAAGATCCAGTCACAGTCATACTCAACACAGTTAAAAGCAAAGCATAAAAATGACAGAGGTGCTCTCTAGTTGGTGCTTTTATAAGAAGAGGACGACTCAACAAGAACATAAATAGACAGGCCCTTCGCAGAGGGAAGCATTGATTTGCAGAGGTGCCAGAGCTCAAGCTTTGAAAATAGAGATAATAATTTGGGGTGGCATGCTTTCATTGTCAACGCAACGACTAAGAGTTCTCACCATCTTCCACGCTACACATGCTATCGGCGGTTCCCAAACAGAAAAGTAAAGTTTTGACTCCCCCACCACGAGTCAATCAGACTCCACGACTAGCCGAATACTCGGGTGCCGTCCATACCAACATCAATCCAGGGGGAGTTTTGTTTGCAATTATCTTTTCGATTTGAGCATGGAACTGGGCATTCCAATTACCGGCCCCATTCTCGTGAATGATAGTGAATAAACACATATCGAGGATAACACGCCTAGCATGGAAGATACTAATAGCCCCCTATCACCACAAGAGCGGTTCGGGCATGCAAAATATATTATTTCTTGAAGATTTACAGAGTGGCACATGCAAATTTACTTGGAACGGCAGGTAGGTACCGCATATAGATAGGTATGGTGGACTCATATGGAACAACTTTGGGTTTATGGAAGTGGATGCACAAGCAGTATTCCCGCTTAGTACAAGTGAAGGCTAGCAAAAGACTGGAAAGCGACCAACTAGAGAGCGACAACAGTCATCAAAACGCATTGAGATTAACCAGCATTGAGTGCAAGCATGAGTAGGACATAAATCACCATGAACATGAATATCATAGAGGCTATGTTGATTTTGTTTCAACTACATGCGTGAACATGCGCCAAGTCAAGCCACTTGAATGATTCAAAGGAGGATACCATCCTATCATACTACATCATAGTCATCTCAACATTCATGTGGGCATCCAAGACAAACCATTATAAGCTCCTAGCTAACTAAGCATGGAATCACCAACTATGATCTCTAAGTTGTCATTGCAAACATGTTTTTCACACAACAAAGCTGAATCAGGAACAATGAGCTAGTCATATTTACAAAAACAAAATAGATCGAGTCCATACCAGCTTTTCCAGGCTCAGTCACTTCATCATATATCGTCATTATTGCCTTTCACTTGCACGACCGAACGATGTGAACAATAATAAGAGTGCTCGTGCATTGGACTAAGCTGGAATCTGCAGGCAAACACAAAGGAGAAGACAAAGTAATATGGCTCTTTAACACATAAGCAGATATGCATGCGAGAGCCATTAAACATTGTAACCATGATCTTCTACCTTGACCCAAAGAAAACGAAAACTATTTACATGGGAAAGCTCCCAACAAGTAAAAGAAGAACAAGAAAATCTTTTTGGGTTTTCTCAAACTAGAGACACACACAAAAATAAAACGAGAAAAATAAATAAACTAGCATGGATGATACAGTGGCAAAGTGTGAACACCGTCAAACAAAGTGAAAGCACAAGCAAGAATGTAAAGTCGGTGAGAAACACGTACTCCCCCAAGCTTAGGCTTTTGGCCTAAGTTGGTCTACTCCCAAGGAGGGAAATAACCAGCTCCGGGGTACTCCGGAGTGGACTGAGGATGCCACTGCTGTGTGAGCTCATCTGGCTCCCACTGATAAACCGGCATCTGGTACTCGACTGGTGGCTCGGGCACAGGCACCTGTGGTTGGGCTAAGCCCCAATATGCGTAGATGTTCGAGGGCATAATAATGTACCTGTCTGCATGAAGATTGAACAAAGAAGGAGCAGGCAAAGTAATAGTCTCACGAGTACCCTGACTAAATACCAGGTTATAAATCATCCTTCTATTTATATCTCTATCAAGAAAGTCATGGCGAACCATGCTATCATAATCTAGATATTTCTTAGGAAGAAGAATCTCTTCTTCCTCGTCCAGTCTAATAGGTATTTCAAAGTGTCTAGCAAGAAGAGTAGCATAGATACCTCCATAGAAAATGCCTTTAGCACGGTTCATGTTCAACCATTGAGCTACTATAGCGCCCAAGTTATAAGTTTTATCGTTATAAAGGGCTTCGCGCAAGACTGCAAGATCTCGGGAGCTGAGTGATCTAGCTTTCCCTTGGCCAATCAAATATTTTCCCACAAATAATGAGAAGTACCGAAGCACGGGAAAATGTATGCTAGCAGCTCTAGCGCAAGACACTCCTCTCTCCTCTCCTACAGCAATAGTATCGATGAAAGCTTCCAAGTCCCGTGAACGAGGTTCATGAATATCCCCAACGTAAGGTAATTTGCAAACATTGCAAAAATCCTGGAGTGACATGCGTTGGGGGATATCATAAAGTTTGAACTCAACCATAGGAGGATTCTTCCTCGGATAGAAGTTAAAGCTTTGTACGAAGATATTAGTGAGGAGGAGGTATTGCGGACACTTATCTTCAACGAAGGCGGTAAGGCCTGCGTTCTCCACCAGGTAGTAAAAGTCCTCATAAATTCCGGCGGCGCGTAGGAACACATCGCTTGGCCATTCGCACGCTCAAACTTCTGCAACTCGAGGGACAGGATACTTGGGCTTCTTCTCACTTCCATCATCCTTGGGATCACGGCTTGAAGAGCCTCTTAAGAACCTCCTCATCTTTTCCCTTTTCTATCTCTGAAAATTTATGTTAGTGATTCTAAGGAAAAGTGAACAAGGCTCAACAAAACTCATAGCAACTACTCCCACAAGTGCCTAGAGGCCATATTATGCATCAAAACTATTTGGGACCAGCTAAAATTAGCATGCAAAGCTCAAAAACATGGTCACCAACGCAGGAAAAATAGGCGAAGTATAAGGCGCTAGAGCAAAAACTAATTGGACCAATGGAGGAGTCACTTACCAAGGAGTAATTTCCCCAAAACAGTTCGGAGAACGGTGCTTTGAGCAAGGAGATCGAAAATCCCAGCAAGAAAAGCAAGAACACGGGTTTGAGCTGCGAAAAGATTTTTTCTGGAGGTATGAGAAGCGGATGAGAGCTAGAGTGAGTGGAGGGGTGCATGTGGGCCACACAAGCCTGTCAGGCCCGGCCAGTGGGGTGGTCGGGCCTCTTGGGCTTGTGACCCACTGGCGCATCCCCAGACTAGCTCTTTGTCTCAGTATTTTTCAAAAATTCCAGAAAAAATCATACTTGATTTTCAGGACGTTGAGAGAACTTTTATTTTTGGGGTACTTTTCTATGGGACGCTAAAACAGAAAACAGGGAAAACTAAACTAAACCTATCATTTTTATTCTAAGCAACCAAAGGTGAAAGCTTGGAACAGAGGTTTGTGACTCCTTGATTCATCCATCTCATGGTCATCGAAAGAAATCCGTCAATGAGGTTGATCAAGTCTCCTTGACAAAATTTTCGGATCGCAAAAGAGAATGGAGAATTTTCGAATAGTCACTAGGTCACCTCAATGGGGATGTGTATCTCCCCAACAAGCAAATCAAACCTCATCTTGACAGTAGGTATAGGGCATTCAAAGCTCGCAATTAGAATCGATGAAGTTTTCTCGATAGCATTGATGCAATGTACTCGATATTGTTTCTTCGGAAAGTGCACCGTATGCTCATTACCGTTGACATGAAAAGTGACATTGCCTTTGTTGGAATCTATAATAGCCCCTGCAGTGTTTAAAAAAGGTCTTCCGAGGATGACCGCCATGACATCGTCCTCGGGAATATCCAAGATAACAAAGTCTATTAAGATAGTAACGTTGGCAACCACAACAGGCACATCCTCGCAAATGCCGATAGGGAAGGCAGTTGATTTGTCGGCCATTTGCAGAGAGATTTCAGTGGGTGTCAACTTATCCAATTCAATTCTACTATAAAGAGAGAGAGGCATAACACTAACACCGGCCCCAAGATCGCATAAGCAGTTCTAACGTAGTTTCCTTTAATGGAGCAAGGAATAGTGGGCACTCCGGGATCACCTAGTTTCTTAGGAGTTCCACCCTTGAAGGTGTAATTAGCGAGCTTGGTGGAAATCTCAACCTCAGGTATCCTCCTCTTATTAGTAACAATATCCTTCATGTACTTAGCATACGGTGACATTTTGAGCATATCTGTCAAACGCACTTGCAGGAAGACAGGTCTAATCATTTCAACGAAGCGCTCAAAATCCTCATCATCCTTTTTCTTGGATGGTTTGGGAGGAAAGGGCATGGGTTTCTGAACCCATGTTTCCCTTTCTTTACCGTGCTTAGCAGTGAAGTCATTCTTATCGTATCTTCTATTCTTAGGTTGTGGGTTATCAAGATCAACAGGTTCAATCTCCACATTCTTATCATTGCTAGGTTGAGCATCAACATGAACATCACTATTGATATTATCATTAGGATCATGTTCATCACGAGATTGTGTCTCAGCATCAGAAACAGAGACATCGTTTGGACTCTCAGGTGTAGCAGCATCTGGGTTGCTAGTGTGCAAGTTCATATCATCTTTCTTCTTCTTTCTAGGATGACTAGGTGCATGAGTGCTAACTCCGTGAGAATCTTGTTCAATTCTCTTTGGATGACCCTCAGGATACAAAGGTTCCTGAGTCATTCTACCGCCTCTAGTGACAACTCTGACGAAATTGTCATTCAACTCATTGAGCAAGTCATTCTGAGCTTTAAGTACTTGTTCTACCTGAGTAGTAACCATAGAGGCATGTTTACTCAGAAGCTTAAGATCATTGACATTTCTGTCCACACAAGCACTTAAATGACTAAGCATACGAGCATTCTATTCCAATTGTCTGCTAACATAATCATTGAAACTCTGTTGTTTGGCAACAAAGTTATCAAATTCATCCAGGCATAGGCTAGCAGGTTTATCAAAAGGAATATCACTCTCATCAAACCTACGCAGAGAATTTACTTCTACTACCTGTATCGGGTTATCAAGACCATAGATCTCTTTGATAGGTGGTAGATTTTGACATCTTCAGATTTAATGCCTTTCTCTTTCATAGATTTCTTAGCTTCTTGCATATCTTCAGGACTGAGGAATAAAATACCTCTTTTCTTAGGAGTTGGCTTCGGAGGTGGTTCGGGAATAGTCCAAGCATTCTCATTGCACAAATATTATTCAATAGGATCTAAGCTTGTTCTACGGTTCGTTCCCTAAAAACACAACCGGCACAACTATCTAGGTGGTCTTTAGAAGCATCGGTAAGTCCATTATAGAAGATTTCAAGTATTTCATTCTTCTCAAGAGGGTGATCAGGCAAAGCATTCAGTAGCTGGACGAGCCTCCCCCAAGCTTGTGGGAGACTCTCTTCTCCAGCTTGAGCAAAGTTGTATATTTCCTGCAAGGCAGCTTGCTTCTTATGGGCAGGGAAATATTTTTCAGAGAAGTAGTAGACCATATCCTGGGGGCTACGCACACAACCAGGAGCAAGGGAAGTGAACCAAGTCTTAGCATCATCCTTTAGCGAGAAAGGAAACAACTTGAGGATATAGTAGTGGCGGATCTTTTCCTCACTAGTGAATAGGGTGGCTATATCGTGCAGTTTGGTAAGATGGGCTACAACCGTTTCAGACTCATAACCGTGAAAAGGATCTGATTCGACCAGAGTGATTAACTCAGGGTCGACAGAGAATTCATAATCCTTATTGGTCACAAAGATAGGCGAAGTAGCAAACTTCGGGTCATATTTCATCCTAGCGTTCAGAGATTTTTCTTTCCACTTCAGCAGTAGTTTCTCAACATCATAGCTATCCTTACACGCAAGAAAATCCTCAGCTATCTCTCCCTCCATAACATAACACTCAGGCAGATCAGGCAATTCATGTCTACGAGAGCTAGTTCTAGCAGTCAAAATAGCAGGTTCTACTTCAATAGTATCAGCAGTTTGAGCAGTATCATCACATGTAGCAGCAACTCTAGCAATTTGTGCATCAAGGAATGCACCTAGTGGCAAAGCAGTATCAAGCATAGCATCATTGTGCAAAGCAGTATCAAGCATAGCATCATCAGGCAAAGCAGTATCAAGCATAGCATCATCAGGCAAAGCAGTATCAAGCATAGCATCATGGGCAGCAGAAGTAGCATCATCATAAGCATCATGGGTAGCAGAAGTAGCATCATCAAGAACAGGAGACATATCAAGATTTCTAGCAGGAGGTGGTGTCACAAACTTACTCATAACTAAAGGTGAATCAAGTGCAGAGCTAGATGGCAGTTCCTTACCTGTCCTCGTAGTTGAGGGCAAGACTTTAGTTCTTGGATCTATCGGATTCCTCATAGTGACCAGCAGACGTAAATCCCAAGTGACTCAGAGAATATAGTTGTGCTTCCCCGGCAACGGCACCAGAAAAAAGTACGTTTACGGGAGAATATTCTTGACTTCGCTTCCCCGGCAACGGTGCCGGAAAAAGGTCTTGATAACCCACAAGTATAGGGGATCGCAACAGTTTTCGAGGGTAGTGTATTCAACCCAAATTTATTGATTCGACTCAAGGGGAAGCCAAAGAATATTCTCAAGTATTAGCAGTTGAGTTGTCAATTCGACCACACCTGAAAGATTTAGTATCTGCAGCAAAGTATCAGTAGCAAGGTAGTATGATAGCAGCAGTAGCAGCAAAGTAACAGCAGTAGCAACAGAGTAACAGTAGCAGCAGTGACAGGAGTAGCGGCAAAGTAACATAGCAAGGACCAGTAGGAAAGACTCGTAGGCATTGGATCGGTGATGGATGGTTATGCCGGATGCTATTCATCATGCAACAGTTATAATACGGAGAGATATGTAACTAGCTCTAGTTCGGCAATCTAATGTAGGCATGTATTCCGTATGTAGTCATACGTGCTTAGGGAAAAGAACTTGCATGGCATATATTGTCCATCCCTCCCGTCGCAGCGGGGTCCTAATGGAAACTACGGGATATTAAGGTTTTCCTTTTAATAAAGAACCGTACCAACGCATTAGCACTTGGTGAATACATGAACTCCTCATACTATGGTCATCTCCGGGAGTGGTTTCGGCTATTGTCACTCCGGGGTTGCCGGGTCATAACACATAGTAGGTGACTACAACTTGCAAGATAGGACCTAAAACACACATATATTGGCGACAACATAATAGGTTCAAATCTGAAATCATGGCACTCGGGCCCTAGTGACAAGCATTAAGCATGGCAAAGTAGTAGCAACATCAATCTCAAAACATAGTGGATACTAGGGATAATCCCCGTCAAAACTAACTCAATTACATGATAGATCTCATCCAACCCATCACCGTCCAGCAAGCCTATGATGAGATTACTCACGAACGGTGAAGATCATCATGGAATTGGCGATGAAGGAAGGTTAATGATGACGATGGCGACGATCTCCCCTCTCCGGAGCCCAGAACGGACTCCAGATCTGCCCTCCAGAGGAAGAACAGGAGGTGGCGGCGCCTCTGTATCGTAAAATGCGATGATCTCTTCTCCTTGATTTTTTTTCCGAACGAAAGAGGATATATAGAGCTGGAATTGGGGGCGGCGGAGCCCCGAGGGGCTCGCAAGCCTGCCAGGCCCGGCCAGGGGGGCGGGCCTGGTGGGCTTGTGAGCACCTGGCTCCGTCCTCCAGTTGATTCTTGCGCTAGTATTTTTCATATATTCAACAAAAAATCCTCGTAGATTTCCAGGTCATTCCGAGAACTTTTATTTTTGCGAAAAAACAACACGACGGCAATTCTGTTGAAAACAGCGTCAGTCCGGTTTGTTCCATTCAAATCATGCTAATTAGAGTCCAAAAGAAGGGCAAAAGAGTTTGGGAAAGTAGATACAACGGAGATGTATCGAGGGTGCATTGAGCAATGGGAAATCGATCCTATGCTTGCCTAACGGCCTGACAACATACCTAACATAGGGGAGAGGGGGTGTTGCTTACCGGCATCGGAGACGAGGACGGTGAGGAGGGAGGGGGCATGGCTGAGTCAAGGACGATCAGGCGATGGCCAAATTGAAGAGCAGCAACAACTCCTATTGATGGGTCTGCCTCCACCGTCGCCGTCGCCGCTTGCACAGATTCAAGTCGCGGCCACCGGTAGTGATGAGCCTAGAGCAAGTAGCAGTGACCGGGTAAATGTGTTGGAAAGGATGAGCCTAGATTTGGCGTCGTGCCGCCGCGCCCGATTTTCATCTTCCGTCATCCCCACTCGCTTTCGGCCTACCCCAACGTGCGAGTTTGCGCCTCCTTAACCTGACTCACTAAATTGTCGATTCTACAATTTCTAGCAAGTTAGGCTGAGACCTACTTTAAGCTTCATACACATGCAAGCCAGCCCGCTACCTTCACAACCAAATACATATTTCGTGATCCAACTGATTTCTTTTCTGTGAGCAACCAAACACACACCCTGAATAAACTTTGTATATGTTTGCTTTAAGGTGGATTCGATGTAAAATTTGGTCCACCGTCCACACGAGCCACACAGATTTTTTTAGATCAATAGTCACACACCATAACTCGACATGCATAACTTAGTTCATTCCATCCAATACATAGAGATAGATCATTCTGTCCACATCAGACGACACGACAAGATAACTTCAAACAAACAGCATGCCACCAGCAATACTTCTGGAACCAAGCTCGCATCGTCGATTCTTATTCCTAGGGGAAGCACGGGGAACACTATGGCGACATATACTAATACTGATAGGAATAGGTATGGCTTGCTGCAGAGTCAGGCGGTAGGAAAAGGAGCAAAGGGGAACGGGACACTCACATCTGACGGGCTGCGCCTCCTAGTAAGCCTTGTCGGGGCACTCGCGGGAGAAGTGGCCAGACTCGCCGCAGGAGAAGCAGCCGCCACCGCCGCCGCCGCCGCTACCGCCACCGCATCCGTAGCCACCGCCGCAACCGCCTCCCTGGGGGCAGTCCCTGGAGATGTGGCCCTCCTTATCGCACTTGTAGCACTCGCGGCCGCTGCCGCCTCCTCCTCCTTCGTAGCGGCCGCTACCGACACCGCCACCACCGCCGCCGTAGCCGCCCTCGCGGTCACACTGTCATCGACAGGTCAGGAGCCACCGGCGAGCGCGCCTCCTCCTGGTGCGGTGACGTTGGCGGCCTTGGTGCGCCCGTCGTCGCTGGTGATGACATCGAACTCGACAATGTCTTTCTCGTTGAGGTTGCGGTAGCCGTCGGCCTTGATGGAGGACTGGTGGACGAAGAGGTCGTCGTTTCCGTCCTCCGGGGAGATGAAGCCGAACCCCTTGGTGATGTTGAACCACTTCACGGTCCCCTTCACTCTGTGCCCATCTTGCAAGAAGGACTAAAACCCTAGCAGGAAACCCTAGATCGGTGTGGTAGCTGAGTTGCAGGAAACCCTAGATCGGTGTGGTGGCTGAGGGAGCCAGACAGAGTTAGCGTCATGGGCAGTGATTGACTGATGCAAGCTTTCTCTCATGCATGTCGCACAGCACAGCAACGGTAGCGGACATGTGAGGCCAGTGCCAGTGCCCCTGTGAGCCTGTGGTACCAGTGTGATAATTAAGTAGGCATCGTGTGTCCTTCTTTCGAGGAAAATCATGTAAAAACAGATTGCAATGCAATATTAGTTCACCACAGAACTAAAAGCGACTACTCCTTCCGTCTCGATTTATAAGTCATCTTATGAAAACCAAATAATCCCAAAACAGTAAGGCGCGATGCATTAACTTCCACCTCATCTCATGTTTTTTGGCATTAATAAAGGAATCAGCCAATAAGAGACGTGGGGCGTGTATGTTTTTAATGACTTGAGACTAACTAGCATGACATGCAGTGGTCAATTGATTGCATGTAATGGTATTAATTAGCAAATTAACATTAATTTCTCTTGTTTTCCTATCCGTCTTGGTCGCGGTGCATAACCTAAGATGACTTATAAACCGAAATGGGGTATTATATCTTTCATGACTCGACGCACAAGAGGCACACTGAAGTCAATGGACACAAAAATCCGGGGAAGAAGAAGAAACAATCAGAGGGGCGATGTAAAGTGCAAATTACATCTCTCACAGCAACTCCAACGGGCTGATTCAAACGAACGGCGATTTTATCCGCTTTTTGTCCATTTAGATCGGTCCGGCGGACACCAACGTTCACTTTGGCGTTTGCGTCGGCGCATGCGCCTAAAGCTTGCCCGACCCATTATTACTGGTGTCTAAAATAAATATTAAAACATTTCCTGAAAAATAAGCAAACATTAATTAAACATTAAAAGCCGGCCACGAAGGCCAGCGAGAGTCCACATGCTTCCATTACATTAATTAAACATTAAAAAAATCTAAACTACGAGGTAGCCCTAGGCATCGTCGTCGTCGACATCGGGGCCGGTGAGGTCAACCGGCGGCGGATTGCGCGATGGCCTCCGCGAGCTGCGCCTCGTACACCGTGTCCTCCTCTTCGGCCTTGCTTCGCTCTTCCTCCTTGCTCTCGTGGAGTGCGGCTGCCAGCGCCGCCTGGTAGGCGGCCTCTGCTTCCTGGTCTTTGTTGCTAACGACGGGCGGGGGAGGCGTAGGGCCTCTTGGCTGCACGTCACGCACGATGCACCGGCGCTGCTCCTCGTGCTCGATCGAGAACGACACCTCCCAGTGGGGAGAGTCGGCCGCATACACAGGGTTGAGCCGCTGCTTCGGCGTGAGTCTATTGGAAATATGCCCTAGAGGCAATAATAAATTGGTTATTATTATATTTCTTTGTTCATGATAGTCGTTTATTATCCATGATATAATTGTATTTATTGGAAACTCAAATACATGTGTGGATACATAGACAACACACTGTTCCTAGTGAGCCTCTAGTTGACTAGCTCGTTGTCAAAGATGGTCAAGGTTTCCTGGCCATAGACAAGTGTTGTCACTTGATAACGGGATCACATCATTAGGAGAATGATGTGATGGACAAGACCCAAACTATGAACGTACCATATGATCGTGTGAGTTTATTGCTAATGTTTTTTGCATGTTAATGTATCTATTCCTATGACCATGAGATCATGCAACTCCTGGACACCGGAGCAATACCTTGTGTATCAAACATCGCAACGTAACTGGGTGACAATAAAGGTGCTCTACAGGTATCTCCAAAGGTGTGTCTTGGGTTTGCGTGAATCGAGACTGGGATTTGTCACTCCGTATGACGGAGAGGTATCTCGGGGCCCGCTCGGTAATACAACATCACAATAAGCCTTGCAAGCAATGTGACTAAGGAGTTAGTCACGGGATCTTGTATTACGAAACGAGTAAAGAGTCTTGTCGGTAACGATTTTGAACTAGGTATAGAGATACCGACGATCAAATCTCGGGCAAGTAACATACCGAAGGGCAAAGGGAACGGCAAACGGGATTAACTGAATACTTGACATGGAGGTTCAAGAGATAAAGATCTTCGTAGAATATGTAGGAGCCAATATGGACATCCAGGTCCCGCTATTGGTTATTGACTGGAGAGTGGCTCAGGTCATGTGTGCATAGTTCTCGAACCCACAGGGTCTGCACATTTAAGGCTCGGTGACGATATAAGTATAGTTGAGTTGTTATGTTGGTGACTGAAGGTTGCTCGGAGTTCCGGATGAGATCACGTACATGACGAAGTGCTCTGGAATAGTCCGGAGGTAAAGATTGATATATGGGATAATAGTGTTTGGTCTCCTGAATGGTTTCGGAATTCACCGAAAGGGGTTTCGGATGTTTCCCTAAATGTTCGGGTACGATAATACCTTTATTTGAACCAGGGGTAAAGCCCACAAGGCTTTAGGAAGGTGAAAAGGAGTTTTTCGAAGGTCACGCGCCACACGCCAGGGACCCTGGTGTTTGGGGCCAGACGCCGAGGACCCCGGCGTTTGCCCATGGAGTCCGAGGAGGACTCTTGCCTTGTGTGCCAAACCGACTTTGAGGAGGCTCTTTCTCCAAGAAATGACCCCAGGGATCAACATATAAATAGAGGGACATGGCTAGCACCCGAAACACATCAAGATTGCCCCAAGCCGTGTGCCGGCAACCCCACCCCTCTAGTTCATCCCCCGTCATAGTTTTCGTTGTGCTTGGCGAAGCTGTGCGGAAATAGTTTCATCACCAACGACACCACGTCGTCGTGCTGTCGGAACTCGTCTACTACTTCGCCCCTCTTGCTGGATCAAGAAGGCGAGGACGTCATCGAGCCGTACGTGTGCTAAACGAGGAGGTGTCGTCCATTTGGCACGAGATCGGGATGGATCGTGATGGTATCGCGGGACGAATAGTGATGGGATCGCAGGACGGACTGTGATTTGGATCGCGAAGATGTTCGGCTACATCAACCGTGTTATATACGCTTCCGCTTAGCAATCTACAAGGGTATGTGGAACCAAACTCTCCTCTCTTAGATGATCATCACCATGGATAGGTCTTGCGTGTGTGTAGGAAATATTTTGTTTCCCATGCAACATTCCTCAAGAGTGGTATCAGAGCTAGGCCTATGTGTAGATGATATCTCAAGTAGAACACAAAAGCTTTTGTGGGCGTTGATGTTCAATTTGCTGCTCTCCTTAGTCTTTTCTTGATTCGGCGGTATTGTTGGATTGAAGCGGCCCGGACCAACATTACTCGTACGCCTACAAGAGACCGGTTTCATCGACTAACATGCAACTTGTTGCATAAAGATGACTGGCGGGTGTGTGTTTCTGCAACTTTAGTTTAATCAGATTTGACCGAGGCGGTCCTTGGGGAAGGTTAAATAGCAACTTGCATATCACCGTTGTGGTTTTGCGTAAGTAAGATGTGATCATACTAGGTAGCCATAGCAGCCATGTAAAACAAGCAACAACAAATTAGAGGACGTCTAACTTGTTTTTGCAGGGTATGCATGTGATGTGATATGCCCAAAGACATGATAAGATATATTGGATGTATGAGATGATCATGTTGTCATAGTTAAATATCGACTTGCACATTGATGCTACGGCAACCGGCAGGAGCCATAGGGTTGTCTTTAATTATTTTGCGCTTGGAGATGCTTTGCTTTATCGCTAGTTAGTAGCTTTAGTAGTAACAACATAGTTAGCGCGACAACCTCGATGGCAGCACAATGACGGAGATCATGATGACGGAGATCATGATGATGGAGATCATAGTGTGGCGCCGGTGATGATGGAGATCATGACAGTGCTTTGGTGATGGAGATCAAGAAGCACATGTTCATGGCCATATCATGTCACTTATGATTTGCATGTGATGTTAATCCTTTTATGCACCTTATTTTTCTTAGGATGATGGTAGCATTATAAGGTGATCCCTCACTAAAATTTCAAGATAAAATTGCGTTCTCCCCGATTGTGCACCGTTGCGACAGTTCATCGTTTCGAGACACCATGTGTTGATCGAGTGTTATAGAATCTACGTTCACATAAAACGGGTGCAAAACAGTTGCACACGCGGAACACTCGGGGGTAAACTTGACGAGTCTAGCATGTACAGACATGGCCTCGGAACACAGGATACCAAAAGATCAAGCATGAGTCATATAGTGGATATGATCAACATGGAGATGTTCACCATTGAAGCTAAACTCAACTCATGTGATGATCGGACTTGAGTTAGTGAATTTGGATCATGTGTCACTCGAAGGGCTAGAGGGATGTTAATTTGAGTGGGAGTTCTGAAGTAATATGATTAATTGAACTTATTATCATGAACATAGTCAAAAATGTCTTTGCAAATTATGTTGTAGCTTGCGTAGTACCTCTATTGTTTTTTATATGTTCCTAGAGAAAACTTAGTTGAAATATGATAGTAGCAATTATGCGGACTCAGTCCGTAAACTGAGGATTGTCCTCATTGCTGCATAGAAGGCTTATGTCCTTTATGTACCACTCGATGTGCAGAACCCCGAGCGTCATTGGTGGATGTTGCGGACATCTGACATACACGTTTTTATGACTACGTGATAGTTCAGTGTGTAATGCTTAACGGCTTAGAATTGAGGCGCCGAAGAGGTTTTGAACGTCACGGAACATATGAGATGTTCCAAGAGCTGAAATTGGGATTTCAGGCTCGTGCCCGCGTTGAGAGGTATGAGACCTCCAATAAGATTCTTGGCTTGTGAAGTAAGGGAGAAAATCTCAATTGTTGAGCATGTGCTCAGATTGTCTGAGTACTACAATTGCTTGAATCTAGTGGGAGTTGATCTTCCACATAAGATAGTGATTGACATAGTTCTCCAAAGTCGCTGCCACCAAGATACTGGAGCTTCGTGATGAACTATATCATACCAAGGATGCACAAGATGATCCCTGAGTTATTCGGGACGTTTGACACCGCGAAAGTAGAAATCAAGTAGGAGCATCAATTGTTGATGGTTAGTAAAACCACTAGTTTTGAGAAGGGCAAGGGCAAGAAGGGATACTTCACAAATGGCAAACCAGATGCTGCTCTAGTGAAGAAACCCAAGGTTGAACCCAAACCCGAGACTAAGTGCTTCTGTGATGAGGGTAACGGTCACTGAAGCGAAACCACGCAAGGTACTTGGTAGATAAGAAGACTGGTAAAGTCGATGAAAGTATATTGGATATATGTGATATTGATGTGTACCTTGATGGTACTCCTAGTAGCACCGGGGTATTAGATACCGGTTCAGTTGTTGAGTGTTAGTAACTCGAAATTATAGCTACGAATAAACAGATACTAGCAAGGGTGAGGTGACAATGTGTGTTGGAAGTAATTCCGAGGTTGATGTGATCAAACATCGCACGCTCCCTCTACCATCGGGATTAGTGTTGAACCTAAATAAATGTTATTTGGTGTTTGCGTTGAGCATGAACATTATTAGATTGTGTCTATTGCAATACAATTATTCATTTTAAGAGAATAATGGTTATTCTGTTTACTTGAATAAATACCTTCAATGGTTTATTGAATCTGATCATAGTGATACACATGTTCATAATATTGATGCCAAAAGATACAAATTAGTAATGATAGTACCACTTACTTGTGGCACTGCCACTTAAGTCATATTGGTATAAAACGCATGAAGAAGCTCCATGCTGATGGATCTTTGGACTCACTCCTTTTTGAATCGTTTGAGACATGCGAACCATGGCTATTGGTGTAAATGCATGAAGAAACTCCATGTAGATGGATTGTTAGGACTCACTTGATTTTGAATCACTTGAGACATGCAAATCATGCCACATAGGCAAGATGACTAAAGACCTCGTCTTACTGTGATGGGACAAGAAAGTACTCCCTTCGTTCTTAAATATAAGACCTTTTAGAGATTTCACTATATACTACATACGGATGTATGTAGTCATATTTTAGAGTGTAGATTCACTCATTTTACTCCGTATGTAGTCTATAATCAAATCTTTAAAAGGTCTTATATTTTGGAACGGAGGGAGTAACTTATTATAAATAATACATTTTGATGTATGTAGTCTAATGAGTGCTGAGGCACGTAGTGGATATTGTTATGTTCTTACTTCACTGATGATTTGAGTAGATACAGGAGTATTTGCATGATGAATCACAAGTGTGAAATATTGAAAAGTTCAAGCAATTTTAGAGTGAAGTTGAAGATCATCGCGACAAGAGGATAATATGTCTACGATATGATCGTGGTGGTAAATATATATCTGAGTTGTGAGTTTGGTAAACATTTAAGACAATGTGAAAAATGTTTCACAACTCATGCCACCTCGAACACCGTAGTGTGATGGTGTGTCCGAACGTCATAGTCGCGCCCTATTGGATATGGTGCATACTATGATGTCTCTTATCGAATTGCCACTGTCATTTTGGGGTTATGCATTGGAGACAACAACATTCACTTTAATAGGGCACCGCGTAGTTTCGTTAAGATGACACCGTATGAACTATGGTTTGGAGAAATCTCAGCTGTCTTTTCTTAAAAGTTTGGGCCTATGATGCTTATGTCAAAGGGCTTCAGCCTGATAAGATCGAACCCAAAGCGGATAAATGCATCTTCATAGGATACCCAAAATAGTTGGGTATACCTCCTATCTCTGATCTGAAAGCAAAGTGTTTGTTTCAGAAAATGGGTCCTTTCTCGAGAAAAGGTTTCTCTCGAAAGAATTGAGTGGGAAGATGGTCGAAACTTGATGAGGTTACTGAACCGTCGATTCAACCAATGAGTAGCACGACGTAGGAAGATGTTCCTATGGCGCCTACACTAGTTGAAGTAGAAAGCTGATGATGGTGATCATGAAGCTTCGGATCAAGTTACTACCAAAGCTCATAGGTCGACAAGGAAACGTACTGCTCTAGAGTAGTACGGTAATCCTGTCTTGGAGGTCATGTTGCTGGTCAAAAAATGAACCTACGAGCTATGGAGAAGCGATGGTGGGCCCGGATTCCGACGAATGGCTCAAGACCATGAAATCCAAGATAGGATCCATGAATGAAAACAAAGTGTGGACTTTGGAAGAACTACTTGATGGTCGTAAGGCTATTTGGTACAAATGGGTCTTTAAAAGGAAGACGGACAATGATGGTAAATGTCACCATTAAGAAAGCTCTACTTGTCGCAAAGATGTTTCCGACAAGTTCAAGGAGTTGACTGCGATGAGACTTTCTCACTCTTAGCGATGCTAAAAGTCTGTTGGAATTATGTTAGCAGTTGCTGCATTTTTCAATTATGAAATCTTGCAGATGGATGTCAAAACATTTCCTCGACGGTTTCCATGAGGAAAGGTTGGATGTGATACAATCAAAAGGTTTTGTCGATCCTAAGGATGCTAGCAAGTATGCAAGCTCCAGCGATCCTACTAAGGACTAGAGTAAGTATCTCAGAGTTGGAATATGCGCTTTGATGAGATGATCAAAGCTTTTTGATTTATACAAAGTTTATGAGAAACTTGTATTTCCAAGGAAGTGAGTGGGAGCACTATAGAATATTGATAAATATATGTAGTTGACATATTGTTGATCGGAAATAATGTAGAATTTCTAGAAAGCAAATAGGGTTGTTTGAAAAGTGTTTTTCAAAGGAAAACCTGGACTACGCTACTTGAAAATTGAGCATCAAGATCTATAGAGATAGATCAAGACGCTTGATAAAAATTTCAACAAAATGCATGCCTTGACAAGTTTTATAAGGAGTTCAAAATAGATCGACAAAGAAGGAGTTCTTGGCTGTGTTGTAAGGTGTGAATTTGAGTAAGACTCAAAGCTCGACCATGTCAAACGAAAGAGAAAGGATGAAGGTCGTCCCCTATGCATTGGCGTAGGCTCTATAGTAGGCTATGTTGTGTACCGCACCAGATGTGTTCCTTTCCATGAATCTGTCAAGGGGTACACAAGTGATCCAGGAATGGATTACTGGACAACGGTAAAAGTTATCCTTGGTAACTTCTGGACTAAGGAATTTTTCTCGATTATGGAGGTGATAAAAGAGTTCGTCGTACAGGGTTACGTCGATGCAAGCTTTGACACTAATCCGAATGACTATGAGTAGTAAACCGGATTCATATAGTGAAGCAGCCTGTGACAGCCCGAGGCCGATGCTCCAGAAGATTCCCCTTTTATTCTGTTGTCGCCGGGTTAATTAGTTGTTTATCGCATTCGTCATCGCATCATGCACATCATTCGCATTACATCGGCACTCCGTTGCCGTCAGTTTTCAAAACTTGCATTCGTAATTAGTTGCCCATTCTCTCCGTTTTTGTCGTTGACCGTTTTGAGTCCAACCACACATGCACGCGCCCGCGGCATCGTTAAATATTGTTTTTAAAAGTGTGTGTAAAACATTCTTGGATAGGGTTGAAACTTGGCATGTGGTCTTAATGTAGTGTAGATAGGTCGCCTGTCAATTTTCGTCGCAATCAGAGTTCGTTTGATACCCGTACCGTTTATTATATAGCGGCGTTATAACCGGTTTAATTGTTGGACATCCAGTGTTTTTAAAACTCTGTCACAGGCCGCACGATTTCCCTCTCATCCCTACATAGTCCAACTACACAACCCATTAGAGCCACCTGGCCACTTCCTCCATTCGTGGTCGTCGGATCGCGATCAGACGGACGAGGTCCACCCTACCATAGCCCAACCCTATGGTGGAGCTCTCTCACTCCACTAGGGTTTCCCACTAGCCATTTTCCAGACACCCCCCTAGAAAAAACCCCACCTCCTAGCACCACCTCCTCTTTCCCCACGTCCGCGCCACCAACCAAACATGTCCGGCGACCAAATCCACGAGCCACGCCCCATGACGGGAGCTCTCTCATGGAGCCGCTCGTCCCTGTGCCATCTCTCAGTTGTCGTGCGGGCGCACCCGAGGATCTCCTTGCCGGACCGCGCCTGACCTAGTCCCGCCCGTCGGAGCTCCCCGGCCCTGACCATGTTGGCCATGCCCTGCCTCCCCCAGTTCACGAGAGCCAGCCGAATCCCGCAGCGCAGCCTCCCCAACCTCGCCCGGTCACCGCGAGCGCTCGATCCGGTGTGGTCGAGGCACCTGCCTGCGCCCGAGATCTCGCCCCCATCGAAGGGCTTCCTGAGGCCGCCGACGACCAGCAGCGCATCTAGGCCAGAGCCATGCACCGTGCCTTTTCCTTCCTTTCGCCGCTATCTTCTTCCCTCACCTCCCCATCTCGTTTCATTTTCTTTCTTTCTTCAGGAAAGCTGAAGCCCCATTGCCGCCATGGCCTCAAGGTCCGGATCGCCGGCCCGGTACCCCATTGTAGCCACCGGAATCAGCCACCCTGACCATCTACGCCCCCCCCCCCAATCGCCTCTACCGCTCCTTGGCTACCGGAGCATCGCCCGTTGTCATGGCCGCCTCTGAATCGAGTGAGCATAGACTCTGCTTCGTTGTGTTTCGATCGTGCACACATTGACTGTGAGCCCGTTGGTTGATGGCAGCAACACCAACCAAGGTGAGCAGCATGCCCCTTACATTTTTCCTCCCCGTGTGTCCGTTGCAGGTTTGTAGCCACGGGTACGGAAGAAGAGGACCCGCCACCTCCTTAGTATTTGTAGCTAGCCCCTGGACCCTTATCACTAGAACAACCATAGCCGAGTTTGCTAGCTCAGCTCGAATCCCTCTAAGAGATCGTGCGTTCGAGTCCCGAGAGATGCATAGATTTGGCACATTTTCCCCCTCTCCAAAGGTTGAGCTTTGGCTTAGGTTTAAAAGATGTCTTGATGTTTTTTAGGAGCACATGTCCAGCCAAGCTGGCAAGTGCTGTTAGGTTGCTACTAGGGGATCGTGTGTTCGATTCCTCGCGGATGCATTGTTTTCTTGCATTTTTTTTATTCCCGCACCACATGATCAGCTTTTGTCGTTGGTTCACTTAGCATCGAGTCCATGTTCGTCCACACGCCAGTAGCCGGCCCAATTGGTGAGCGCTTTGGTTTGAATCTTGAAGGCTTAGGGATCAAATCCCCACGGTCTCCCCTTTTATTTTTACCTTGTGTATTATTATTTTTGCACACATGACGCATTCATGGCATAGTATTTATGTTGCACGTATCTCTTAGGCTGTAACTCCGTTGGAGATGAGCTATATATGTAAACCAATTAGAATGACATGTAGATTC
Organism: Hordeum vulgare subsp. vulgare; assembly: GCF_904849725.1. Lineage (NCBI taxonomy): Eukaryota > Viridiplantae > Streptophyta > Magnoliopsida > Poales > Poaceae > Hordeum > Hordeum vulgare. The sequence goes on from NC_058521.1 coordinate 208,218,204, forward strand.
ACACGCTCTACTTTATTTTGTCTTTTAACAATTATAAAATGTGTTTAGGACAGATCTGGACGGATTTTAAAATTAACACATGGGTCAGTTCAGAGATGTTATATGATGTTTCCTACCTCATTTAAAATGTCTAAATGGGTAGTTTATTTGTGATTCACCTCTTGCCATGTTAACAACATTTTAAAACCAATTAGAATGACATGTAGATTCACTCGCTCCACTTTATTTTGTCTTTTAACAAATATAAAATGTGTTTAGGACAGATCTGGACGGATTTTAAAATTAACACATGGGTCAGTTCAGAGATGTTATATGATGTTTCCTACCTCGTTTGAAATGCCTAGATGGGTAGTTTATTTGTGATTCACCTCTTGCCATGTTAACAACATTTTAAAATTGTCGTGTACCTAAATGGGAATGAACTAAATAATTCGTATGTGGAGTTTCGTTAATTTGCAACTCGTTGCATATTGATCTTCAATTAATGTGTAGTGTTTGATTGTTGTAAATTGTCATGCCTTGCCTTGCATTATTAAAATGGACATGCATCATATTAGGTTGTGCATCATATCGTGCTTTTGTGGTGGTTTTACCGTGTGTTGATTCTTGTTTCGAGTTTGCTTTGTCCCGATAGAGTTCCGCAAGCGTGTCGGAATGTGAGGATCCGTTCGACTACGTCGGTTCGTCGGCTTCACGGAGTCGTTCTTCTTCCAAGCGGGATCCCAGGCAAGATGATCATTTCCCTAGATACCATTACTAGCAATGCCATGCTAATTGTCTCGTTTCTTTCATTATGTCTCGCAACCTACCACCTGTTTTATAAGCCTCCCAACATTGCCATGAAAACCTTCAACTGTTCTTCAACCTAGCAAACCACTGATTGGCTATGTTATCGCTTGCTTAACCATGTGTTAGCGTTGCTAGTTGTAGGTGCAGTTGCTTCCATGTGTAACTTGGGTTCCTTGTTATATCACCATATTAATTTCCATTTAATTTAGTGCACCTATATACTTGGTAAAAGCTGGAAGGCTTGGCTTTCTATCCTGGTGTTTTGTTCCACCTTTGTCGCCTTAGTTTCGGTTATCGGTGTTATATTCCATAGTTGAGCACTCCTAACAGGATCGGGGTTGTTATGGGGACCCCCTTGATAATTCGTTTTAGTATAAAACTGGTCTCCCAAGGCCCAACTTTGGTACTACATTTGCCTAATAACTAATGAACCACATAGGGAGTAATTAACTTGAGGAAACTTAATCAACCCCCGAGCCAGTGCTCCTCATGAGTGTTTGTCCAAAAAGGGTAGACTACGGGGCCACCATGGGGCAACTCGAGGTTTGGTTTTACTCGTAGACTTTCCCATCCGATCGTGTCCTGAGAACGAGATATGCGGCTCCTATCGGGTTCGTCGACATGTCGGGCGGCCTTGCTGGATTAGTTTTACCTTTTATGAAATATCTTGTGCATCGGAATTCCGGTGATGCTTTGGGTAATCTCAGAGCTGAGGTTTTCAACTAAGGAATCCGAGGAGATCACGAGTTTCGTGATCGAGGCTTTTTATGCGGCTTGTGGTCATTTGTGATGGACTAGTTAGAGCACCCCTGCAGGGTTAAATCTTTCGGAAAGTCGTGCCCGCGGTTATGTGGCAACATGGAAACTTTGTTTAACATCCAGTTCTAGATAACTTGAAGTAACTTAATTAAAACTTGCCAACTGAGTGTGTAACCGTGACTGTCTCTTCTCGTGAGTTTTGTATCCGGAAGAGGACATGGCGGGGTTATGTCTGACGTAAGTAGGTGTTCAAGTTCATTCATTTGATCATCAGTAGTTCACGTTCGATTATGGTAGATCATCCCCTTCTTTTATTCTTGTACTCGTAAGTTAGCCACCTCAAATAAATGCTTAGTCACTTGTTGTAGCCTCACCACTTAACCATACCTCACCCATTAAGCTTTCCTAGTCTTGATACCTTTGGAAATGAGATTGCTAAGTCCCTGTGGCTCACAGATTACTAGAACACTAGTTGCAGGTACTGGTAAAGTGATATTATGACGTGAGCGTGATGATTGTGCTTTTGGAGTTTCCTATTCTTCTTCTTCATCGATCTAGGATGGGTGTCAGGCCGGCAGCCAGGGATAGCAAGGATGAACGTCGTTCTTTTGTCGTTTATTTTCGTCCGTAGTCGGACCCTGCTCTTCTTCATGATGATTGATTATGTTGTTGTATTAATGTGACTCTGATGTAGCTTGTGGCGAGTGTAAGCCAATTCCTTATACTCATCTTTTCAGTACATGTACTTGTAACAATATCCATTCTTGCGAAACGACGAGATGCGTTTCTATCCCTCTTGAGGCCCTCGCACCAAAATGAGGATAGGATCGCATCTTGGGCATTACACAGCCAGTTGGAATTGTTCCAAGTGGAGCGTAGTAGAAACATCTACAGTATGACATAGAGATTTGTAAAGTATGCACGGGTCTGAATATTTGAAACCCATTGACTAAAAACCTCTCTCACAAGCAATACATGATCAACCCCCTGAACTGTATGGGTGTTAGATTCATTGTAATCCCATAGTGATGTGAACTAGATTATTGACTCTAGTGCAAGTGGGCGACTGTTGGAAATATGCCCTAGAGGCAATAATAAATTGGTTATTATTATATTTCCTTGTTCACGATAACCATTTATTATCCATGCTAGAATTGTATTGATTTGAAACTCAAATACATGTGTGGATACATAGACAACACACTGTCCCTAGTGAGCCTCTAGTTGACTAGCTCGTTGATCAAAGATGGTCAAGGTTTCCTGGTCATAGACAAGTGTTGTCACTTGATAACGGGATCACATCATTAGGAGATTGATGTGATGGACAAGACCCAAACTATGAACATAGCATATGATCGTGTGAGTTTATTGCTACTGTTTTCTGCATGTCAATGTATCCGTTCCTATGAGCATGAGTGTTGGAAATATGCCCTAGAGGCAATGATAAAATAGTTATTATTATATTTCCTGTTTCAAGGTAATCGTTTATTATCCATGTTATAATTGTATTGAATGAAAGCATAGATACATGTGTGGATATATAGACAAAACAATGTCCCTAGTAAGCCTCTAGTTGACTAGCCAGTTGATCAAGGATGGTTAAGGTTTTCTGACCATTTGCAAGTGTTGTCACTTAATAACTGGATCACATCATTAGGAGAATGATGTGATGGACAAGACCCAAACTATGAACGTAGCATGTGATCGTGTCATTTTGTTGCTATTGTTTTCTACGTATCAAGTATTCATTCCTATGACCATGAGATCATGTAACTCACTAACACCGGAGGAATACCTTGTGTGTATCAAACATCGCAACGTTACTGGGTGACTATAAAGGTGCTCTACAAGTATCTCTAAATGTGTCCGTTGAGTTAGCATGGATCAAGACTCGGATTTGTCACTCCGTGTGATGGAGAGGTATCTCGGGGCCCACTCGGCAATACAACATCACATATAAGCCTTGCAAGCAATGTGACTCAAGTGTTAGTCAGGAGATCTTGTATTATAGAACGAGTAAAGAGACTTGCCGGTAACGAGATTGAAATAGGTATAGAGATACCGACGATCAAATCTCGGGCAAGTAACATACCGAAGAACAAAGAGAATGTTATATGGGATTACATGAATCCTTGGCACAGAGGTTCAACCGATCAGATTTTCGTAGAATATGTAGGATCCAATATAGACATCGAGGTCCCACTATTGGATTTTGACTGGGAAGTGTCTCGGGTCATGTGCGCATAGTTCTCGAACCCGCAGGGTGTGCACACTTAAGGTTCGGTGACGTTTCGGTATAGTTGAGTTATAGGTGTTGGTGACCGAAGGTTGTTCGGAGACCCGGATGAGATCAAAGATGCCATGAGGGTTTCCGGAATGGTCCGGCAACGAATATTGATATATAGGATGGTTTCATTTGGTTACCGCAAAGATTTCGGGCATTACCAGCAGTGTGCCAGGAGTGACGAATGGGTTTCAGGTTTTCACCGGGAGGGGCCCACCCACCCGGGAGTGAGCCCAATAGTCCTAGGATGGCGCACCAGCCCTTAGTGGGCTGGTGAGGCCAGCCCAAGTGGTCTATGGCGCTAGAAGAGAAAAAAAAAGAGGGAGGTGGGAAAGGAGAGGAGGACCCCTCCTTCCCCAAACCGAATTGGAGTTGGACACCTCCTCTCCACTTCGGCCAACGCCCTAGGGGCTCCCTTGAGCCCCAAGGCTAGCCCCTCCCCTCCTCCTTTATATACTAGAGGTTTTAGGGTTTTTGAGACACAATTTTGCCACGTGCAACTCAAACCTATACCTCGTAGTTCTTCCTCTAGATCAGTTTTCTGCGGAGCTCAGGTGGAGCCCTGCAGGAATAGATCATCACCATCACCAGCACGCCGTCACGCTGCCGGAGAACTCATCTACTTCCCCGTCTCTCTTGCTGGGTCAAGAAGGCGGAGATCGTCATCGAGATGTCTGTGTGCTGAACGCGGAGGTGCCGTCCGTTCGGCGCTAGATCGGAACGGATCGTGGGACGGATCGCGAGACGGTTCGTGGGACGGATCGTGAAGACGTACCAATACATCAACCGCATTTCTTAACGCTTCCTACTGAGTGATCTACATGGGTATGTGCATCTGATCACCCTCTCATAGATAAACATCACCATGATAGGTCTTCGTGTGCATAGGAATTTTTTAGTTTCCCATGCAATGTTCCGCAACAGTGGCATCATGAGCTAGGTTCATGCGTAGATGTAATCTCAAGTAGAACACAGAAGTTTTTTTGGGTGTTGATGTTCGATTTGCAGCCCTCCTTAGACTTTTTTCGATTCGACGGTATTGTTGGATTGAACCGGCCCGGACCAACATTACTCGTACGCTTACGAGAGACCGGTTTCATCGACTAACATGCAACTTGTTGAATAAAGATGACTGGCGGGTGTCTGTTTCTTCAACTTTAGTTGAATTGGATTTGAATGAGGCGGTCCTTGGAGAGAGGTTAAGTAGCAATTTGCACATCTCCATTGTGGTTTTGCGTAAGTAAGATGCGATCATACTAGATACCCATAGCAGCCACGTAAAACATGCAACAACAAATTAGAGGACGTCTAAATTGTTTTTGCAGGGTATGCTTGTGATGTGATATGGCCAAAAGACATGATGTGATATATTGGATGTATGAGATGATCATGTTGTAATAGTTAATACCGACTTGCACGTTGATGCTATGGCAACCGGCAGGAGCCACAGGGTTGTCTTTAAACTAACGTTTGTGTTTGCAGATGCGTTTACTATATTGCTAGGTTGTAGCTTTAGTAGTAATAGCATAGATAGCACGACAACCTGATGACGGCATGATGATGGAGATCATGGTGTGGCGTCGGTGACGATGAAGATCATGTCGGTGCTTTGGTGATGGAGATCAAGAAGCACAAGATCATGGCCATATCATGTCACTTATGAATTGCATGTGATGTTAATCCTTTTATGCACCTTATCTTTCTTAGAACGATGGTAGCATTATAAGGTGATCCCTCACTAAAATTTCAAGATAAAATTGTGTTCTCCCTGACTGTGCACCATTGCGACAGTTCATCGTTTCGAGACACCACGTGATGATCGGGTGTTATAGACTCAACGTTCACATACAACGGGTGCAAAACAGTTGCACACGCGGAACACTCGGGTTAAACTTGACGAGCCTAGCATGTGAAGATATGGCCTCGTAACACGAGAGACCGAAAGGTCGAGCATGAATCGTATAGTTGGTATGATTAGCATAGAGATGTTTACCACTAAAACTACGCTCAACTCACGTGATGATCGGATTTGAGTTAGTGAATTTGGATCATGCCACACTCAAGTAACTAGAGGGATGTCTATTTGAGTGGGAGTTTATTAGTAATTTGATTAGTTAAACTCTAATTATCTTGAACATAGTCTAAGTCCACTTTGCAATATTTTATGTTGTAGATCAATGGCTCACGCAGTAGCAACCCTGAACTTCAATACGTTCCTAGAGAAAGCTAAGCTAAAAGATGATGGTAGCAACTTTGTAGACTGGGCTCGTAATCTTAGGCTCATCCTACAAGCTGGGAAAAAGAATTATGTCCTTGATGCTGCGGTAGGAGATGAACCACCTGCTATGTCTGACCAAGATGTTTTGAACTCTTGGCAATCACGTAAGGAGGACTAGTCAGTAGTTCAATGTGCAGTCTTGTATGGCTTGGAACCGGGACTTCAACGACGCTTTGAATGTCATGGAGCATATGAGATGTTCCAGGAGTTGAAGTTTATCTTTCAGAAGAACGCCCGGATCGAGAGGTATGAGACCTTCGATAAATTCTATGCTTGCAAGATGGAGGAGAATACGTCTGTCAGTGAACATGTGCTCAAAATGTTTGGGTACTCAAACCGTCTAGCTGAGCTGGGGATTGAACTCCCGCAAAAGGCTATCACTGATAGAATTCTTCAATCACTGCCACCTAGCTACAAGAGCTTTGTGTTGAACTATAACATGCAAGGGATGAACAAGTCACCCGGTGAGTTATTCGCGATGCTGAAAGTCGCAGAGTCAAAACTCCGGAAAGAGCATCAAGTGTTAATGGTTAATAAGACCATTGGTTTCAAGAGAAACGGCAAAGGCAAGAAGGGTAACTCCAAGAAGAGCGGCAAGACTGTTGCCAATCCGACAAAGAAACCCAAGGCTGGACCTAAGCCGGAAACAGAGTGCTATTGTTGCAAGGGGATGGGTCACTGGAAGCGCAACTGCCCCAAGTATTTGTCTAATAAGAAGGCGGCCAACGCCAAACCAGGTATATGTGATATACATGTTATTGATGTGTACTTAACCAGCTCTCGAGTTGTGCCTGGGTATTTGATACCGGTTCTGTTGCTCATATTTGCAACTCGAAGCAGGGATTGCGGAATAAACGAAGGCTGGCGAAGGATGAAGTAGCGATGCGCGTGGGAAATGGTTCCAAGGTTGATGCAATCGCTGTCGGCACAGTGTCACTTTCGTTACCATCAGGATTAGTTATGAACTTAAATAATTGTTATTTAGTGCTTGCGTTAAGCATGAACATTATATCTGGATCTTGTTTATTGCAAGACAGTTACTCATTTAAGTCAGAGAATAATGGTTGTTCTATTTTTATGAGTAATATCTTTTATGGTCATGCACCCAATGTGAGGGGTTTGTTCATATTGAATCTTGGTTGTGATGACACACATATACATAACATTGAGACAAAAAGATGTAGAGTTAACAATGATAGCGCCACGTTTTTTTGGCACTGCCGCTTAGGTCATATTGGTGTAAAGCGCATGAAGAAACTCCATGCTGATGGGCTTTTGGGGTCACTCTATTTTGAATCACTTGACACGTGCGAACCATGCCTCATGGGCAAGATGACTAAGACTCCGTTCTCCGGAACAATGGAGCATGCAAGTGACTTGTTGGAGATCATACTACTGATGTGTGCGGTCCGATGAGTGTGGAGGCGCGCGACAGATATCGTTATTTTCTCACCTTCACTGATGATTTGAGTAGGTATGGATATATCTACTTGATAAAGCACAAGTCTGAAACGTTTGAAAAGTTCAAGCAATTTTAGGGTGAAGTTGAAAATCATCGTAACAAGAAGATCAAGTTCCTACGATCTGATCGGGGGGTGAATATCTGAGTTTCGAGTTTGGTGCTCACTTAAGACAATGTGGAATCGTTTCACAATTGACACCGCCTGGAGCACCACAGCCTAATGGTGTGTTCGAAGGTCGTAATCGTACTTTGTTAGATATGGTGCGATCTATGATGTCTCTTACCGTCGTTATCATTTTGGGGTTATGCATTAGAGACAGCTGCATTCACTTTAAACAGGGCACCATCAAAATCCGTTGAGATGACACCATATGAGCTATGGCATGGCAAGAGGCCAAAGTTGTCGTTTCTTAAAGTTTGGGGATGTGATGCTTATGTCAAAAAGCTTCAGCCTAAAAGCTGGAACCCAAAGCGGGAAAGTGCGTCTTCATAGGTTACCCAAAAGAGACAGTTAGGTACACGTTCTATCTCAGATCCGAGGGCAAAGTGTTTGTTGCTAAGAACGGAGCTTTTCTTGAGAAGTAGTTTCTCTCAAAAGAATTGAGTGGGAGGAAGATAGAACTTGATGAGGTTGTAGAACCTCTGCTCCCTCTAGATGGTGCCGCGGGGCAGGGGAAACCCCCTATCGAGGCAACACCGGTTGAGGACGAAGCTAATGATGATGATCATGAAGCTTCGGATCAAGTTACTGTCGGACCTCGCAGGTCGACAAGATCACGTACTGCTCCTGAATGGTACGGTAATCCTGTCTTATCTATCATGTTGTTAGACAACAATGAGCGTGTGAATTATGAAGAAGTAATGGTGGGCCCGGATTCCAACAAATGGCTAGAAGCCATGAAGTCCGAGATAGGATCTATGTATGAAAACAAAGTGTGGACTTTGGAAGTATTACCTCAGGGTCGCAAGGCTATTCAGAACAAATGGATCTTTAAGAATAATACGGACGCAGACGGTAATGTGACCGTTTATAAAGCTCGACTTGTGGCAAAGGGTTTTTAACAAGTTCAAGGAGTTGACTACGATGAGACGTTCTCACCCGTAGCGATGCTTAAGCCCGTCCGAATCATGTTAGCAATAGCTGCATTTTTCGATTATGAAATCTGGCAGATGGATGTCAAAACGGCATTCCTTAATGGTTTTCTTAAGGAAGAGTTGTATATGATGCAACCCGAAGGTTTTGTTGATCCAAAGAATGCTAACAAAGTATGCAAGCTCCAGCGATCCATTTATGGACTGGTGCAAGCATCTCGGAGTTGGAATAAGCGCTTTGATGAGGTGATCAAAGCATTTGGGTTTATACAAGTTGTTGCAGAATCTTGTATTTACAAGAAAGTGAGTGGGAGCTCTGTAGCGTTTCTAATATTATATGTGGATGACATATTGCTGATTGGAAACAATGTGGAGTTTTTAGAGAGCGTAAAAGATTACTTGAACAAATTTTTTTCAATGAAAGACCTAGGAGAAGCTGCTTACATATTAGGCATTAAGATCTATAGGGATAGATCGAGGCACCTACTAGGACTTTCACAAAGCACATACCTTGATAAAGTTTTGAAGAAGTTCAAAATGGAGCAGTCCAAGAAGGAGTTTTGCCAGTGTTACAAGGTATAAAGTTGAGTAAGACTCAGTGTCCAGTAACTGCGGAAGATAGAGAAAAGATGAGTACCGTCCCCTATGCTTCAGCCATAGGGTCTATCATGTATGCAATGCTGTGCACAAGACCGGCGTCAGCCTAGCCATAAGTATGGCAGGCAGGTTTCAAAGTAATCCAGGAGTGGATCACTGGACGGCGGTCAAGAATATTCTGAAGTACCTGAAAAGGACTAAGGAAATTTTCTCGTTTATGGAGGTGACGAAGAGCTCGTCGTAAAGGGTTACATCGATGCAAGCTTTGACACTGATCCGGATGACTCTAAGTCTCAAACCGGATACATATTTATTCTTAATGGGGGTGCGGTAAGCTGGTGCAGTTCCAAGCAAAGCATCGTAGCGGATTCTACATGTGAAGCGGAGTACATGGCTGCCTCGGAGGCAACTAAGGAGGGTGTCTGGATGAAGCAGTTCATGATGGATCTTGGAGTTGTGCCAGGCGCACTAAATCCAATAACTCTGTTTTGTGACAAAACTGGTGCCATTGCTTTAGCAAAGGAACCGAGGTTTCACAAGAAGACCACACACATCAAACGGCGCTTCAACCTCATCCGTGACTACATCGAAGGAGAGGACGTGAATATTTGCAAAGTGCACATGGATCTGAATGTTGCAGATCCGCTCACTAAACCTCTTCCACGAGCGAAGCATGATCCGCTGACTAAACCTCTTCCACGAATGGATCTGAATGTTAGATTCATTCCAATGTAAATCGCATAGCGATGTGAGACTAGATTACTGAGTCTAGTGCAAGTGGGACACTGTTGGAAATATGCCCTAGAGGCAATGATAAAAAAGTTATTATTATATTTCCTGTTTCAAGATAATCGTTTATTATCCATGCTATAATTGTATTGAATGAAAGCATAGATACATGTGTGGATATATAGACAAAACAATGTCCATAGTAAGCCTCTAGTTGACTAGCCAGTTGATCAAGGATGGTTAAGGTTTTCTGACCATATGCAAGTGTTGTCACTTGATAACTGGATCACATCATTAGGAGAATGATGTGATGGACAAGACCCAAACTATGAATGTAGCATGTGATCGTGTCATTTTGTTGCTATTGTTTTCTGCGTGTCAAGTATTCATTCCTATGACCATGAGATCATGTAACTCACTGACACCGGAGGAATACCTTGTGTGCATCAAACATCGCAACGTTACTGGGTGAATATAAAGGTGCTCTACAGGTATCTCCGAAGGTGTCTGTTGAGTTAGCATGGATCAAGACTGGGATTTGTCACTCCGTGTGACAGAGAGGTATCTCGGGGCCCACTCGGTAATACAACATCACATATAAGCCTTGCAAGCAATGTGACTCAAGTGTTAGTCAGGAGATCTTGTATTATAGAACGAGTAAAGAGACTTGCCGGTAACGAGATTGAAATAGGTATAGAGATACCGACGATCAAATCTCGGGCAAGTAACATACCGAAGAACAAAGAGAATGTTATACGGGATTACATGAATCCTTGGCACAGAGGTTCAACCGATCAGATTTTCATAGAATATGTAGGATCCAATATAGACATCGAGGTCCCGCTATTGGATTTTGTCCGGGAAGTGTCTCGGGTCATGTGTGCATAGTTCTCGAACCCGCAGGGTGTGCACACTTAAGGTTCAGTGACGTTTCGGTATAGTTGAGTTATAGGTGTTGGTGACCGAAGTTTGTTCGGAGTCCTGGATGAGACCACAGACGTCACGAGGGTTTCCGGAATGGTCCAGAAACGAATATTGATATATAGGATGGTTTCATTTGGTCACCGGAAAGATTTCGGGCATTACCGGCAGTGTACCGGGAGTGACGAATGGGTTCCGGGTTTCCACCGGGAAGGGCCCACCCACCCGGGAGTGAGCCCAATAGTCCTAGGGTGGCGCACCAGCCCTTAGTGGGCTGGTGAGGCCAGCCCAAGTGGGCTATGGCGCTAGAAGAGAAAACCAGAAAAAAAAAAGAAAAAAAGATGGTGGTGGGAAGGGAGAGGAAGACTCCTCCTTCCCCAAACCGAATTGGAGTTGGAGTCTTCCTCTCCACTTAGAACGGCGCCCTAGGGGCTCCCTTGATCCCCAAGGCTAGCCCCTCCCCTTCTCCTATGTATACTAGAGGTTTTACGGTTTTTGAGACACAACTTTGCCATGTGCAACTCAAACCTATACCTCGTAGTTCTTCCTCTAGATCAGTTTTCTACAGAGCTCGGGCGGAGCCCTGTAGGAATAGATCATCACCATCACTAGCACGCCGTCATGCTGCCGGCGAACTCATCTACTTCCCCATCTCTCTTGTTGGCTCAAGAAGGCGGAGATCGTCATTGAGCTGTATGTGTGCTGAACGCGGAGGTGCCGTCCGTTCGGCACTAGATCGGAACGGATCGTGGGACGGACTGCGAGACGGTTCGTGGGACGGATCGTGAAGACGGACCACTACATCAACCATGTTTCTTAACGCTTCCCGTTGAGCGATCTACAAGGATATGTGGATCCGATCTCCCTCTCGTAGATGAACATCACCATGATAGGTCTTCGTGTGCGTAGGAATTTTTTTGTTTTCCATGCAACGTTCCCCAACAATGAGATCATGCAATTCCTGGACACCGGGGGAATACCTTGTGTGTATCAAACGTTGCAACCTAACTGGGTGACTATAAAGGTGCTCTATAGGTATCTCCGAAGGTGTGTGTTGGGTTGGCGTGAATCGAGACTAGGATTTGTCAATCTCTATGACGGAGAGGTATCTCTGGGCCCACTCGGTAATACAACATCACAATAAGCCTTGCAAGCAATGTGACTAAGGAGCTAGTCACGTGATCTTGTGTTATGGAATGAGTAAAGAGACTTACCGGTAATGAGATTGAACTAGGTATAGAGATACCGACGATCGAATCTCGGGCAAGTAACATACCGAAGGACAAAGGGAACGACATACATGATTAACTGAATCCTTGACATAGAGGTTCAATCGATAAAGATCTTCGTAGAATATGTAGGAGCCAATATGAGCATCCAGGTCCCGCTATTGGTTATTGACTGGAGAGTGTCTCAGGTCATGTTTGCATAGTTCTCGAACCTGCAGGGTCTGCACACTTAAGGTTCAGTGACGATATAAGTATAGTTGAGTTGTTATGTTGGTGACTGAAGGTTGTTCGGAGTTCCGGATGAGATCACATACATGACGAGGTGCTCCGGACTAAAGATTGATATATGGGATAATAGTGTTTGTTCTCCGGAATGGTTTAAGAATTCACGGAAAGGGTTTTCGGATGTTTCCTGAAATGTTTGGGTACGGGAATACCTTTATTTGGGCCAAGGGGTAAAGCCCACGAGGCTTTAGGAAGGTGCAAAAGGAACTTTGCGAAGGCCACAGACCAGACGCTAGGGACCCTAGCGTTTGGTCGGGGAGTCTGAGGAGGACTCTTGCCTTGCATGCCAAACCGACTTTGAGGAGGCTCTTTCTCCAAGAAACGATCCCAGGGCTCAACATATAAATAGAGGGGCAGAACTAGCACCTCGGACACATCAAGATTGCCCCAAGCCGTGTGCCGGCAACCCCGCCCCTCTAATTCATCCTCCGTCATAGTTTCCGTTGTGCTTGGCGTAGCCCTGCATAAATAGTTTCACCACCATCGACACCACACCGTCGTGGTGCCGGAACTCATTTACTACTTCGCCCCTCTTGCTCGATCAAGAAGGCGAGGACGTCATCGATCTGTACGTGTGCTGAACGCGGAGGTGTTGTACGTTTGGCACTAGATCGGGATGGATTGTGATGGGATCGTCGGACGAATCGTGATGGGATCGCGGGACATACTACAATTTGGATCGCGAAGATGTTCGACTAGATCAACCGCGTTATATACGCTTCCACTAAGCGATCGACAAGTGTATGTGGATCTGAACTCTCCTCTCGTAGATGATCATCACTGTGGATAGGTCTTGCGTGTGTGTTGGAAAATTTTTGTTTCTCATGCAACATTCCCCAACTCAGCTGACGCCGGCGGTGACTCACCTCCTCCGCGTGCATTCGCGCCGACCGCGACACGACCGGCACCGGATCCTCTCCGGATTCAAATGTGAGTGGTGGGGGAGGGTGACATCGGGGTACGACAGCGGGACGCGGTGCTCCCAGTGCCACCATGATTGGTGCACCGGGACGCTGACACGCTCGCGAGGCCGGCAAGGAGATCATGCGGGGGTAGACGGGGACCTTGCCCTTGTTTTGGAAGGAGCCGGCCATGGCTGCTGGCTAGGGTTTGATCGCCGACGAGGTGACGAGATGGAGAGGAGGGGTTCTAAAAGCACATGAGGCCGAACCCCACCGCACGTTCAGATTAAAAAAGGTCGACCGCGGTTGCTGACCGTGGGCCCGTGAAGGGTGGTCGTCATAAATTAAGTTGACTGTGGGTGGCTGGGGTGGACAACGAGAGGGCGCGCTCGTCCGCTTCGCGTCCACACCGACTCATTTCAATCTCAAATTTAGATCCAAAATGGATCAGCGCGGATGCAAAACGGACGCGTTTTGAATTGATCCGTGCGTTGGACAATCGCTTTTGTCCACGCGGATTCAAACGAAGGGCCGCGGACGAAATGGGTTGCGGGCTCTCATCTATACTACTAATAAAAGATCAAATGAGAACTTCTCTAAGTACACACAGCTATTACACCCACAAAAAACAAACACCAATCACCACCACACAATTAGTCAACAAATTGCAATCTAACGGCCTTCCACCATCCTTTGGTGAATACGGTGTGCAGTTACCAAATTCACCAAAGGTTGACCGTGCTCCACCTCCTCCTACAGCGAACAAACAAAAATAGATCCAACTGTTCCACCTCCCCGCAAAAAAAACGAGCCAATCAACTACAGAAATTTAGCCACAATTAACGGCAACTAACACGTCCACATCACACCATACGCCGCAGCCACCCGCCCTGTCCTGCACCATCGCCGTCGCCTCCGCCTCCGCCCCCGCCTCCCCCTCACCGTCCGCCTCCGCCTCCCCCTCCCCCTCCCCCTGCGCCTACGCCTCCGCCTCTGTCGCCGTCGCGAACTGTTGCCGCGAGCAGCGTCGCCATCGCCAACTGTTCCCGCGAGCAGCCTGGAGTCCATCCGCCACGTAGACAACGGGGACGCCAGGCGAAGAATCGCGGCTGCAGATTCAAAAAGGAAGCACAGGTGCACAGTTTGAGTTCTCTTGCATTTTTTGAGATTACAGAAAAACAAGTATACCAGATCGTAAAGCTTTCCAGAGCTGAAGCACACTACTCATGTTTTTATAATCAGTTCAAAATAATTTCCGGTATATTTGGTCGTCAAGCAAGAAAACCCCAGGATAAGTCTCAGAATTTACTCTTTGGCGGCAATGTAGCCTAGGATAGTTTCAAAAGTAGCTGTGTGAGCTTATCCTTCGTTTCATTATTCAGCTTGCATGTACCCTCCATAAAAATTACACCAGTTTGAACAAGCAGAAGGTCTGGTGAAATATAGACATCATTCATTTAATCATTTTACAGGTTACTATCCTAAGTTCTAACAATCATTTATCATGACAAGCCCCAGACACAAATAAAGGCTTTGGGGTGGGATAAGTCTAAGCATTCAGCATGTACCTTATCCCGGCTTTGTTCTTTTCTTATATAGCAATGTAGCCTAGGATAGTTTCAAAAGTAGCTGTGTGAGCCAAATCCACTTGCACTTTTGGGCAAGAATCGCACACAAGAACATCTCTTTGGCAACTCATATGGATCTCTGAGGGGGCTTCCCTACAAAACATAACTATTCTCCAAAAGCTAGGATTAGTCAGATTAAACCAAACAGCTAGCCAAGGCTAGCACAACAAAGCCGGGATAAGTTACTTGGGATATAGCCCAGCTTAGCTAAGAGCTAAATGTATCCTTCATTTCATTATTCAGCTTGCATGTACCCTCCATAAAAATTACACCAGTTTGAACAAGCAGAAGGTCTAGTGAAATATAGACAACATTCTTTTAATCATTTTACAGGTTACTATCCTAAGTTCTAACAATCATTTATCATGACAAAGCCCCAGACACAAATAAAGGCTTTGGGGTGGGATAAGTCTCAGCATTCAGCATGTACCTTTGTCATTCTTTTAACCATGCTCTATTAAGTGATACCACACATGGCATTTCGAATTGGATAAGTCTCAGCATTCAGCATGTACCTTTGTCAATGTCGACATCATCAAATACTGCAATAGGACTTTTGCCACCAAGTTCCAATGTAACAGGCTGTCAAGAAAAGATGCAACACAAAAGGTGAGAATGGTGTGCTATCAGGAGGGCGTTCGAAGTATCTTGGTAAATATTCTAAAAATCTAAAGGAGGAAAAACAACAGATGCTTGGTGATAAATTACTATACAAAGATTTTTAAAAATAGAAACATGTGGAACAAACCTTGACTGTAGGAACATTTTATACCCGTCTGAAAAAAATCAGAAATTATTTTACTATAATGCCATGAAACCAGATATAAATTACATCAATCTAAACTGCGGGAACCCTTCAATCTGTAAGTGCAAGTTTCTTTGGACTGAACAACGGCGGCTTAGAAACAAACAGTAAGTGCAATGTCTATACTAGCATCAGTTCAATCTCGACGCAAGTTCAAAGTAGCATGCACATCGGTTTAAAAAAAAGTAGCATGCACAGCCAATCAGGTAGTCTGCAAGCTAACCAGCGTGCGTACCATGGACGCGTACCATTTGCTCAATGGAGTTGCAACGTGACGCGAGTAATTTCAAATGCAATTACTGGGTTGATGTTCCATACTGATAAACACCTTATGATCTACTTCTACTAGCAGGGACCAAGCTAGAAAAAAAGCTTGATGGGATCATCTTCCATAAATCAACAGTAATTAGTACTAAGTTAATGAAGGATTTATTAATTTGATTGGGGTCAATCAACAGTAATTAGTACTAAGTTGTAAGCACGTAAACTTACCTAGCGTTGGCAGCAGGACCGTGAGAGCGGCAACGCCGGCGATCTTGATGGGCATGCCAGTGACCACCATGTCTTTTATGGTGATGTAGTCGTTGCTGAACCACTCCACAACCTGGGCGGAGAGAGAGAACAAAGATCAACTACTCGCTTCAACCCATAAATAAAAGAAGAACCAAATAGAATTCAAAAGTTAAGTATGGGTGCTACTAGAGTTGACTACTATATAGTGCCAAAACAAACAACTAATGAGACAACACTCCACACCACCAACTTACCAGTTAGGACCAAGTGGCACTACAAGCTCCATACATCCATCAATCGATATTCTCGCCCTCCACAAGATCAAACTTCGTGATAGCTGAGGGTCCATGCAACTTCCTGGGCACACACACACACACACACACACACAAAGAGAGCATGATTAACTGGTGTCATCAACCCACATAACAAAATAGAGACTTCAAATATTAAGTATAAGTGCTACTGACGCAGACTTCTACAAGTTTGGATAGGAGCTATCTAGCACATGCAATATATAGCAAGAACAAGCAGACCTTACAAGTTAATAGTGTTGTCAAACACATCGTCCATGCCATAAAGATCAAGTAATCGTTATAGCTCAGATATTGATATTGATATCTACTACTGTTTAGGTACCATAGTTTGTTTTCTCTTATTAGGACTTCTACTCATGTATAAAAGGATAGGTGAACAATTGAGATTAACTTCAGAAAATAGAAAGATCTCTTCTATTTCTTGAGTCAATGCATCATAAGTGCAAGCACACATGACTTCAGAAAATAGTAGGACCGTGAGAGCGGCAATGCCGATGATCTTGATGGGCATGCCGGTGACCACCATGTCCTTTATTGTAGCGACCCGACTCAAGACGAGTCAAGCCTCTGGTGTTTCCGTACCATCCCAAGATCATGCTGGTACACACTCAGTACATAATGTATATATTCAAGAGTTCAATCACACAGCTTTATTAATCGAAATCTCATGAAGAGTACTTTATTACAATAAAGGATTACAATAAAGTGGCTGAAGGCCATCTCATGATATATCTAACGAAGACTACCGGAAGCATCAGGTAGACGAGTCCATCCGACTCCAAGGGCATGTCGCTGAGCGTAGATCGTAGCCTCACTCCTGGTCGGAAAAGTACTCTGCAACATGATACGTTGCAGCCGTGTAGGTCAGCATATTGAATATGCCGGCAAGTCATCAAAGAGAGGAGTAAAAAAATCAACTATCTCTACATGCATATTTGGCCAGTGGGGCTAAGTTTTGCATAAAGCCAGTTTTATCCTACAACAAGAGGGGTTGGAAGCAAAATATTACTACATTGTTTGTTGTTAACGAGATGGTTCCGCCAATCAATTCTCGTACCCGAATAGTTGTTAACACCCACATCATTATTAAGTTGTGTCGAGAGTTCAGGGGAATTTCAATGCCTTCGGCTCAAGTTGTCCATGACCGTGGACACGGCTAATCGATTAGGTTGGGCACTCTGCAGAGTTTTGCACACGTTCCCCACAAGATTTGATCGCCTCCGGGTTTGTCCTCGCACTTCAGGGTGTTTGAAGACCGGATGATCAAAACATGGTCTTTCAACGGGTCCCTCTGAATCCCTGTCGGTGCCCATCCATTCCTACCGTTCTTCTACATCGGCTAGCACCGCCTGTCCAGAGTCGCCGTGTTGTCCAACCAAGCCAGAGCCCATAATGACTTGTGGCTGTGCAGGTAAGCCTTGAGTCTTGAAGTCTTCGTCCGTCTCTTCGAGCCTGGGTGAAGCTTTCCACAAGATGTCATGGTCGTCCCCAGCATCCCGGGCATCCACTGGGTTCTCCGGGGAGCCGATCAACCGTCCTTCACCCAGAGTTGCCTTGCGTCCGAGGTCTTGAAAATCTTGTCTTAGCCGGTCTTGATTATTTAATCAACCTCGCATCACTCGTGATATACACTCAACCGAAAACCCGTCTACTCAAGCATAGCATTAAGAAATTGTCGTCCCGGGGCCAAGTATTGGGGTTGTTGTGTCCCTACCACATGATAATACAACTTATACTAAAGTTTCCAAGTACCTAGGTAGCATGCAATTGGGCAAAGAAAGGTGAACTACCATGCATCGAAAACATAGGAAAATAACATGATCAAAATGACTTGCCTTGATGATAGTTGTCTTGCTCGAGCGCTTCTAAGTAACACGCTTCGCACTCCGGATGATCTACCGATACAAACACAAAACACACCATAAGCACTTCAATCAAGCAACAAGTAAAAATAACATCACAAGTAAGGATTTGCTAAAGCCTAAGTAAAAGAATTCATCACGCGTCGTTATGGCAGAAACTTGTTTCTGTTAAAAACACCAGTAAAAAATACTTTAAATTTTTTGAAACTTCTACCACAGTAAGATTTAATCACTAGGAAGCAGTAGCAAAAAGAATGAACTCAAAATCATTTTTTAAAATCCTGGAATAGGCAAAACAAGGTTTAAACTAAATCTGATCTAACTTATATTTGAAAATTTCAAACATAGACAAATTATATGTTTTTAGAAACTACAGAAAAATTGGAGTCTACTGGAGCAAGAATCAATATCATTGGACTTCGGGATCAAAAGTTATGGCCAAAACAAAACAGAAACTTTTCTGTTTTTGCAATTAGACAGAAAAAAATGAAGCTAACTAGCTAACTAACAGGGGGTATACGTGGCGCGCTACGATAGGCTGCGCGGTTGTTTGTTGCAAACGTTAGGAGCAAACGGCCTAGTTCTAACCGAAACTACTGGCTAAAGAATAAGTGAAATAAAACTGACGGTTTTCTAAATTAAACCGAAAGGGTATTCTAGGAACTAATCTACACCATCGAATAAGGATCTAAGGGCTACTAAAAGAAAAAGAAGAAACAACAGAGAAGAGGAGGGAGTCTCACCGGCAGTGGGAGGCAACTCCGGCGAGGGTGGCATCGCCGGCGAGGGGGAGGGGCTCCGGGGGCGGTGGAGGGACGGGGAGGCGGCGGCGGCAGTCCTCCACCGAGGGGGGGCATCGGGCGGAGCGGGGAGTGGCGCCGGGGTGCTGCGCCAGGGGGGGCCGAAGTGGAGGAGCTCGGGCTCGCCGGCGAGGTCGCGGCAGGGGCTCGGGGCGGCGGCGGCTCGGCGAGGCGGTGGGAGGAACGGGGCTGCGGCGGCCGGGGCTGTTATATAGGCCAGGAGGGGGCTTGGGGAAGGAATGAGTAGAGAAGATCGGGCGGATCTCGAGTTCCTGGGATGCTGGCTGGGCTCGGGCAGGAGTTTGGAAGGGGAGGAGGGAGATGACCGCGGGGTCGGAGAAGGGTCATTCGGCGGGTCCCACTGGCATAGAGAGAGGGGGTCGGGGTAGGGTCGGTCGGCCGAATCCTAAGGGATTCGGTCCCGGCGGTGGAGATTCGGCACATGGCCTTAAAACGCGCTCAGGGCGGTGGCTCCTAAAAAAGACAGACTTCCCTATTTTTAAATCTTTTCCGAAACAGAAAATCAAAAGCGAATAAAAGGAAATAAATCAAAATATTTAATATAGGGTATTATATACCAAAAAAATCAGAAAAATATCCTCTACCCGAATAACATTTTTCCAAAGAAAAAATAAAAACTTTAAAAAATGTTTTTTCAGAAATTCCTCAAAATGCTTTATTTCTTTTTGCGAATATTTTTGCAATTGATCTTTGGATTTTCTTGGCTCCAATATTTCAGAAATTGCCCGCACTTTGGAGGGTCATTTTCCTCCGCTCTCTCTCTTGCGTGCAGGAGAGTATTTCTCCGGGCATTTCTCGTGCGAGGAAAAATGGAAATGCAAATCAAAAGACGAAAGAAATTCAAGTGCTAAAGTTATTTCAATCAATATGCATAGATGCTTAGCTACAATGTAAAACATTCCCAATTAGGAAAATTGGGATGTTACAAACCTACCCACCTTAAGATGAATCTCGCCCTCGAGATTCGGGTTGGCTAGAAAATAGGTGCGGGTGGTCTCGACGAAGATCCTCTTCTCGTTCCCAGGTGGCTTCTTCCTCGGTGTGGTGGCTCCACAACACCTTGCAGAACTTGATGATCTTGCTGCAGGTAACTCTGTTGGCAGTCTCGAGAATCCTGACGGGTTTCTCCTCATACGTCATATCACTGTCAAGCTGTATGGCCTCTAGGGGCACTGTATCTCTCAACGGAACATCGGCCATCTCAGCGTGGCATTTCTTCAACTGGGAAACATGGAAGACATCATGAACTCCGGACAATCCTTCCGGCAGTTCCAGTTTGTATGCAACTTCGCCTCTACGTTCAAGAATTTTGTAGGGGCCAATGAAACGAGCTGCTAATTTTCCTTTCACACCGAATCTCTTGATTCCTCGAAGTGGAGACACCCGAAGATATGCTCGGTCTCCTACTTCGTACGTTACTTCCTTGTGTTTGCTGTCAGCATAACTCTTCTGCCTGGACTGAGCTATCTTGAGTCGGTCACGAATTAGCTTGACCTTCTCTTCAGAATCTCGGATAAGATCGGGACCAAAAAGTTGTCGGTCTCCAACTCCATCCCACATCAACGGTGTTCTGCACCTCCTTCCGTATAGAGCTTCGAAAGGGGCCATCTTCAGACTAGTCTGGTAGCTGTTGTTGTATGAGAACTCGGCATAAGGTAAATTGTCATCCCAACTAGACCCATAGTCTAGTGCGCAAGCTCTCAACATGTCCTCCAGAATCTGATTGACTCTCTCGGTCTGTCCATCTGTCTGCGGGTGAAAAGCTGTACTGAACTCCAACCTCGTTCCCAAGGTTTCATGCAGTTGGTGCCAAAATTTGGATGTGAACTGAGTCCCTCTATCTGACACAATGCTCTTCGGTACTCCGTGCAGACATACGATCCTCGTCATATATATCTTGGCCAGCTTGGCACTCGTGTAAGTAGTCTTCACCGGAATGAAGTGAGCTACCTTGGTCAAACGATCGACCACAACCCAAATAGAATCATAGCCAGAACGGGTCCGAGGTAATCCTGTGATGAAGTCCATACCAAGCTTTTCCCATTTCCACTCGGGTATCGGCAGAGGTTGGAGCAAACCTGCTGGCTTCTGATGCTCGGCTTTTACTCGCTGACAAACATCGCATATTGCTACGAACTCGGCAATGTCTTTCTTCAATACTGTCCACCAGAAACTTTCTTTCAGATCCAGATACATCTTGGTGTTGCCGGGGTGTATCGAGTACGGGGAATCATGAGCCTGCTGAAGTATCAACTTCCTGAGTTCGGGATCATTGGGCACATAGATGCGATCCTCAAACCATAAAGTTCCGTGTTCATCCTCACGAAAACCTTTAGCCTTCCCGTCTTCCATTTTCTGCTTAATCTCAGCTATCTCCTTGTCTGATTTCTGTGCCTCGCGGATCTTTTCGGTCAAGGTGGACTGAATTTCCAGTGTGGCAACAAATCCTCTTGGAGCTATCTCCAATTTGAGCTCTCGGAGGTCATCGACTAACTCCTGGGGTAATCCTCCAGCTGTGAGTGTGTTCACATAACTCTTGCGGCTCAACGCATCGGCTACACCATTTGCCTTGCCTGGGTGATAATGCAATCTCAAGTCATAGTCCTTGATCAGCTCTAGCCATCGCCTCTGTCTGAGGTTCAACTCCTTTTGCGTGAAGATATATTTCAGGCTCTTGTGATCAGTGTAAACATCACAACTATTTCCGATCAGGAAATGTCTCCAGGTCTGGAGAGCGTGCACTATGGCTGCTAGTTCCAAGTCATGTGTGGCATAATTCAACTCATGAGGTATGAGCTGTCTGGATGCATAGGCTACAACTTTGCCTTCTTGCATGAGCACTCCTCCGAGTCCTTGACGAGAAGCGTCACAGTAAACCTCGAAATCCTTCCGAATGTTCGGCAATATCAGCACTTGGGCTGTAACAAGACGTTTCTTCAGCTCTTGAAAACTGGTTTCACATTCCTCAGTCCAAACATACTTGGATTCCTTCTTCAACAACTCTGTCATGGGCTTGGCAATCTTTGAGAAATTCTCAATGAACCTCCGGTAATATCAGTCAAGTCCGAGGAAACTGCGGATCTCCTTGACTGAAGTGGGTGCTACCCATTCGGTGACTGCTCTGACCTTGGCAGGGTCCACTGCTATTCCTTCTCCTGAGATGACGTGTCCGAGGAATCCGACTTCCTTCAACCAAAACTCACATTTGCTAAACTTTGCATATAGCTTATGCTCTCGAAGCTTCTCCAGAACTAGACGCAGATGTTCCTTGTGTTCCTCTTTGTTCTTGGAGAATATCAGTATGTCATCGATGAACACCACAACAAACTTGTCCAAGTATTCCATAAATACCTTGTTCATCAGATTCATAAAATATGACGGAGCATTAGTCAGTCCAAATGACATGACCGTGTACTCATACAAGCCGTACCGAAAGGTGAAGGTTGTCTTGGGTATATCCTGTTCACGAATTTTCAACTGATGATACCCGGATCGAAGACCGATCTTTGAGAATACGCGAGCTCCAACTAACTGATCAAACAGATCATTGATCATCGGCAAGGGGTACTTGTTCTTGATGGTCACATCGTTCAATGCACGATAATCGACAACCATTCTCAAGGACTTGTCCTTCTTTTCAACCAAGAGCACTGGGGCTCCTCAAGGTGAAGAACTTGGGCGAATATACCCTTTGTCCAATAACTCCTTAATTTGCTTCTTGATTTCTATCAAGTCATTTGCGGGCATCCGATAGGGTCTCTTGGGTATCGGGGCTGTTCCGGGTAATAGCTTAATCAAGAACTCAATCTCTCTATCGGGTGGCATGCCCGGCAATTCCTCCGGAAATACATCTAGGTACTCCTGTACAATCGGTACTTCCTCCTGGACTACTCCCGTGAGAGAGTTTACTTGCTTACTCCGTGTCGGGCGCTGAGACACGTGCTTAATCCGCTTCTGCTCGGGGGTGGTGAGCAAAATAGACTTAAGGGCACAATCAATATTCCCTTCATACTTGGCCAACCAATCCATGCCTAGGATTACATCCAATCCCTGGGACTCCAATACGATGAGGTCGGTGGGAAAATTATGGTTCCCGATGTTGAGACTCAAAGCATGGCATCCTATCCCGGCTGTCATCATGCCTCCTGGGGAACTGACCTTAATAGGCTGGCTGAGGGTTCTAGTTGGCAAACTATACTTTTCCACAACTACCCTTGATATGAATGAATGTGTTGCACCAGAATCAAAAAGCACCAATACTGGATGTGAATTTAGCAAAAACTTACCAACCACAGTATCGGGGTGATCATAGACCTCTTCAACATCAAGGTGGTTCACCTGAGCTCGAGGAAAAGGATTGGGCTTCTTTGCTGCAGAGTTTCCGTTGCCGTTTCCATTTCCCTGCTTGTTCTGCGGACATTCAGTGGCATAGTGTCCCGTCTTCTGACACTTGAAGCAAGTGATGTGAGTCAGATCCTTCTGAGCTGGAGCCGAATGCTGCTGAGTGCCAGTACCGCCATTCTTGAAATTGCCGTTGTTGCGGTGGTTTCCATTTCCTCCATGGTTGTGGCCTCCATGGTTGTGCACCGGGTGGTTATGCTGAACGTGTCCTCCAAACTTACCGGATCCAGTCCCGGTATTCCCTGAATAGGGGGGTAGCGAGGCTTCTGCTGAGTGCCGGAGTTGAACTTTCCAACCCCATACTTTCGCTTGCGGTTCTCCATCTGCTGGTGTTTCCCCTCCAAGATGAGGGCCTTATCAACCAGCTCCTGGTAGTTATTGAAGGTGGCTACAGTCAACTGAATGCTCAGCTCATCATTGAGTCCCTCCAAGAGCTTTTCCTGCTTGGCCGCATCATCGGCCACATATCCAGGTGCATAACGGGCGAGCATGCTGAATTCATCGACGTACTGGGCCACAGAGCGATTTCCCTGGCGTAAGTTGTGAAACTCACGCTTCTTCAGACTCATTGCACCAGCTGAGACATGTGCGGTGCGGAAGGCTTGCTTGAATTGCTCCCAAGTGACTCCAGCAATGGGATAAGTGGTGGTGTAGTTCTCCCACCAAGCAGCTGCAGGGCCTTCAAGTTGATGCGCGGCAAAACGCACCTTCTCAGCTTCAGAACAACCAGCAGTGATAAGTTCACGCTCCATCTTGCGGAGCCAATCATCTGCCACAATGGGCTCAATGCTGCTGGAGAAAGTTGGAGGGTTCAACCTCAAGAAACGGGTGAGATTGTCGGCCTGGGGTGGGTGACGGTTGTTGTTATTGTTCTGGTTCTGGATGATCAGCTGCATCAGGGTGTTTTGTTGCTAGATCAACTGGGTGAGTTCCGGCGGAAAATTGGACTCAGGGGCGCGTCTCGGAGGCATCTGATGTATGTGGAGGGGTGAGATTAGCATAGAACAATGGTCTAAGAGTAATTACACTACCCATATGAATGCAACACACAAGTATCACACCACACATTTTATTCACTACCATCACAAAGATTCACACGAGGATACAAAATTCGATAATCCTAAACATCGGCCTAAAACGTATAACGATAAAGTAAATTTGGTGGTCTAGTCTAAGTGTCCTCCTCAGAAAAGCATGGTGATGGGTCCTTCGATGGAGCTTTCTTCATAGTCCTCGTCGTTGCTGATCAAGGGGGCTACGTCTCCTTCGGGATGAAGGTTCTCACCCATGTCCAATTCCTCCTCCAGGTATGCAACTCGAGCCTTCAGCTTCTCGATCCGCTCCAGAAAGTCCTTCGCCTCCAGTTCGTGCTCATAGTGGGCTTCCCGGGCTGCTTCTTCTAGTTCAAGCTCGCGGAGTGATAGTTGCTTGATCTTCCTGGCGTCCTTGATCACACGATGCTCCAGAGTCCCGCTGTGCTTCTCCAAGGTCTGGGCATAAGACAAGAGAGCGTCCTTGGTCTTGCTTGAGATGATTTCTCCGTCTTCGTGTCTCCGGGATACGGTGAATAGGTCTGGAGAAATAGGGCAGCCTTTGTATTCTTCCTTGATACATCCGAGGGCACAATGGATCGCCATGTCCCTTCCGAGAATCCAGTTGGGTATGATGAACTTGAAATCCATCGGCTTAGTGCGCGGCTGGAATGTCCTTCCGGGAACGTGCACCTCGATCTTGTAGCGTGAATCCTCCGGGTAAGACGAAGTTGGCTTCCCTGTGATAGTCGGCAGAGCAATCCTCAAGTCCTTGGTGATTTGCACCAGCTCCTTTCCGAACGGCATAGTGGCGTCGGGATGGCAAAACTCCGTGAACTTAACAGGGACGAAGGTGGCCATCTAAAACATTGGAAAATCGGAGAGGAGTCAGAAATGATCAGAAGAGGAAATAGAAGATTTATAGACATAAGAGAAAATAGTTTTCTTCCTAAGGCTTTTCCATTCCTAGAGGTTACGTCCTAAGGTCAGCGTGTGCTCTGATACCATTTCTGTAGCGACCCGACTCAAGACGAGTCAAGCCTCTGGTGTTTCCGTACCATCCCAAGATCATGCTGGTACACACTCAGTACATAATGTATATATTCAAGAGTTCAATCACACAGCTTTATTAATCAAAATCTCATAAAGAGTACTTTATTACAATAAAGGATTATAATAAAGTGGCTGAAGGCCATCTCATGATATATCTAACGAAGACTAGCGGAAGCATCAGGTAGACGAGTCCATCCGACTCCAAGGGCATGTCGCTGAGCGTAGATCGTAGCCTCACTCCTGGTCAGAAAAGTACTCTGCAACATGATACGTTGCAGCCGTGTAGGTCAGCATATTGAATATGCCGGCAAGTCATCAAAGAGAGGAGTAAAAAAAATAAACTATCTCTATATGCATATTTGGCCAGTGGGGCTAAGTTTTGCATAAGCCAGTTTTATCCTACAACAAGAGGGGTTGGAAGCAAAATATTACTACATTGTTTGTTGTTAACGAGATGGTTCCGCCAACCAATTCTCGTACTCGAATAGTTGTTAACACCCACATCATTATTAAGTTGTGTCGAGAGTTCAGGGGAATTTCAATGCCTTCGGCTCAAGTTGTCCATGACCGTGGACACGGCTAATCGATTAGGTTGGGCACTCTGCAGAGTTTTGCACACGTTCCCCACAAGATTTGATCGCCTCCGGGTTTGTCCTCGCACTTCAGGGTGTTTGAAGACCGGATGATCAAAACATGGTCTTTCAACGGGTCCCTCTGAATCCCTGTCGGTGCCCATCCATTCCTACCGTTCTTCTACATCGGCTAGCACCGCCTGTCCAGAGTCGCCGCGTTGTCCAACCAAGCAAGAGCCCATAATGACTTGTGGCTGTGCAGGTAAGCCTTGAGTCTTGAAGTCTCCGTCCGTCTCTTCGAGCCTGGGTGAAGCTTTCCACAGATGTCATGGCCGTCCCCAGCATCCCGGGCATCCACTGGGTTCTCCGGGGAGCCGATCAACCGTCCTTCACCCAGAGTTGCCTTGTGTCCGAGGTCTTGAAAATCTTGTCTTAGCCGGTCTTGATTATTTAATCAACCTCGCATCACTCGTGATATACACTCAACCGAAAACCCGTCTACTCAAGCATAGCATTAAGAAATTGTCGTCCCGGGGCCAAGTATCGGGGTTGTTGTGTGCCTACCACATGATAATACAACTTATACTAAAGTTTCCAAGTACCTAGGCAGCATGCAATTGGGCAAAGAAAGGTGAACTACCATGCATCGAAAACATAGGAAAATAACATGATCAAAATGACTTGCCTTGATGATAGTTGTCTTGCTCGAGCGCTTCTAAGTAACACGCTTCGCACTCCGGATGATCTACCGATACAAACACAAAACACACCATAAGCACTTCAATCAAGCAACAAGTAAAAATAACATCACAAGTAAGGATTTGCTAAAGCCTAAGTAAAAGAATTCATCACGCGTCGTTATGGCAGAAACTTGTTTCTGTTAAAAACACCAGTAAAAAATACTTTAAAAATTTTGAAACTTCTACCACAGTAAGATTTAATCACTAGGAAGCAGTAGCAAAAAGAATGAACTCAAAATCATTTTTTAAAATCCTGGAATAGGCAAAACAAGGTTTAAACTAAATCTGATCTAACTTATATTTGAAAATTTCAAACATAGACAAATTATATGTTTTTAGAAACTACAGAAAAATTGGAGTCTACTGGAGCAAGAATCAATATCATTGGACTTCGGGATCAAAAGTTATGGCCAAAACAAAACAGAAACTTTTCTGTTTTTGCAATTAGACAGAAAAAAATGAAGCTAACTAGCTAACTAACAGGGGGTATACGTGGCGCGCTACGATAGGCTGCGGGGTTGTTTGTTGCAAACGTTAGGAGCAAACGGCCTAGTTCTAACCGAAACTACTGGCTAAAGAATAAGTGAAATAAAACCGACGGTTTTCTAATCTAAACCGAAAGGGTATTCTAGGAACTAATCTACACCATCGAATAAGGATCTCAGGGCTACTAAAAGAAAAAGAAGAAACAACAGAGAAGAGGAGGGAGTCTCACCGGCAGTGGGAGGCAACTCCGGCGAGGGTGGCATCGCCAGCGAGGGGGAGGGGCTCCGGGGGCGGTGGAGGGACGGGGAGGCGGCGGCGGCAGTCCTCCACGGAGGGGGGGCGTCGGGCGGAGCGGGGAGTGGCGCCGGGGTGCTGCGCCAGGGGGGGCCGAAGTGGAGGAGCTCGGGCTCGCCGGCGTCGCGGCAGGGGCTCGGGGCGGCGGCGGCTCGGCGAGGCGGTGGGAGGAACGGGGCTGCGGCGGCCGGGGCTGTTATATAGGCCAGGAGGGGGCTTGGGGAAGGAAGGAGTAGAGAAGATCGGGTGGATCCCGAGTTCCTGGGATGCTGGCTGGGCTCAGGCAGGAGTTTGGAAGGGGAGGAGGGAGATGACCGCGGGGTGGGAGAAGGGTCGGTCGGCGGGTCCCACTCGCATAGAGAGAGAGGGGGTCGGGGCAGGGTCAGTCGGCCGAATCCTAAGGGATTCGGTCCCGGCGGTGGAGATTCGGCCCATGGCCTTAAAACGCGCTCACGGAGGTGGCTCCTAAAAAAACAGACTTTCCTATTTTTAAATCTTTTTCGAAACAGAAAATCAAAAGCGAATAAAAGGAAATAAATCAAAATATTTAATATATGGTATTATATACCAAAAAATCAGAAAAATATCCTCTACCCGAATAACATTTTTCCAAAGCAAAAATAAAAACTTTAAAAAGATGTTTTTTCAGAAATTCCTCAAAATGCTTTATTTCTTTTTGCGAATATTTTTGCAAATGATCTTTGGATTTTCTTGGCTCCAATATTTTAGAAATTGCCCGCACTTTGGAGGGTCATTTGCCTCCGCTCTCTCTCTTGCGTGCAGGAGAGTATTTCTCCGGGCATTTCTCGTGCGAGGAAAAATGGAAATGCAAATCAAAAGACGAAAGAAATTCAAGTGCTAAAGTTATTTCAATCAATATGCATAGATGCTTAGCTACAATGTAAAACATTCCCAATTAGGAAAATTGGGATGTTACATTTATGGTGATGTAGCCGGTGCTGAACCACACCACAACCTGGGTGGAGAGAGAGAACAAAGATCAACTACTGGCCTCAACCCATAAATAAAAGAAAAACCAAATAGAATTAAAAAGTTAAGTATGGGTGCTACTAGAGTTGACTACTATATAGTGCCAAAACAAACAACTAATGAGACAACACTCCACACCACCAACTTACCAGTTAGGACCAAGTGGCACTACAAGCTCCATACATCCATCAATCGATATTCTCGCCCTCCACAAGATCAAACTTCGCGATAGCTGAGGGTCCATGCCACTTCCTGGGCACAAACACACACGCAGTGAGAGAGAGAGAGCATGATTAACTGGTGTCATCAACCCACATAACAAAATAGAGAATTTAAAAATTAAGTATAAGTGCTACTGACGCAGACTTCTACAAGTTTGGATAGGAGCTATGTAGCACATGCAATATATAGCAAGACCAAGCAGACCTTACAAGTTAATAGTGTTGTCAAACACATCATCCATGCCATAAAGATCAAGTAATCGTTATAGCTCAGATATTGGTATTGATATCTACTATTGTTTAGGTACCATAGTTTGTTTTCTCTTATTAGGACTTCTACTCATGTATAAAAGGATATGTGAACAATTGAGATTGACTTTAGAAAATAGAAAGATCTCTTTTATTTCTTGAGTCAATGCATCATAAGTGCAAGCACACATGACTTTAGAAAATAGTAGGACCGTGAGAGCGGCAACGCCGACGATCTTGATGGGCATGCCGGTGACCACCATGTCCTTTATGGTGATGTAGCCGGTGCTGAACCACACCACAACCTGGGCGGAGAGAGAGAACAAAGATCAACTACTGGCCTCAACCCATAAATAAAAGAAAAACCAAATAGAATTAAAAAGTTAAGTATGGGTGCTACTGGAGTTGACTACTATATAGTACCAAAACAAACAACTAATGAGACAACACTCCACACCACCAACTTACCAGTTAGGACCAAGTGGCACTACAAGCTCCATACATCCATCAATCGATATTCTCGCCCTCCACAAGATCAAACTTCGCGATAGCTGAGGGTCCATGCCACTTCCTGGGCACACACACACACACACACACACACACACAGAGAGAGAGAGAGAGAGAGAGAGCATGATTAACTGGTGTCATCAACCCACATAACAAAATAGAGAATTTAAAAATTAAGTATAAGTTCTACTGACGCAGACTTCTACAAGTTTGGATAGGAGCTATATAGCACATGCAATATATATCAAGAACAAGCAGACCTTACAAGTTAATAGTGTTTTCAAACACATCGTCCATGCCATAAAGATCAGGTAATCGTTATAGCTCAGATATTGATATTGATATCTACTACTGTTTGGGTACCATAGTTTGTTTTCTCTTATTAGGACTTCTACTCATGTATAAAAGGATAGGTGAACAATTGAGATTGACTTCAGAAAATAGAAAGATCTCTTCTATTTCTTGAGTCAATGCATCATAAGTGCAAGCACACATGACGAGTAATAACTGTGTTTTCTAATCATGAGAGAAAGAAAGATCTCTTCTGGTTCTAGAGTCTCCAATGGACTCCTCATGACAACAGATAGCATATCAATACTCAAGCTTGGAGGGCAGCACATAGAAGTACCACATGCCTCGGAACAGTACAATTCAAAACAAAGTAAGATACATAGTGTATACGAAAAACTTGGGTACATCTAACAAAAGTATCTGTATGAGCTAGATGTGCCGAATACCAGCCAACTTTCACTAGCGTCATTGGCAATGCAACCAACCCACGAGCCCTCAATTTTCTTGTTCTATACTGGATGTATCGTCTGCGTACACTTCCCACTTCTGCAGTTTGGAGTGTCCACAGAGAGCATGAATAAGATGATAAACAGAATAAAAGCCAGCCAAAGTTAAACTTGTATGATAAATTTTGTTAGCATGTGGGCGTACCCACACGCCCGACGGCACACAACCCTCCTCCATCGAGCAGCGACAGCAGAGCGGGGTGCAGCAGGCTCAGCCTACATCGACGGGCGGCGTGGTCTCTCTCCTCCATCGAGCAGCGACGACCATGCAGGATGCAGCAGGCTCTGCCTTCGTCGGCGGCTACGGGGTCCCTCTCCTCTATCGACCATCGGCGGCAACACGAGACGCAATCAGCGGCCAGGGACGACGCTGGGTGCGGGGCCTGGCGGTGCATCCCTTGCCGATCCGGGACAGGACCTTGCTGAGCTCGGCGTCGGAGATGCGGCCGTCGCCGTTGATGTCATAGACGTCGAAGGCATCGCGCAGCTCGGCGTCCAGCTCGCGCTCCCCGCGGCCGCGGCCGTGGAAGGCACAGAAGTCGCCGAGGTCCACGTAGCCGCCGCGGTTGGTGTCGAGCTCACCCATCATGGACGCCACCTCCCGGCCCCCCGCCAACTCGGTGGCCGGCGGCGCGATGGCGCACGACACGGCCGCCAGCTTCGAGGGAAAGATCCTGCCGTCCCCGTCTGTGTCGAAGCGGGATAACACCTTCTTCATCGGCGGCCTTCTTGGCGGCAGCGGCGGCGAGGAGCTGCGAGGGGTCGTCATCGAGGAGATCGGATCTAGGAGGAGGTCGCTGGCATGGACGATGGGCTGGGTTGGATTGGAGGAAAGATAGGGGCGGGTGAGGTGGTAAAACCCTAGCCGCCGCCCAGTGCTATGTTGTGGGAGCTGCTGTTTGAGTGTGTGTGGTGTGAGTGTTGTGGAAGCCGCCGACATGTGAAAGCGGAGTGTGCTGGTGTGATGACGAAAACGGGGCTGGAGGTTCGAGGTAATTACGGGCGTGCGTGTAGTGGAGGGTATTGGAGGTGGGGGTGGTTTGGTCATTTTGAGGAGGGTTGTTGGGACGGCTGTAGTGGGCTTCGGGGTGGGTGTGGGCTTCGGAGGTGGGTGTCGGCCTGCCCTGGGGGACGGCTGTAGTGGGCTTCGGGGGTGGGTGTGGGCTTCGAGGGTTATTTGCATTAGAAAAAATAAACATTATGGAAATGATTCTATATTGACTACTCCCTCCATTCCTAATTATAAGTGTTTTTAAAATTTCTAATACTAGTGAGCATGCACGTGCAACGCACGTAATATCAAAGAGTCATGGTTCATTCTCTCCTAACTTCTCCCGCTAAGGGGAAAATTACGGCGAGAGTTTGCCACTTCCTCTGTCATCAAGATAGTGGGTCCCTGCATCCATATATCACCGCTCCAAACGGGAGGGGAATGCTTCGACTCGAGCGCGCTGAGGATGTCAATGCACCGAAATAATACAACCCACTCTCGTCCACCTCCAAATATTTTTTTGACAACACATCATTGATGTCATATATATTTTTCTGTTAGAGGAAACAATAGTCTATTAGTAAATAGTTTTTAGTGTCACGTACAATCAGTGGCCTAACAACACACCTGCGCTCAGGCTCCGGCTTTCACCGCTTTGCTTCATCTCAAGATGTTTAAAGCAACAGTCATTAACACATTCCCTTTGTGGTTGCAAGCACTGACGTGGTTGGTCATATTTTTAGTTGATTCATTTAATCAGAAAGTAAATACCAAAGGATCCAACACATGGGGAGTTTACACCTACGCGTCCAAGCATCCCAACGCTCGGTCTAAATCCCCCACCCCTATTTCAATGGGTGGGGGCCCGGCGCTGCAAACGTTTCTCCCCTCAATTAGCATAATAGGAAACTTTGAAGTTGTCTGAAATCGGTCGCTCCAGCGTGGGCGCGAGATAGCAACTCTCCCAATCATGGTTGATGAAAGCTTATCAGGCATGGAATGTTGAACAAATGGTATTGAGATCATGCATGTTGAGAACATCTTGTCCTATATTTTTTTTGCGGGTAAAAACTTGTACTACCTCCATTCCTAAATATAAGTCTTTGCAGAGATTATACTACAAACTACATACAGATGGAGTATGTCTATATACATTCATATGTAGTTTATCGTTTAATCTCTAAAAAGACTTGTATTTAGGAACAGAGGAAGTATTACTCAAATAGCGTCATTTTTACAATCCGCATACAAAGATTTACTACCTCTGACAGTCTGGAACCTAACCAAACTGTTGTTCTACTTTCAGTTCTAGCATACATAGCCAATAAATCACTAACCAAATTCTGGCTATGGTTGATATGAGTAATACAAGTCATACGAAGAGGCAAAAAGATATTTGATCTCAGCAATCAATGATGTAAATACTTATCTGTCTATATCCTTCTACTTGAGCACGTTCACTGCTGATAGCGGGTCCAATTCCACACAAATAGGCAATTCTGATCTCCGAATGGCAATGAATATTCCCTCCATACAAGCACACAACTCTGCTTCTTGTCCTATACATTAATGAAGAAAAGATAAGTTTAATTTCATATGAAGTATTTTAATAACCTTAAGATAAATATGAATTCATTCACAATCAGCTTTACACAAATTAATGTGTGTACTCCTTGTTTGGGATCTGTATTGAACATATTATTACACAAATTAATTTACCAACACAGTGCACAAAACAGACAATCAAATTCTAAATGTCGTCCCACATGCTAATAATTATAAATACATGTATATTGTTCAATCCATTTATCATATACAATCCTATTGTACAAACAATAGCATAAGTTTTGGGTTAACCACATAGTAGTACACAACCATCTACAAAATCAGGAGAGGAAGGTACCTTCTGTACCTGCACAGGGAAAATCTTGAGACAGACTCTATGCTGCGTGGATGGAAGAATCTTGTGGTGGAGATTGGGAGGAGGTAGGCGAGGAGTTCTCAAATGGCAGCATGGAGGTTGGAGTGGTGAGAGCCGGACGACGGCGTGCAGTGTGTAGGGAATAAAATCCAACAAGATATTCAGTGTGTCTTTCTCACGGACAGTCCCAAGGTAACTCTTCTGAAACCACATAAAATGGATTAAGCAGGCTACAAGTTAAATACAGAATCTAATATGTAACCGAAATTCATTGATTCACCGCAATATTGTGGTGCGAAAGGTTCTTGAGGAGCTTCAATTCTTCCTTGAGTTCTGTTATATATGTGCCTAATAGTAGAAACAAAAGCCACAAATCACCTCACATGAAGAAAAATCGG
Source organism: Hordeum vulgare subsp. vulgare (assembly GCF_904849725.1). NCBI lineage: Eukaryota > Viridiplantae > Streptophyta > Magnoliopsida > Poales > Poaceae > Hordeum > Hordeum vulgare. Next base: position 208,252,125 of record NC_058521.1, read on the forward strand.
CTGGGGAAATGCTACTCACTTGGGCTTTATCCGAGGTCGCGTTGGTGCTCCGGATCAAAGCTGGAACCAGAATCAAACAAAGGAGAGGCATTATAATGAATGACTCCAAGTCTGCACACAGTACAAACCAGAAAACCAAATCGAATAAATCATGGAGCGCGAGCCCGCTGCTGCTCGAGGGAAGGAGATGGACCCTGCCGCCGCCAGGGCAGGCCAAGCCCGTTGCGTCCCGCGCTGCTGCTGCCGGAGGTCGAATCCGCTGCATCTCGCGCGGTCGCCACTGCTCAATGGAGAAGAGGGACACCGGTGCCGGCGACGCAAGCCAAGCCTACTCTGTCCCACACCACCAATACTGCTCGGGGGAGGAGAGCGATCCCGACATCGCCGACGCAAGCCAAGCTTCGCCCGACGGCGTTCTGTAGCGGAGGCGAGGAGGGGAGAGAGATGGGGTCATGGGGAACCATCGAGGCTGGTGGAATCCAGCCGCGTATTGCAGGCGGATCCGCGGGGATCTGGGGAGAGGGGACGCGCATCGGACGCGTGTGGAATATTCCTGTGCGGGTGGAATGCGCTCAGTCCTATTAAATTGCTAATTGCACACATAGGTCGGGATTAGATTAATTGTATGCATTAGATTTTATTCGGTGGGGCTAATATGACGGTGGTAATTAGGCTGGGTACATCTGCGGGGTGGCTTTAAAAAAGTTTTAGTTTGCTTGTTTAATAGTAGTATAGATAAATCACATATAGGTCAAAGTGAGTGAATCTACACTCTAAAACATGTGTATATCCATCCATATGTAGTGCATAGAATTTTTTAAAAAGACTTATATTTAGGAACGGAGGGAATATACAGACAATAAATATCTCATATGTTCATTACAGAGAAATTCACCATATTTATGAACAAGGAATTTTTTATGTACGGTTATTCGTATATACTTGAAATTCACCATACTTGAATCACAAGCATTAGTTTTGTTTACGAGCATTATTTAAAATGCATGAACATTTTTCGAATTCATGAACATAGTTTTGACTCGACAAATATTTTTTAAATCAATGAACTTTTTCTAAAATTAGGGAACAAATCTTAAATTTCCCTTTTGTTTTGTATTTTGGTGAACATTTTCTAAAATTTCATGGACATTTTTTTCGTTTCCGTAATATGTTTTAATATACAATAATTTTTATAAAAATCATGAACATGATTTTATTTCCTGACCATTTTTTTTCAAATCGCGTTTCTTTATAATTTATGAACAGTTTTGCAAAACCACCAACATTTTTTGGATCTGCGGAAACTTTACAATTTCATAAAAAATTGAGCTCACATACATATTATGATTTGTCAAAACAAATATTAAAATCTCAGAACTTTTGGAAAAATAGAGGAGTCAAGCCCCGCACATTGGTCGGTCCATAAATGCATAGGTGAGGGAATGACATGTGTGACAAAAAGGAAGAGAAAAAAGCATGTAAGTTCGGGATCAAACCCTGGTCTCTTGTCAAGTGTGACCCTTTTGCATCTATGATTATTATGGCTATAACCACTAATAAAACAACAAAGCATGATGGCAGCTTTAAAAGAAAATCAAATCGTTTTCTTTATTTATGGATGTCATAGTGGTTAATTTATAGCAACTTTGAGAAATTTGTTTATGAACGGGCAAAAGTATTGCATATTTTATTATTACGTAAATATATCTTACATGGTTTGGCAAGACCAAATGGTAAATTCAGGAATTCCAAAGTATATATAGGTCATGTAGGGGGTGCATTTCAAGTTACTTTAATTATTTCATATGTTCTTTACGGAGAAATTCACCATATTTATGAACAATGAATTTTTTATGTACGGTTGGATGCTTACTAGTGCATGGTAAAACAGTAAACAGTAAAGTGAATCAGCTTTTGCATCGGCCATGGAACACCGCACCGCAACCGGCTCCTGTAAAACTTTCCGCACAGTTGCAAAGCAGGCAGGTCCCGCTCAGAGGCTTCTCCCCCATCCTTTTCCTCCTCCTCCCTCCGAGTCCGAGCGAGAGGTCTGTGTCACTGCCGCCGCCGCTCGCTCGGTAGCTACTGGCTCCCACTCCCTCCATTTACACGGAGCTCTCTCCTCTTGCTCTGACCCAAGAACAGGTAGGGGTTAACCTGTGTTTCTATCTGAATCCTCATTTCCCTCTTCTTACTTGTGCACGTGCCTGCCTGGATGTTGCTTCTTGTTCTTGAGAGGCTCAAACAAATGCAGTTTTCCTGGCACAATACTACGACAGGCGCTGTTTGCTGAGTATTTTCTCTCCCCTCTTTTTGTATTGCTAGTCTATTGGTTGGTTTCTCTTTGCCCAAGGTTCATGCCCTCCCCCCTCTGAATTTCTTGATGTCTCGCTGTTCTTTCTCAAAGTTCCGAATTCCGATGGCAATATCTTTTTCAAAAAGGAAATAAAACATTGTCTTCTTCCCGTATTTTTCACATGATGATTTTTTTTCATCCTCAACTAACCTACTTGACTAACCCTAGCATTCCGTGTTTGCAGGTGAGAACAGTTTGCGCTAATAGGGTTTCGCCGTTCTGTTTCCGGGGGAAACTAGTTGGGAGCTCTAGAGGCCGCAATGCCCAAGATGTTTGGTTTCTCTCGTGGCCGGATGAAGCTGGGAAGGTAAAATTTTGGATCCCTTCTATCAGGATCCGCTCATGAATCTAGCTCCCCTGTTTTTTACCGCCAGTTTTTTTCTCTTTTAGGGCCTGTTTGAGACTGCTCTGCTTGTTAAAATTCAGCTTTGCTTGAGAAAAGACAAGCCAAACTAGTGTACTGCGAAGTATTACTGGCTTCTTATATATTTTTTGGTTTTCTTTAGAGGAGGTTAAGACCCCCGGCCTCTACATCAATCGATGCATACAATCATCTTTATTACTTATTCAACAAAGGTCTGATAAGAACATACATCAAGCCTCCCGAAGCCCCACTCACACCTACAAAACGCGATAACGTGGAGTGCTCTCACTCCCGTATCTAAAACCGGTGTCGTCGCCGATTCATCCACATAATGTATCAAAACTAACAACCAGTGCAGCAGACCTAAAGCGTACACCACATGCACACCACATGCACACGTTTTAGAAGACGCCATCATCATCGAACCGCTGACCCATCTTCAGGACAGAAATCCGCATCATCCTTGCCAGTCCGGCCATCCGTCGACGCCACCACGGCGTCCAACGGCGCCACCTCCCTGCGCTCGTCCATCCATACGCGAAGACTCTGTAAGATCTGTCGTGCGTAGCACCTGCCGAACATGCATGATAAAGCGTAGCACCTGTCGGCCAGGCATGACCTGACATCACCACCGAAGCTCCGTGCAGGACGAAGACGCTACACCTCCTGCCTGTGTTTTCCAGCGCTACTCCACAAACGATGCTCCCTAGAGAGGAACGACACCGCAATGCCGTCATCGTCCGATCTGAAAAACCAGATCCTAGGGTTTTCCCTGGAGCAGCACGAGTGGATCGACAATAGTTACAGGATGAAGCCTTCATCAAGGTAACGGCGCAGAACACTGCCATCGTCCGCTGTCGGCTCGGTTTTCACCGGCAACTATGTCTCCCTAACTCGCAGCCAGTACCGGATCCTGCGACGAGCCCGGTCACGGGATCCCAAGATCCGCCATCACCGGTGTCGTCACAAAGACCCACCACCTGGCCCATCATCCCCAGCGGAGGGGACGCCGCCACCACCATGGTTGGATCCGGGTTAGCCGTCGCCGTCGCCACCACCAAGACCAGATCCGGGCTGAACGCCGCCGCTGCCACCGTCACCGGCCACGCCCAGCCCCACCTTCATCTTCTAGCCACGTCCAGCCGATCGGCACGCCACGCCCAGCCAATCTCCACCCGCGCCGCCACGCGCCGCCGCCGGGAGTTGCTGCGCCGCTGTGCCTTGGATCCGCATGACGCCGTCGCCGTCCCACGCCGCATGACATCGAACGAGGAGAAGGGAAATCCCCGCCGCCGCCTACGCCGACCGGATCGGCGGCACACAACGGCGGCGGCGAGGGAGGGAGCTGGAGGCGGCGGACTAGCCCCGGCGGCTAGGGTTCGCCCCCTCGGTCACTTGCGGGAGCGACGAGAGGGGTACCGATTCTAGGTGCCAAATAGAATACAACATAAGCGGGAGCCTATATATTTTTTAGGTAATGGTCTGATTTCTTTATATAAAATGGAGTATTGTCATAGGAATCTTTTTAGGAGGAATCTTAGTTAGATTTGCTGATTCTATGGTTAGTCGACTGACCATTTATCTAGACGCTTTTCAGGAGTTACATGAGAGCAGTGCTGTCTTTATTCATCTCAGGAAGGACACCGAATATATCCTTTTTGTGTGATCTTCTTTTTTCTGCATCATATGATGATGCACATAGCCATTTTATTAAATGTGAATCAAGTTCAAGTCACCGAGTACCAGACATTTTCATGTGATCTTTGGTCAAGTGATTTTAGTTTTTGTGAGCTGCAAACATCAGAACCCATTCTTGTAACCTAGCCTTGCTTGACCATCTTAGCCTTCATTTATAAGATTCCTATTTCTCAAGAGAGAAGGTTGAAATGTGACGAAACAGAACAATTTACTCCCCATCTCCGTTTTCCTAATTTGGTGCCTCTTTGTAAATTCCTTCTGTTAGGCCAACTCTAAACGATCCCCTATCCGGCTGTAGGGAGGATAAATTCGGTTTTCCTCCCTTACGCCGCCCCTAGCCGATACCCTAAACTGAATAGAGCATGAATTTTTCCCTCTTTCGCCTAAAACCCCCTCCAATCTCCCTAAATATCCTCACTCCCGCCACGGCTGAGTAAAAGCGGCGTCCTCTTTATCCTGCCCTCGCGCCGGCTTCATTCCCACCGCCACCATCGTTGACCGATCCTCCCGCCAGAATGGATAGCCCGGACCCTTCCGCCACCTCACCGGCGGCCGCCGCCAGCTTGTCGCCACGAAAACCACCCACGCGCTGCCGCCCGCGCCAAAGAAAAGTTTGGGGATGAAAAAAGTCCACCGGGTTCAAGATCTGGCTCCAACTGCGGCAACCGCCTCTCCAGAAACGGCACGCCGCCCTCCCGTCGGAGCCAAAAGATCTAGAAAACCCCTCGCCGAGGAGGCCACGAAGAAGAAGAAGACCACAACGGCGCCCCGTCCACGGTCGACGCCTCGTGCAGCGTCTTTGATGACCCCTACGGCCACTGCTCTGGCGTGTCCGGCGGCCGCAACCGGCCATAAGGATCGCGGCCTCCAAGCGCTCGATGAAATGCCGACAAGGTAAATAAAAATATCTTTTGCATTTCGGCCGATGGTGGTTGTTGGTGGCCAATGGTGTTGTAGTTTGTTTGTGTTGTTGTCGTAGTGTGGAGATGAACACGACCAGATTCTTAGCGTCTTTGGAGTTCTCGGCACCGAAGGGGCTTGATGATCCGGAGGCGGATCATCCGGAGGCGGACGAAGAAGAGGAAGTGGCCGAAGACATGGAAGAAGAGGAGTTGGCTGATGAAGATGAAGTTGTGGAGGTGACCGAAGCAAGCACGCGGCTGTCAAGGTCATGCACATCCAGCTATAATCAAATTGAAGATGCTGCTCTTCGCGTTGCTTGGATGAACATCTCCATGGATGCAACGATTGGAACGGATCAAACCAAGACTATGTTTCGGAAGAGAATTATGGGCCACTACAACTCCGTTGAGGTGCAATCAAGTATTATGCAAGGTTCTCTTGGGCATCTTTGGCGCACGATTCATGACCAATGCAACCGATGGTCCGGTTGCATCAATCAAGTGAATCATGCACCACCGAGCGGTGTGCAAGTGGTGGAGTATGGCCCCTACATCCAAGAACTATTCAAGCATAGGAGCACCAAGTTCAACGACAAACCCTTCACGTTGCATTATTGCTCCAAAGTGTTATGCAAGAACGAGAAGTGGATCCAAAGAGTTTCGGATACTACTCCAAAGAGATCAAAGTTGATCATATCCGTTGAGGAGGACGACGAGGTTGATGAAGAGGCAAACAATAGACCGGAAGGGAAAAAAATTGCAAAAGAAAGAAAGAAGAGAAATGTGTATGGTGGCGCATACAAAGAAGACCTTGTGGCCATGATTGAGGCCAAGAAGGTGTTGGCGGCCGAACGCAAAGACGAGAAGATTGCAAGGTGGAATGAGCTCATGGTGTTGGAGGATGAGAAACGGAAGGCCAAGTCGGCGTCCGAAGAGAGAAAGTTGAAGGCAGAGGAGCGTAGACTTGCACTTGAGGAGGAGAGGATTCATGATGCCAAGAAGGCCGAAGAACGTGCTATCATATTCATGAATCCAAGCACAATGGATGAAACCGCAAGAAAGTATTGGGAGTTCACTCGTGGGGAGATCTTGACCCAAGTGGAAGGCTGTCTTCGGAATGGTGGTGGTGGCCGAGGGGGTGATGGGGGTGGTGATGGTGGTGGTGATGGTGATGGTACCAGCCAAGAGGATGGTGGTGGTGGTGGCGGCGGCCGAGAGGATGGTGGTGGTGATGGTGGCCGAGAGGACATTTTCTTCGGCGACCACCTTGTTTGAGTTTGTGCATGCCATTGGTTGGCTCGATCCACAACATACACATGTTATGTTTGTGGTGATTTTGGATCAAACTTTGTGTATGAAGTGATGCCTTTTGGATGAACTATGCATGTTTTAATTTGAAAATCGCGATGACGAAACTATATGTTATGACGGTTATGTTATGCATGTTTTAATTTCAATATTTTTATGATATATATTGTCAAGTGTTTGAAGTACATGCGGCTAGAACAAAAACTCTATACAAGTTTTATTTTTCACTCCACTAAAGTTTAGGTATCGGCTAGGTGCGGCCACCTATAGAGGAGTAATTTTTTTCTCCTCTAACTTTTCTCAGACGGATCCTCCTTTAACTTATAGGGGAATCGGTTAGAGTTGGCCTTAGCTCTCACATTTTCCATGGTCTTGTGATTTCTACAGGTTGAGGGGTCATCTACATGATCCTTTCCATGGCCCCCGGAGTCCTGCCCATCCCACCAAGCGGTCCAGTCACCTTACTGTGAGCTATTCTTGTTCACTTAGTTCACTTGTTGTTACTGAATCACATGTATTTCGATTGTGTTTAAACGGTTACTTGTTCAGAGAGAAGAACCAGTGGCTACGTCAGTGAGTGGCCTTCCTGACGTCCTTGCTTGGCGTTGCTCCTCTGATACTTTTGATCTCAACGGCCGTGCATTTGAAAACTCAGAGAACTGGGCAGTATTGTCAACGGATGGGGAGAAACCGAGTCCTCGTTTTGATGTAATTAACCATCTTATCGATGTTTTGAAGTGTATAAGAAGTTGTGATGTTCTCATCATTATTCGGTTTCTATACTGAAACCTCTATAACACATTCATTTGGTCACCATTTCAAACAGCATGCAGCAGCCATAGTAGGGAGCAAAATGATTGTCTTTGGTGGAGATTCCGGTAATCATTTGTTGGATGATACAAAGGTATTGATGTTGTTTTTCTAGACGGGCCCATCTGTCATGGCTTATGTTAGTTTTGAGCTAACTTCGTGATATCACTTTATGTATATATACACTTCAGATATTAAGCTTAGACAAGCTTACATGGGATTCTGTGGCTTCTAAAGTTTGTGCATCACCAGGTGGACGTCCTGCGCAGTTTCGACCATGTAAAGGACATTGCCTGGTATACTTCTTGGAGCTCATTGTCCTTTCACTACTCTGGTTCTCTTTAGACTAGTACTCCCTCCGTTCCTAAATATAAGTCCCCTAGTGAAATCTCTAAAAGGACTTATATTTAGGAATGGAGGGAGTAGTACATTTCAGGGTTGTCAGTTGATGCATGCTTGGGTTATAGGTCCCTTAGCTTTATTAAGTTTACTGTAAGTTGTACTCTGGTAGTCTCTCCTTGCCGATGTATTAAAACCAAGGAATGTTTCGTACAAAAAAAGTAGGTAAAGAACAATGATTTTTGAGAAAATAATGAATTATGATTGTTGACGTTCAAGAATCAACTTTTGAGTAGGGTATCCTTAAGAATGTGGTTAAAGACTAGTAGGCAAGGGGGGGGGGGGGGGTGCATACAGCGGACTGACAAAGTGACTCAACGATGTCTTTTAAATAGGTTCAGCCTCCTCGTGGGAGGGCGACCTCCGCCCTATGGAAGGGTCACCGAGAGTGGTGCCCGGCACACGGAACACTTAGTCTCGCCCGACTAGTCCAGGACTTTTAAGGTCCCTTGGACTCCGAATGTCGACCTTCCTAGCTCTCCTGAGAGAGCTAGTAGGGGAGAGTGGCCCTCCTTTTGAGTTTATTCAAATTAGAGCGAGTGATTTACATGCCATGGAGGGTCTTATATAGCCTAGGGGTCCTTGACAACAGCTACCCTTGAAATGAGGAGGTGGGAGCGTAGAACTGCGTAATTTTCCGTCCTTTGGCTCATGTGCCTCTAGTTGGGCTAGGAAGCCCTACACTATTGGGGGCTTCCTTGCTTGGGCTTCTTCCTTTGACTTTTGACCATGAAGCCTCGGCACCTTTGACTTACTCTTCGTTCTTTTGCCTTTATATTTGATTTATTATTTGAGGTGGTCTTCTTCCTTTGACTTCTTGACCATGCAGCCTGGCTTGGACTTCCGTTTACTGGGGTAGCTTGCTTGAAACGATGAGGGATGGCTTGGACTATTGTTGACTGCTTTCACTGGTGTTGACTTTCCTTGACTTTTTTTACTGTCTAGGTGGTGTGCCAAGTAGGATAGGGGTGGGACCTCAAGTAGAGCTGAAGTCATTACTACAACAATGATTAACATTTCTCGTTTCTCATTTTGTTTCTAGTTGCAACTCTCCAGCCCTAAATATCACACTGCATGCATATAATGCATGTTTTGCCCAACTGGTAGCATTTAGGGGTTAACAATACACTTTTAGGTGAAATGAGTAGAAAGCCCAAATGAGGTGCTACACATGCATGCCAAGAGTGGCAGAGCTGGGCTGGGCTTTGAGTGAATTTTGTTATATTCGTCATGGTTTTCACCTTTCATACATAATTGTCACATCTGATACTAGTGCATCAGTGGACATGGAATAAGTGAGGAGAGAGGAACCAGGCTGTAAGTGTGTGGGCTGAAGCCCGTGAGTGTTTGGGCCGCCTGTGGCCTGTCAAGTAGAGTACTTAACCTACCGTGTATGACTGAACTGGTTATGGAATGAGATAAGACTGAATCCCGATCTCACCCTCTTCGTCTCTCTTCTTCCTGCTCTCTCCTCACCTAACCCCAATTCCCCTCTCGTGCGGCTGATCCCCATCCCCTAGGGTTCATCGGTCGTCACAATAATGCTTATCTGAACTAATGATTTGAATGAGAAAATATGTTTTTCTTTTCAATCTTAGGTTCCATGGGGCAAGAATGTCATTCTTGTCGGAGGGAAAAGCGAGCCATCTTCTGACCGGATATCAGGTTCGACTGTCCTACTTAATTCTGAAAATCCCATGGATTTCTTTTAATTATCTGATTTAATGTTAAACTTTCAGCAGAAATAATTTGGACTTCATCATTTGTTTTACTGCAGTATGGACATTCAACTCGGAAACTGAGATATGGTCACATATGGAAGCGAAGGGCGACATTCCGGTACATATTCAAACATTGATTTATACAATATTCAAATGTTCATGGCAAAATGAGAGAAGATTTTTCCTCAATTGATAATTTCAGGTGGCTCGAAGTGGTCATACAGTAACTAGAGCAGGCCCTGTTTTAATTCTTTTTGGGGGCGAGGATACGAAAGGGAAGAAACTACACGACCTTCATATGTTTGACCTGAAGTCCTTAACATGGCTTCCTTTGAACTATAAGTGAGTCATTTTTTTCTAGAACTAAGAAGTGTGATGTCAATAAACAAATAAAACAAAAAAGAAGCTAAATAAGAATGTTTCTTTAGTTATACTTGGTTTGTCCACAGTGCCTGTCCATAGTTTTTTGCAAATCAAATACATACAGTTTAATTAATGCTCAATGCATATAACCTCCTCGATGCTTCTTTTGATTTGATGTGCTATTTTATGCTACTAAGCCAAGTTCATATTTTAGAGGTGCTGGACCTTCTCCAAGATCCAACCATGTTGCTGCACTTTACGATGATAAAATTCTTTTGATTTTTGGGGGTCAATCAAAATCCAAGACCTTGAATGATGTCCACGCTCTAGATTTCGAAACAGTATGTTCGATCAGGTTTCTGCTAATTGTTTTCTTGTTGATCTCCGACTGAAAGAATCATTCTTGTTAGATGGTATGGTCAAGAATGAAAACACATGGCCATCATCCATCACCTCGGGCAGGTTGTTGTGGAGCTCTCTGTGGGACGAAATGGTATATAGCAGGGGGTGGAAGCAAGAAAAGGCGTAAGTTTGTTATGTGATGTTCTCATTCATACAGTTGTATATAATATGCCATATGAGTGGTTCAGTTTCATTTCTAACCCGTAACCAAAAGTTTGTTCATTTCTAGAAGAGTTGCTTCATTTGAACCATGGCCTGTGGTCGTTTACTAACAACTCTTCTCGGTCTCTATCAGGTCACCCGGAAACTTGGGTCTTTGATGTCGTAGAATCCAAGTGGTCTGTCTGTGTAGTGCCTCCTAGTTCCTCCATCACTACCAGGAAAGTAAGTGCAAGTCATCCTTGATGGATTCCAAGTGATCTTGGAAGGCATATATTGTACTATATTCAACCTTCCTAAAATGTAGAGAATGCAAAATTTAGGATTGTATAAAGCCGTACTCTCCTGTGATGGATTTTTTTTTTCAAAACGGAGGCAATTTTTTTTGCTTTGTCCATTAATTAAGGAGTTTGACAAGGTTTTAGCTAGCCCGTTACTAAAAAAATAAAGATCATCGTAGTTGTTTCCTATGTAATCCATACTAGTAGAGCAGAAACAACACTCTCCAAAAGCAAATCTTATTCAGATCCCTGTTATTCTAGTGCGGTCATATTTCTAGTTGCTGAACAATTGAAGATACAACTTGTGCAGGGTTTCAGCATGGTTCCTTTGTACCACAGGGATAAGACTGTTCTTGTTTCGTTTGGAGGAAACAAAAAGGAGCCATCTGATAAGGTGAAAAACCAACTTCTTGAAGTAAAAGAATAACTGGTTTTAGCATTAGGAGTTTTGGACTTCAATTTCTTGTTCGTTCGTTGTAAGGGGATTTTCTGATATCTGCTTCGAAACGTAGTTCTGTTTTTTTTTTCATCTTATGCCTAGTAAACACTTGAAATGTTTCTTGATCAAGCTACTATTCCTGAATTCAGATTATTTTGTGTTTTGGAAGGTAGAAGTACTAGTGGTGCTGCAAAATGAACATTGTTTCAGTTGGCGTTCTGTCCCTGATGCAGAACCCATAATGTACGAGGACTCTTCTCCTGCCTCAAAGGAACTCGCCGATCACCTCAACAACTGTGATCCTTTGTACTATAGCTCTGTAGCAAGGCACAGTCTCGCGACAACTGTGGAAAGCTCATCTGGGAGGAAATCACTCCCTGATTCACTGCTACATAACTCGAAAGTGGGTGGCTCATCACTCCGCAGGCAGTTCCGTCAGGAGGAGGAATGCAGCCTGGCCCAAAAACTGCAGAAGCCAATCGACAATGGCAAGTACAAGGATGTTGATGATTATTCTGAGCTACCGTCCTTCACAAACCAAAAGCAGCAGAGTGACACGTATCATTCTCCAGATGCAGATGCTAAAGCGAATAGGGTGGGCAGAAATTCGTCTGACATTAACCATCAGCATGATACAAGAATTGCAAACTTGGTCAGGAGAAACATGGCATTGGAAGAGAAACTTTCAGCTGCAATGGTGAGCAAAGACGAAGCAGAAAAGAACTTATCTCTGGTCATTGACACGAAGGAAGAGCTAGAGAAGAAGCTAGCTGAGAGAGACAGGGAGGTTGTGGCACTGAAGGAGAAAGTGGGAGGTTTAGAACAGGCACACGAAGATTCGAACAACGCCTCAAACACTGTCCATGCTGATAACGTGCGACTCGAGCGTGAAGTGGCGTTCTTGAAGGCCGTCATGGATGAAACTCAGAAGGCAAAAAAAAAAAAATCTCTTTGAACTCTCATTGTACCAGTGTTTATGCAGCGGTACTGACTATTCCCCCCCCCCCCCTAAACAGGAGTTGCACTTGACCCGCGGAGTTCTAGCAGGAGAGCGTGCGAGGGCATTCCAGCTGCAGGTATGATGGCAGTGTTGAACTATCAGGTTTTTTCCTGATTGGTAGATGCAAGGGAATGCCAATAGCAGTTCCCATTTTTTCATGATTTTCCATGCTGATATCCAGTCTTACTTACATTTGCATCTGTGACATTTGGTTTGCCAGGTTGAAGTGTTTCATCTGAAGCAAAGGCTGCAGTCAATGGATGGACTGTCATCTGCACAAAGAAAACCACAGAATCTCTAGGTTCAAGAGGTCAAATCTCAAATGTGGACCTCGATGCTTTACCTTGCATCTTGATGTACATTAACTGTTATCATGCCTATTTTTCAATCAAAACACCAGGGGCGTGTTTGATTGGCTATCATGCTTTGTCACACCTGGGTTGTGTGGATTCACACCTTTTGTGGCGACCAAACTGGCAAAAGCGTGGTGATCAATCAAACGTGCCTCAGGTATCCATATGTTCTGATTCATCTTAGGGAGGATTGTGCTAGATACCGAGGTTCTGAGGTGTGGATTGATTTGTAATGTGCATTTCTGAAACTTCTCATGAGTGCGGACTATGGGTGGACGCCCACCATGGAGGATGTTTTAAAATTAATAATTCAAAGAGCTTATAAGTATTTTTTCCCCATGGAAACTTGTATGTGTTCCGCACAAACATGTGAAAATTTGTTTGAAAAAGTTGTGATTTTGAAAAGGCTAGCCCATTTTGGAAATATGCATTGGTCTTTTTTGTGCACGTCACGTGTGAAACTCTAATGTTATGAAAATTTGCATGTATTCCCTCTTTTCTGGTTTATAGGGCCCATTTCAGAAGTTTTAGATTTTCATTATATTAGGCTCACTTTTGAGTCGCATCAAGTTAAAAAGCTTTGAATCATACATCAAATTTAAGGAAAATGAAAATGTTAGTGGTCATGCATGCATCTTATTCTACATGCATCATGCTAATCCAATGAAAGGGAGGGTGTTGCACTTATTGCCTCGAAATTTGAATAGTTGCCTTGAAATTTGAATAAGTGGGAAATATTTCATTGGACAGTTTGGTATCCACGAAACCCGTGTCATCCACTTACAGTGTACCTTGATTAATGAGATTTTAGATTTGAGTCCTATAAACCTAAAAGGAGCACCACTGCAGGAATGCCTAGAAGTGGCGGGTAGGAAAAGTCCACCAGTGGCGGGCACGTCTCCCAGGGCTGCTCGTCACTGACCTCATGCCACTGTTAGAACGCTATCAGTGGCCGGCGCCCGCTTGCCACTGTTTGGGCAGGAGCAGTGACAGGCCGTAGTTCTTGCCCGCCACAGCACCATATGTTGTCCGCCATAGGATTTGCACGCTGCTGTGGCGGTCTTTTTCGGTCGCTCGCCTGCTATTATTGTTTAAACCTTGATCATATCATCATATTGCATTTGATACATAAATCCTGGTTTGACTTTGATCCACATACACACACCACATTACAATGATTTCAGATTAATGAAAAATAGTAGTTATAAAATATAACAAGTGCATTACAACTCTTCACCATTCTAGTTGTTATCATACTAGTTAAACAACTCTTCATCATTCTAGCAACAAACTAGCAAGTGACCAAGTTATCACAAGTTAAATAACAAGCTACAAAGGGATCATAAGTTACCAACACTAAGTACATCTCTCTCCTTGGTATAAAAGTACAAAAAAGATTTACTCCTGCATCTTCCCATTGAAGAATACAAATCAACCTATCTTCAAGTTATGTGATGCATAAGTATTCGTCTCCAAATGGTAGCGTGGATGCTCTTATTGCGTTTATCCATCTTTTGTTTTTCATGGTTTCTTCACTTTGACATATCATGTATTTACCAGGGCAACTCATTGGGATTGGCGGTAAGCTAACCATATGCAAGCCACTTTTGATAAATATCACTTTAGGCACGATCTCTAGTGGGAGTAAATGTTGAAGAACATAAATAATAATAACATAGTTAGCAAACTAGTTTTGCTTAAGAAGAATGTATGATAAAGATGTACTAGTGACACAATAGTAAATTTTTTCTTACAAAGTAGTTTGAAGTGATGTTAGAATGGTTCAACTTGTGCACTAGTGGCACATATCCATGCTAACTATTGCCAATCATGTAATTGTTCTTATAATTATCAACATCATGAATAAATGAGATCAGACGATTTTTCTCCAACCAAGTAAGCTCGGAGTCATAACTCTAGTAGGTCCGATCTGCTATCTCCTATGTAGTTTTTGGAGCAGAGAAATAAGCTGATAATTACAAATAAATAAGTTTAATCGGGATGAGTACCAAATTCTTTTAAATAATCAATATAAGTTACCTAACAAATTTGTTGACAAACTCACCTCGAGGTAGAACTCGAATCAAGTGATCCACATGCACCCAAATTTCGATATTATTATCACGACCATCGTTATGACCAAGATCGAAGGTAATGTTCATATCCTTCTCAAACCCATACGCCTTGCAAAATGCTCTCCAAGAAGAACGACCAAAATATGTGTGATCTACTCCAATTTTTACCTTAAGAGCAAAAGTGTAACAGTCCGTCTTTAGGTGAGCTATCTTAGTCTTCGTATTCTCCCTCTCTTTGAAATGGAACTTGTCCAAGACATGGAGTCTTGCATGGAAGGGAACACACTAGTCAAATTGTACAAAAGAAAATTACATGTTAATTAAAGCAAAAAAGCACACGTCATGCTTTATTACAAAAAAATACATGCCATCTTTACATACCGTAATAATTTCAAAGTCATCCTTTAGCTTGACGGTGAAGGACGTACCGTTGTCTAGGTGAGAATAACGGTTGTATATACCCCTTTCATCGGTGCACATATAGCACTTAGGGAGCCCCTCATCGTTAGACATTTTCTGTGTTCATGATTCAAAGATTAAAAATCTTAAGTCACGCGAGGCAACTCAGACAGACAGAAAGTCAACCCAAATCATAAGTCACACGAGGCAGCTAGGAGAGACTAAAAGTCAACCCAAATCATAAGTCAATTAACATTACATTTGCATCAATGTCATCTAATTCCTGTTCCGGCTTCATCTTGTTCATAGCTAAAAGATTAAAAATTCAATTCCCTGTGGAGTAACAACTTCAATTCCCTGTGGAGTAACAACATAGCCAAGAAAAGATACTCGGTCTGTGCAAAAGGTGCACTTCCCAAGGTTACCAAACAAACGTGCATCACGTAGAGCAATAAAAACAACACGCAAATGATCCAAGTGTTCCTCCAAAGATCTACTATAAATCAGTATATCATCAAAGTAGACTACCACAAATCGTCCAATGAAAGCACGTAAAACCTCATTCATTAATCTCATGAAAGTGCTAGGTGCATTAGTCAATCCAAAAGGCATAACTAACCACTCATATAATCCAAACTTAGTTTTAAATGCCGTTTTCCATTCATCTCCCAATTTCATGCGAATTTGATGGTATCCACTACGCAAATCAACTTTGGAGAAAATTGTAGAGCCACTTAATTCATCAAGCATATCATCTAGCCTAGGAATAGGATGACGATAACAAATAGTAATATTATTAATGCCTCTACAATCAACACACGTATGCGATGTACCATCCTTTTTCGGCACTAGAATAATAGGAACAATACAAGGACTAAGAGATTCACGTATATAACCTTTGTCGAGCAGCTCCTCTACTTGACGCATAATCTCCTTCGCCTCCTCTGGATTGGTACGGTATGGTGCACGGTTGGGTAGCGATGCACCGGGAATTAAGTCAATCTGATGCTCAATCCCTCTAATAGGTGGTAATCCCGGTGGTACGTCTTGTGGAAAGACGTCAGCGAACTCCTGCAAAATGTTAATGACAACAGGAGGCAAAGAGGGTGGCATGTCCTCAAATGAAAACAATACCTCTTTGCATACGAAAGCATAGCAAACAGATGTAGTAATATCCAAATCAGTAATATCAGATTTAGTGGCAAGTAAACAACCACTCTTCAGTTTGATTTCAAATGCAACACTAGATGATGATTTAGTAGGCTTATTGTGTTGCTCAAATTCCTTCGCTACAATCTGATTTTCACTCTTATGTTGGTCCTATTTTGCTTTACTAGCTCTAGAAATGTCATCTTTCATAATATGTTCAGGAGACATAGGAAGCAAAGTTATATTTTGATCCTTATGAATAAGAGTATACTGATTTGTCCTACCATGGTGTACAATTTTTTTATCAAATTGTCATGGTCTACCAAGTAAAACGACGCATGCTTGCATGGGTACCACATCACAATCAACAAAATCAGAATATGTAGCAATGCTAAAATGCACACGAACAGTATGTGTTACCTTAACCTTGCCACTGTTGTTGAACCACTGGATATAATAAGGATGAGGATGTGGCCTGGTGGTGAGAGACAACTTCTCCACCATCTCCATGCTAGCTAAGTTGATGCAACTCCCTCCATCGATGATGACGCGAACATAACGTTAATTTACAACTCCTTTTGTATGGAACAAGTTGTGCCTCTGATTTTGCTCAGCCTGTGTTACCCGGACACTTAAAACACGTTGATCAACTAAGCTTTCATACCTGTCAGCATAGTCAGCAGCCATGTATTGTGTCTCTTGTTCAGTATCATCGACACCCCGTTCTTCACTTGCAATAAGATCCAGAGTCTCCTCGTCATAATCACTAGCAGAGTCATATCCACCATCCTCAGTAATAATCATCACACGCTTGGATGGGCACTCTCTCGCATAATGACCTCCATTCTTGCAACGATGACAAATAACCTCATGTGTTTGCCCTGTGGATGCCATGGATGAAGAAGAGCTCTGTGCGGGATAGGGAGGTGTGCTATTGGCGATGGGTGGGGCAGGGGCCTGTTTCCTCGTATCTTTGGTGGAATTGGCGGCTGAAGTAGGCGGTGCTGATGTAGAAGGGCATGTGGAAGTAGACGTGGTTCGTGGCGTCCATAAGGAAGTGCGTCCTGCAAAAAAAATTTAGTTCTCGCCAATGCCTGTCGATCCTGCACTTCACGTTCAGCTTTGCAAGCAAGATGGAATAAACGAGTGATAGTGTTATAATCCTTATATTCTTGAATAGTCTGAATATCTCTATTTAATCCACCCATAAAACGTGCAAGCATAGCTTCATTGTCCTCAACAATACCACATCTAATCATTCCAGTTTGTAATTCCTGATAATAATCTTCTACAAACTTTTTTCCTTGCCTTAAACGCTGTAAGTTTTGAAGTAATTCACGTTGATAATATGGTGGAACCCAACGAGTACGCATATCAATTTTCAAAGCAACCCAAGTTGTTGGAATATTAGCATGATGCATCCGACAATATTCAGACCACCAAACACAAGCAAAACTAGTGAAAGAACAAACAACAGCAGCAACACGTCTATCTTCAAAAAATTGCAAGCATGTAAAACGTTGCTCTGTTTCTAATTCCCAAGTAAGATATATATCAGGAACATATCGACCATCAAAATTAGGAATATTTAATTTAAGTTAAGGGAGATGGTCATGATCCCGTACCTGAGGGTGTGGTGCATGCCTACCATTGCGATTGTATCCATGTGGACGACCGGCGGCTTGTCGTGGTGGTTGTTGTTCCTGGTGCTGAACTGGAGAAACCTCTCCCTCATCATCGTAATCACCATCATAATCCTCATTCTTCTCAGCCATAGAACCCTCGGCAGTAGCAGCAGGAGGAGCAACAGCAAGGGCAGCAGCAGCAGTAGTAGCAACAACACCAAAATTCTGCACTTGTCTAACAGGCACACGTTGCGCTCGTAGCCGCTGTGGTTGTGGTTGAAGAGGGACAAAAGCTGCAGCTGGTGGTGGTAAACGGGCAAGCACCTCATGAACTTGGCGTTCATCTTGGTGTCGAATTTATTCTTCATACCTTCGAGCTTGTCCATGGCCTCTCCAAAGGTGGTCACGAAATCTTGTACCTGGTCATACATCATTTGCTAAAATTTATCATGGAGCTCCCGGTTGGTCAGGTTCTCCTAGTCGATCTCCTCGTCGTGTGATCCTGGCATGGTTAGCAGCAATAGGAACACACAAGAATATGAACTACTAGGAAGTGGCGGTGGTGGTGGTGGTGTGTCACAAATCCGTCAAGCAAATCTCAATTTCTTACCAATTCTTACCTAGCAGCAGGTGGTGATCGGCAACCGGTGTAGTCAAAACTCTCAAAGCTTGGATAGAGCGATTGCCAGGTGGTGTCAAACACACGATGTAGATGTATGTGAAGCTGGGAAGGATTATAATATGGTAGCAAGAAGGGTCAGCAATAATCAGTTCAGAGATGCAAAATTGAAAAGACGCTCAACGACGGTACCGTGCTGGTCCTAGGCTAGACCGTACTAGAGACACGAGCCTAGAACACCAACAAAGTCACGACGACACGTACTAATCAAGGGAAGAGCCACTCTGATTTTTTATTTCTCTTTTTTGCGCTCTTTATTTTCTACGTTTTTTTTCCAGAAAATCACTATAATGGCAAGTCTCTCAAAACTCTTCCCAAGGATCAAAAACAGTATAGGCACGATTTTTTTTTGACATTTTTTTTAATTTCTGGAGCAATTCGGGGCTGCGACGACCAAAAATTGCGACAAAAATCACTATGATGACGAGTGTCTCAAAACTCTCTAAAAAGCCTAACAAAACGATAGGGATTTTTTTCACCCCTCGAATTTTTTGCCTAAAATGTGCTCTGAAAAGCGTGCCAGACTCGTTTTTTTTTCCGAAACCTACTCAGGTAAGGAAACGCGAAACCGAAAGAAAAAAGATCTAGAAATTAACCTAAGTCAGAAAGGGTTGTGGTGGATATATGGTGGTGGTATATGGCAACAAGGATAATGGTGGCGTGGTGGTGGTATATGGCAGCATCATTGATGGTAGCGTGGAGGTGGTATATGGTAGCGATGAAAGATGGTGCGGTGGCGGCGTAACAACCTGTGAACGGAACTCGAAACTCTAAAGAACTAGACACTAAGACCAGCAAACTCGACACGACGAGGTAACCGCAATTTCAACAAAGCAAACTACTGAAAAGACTATGCACAAGGCTCAGATTGGTTCGGATAGGATGATCTAACCCAAATTTTTATGGCTTTTTCATGGACGATAGGTATGAAGACATATGCGATCTAACTACGAAAACTGGTAAAATCTCACCGAGCAACCTGGAAATCTGATACCACTTGATAGTGGCAATGTCTTTCAGTGAGATCGTGGGTATCGTTTTGGTGGAGTAGACTTTGACGATCCGACTACGAACGTGTGAGGACGTCGCGCCTTAGCAATCGCTAAACCAACTTCGAGAGGTTATTGACCACGCTGGAGCATGATCAACCTGACCACGAAGGTCTGTTTCCTGCACGCAAACGAAGAACAAGCAAGAAACTAAGATGCAATCAAAATATTGCAAATATAAGAGGAAAGCTTTATTGATGAAGGTGGGGTTCTGTGACGCCTTTGTCTGGTCGTAGAACACAAACGAAGAACGCGAAGTTGCAGCTATGGCGAACTTGTAATCTAAACAAAAACCAAGTCTAAAAGGTGCCCTAAGGGCTGTATATATGAGGGAATAGAGAGGCAATTTCGTTACCCTTGGAGGAGGGGTCCAAAAACAGCCCTAAACTCGGTTTCCCCACACATACGGACTCTAAAAATATCCCATATTATGGTATTTCGAAATTACATGGGCCTGGCCCAAAAATAAGGTGGCCCAACACCTATAATAGCCCGTGGACGAAATTTATAAAGTGGCGTCTTGAATAATTCATCCAAAGCCTTCATGCTCTCCTTATGGTGGCTTTAGAGTGCAAAAATCACCAGTGGAAGCTCAATTGTTCTCTCCCGCATGTGCACCTTCTTCTCCATGCTTGATCCCGCTCCAACGGATATCCTTCTTGTCCATGCTAGGTCCTTCATTCATGAGCACAACAAAAGTATCTAACTTAGGCAGCATCATATGTTCATGAACATTAGAAGTATTCCCAAGAAACGAAAGTACCTGGTAATTCAATTGACGTGGACGAGCTCTAGTAACTGGTCCAGTATGTTTAGCAGCTGGGGCTGCGGGTGTAACAATGGTGTTGATGTCCTCATTATGCATGGTCACCCGCGTGCAGATCCAGCGATGGAAATGGTCGGAGGCATGGTGACGGCGGCGGGCAAGGCACACAACTGCGGGGGGAGGAACTGACTGAGTGAGTGAGGTGGGAGAGGAGCTAACTGAGTGAGCTGTGAGCGCGCGTGGAGAGGAACGGAAAATTGATGCGGGATAATAGGTGTGGCGAGTAGACAAGAGTGCCCATCATCGCAAATATTAAGAAAATTTGGATATCTCTCGTGCCGTTTGCCAATCTATGGTTGTGACGGGCGACTACAGACACCCGCCACAGGTAATAGAGAACCAGTGGAGTGCGCCACACAGTTGCCAGCCACTATACTATTGAGCGAGTGGGTTATTTTGGAAAATCCTATGTGTGACGGGCACGAGCTATTGCCCGCCACTGGAATGACCTTAGCTGTGGCGGGTGGCCGCTGACACACGTCACCATTGTTCTTGAAAAAATGTAGTTGCAGGTGTCCAACCGTGCCCGCCACTTATTAGTGTTCACCTATAAGCCCTTCCCCAGTAGTGGAGGGAGTATGTGGTATAGAACTATAGTCTCTTTACAATACAAACATATCTAACTCAAGGCTAGCTTATACAACCATGCGACAAAATTATAATTTTATCTTGTGGTGTTAGTCCACTCACATGGAAAAGTTGAGTATAAAAATGTGACCTTACTTTGTATCTCTCCCTTGATACGGACAACCATACAACATGATATGCTGCAGCCATAAAGGTCAATACATCAAATGTATTGACAAATTTCACGAGAATGACTATAAGTAAATCTGGATCATGCTCTTGTGACAAGTGGCAACTGGTTTCCTTTGTAGAAAGTAGTATATATATGTGGATTTAATTTATACATATGACATACTAGTAAATCCCTAGCTATGTGTAGCATATTTGGGCCTACTACATCACATAAAGACATTACTAGTTCAACCAATAGCATCACACCATCAACGCCACTCAGCAAAGGCCTATCCCATTGTTCAACCCCTCAAATGCCATTAGAGAAATTATGGTGATGTGGTCTTCCAAAACTCTCCTCACCAAGTTTCTCCAAGTTGTCCACAATCAAGGACGCGGCTAATCATGATTAGTTTATACACTTTGCATAGGTTTGTGTATTTTACCTCCCAGACCTAGTCACACCCTTGTTCTACTATACCGTGGACCAGCCAAGTAGACAAAGAAGAGACTTTTGCAAAGCAGTAGCTCGTATCATATGACTAAAACATAGAATCTAACATGCTAACTACATCAGCTAGTATGCGTGGTCAGGTTTCCACAACTTACTTAGTCAAGACACAACCCATAATGACTAATAGTTACGCGCCGAAGCTACCTAACTTGGAACTAGTGCAATCTCTTTGATACCTCGGTGGCATTCCCCATCAAAATCACACTTTGATGTCCCAATTAATACCAATCCTCCCAGATTATTCATTAATTAAGTCGATAGTAAGTAATCACCCAAATATAGTAATATGTCAAATAGTCTAGTTTCCACCCCATTGGTTGATAACAAGCTAAGCATTATCTAATGATGGTTACAAGGAACAATGTGAAGAACTTATGGTATTCTAGTTGGTATCCTGTCCATATCATACAATAAATATTTGGGAAGTCCTACATGCAAGAAAGTAATAGGTGATATGATCGAAGGTTCCAGTTTGCTTGTATTGACAATGTTCTTGAGTCTCATAATCCTGGTAGTGTTACTCTTCACTCTCCAAATGACATTTCCTAGCATGTATTCATATTTGGGAGTATAAACTAGTTCACATAAACAATCATACAACAGAGATCAAATAGAGCTAAATCTAGTGCATAGTGCTAGTGTGGTTGGTGCTGTGAGATTATGTGTCAAGGTGTCAATTCAAAAGAGTTAGGAAACAACATATTAGTTGTTAATTAGCATGCATACATTATGAGTGCTCACATGCATGTGGTATCAATTAAATAAGTTCACCACATTCAAAGTATGTGATGCATGATTGCATTGATGGACTCAACTGACAAAAGGATTCATTGCAACTAGATTCGTAGTTTATGAACTATAATTAAACATGCCAATAGTCAAGTTTGAATGAAAATTCAAAGTCGAATGACCTTTAATAATTTTGAATTCAACACTTGAATCAATGTACAAAAGGATTCATGTTTGAGTTTCAAATGAATTTGGTTTCTAATTAGTTTGAATTCAGATTCGAAATAATTCAAACTTGACAAAATGGTTTGGTCCAACATTGTTGAGACCTATGAACATCATTTGACTTAATTAACAAAAAGATTCAATTGATTTGGACTTTTTATTTGAATTATCTGCTCAAATAGAGTCTAAATTTTGAATTCAAATAATTAAAATTGATAAAGTCAAACTTGAGTCAAATTAGCTCCCAAATATTTGGTTTGACTTTAGGAATACAAATAAAAAATAATGATTCAAATTGTAATCCTAGATAAATGGTTGATCAATTCAATACCAATTGAATTGGATTCCAAAACATGTGCCATTGCAACAAAATTTGGTTGCCAAGGCAACCTTTTCTACTGCCAATTAAATTTTAGTAGAATTCATTCAAAATTTGTGCAACCTTGTGTTAAAGTGGATCGAACTGGACGATTGAACCCGAAGGATCAATTTACAAAATGAACTAAGTCAAAAATGAGCTAGGGTTTGTAATTTAGTCCCTAAACAAGGTTTAAACAGAATTTGAATGAATTCAATTTTTTAAGTTCAAATTGTTCAATAGTGGCTCTAGTGGTTGCTAGTGATCATCATGAACATTTTGCAAACAATTTCACTAAAAATGGATCTTCGTTTTCAAATTAAGGCCTCCTAAAGGTTTGAATTCAAATTTGAATAAATTAAAATATGAATTTGCAAAAGTGAAAATATATGGTTTACAGTGAATACTTCATTCCATAAGGATGAAAGTGTAAAAAAATGACCTCAAAATAATGTATGTGCAAAATGTTATAAGGGTTTGAAGTTATATGGGCTGATCTATAAAAGTTATAGGGTTTAATGGGCACAAAGGGTTAAAAGAAAAATAGGGGACACGTGGTGGCTTCTGATTGGTCCATGCCGATTCGCTACTCGAACATGTCGCGTATGTTGGATTCAAGTGAAGATGGATGACTCGGATTAACCTATACTGATTCGAATATTTGACACGATGTGAGACGTTTATTTGGAGATGGAAAAGCAAGATTAGAAAGTGGCGCTCACCCGACACCTAGGTCGTCGGAATCTTTGCGAGAGAACGCGAAACGACATAGCGACTCTAGGGAGTGGACGTTGTCTATGATGTAGGGGTCCTCGATGATGACAAGATGGTCTACGAGCTTCAGCCTGATGCTACGAATATCCTTCTACAAACAGGTGTGCTTGGGGACTTCTAGGGCGGAAAGATTCAGGTGAAGACAGTCTCGTTGATTCCAAGCGCTCCTGGGCACAAAACGAGATCACACACGCGCGCGTGGATATGACAAAGACAACAAAAAATGTGGGGCGCTTGGGTTCATGCTCACTTTCTCGAAGTTGAGCCTACGACAACGATGAGGCTTGTGCTTGAATTCGAGCTCCACAGAAGCATTTGAGGCACAAAGGATGTATGGGGGGTGCACGAGGATGTGATGAAGGTGTTGGTTGGGTGGACTGGTAAGGTGGTCGGTGCTTATTGAAATTTGTTCGACAACAACTCTAGTAGAGGCGGATGAGGTGGGTTTGTGATGGCGTAGCATGACGGCGAGTGGTGGCACAAGGTAGGGAAAAATTGACATAAGCTTGTGGGGTTCTTATAAGACAGGGTTTCGAGCCGGGGCACGTGCGTGGAGTGACTAAACATGTGATCATGGGCATGAGGGCATGCAGGATCATGGGAACGATATTTTTGTGCGGGAGGTTGAGGACAAGGCGACTTGACGGATCAGGCGTTGGATCTTCATAACACGGACGACCAATGCGCTCCCATACCACTTCGGATAGCTTAGAGAGCTAGCTAACTTGTTGGACCGACAAGTGCGCTCGCTCGCTCATCTACCTTTTTTCCTTTCCTTTTTGTCTACCCCGTTTTGCTTTTCTTCATTTTCCCATTTGAATTGATTCATAATCAAACTTGCTCTAAATTCATCTGATAAAATTAACGAGGGTCAAATCAATATTTAGGACTTATGAAAATTGTTTTCTTGCAAAAACAAAATTTAAATCCCCATTTCTACTTTTGAGCTCATTCAAAAATCAAAATAATTTAAATGTTTTTGGTAAAAATAACAGAGGCACAACTTATTATTCTGGACTTGTAAAAAAGTAATTTTGATCCCAAATTAAATATTTTAGTTGTCACCTTTTTTGGGATACTAAATTATTTCCTGAATCGTTTTAGGTTTCAATTTAATTCCAAAATTCCCTTTAGGGTTTCAAGTAAATACTAGGGATCTTGAAATCATATTACACCTCACTCTGTCATCAATTGCTATCCAGCAAAGCAATCCTGTGCTAAACATGATAATTGGCATAGCTGGTACAAGCAATAAATACATATGGCAGTTCAACTAGAGCAATATAACATACTCTAATAATATGTTACACCTTGAACTTATTGAAAATCCACCTCACGCTCCAAAGCCTTTGGAGTGGATCTGAAAATCCTGCACCCTTCCAAAGCAAGAAACAATTCTTATAGCTTCTAGTACAAGATATAGTGAATACTAGAGGTCTCTTGCTAAGGAAAATTTCAACATTGAGACATGCAAGTGTGTCCTATGTGATGTTGAACCTCATGAGCACATAAGGCATTTATTCTTCAGTTTTGATTCCAGTCGGAACTGCTGGTTATCCATTGGGTTTGAATGGAGCACTGATTATGAATAATTGAAATGCTAATGGAAGGTAAGAGAAGAAACCAAAGTACATGTTTGAAATAATGCCTAATTGTTGGTTGTTGGAGTCCATGGAAGCACATAAATGATATCATATTTGACCACAAAGTCAAGAACATGGATTACTATATAACATGCTTCAGAGAGCACCTGATACTCTTATTAAGAAGGGCAAGCTTGGTCTAAAGGAGGGAATGCAATCATGGCTAGATTACTTGTGAACTGTAAGAAATTAGCAACATGCTTGTATTACTATTTGTAACCTTGTGTTTCAATATTAATGGAAAATAGAGTTACACTGAGGGTTTTCCCCACAATGGTTTCTAAAAAAGTATATACTAGGGATTTATGGAAAGAATTTTCAACCCAACAAATTGAACAAAAGCTCACAACCTTTCTATGATCTCAATTTTTGAATAATTCCAAAGTTTTATTTGAGCCACATTTTAATAAAGAAATCTATTCCTAGTCAAGACTAGCCATGATCAAGTAATCGCAAACAAACTTTGAATTTCTTTTATACCCTTCGATTTATTTTTCTACATTACAAGTTTAGGAAAAACTTGGGATGTGACAAAATTAGTTGGTCAAATTAGTGTAGTTTCATACATAGCATATATTCTATCTTCAATGTATAATGATGGGGGTTATATGTTGCATATCATCCATCTTCGTACACTTTTTTTGGAAAGTTATCATTATTTAGTTTCAAAGTATACTGATAATCCAAAGTAGCACTTGACATTCCCATTCTGGCAGTTCATGAAAGTCTTGTCCGTGTCTTTTTATCTAGGTAAATTTGATATAAGCCACCATAACTTTCTAGTTTTGAAATATGCCATCACTACTCTTTTATTTTGAAGCATGCTACTACAAAGTTCAGAACCTTTGAAATATGCCATTGCGTATCGTTTTGGTTGATTGGACACATATTTACCTTTTGTATTTTGTACATGGACACATTACCCTTGGGCATCGTCGACGAGTTCGATGCTACCTGCCATCGTGCTTCCCCTTCTCCTACTAGCCATCACCTTTGCATGTGCTCCTCCTAACGTCCTCCTCCAGTGCTGCTCCTGTCCACCGCTTTGTGGTACTCTCGACATCTCCATCCCAGAGAAGCGGGCTCACCCACCCGTGATGTCTACTACACAACTTGTTCTTGTAGACTCGTGTTGGGCCTCCAAGCGTAGAGTTTTGTAGGACAGTGGCAAATTTCCCTCAAGTGGATGACCTAAGGTTTATCAATCCGTGGGAGGCGTAGGATGAAGATGGTCTTGCTCAAACAACCCTGCAACCAAACAACAAAGAGTCTCTTGTGTCCCCAACACACCCAATACGATACTAAATTATACATGTGCACTAGTTCGACGAAGAAATGGTGATACAAGTGTAATATGGATGGTAGAAATATATTTTATAATCTGAATAAATAAAAACAGCAAGGTAGCAAGTAACAAAAGTGAGAACAAACACTATTGCAATGCTTCAAAACAAGGCCTAGGGTCCGTACTTTCGCTAGTGCAATCTCTCAACAATGCTAATATAAATGGATCACATAAAAATCACTCAACATGTGATCAAGAATCAATCCAAAGTTCCTATATAGGGGAAAACATAAGAAGAAATTGTTTGTAGGGTACGAAACCACCTCAAAGTTATTCTTTCCGATCAATCTTTCCAAGTGTTCGTACTAAAATAACAAGTTATCCTTTCCGATCGATCTATCCAAGAGTTCATACTAAAATAACACCATAAAAAATTCAGATTCATAATACTCAGTACAACACAAAGAACCTCAAAGAGTGCCCCAAGATTTCAACCGGAGAAACAAAGACGAGAACATGCATCAACCGCTATGCATAGATTACCCCAATGTCACCTAGCGATTCTACGAGTTGAGTGGAACAACATATATCAAGTGAATAAATATGATACCCCATTGTCACCACGGGTATTAATAGAAAGACATAAATCAAGTGCTCTCAAATCCATAAAAGTATTCAATAAAACGAAATCTCAAAGGGAAAACACAATTCATCACAACAAGATAGAGATGGAGAAACACCATATGATCCAACTATATTAACAAATCCCGCGATACATGAAGATCATGCCATCTCAAGAACACAAGAGAGGGAGAGATTAAACACATAGATACTGATACAAGCCCTCAACCCCGAGGGTGGAATACTCCCTCCTCATCATGGACTCCGCCTGGATGATGAAGATGGCCGCCGGAGATGATTTCCCCTCTCCGACAGGGTACTGGAACGTCTCCAGATTGGTTTTTTGTCGATATAGATAGTTTCAGCGGCGGAGCTTCCGATATAGGGTTATTTCAGGGGGTTTCTATATTTATAGGATTTTTGGGTGCTGGAATCACGCCAAGATGGGCCACGAGCTGCCCACTACCCATCAAGGCGCGCCTGGGGGGGGGGGGCTGGCGCGCCCTGGTGCCTAGTGGGCACCAAGGCCCGCCCTGTGGTAGTTGTTTGCTCCCGTGGATGTCTTTTGGGCAGAAAAAAATCTTCAAAAAGTTTCATGACATTTGGACTCCGTTTGATATTGATTTTCTACAAAGTAAAAAACAAGCAAAAAACAACAACTCGCACTGGGCACTATGTCAGTAGGTTTCTATAAAATGATTGTAAAACATCCAAGAATGATAATATAACAACATGGAACAATCAAAAGTTATAGATACGTTGGGGACGTATGAGTATCCCCAAGCTTAATTCCTGCTTGTCCTCGAGTAGGTAAATGATAAAAACAGAATTTTTGATGTGGAATGTTGCCTAACATGTTCATCATATTCTTTTCTTTATAGCATGGACATATGGACGTGTAGATGATTCAAAGCAATATTCTATAATTTGACATGAAAACTTTAATACTCAAGCATATCAACAAGCAACCAAGTCTTTCAAAATATCAATGCTAAAGAACACTATCCCTAGCCCATCATGCTCAATCATTGATCCATTCAAGGAACACACCCAAATATTAGCTACATCCAATGCTCAAGTATGATAATAGTGTTCCGTAGTGGTTCTCTATAAGAGAATATGGAGAGTCAAATAAAAAAAATAAAAATTGCATAAAAGTAAATAGATAGGCCCTTTCGCAGAGGGAAGCATAGATTTGTAGTGGTGCGAGAGCTGAAAGCTTAAATTGAGAGATCAAATTATTTTGGGTGACATGCTTTTCCTATCAACAAAAAACGACTTAGAGTTCCCAATATCTTCCATGCTAAACAAATCATAGGCGGTTCCCAAACTGAAAATAAAGTTTATTCCTTTTTGTACCATTATTTCACACTCCACGGCTAGCCACATCCACGGGTACAATCCATACCAACACTTTCCAAGGAATTTATTATTTGACAACATAAAATAATTTTTCTTTACATTTCGGGACAGGGATCCCTATTATTGCCATACTCTCGTGCAATGACAAGTGAACAAACACTCATCTGGAGAATAACCTATTTAACATGGAAGATATCAAACACCCCTCACCGCTTCATGAGCGGTACGGGCAGAAGTTTATTTTTAATATTAGAGTTGGCACATACAAATTTAGTTAGAACGACACTGAAATACTGCATATAGGTAGATATGGTGCACTCATTTGTCACAACTTTGGGTTTAGTATTTGGATGCACAAGCAGCATTCCCGCTTTGTACAAGTGAAGGCTAGCAAATAGATTGAGAAGCGCCAAACCAAGGAACGAAGACCATCATAAGCGATCTTTAAAAATAACTAACACCGAATAATGCAACACAAGTAGGATGTAATTTCATAGCATAATTATTGACTTCATGTACATGCATAGGGAATCACAAACCTTAACACCAATATTATTACTAAAGCATAATTACTCATCAACACAACTCACATATCACTATTTTGATATCGCAAAACTATTGCAAAGAATCAAGTTTAATATCCATTGATCTTCATGATTTTTTATTATATATCCCTTGGATATCTATCACTTTGGGACCAATTTCATTTAAAGCAAATTCCCATTGCTAATAACAAGCTCTCGAACAAATATAAGTGAAGAATGAGAGCACAAGTATCTTTAAAATTTTCAACTCTCAAAATAATATAA
Organism: Hordeum vulgare subsp. vulgare; assembly: GCF_904849725.1. Classification (NCBI taxonomy): domain Eukaryota; kingdom Viridiplantae; phylum Streptophyta; class Magnoliopsida; order Poales; family Poaceae; genus Hordeum; species Hordeum vulgare. The sequence continues at coordinate 208,281,540 of NC_058521.1, forward strand.
GTGAAGCAAGAGATGTTTTCTTCAACATTTCTACTAACTCCCAAAAATAATCTAAGGGAAGCATGAGAGCATATTTCTTCAAATAACAACACCATCGTTCTCAAACAGATATAAGTGAAGTACTAGAGCAATTCAATAAAACTTCTCTCAAAAGATACAAGTGAAGATCAATGAGTAGTCAAACAATTAAGTAGCTATGTGAGGATTCTCTCTAAATAAAGATTTTAGGATTTGATATTTTATTTCAAACAGCAAATAAAACAAAATACACTCCAAGAATATCTCATATCATGTGGACAAATAAAAAATTAGGCTCAACATGGGCTAACCGATAGTTGTTGATGAAGAAAGGTGGGATGCGTAGCATCACCAAGCTTATATGCTTGAGACTTCTTGAAATATTTACTTGGGGTGCCTTGGGCATCCCCAATCTTGAGCTCTTGTATCTCGTTCAGTCCTCTCATATCCCGGTTTCACCAAAGTCTCGAAAACTTCATCCACACAATGCTCGAAAAGAACTCGTGAGGTAGGTTAGTACACATAAAAGTAAATCAACACTTAATGTACTGCAAAGACAAGTTGCATAATAATTTTCAAACATTAGGTACTGTATCCTTTCATTTCCACAATTTATATCCACTAATATAAGCCATGAAAACTCTAGGATAAGTAGATAACAGAACTATGACAACAATCTGTCCAAACAGAAAAGTTTGTAGAAATCTATATAAAAAGTGTACTTATATATTTCCAAATATTCTGAAAATTTAGGACATGGCAAAAAAGTTTTATGAGAGCACTGCGTAAAAACTTCAGAAACTTTACACCTCCTAATAAAATAAAATAATTCAAATACTACAGCTTAAGTTTATGTTTTTGTACAACACACATCGCATATGCAATTCAAGCATTCTAAAGGCAATTCTTGGAACTTTTTATTGAAAAACAAGATTATAAATGACATCTAACAGGGAACAACAAAATAAAATGACGCTACAAGCAAAACACATATAATGTGATGAATAAAAATATAAATCCAAGTAGGATATACCGATAATGTTGGGGATGAAAGAGGGGATGCCTTCCGGGGCATCCCCAACCTTAGACGCTTGAGTCTTCCTTGGATGTTACCTTGAGGGTGCCTTGGGCATCCCCAAGCTTAGGTTATTGCTTCTCCTTATGCTCCTCATATTGGTATCTCACCCAAAACATCAAAACTTCAATCACGCAAAACTTAACGGAACTTCATGAGATTGGTTAGTATGATAAATATATATAGATCATTCTCTTAGTTAGTGTCAAGACAAGATTCATAATTGTTATCACACGATTACTACTTTATTCTATCATACCCATAATTTATATCACTCAATATAAGCTATGAAAATACTAAAACAAGCAAACTATGCATTGCAAACAGAATTTGTCAAAAACATAACAGTCTATCAAGATCTGAATTAAAACCATACTTTCCTGACTCTAATAATTTTGAAAAATAGGACAACGCAGTGAATTTGCACACCAAAACTTTGTAATTTTTTTAGAATTTAGTAAAAACAGATAAATTCTATACTGGACGTAAAAGTTTCTGTTTTTGCACATAATCAAACAAACAAGTATCCACACTATCCCAAAGGCTTTACTTGGCTTAACACGCAAAAAAGAATGTAAAAGTGTTGGGTTGTCTCCCAACAAGCGCTTTTATTTAATTCCTTTTAGCTAGGCATGATGATTTCAATGATGCTCACATAAAAATTAGTAATTGCAACTTGCAAGAGAGCATCATGAAGCATATGACAAGCGCATTTAAGTCTAACCCACTTCCTATGCATAGGGACTTTGTGAGCAAATAATTTATGGGAGAAAGAATCAGCTAGCATAGGAAGGAAATACAAGCATGACATTGAAACTTTGAACACATAGGGAGGAAACTTGATATTATTGCAATACCTAAAAGCATATGTTCCTCCCACATAATAATTTTTAGTAGCATCATGAAGGAGTTCAACAATATAACTATCACATAAAGCATTCTTTTCATGATGTAGAAGAATAATATTTTTATTACTCTCCACATAAGCAAATATCTTCTCATTCATAAAAGTGGGAGTATCATATGGAACTCGAATACTATAAATTGTTTCCACATTAAAATAGTAATGTTTAGTAAAAGGATATTCAAAATTATGACAATAATTATCACTACTTTTTATAGCATAAGTATCATCACAATAATCATCATAAGTAGCACTTTGTTCTCATCATAGTCAATTGAAACCTCTTCCGAAATAGTGGAATCATTACTAAATAAAGTCACGACCTTTCCAAATTAAATTTTAGCATTATAATAACATTCAACACCCTCCAGAATAGTGGGATAATTATTATCTAAAGTTGACACTCTTCCAAACTCACTTTAATAAATATTGCAATCATCATAAATAGGAGGCATGCATTCATCATAAAAAAATGATCATTCATTGTAAGGGGATAAAAAGATCATCTTCATTAAGCATAGCATCTCTAAGCTTGGGACAAACATTAATTGCGTCAAATAAATTCTCAAACATATCATTCTCATCAGACATAGCATTCCCAAGTTTGCGGCTTGACATATCATAAGCATAATCACTCTCATCATTAATAGTATGAATAGCACCAATAGTATAACAATTATTATCATCATAATTTCCCAAGTTGGTGCCAAAAAGATTTCGAAGATTATAAGAAGTATCATTATGTTCCTAATCATAGTCATCACAAGAAGCAATAGGCATAACAAATCACCATCAAGTGCATCATCTTCCATAATTATTTTTGATTCATCCTCACGAGGCACAACAATAATAGGAGCAACATCATTTGGGAGGGATACCTTTTTACCTCTACTTTTCCTTATTTTCTTCTTCATCACCACATTATGTGTGTGTTCATTTATTTTTTCTGTGCTTCTTATTGATGAGATTGGTTGAATAGAGAGCTCCTTCTCGTCACCTATTTCATTATGAGAGACATTAGGAGGGAAAGTAGAAATATTTACCCTTTAATTAGTATTCCCTTTATATTCTATTGGTTTTCCCATCTTTCTATAGTTGGCAATATAAGCATTCTCATTGCAATTTACCATGCAAAACATATGTATTTCTTTCAAATTAGTTTAAGCATGGTCCGTGAATATGAATGCTTCAAACCAACAGTTTTTATGTGACAATTATTCACACCACAAAAAGGAACAAAGTTCATTATAAAGTTCAAGGGTGATCAAGTTATTGCAATATTTGGACACGATTTGATCATGAAAAGGCATGCATTGGAAATTAAGGTGGCCAACTTTATTGCGAAGTTCACAAGTAATAGGATAAATGGAACATAATTTTGTAGTGAATTCATCTATGACTTTGAGAAAAAAATTGGTTATATCATGTTTATGCTTCTTATAAGGCATGTCTTCACAAAGTCTTTTCACTCCACAAAAATTGACATGCCTATAAGAAACATTTTTGTCAAGACTAGTGCAATCATCATCAGCATATTGGATATTCATAGAATTCATACTAAAAACATTGCAATCATGCTCCCCATTCAAGGATTTTATGCTAAACATTTTATTGAATTCTTATTCTATCAATTGAGCACAATTTTCCTTTCCATCATTTTCAAGAAAGACAATATAAACATGAAAAATATGAGACCACCTCAATTCCTTTTTTGTAATTTTCTTTTTATAAACAAAACTAGTGATAAAACAAAAACTAAAAGATTTAATTGCAAGATATAAAGATATACCTTCAAGCACTCACCTGCCCAGCAACGGCACCAGAAAAGAGCTTGATGTCTACTACACAACTTCTTCTTGTAGACTCGTGTTGGGCCTGCAAGCGCAGAGGTTTGTAGGACACTAGCAAATTGCACTGAAGTGGATAACCTAAGGTTTATCAATCCGTGGGAGGCATAGGATGAAGATGGTCTCTCTCAAACAACCCTGCAACCAAATAACAAAGAGTCTCTTGTGCCCCCCTAATACGATGGTAAATTGTATAGGTGCACTAGTTCGGAGAAGAGATGGTGATACAAGTGTAACATGTATGGTAGAAATATATTTTTATATTCTGAATAAATAAAAAACAACAAGGTAGAAAGTAACAAAAGTGAGCACAAACGGTATCGCAACGCTTAAAAGCAAGGCCTAGGGTTCGTACTTTCGCTAGTGCAATATCTCAACAATGCTAATATAATTGGATCACATAAAAATCCATCAACGTGCGATGAAGAATCACTCCAAAGTACCTACCTAGCAGAGAACATAAGAAGAAATTGTTTGTAGGGTAGAAAACCACCTCAAAGTTATTCTTTGCGATCAATCTTTCAAAGAGTTCATACTAAAATAACAAGTTATCCTTTCTGATCGATCTATCCAAGAGTCCGTACTAAAATAACACCATAAAAAAATTCAGATTCATAATACTCAATCCAACACAAAGAACCTCAAAGAGTGCCCCAAGATTTCTACCAAACAAAGAACCCAATGTCTCCTGGGAATCCCCAAGTTGAGTGCCAAAGCATATATCAAGTGAATCAATATGATACCCCATTGTCACACTGGGTATTCATAGCATGACATAAATCAAGTGCTCTCAAATCCATAAAAGTATACAATCCGATTAAACAAAATCTCAAAGGGAAAACTCAATTCATCACAACAAGATAGAGAGGGAGAAACACCATATGATCCAACTATATTAATAAAGCCCACGATACATAAAGATTGTGACATCTCAAGAACATGAGAGAGAGAGATATATATTAAACACATAGATACTGGTACAAACCCTCAACCCCGAGGGTGGACTACTCCCTCCTCATCACGGCCTCCACTCGGATGATGAAGATGGCCACCAGAGATGATTTCCCCTCTCCGACAGGGTACTGGAATGTCTCCAGATTGGTTTTTCGTTGATACAGATAGTTTTAGTGGTGGCGCTTCCGATTTAGGGTTATTTCTGGGGTTTCTATATTTATAGGATTTTTGGGCATTGGAATCATGCCAAGATGGGACACAAGGTGCCCACTAACCACGAGGGCGTGCGTGGGGGTCTGGCCCTGCCTGGTGCCTAGTGGGCACCAGGCCCGCCTCTGGTGGTTCTTTTCTCCTCCGAATGTCTTCTGCGCAGTAAAAATATCCAAAATGTTTCGTGACATTTCGACTCCGTTTGATATTTATTTTCTGCGAAGTAAAAAACAAGCAAAAAATAGCAAGTGGCACTGGGCACTATGTCAATAGGTTAGTCCCAAAAAATGATATAAAGTTGTTATAAAATGATTGTAAAACATCCAAGAATGATAATATAACACCATGGAACAATAAAAAATTATAGATACGTTGGAGCCATATCAGCCTCTTGCTCATGCTATCGTGCGCCCATCCCGAGTCAACACAATTTCATCGCACAACTACAACCAATGCGCTCCCCTCGGGCGACCGTCCTCGCACATCTTCAGGCCGCTGGAGGCGCCATCGGGCATTCACTGCTCTAGGCCGTAATCCGCCATCGCGAGTGTCGACCTTGTCTCTTGGGGTACAGATCGAGCCAAGTTGAAGAGGCACGCGAGGGGCTCAGAGGTTGTGTTTCAGGGAGCGGGTGAGAAGAAGGAAAGAAACTAGTTCGTGAGCTCGGTGGTTGCCCATATCTTTGACTTTTTTGCATACGTGCAAAGCCGGATTTTCAATGAATATTTCGTAAGTCGGGCTGTCCATATCCCTTTTTATCCATGAAGAAAACACATGGTATCCCTCAAAAACTAGGCTATCTGTGTCTTCGCGAGGCTATCCCAGGAACCAAACTCATGCTTAGCTGCTCTTGGCCTCCACCTACAGCTTAGGAGGTCTGAGGAGGGCCAACAAATATGAAAACACATCCTACATCCTATATCCTACATTCTTAAGAAGTTGGTCCCAATTCTCTCTACATACGGAATGACTACATCATCATCCATACCACATCATCCAGATTGTCCATCTCATGACGCATGACACATTATCATCAACCAATCGACCAATAGGAATCTTTTTCTCACATCTCCTCTTCGCTGGCACAATTGTAAAGTAAGGCTAGTTTCAATGCATCTGTGCTAAGCACATTAAAAAGTTTAGCAACTAAAGTTCCCAATGTGTAGGTGCTTAACTTGTAGGTAAGCATTCTTCGTTTAATGATTTAGCTAGTAAGGTTATCCATGCATTGGTGGGTTTCTTTCATTTAAATATTTTATCTAGGTTTGCACGATTGGCATTGTTTCTTCCTGGGATCACCATACTCATCGCTCTCCTTTTAATTACCTTGCCACATAAGATTTTTTGCCCATGTGGTAGCCTTAGCACCTGTACAAGGTGGAGCATTGGGAGAGGCCTAATCATCAGTTCTGTGCGGAGAATCAACAACATTTGTTGCCTAACCCGTCATCTTCCCCACTTCTTCATCCCATCGTGACTCTTTAATAGAGACGAATGTAGGGAAGCTTCCACATGTTATTAATCTATTCAACTTTTCAAGCCTTCGACTGTGTATTTTAGTCGTGTGGAGGAAGACGATTCCTCTCCCTCCAACCTCTTCAGCTTCTCCATCAATTCCTCAGATCATCAGTTCCCTTGCTGGTCGAATTTCCTTCTCATATTCATCTTTTGCATCTCCGTTAATAAATCCTATTCTCCAATAGAAGCGATCTTGAGCTTCTAAATCCACCCATGCCAATCAGTAGGAGCTTCAGTCGACAAGACCATAGGGTAGCCGATCACTCGCCAGGTCGCCAATAGATATTCCACCGATCTACTACCAGGCGATCTGCGCTACTGTTAGATCGAGGGATGCCTACACAATCCGTCGTATCATGGTCCATGCCGAGGTGTCCGAGCCATAGCGTTGCTCGCCATGGTCCAACCCGGGAGGCCGTCCCATCATGCCGAGCTGACGATTCTAGCCACTTGGGAGTTTAAAATATTCAAATGGGCATTTGAATATTAATCCCACATAAAGTCTTCTGGAAACTGTGCAATGCACATATATGGATAGGTCTTGATTTTAGGGACCTGCAGAAATTTGAATCAACATTTTTGGAGTTAAGATGAATTTATGATGGAATTATGAAGTTTGTGATAAAAAAGAAAAGATCAGGGGTCTGAACCAGAGAGTATATTAGACCCTCGCGCTGGAGAGGGAAGTGGGCCAGCCCAGCAGCTCCCAGGCGCCAACAGAGGGCCACGCTGAAGGTGGCTTCCCTCGAGGGCGGTTCCGCCACAGGGAGGCGTAATCACACCGGGGTGCGCCCACTTAACCCAGGGGGACCGAAACCTTAGCCACTTACACGCAAGGCCCACCCGCCAGGTCCAACTTCTTCCTCCCGTTCGAACAGGAGGAGGTGGGGTAGGCAGGACCCGACGGTGCCCGCGCCAAACCCGCCGCTCCAGCCACCGCCCCGGTGGTGCTCCGGCCACCGAAGGCTCGTGGGGAAACTGCCGCCGCCCTAAGGACCCATTTCGGGAGTGGGATACCAGGGAGAAGGCCTCGGCCATGGCTTATTCCAGCAATGACCGTTGTGGGGGGGACGTCCCGACCACCTAGGGAAGGAAGAGGGGCACGGGGAGCTCCGCGCTGGCCAGAGTGGAGAGAGGCCCAGAAGGGCACGAGCATGCATGGAGGCAGAGGGCTAGAGGGAGCTCCGGGGTGCTCCAGGGAGAGATGGAGAGATGTAGGAGGCAGCACTGGCTCGGGGAAGAGGATAAATGGAGGGGGCAGCCGAGGGAAGCTTGCAAGCTCTCGGTGCTCTCTGGCATGGGAGTAGACACGCGTCCGTGGGGAAACTTGGCTGCTTCTAGGCGTCGGGAAGGGATCCGACCGGTCAAGGGGGATGCCCTGGTGCTCTGAGACACGCATCAACGGCTGGAAGCGAGTTGCAGCAAGAGAACAAGGGGTAGAGCACCATTATTGCATGCTACCAGGGTGTTCACCGTGGCCACTCATGTCTACAGGGCACTCATGACGAGTCAAACATGTCCAACACGTAAGGCACACATGCACGACGGAGATTGAGGAGTTTGGTCTCTAGTGGAGCTGGTTTGAATGGATTTTGACTGAGGTTAAGTTTGCAACAACAAACTTAGAGCTAAGAAAAGTGGGTCTCAAATGGGGAGTCTTGGGGAAAATCAATGTCTGGATGTGTTAGATATGCAAGGACTACAACACTACCAAGTTTGAGCTCAAGCAAGTAGCTAGTACTTGTTGTACAAAGCTACAATTCAACCAGAAATCAACTTGTAGATGTACTGCTCATTTTTCCTAAATGACCATGCCATCTCTTGGTTTGAAATGATGCCTTGACATATTGGAGATGTCTTAGAAGAATGTGGGGGCTTTGGATTAAGCACAAGTATAGGAAGAGGTGCAAAAATGGTGGTGCCATAGTGAAAATGAAGGGTAGCTGCAAGGAGTCTCCCTCCAATAATTGACCAGAGGCCATGGCAAAGCTATTGGACGTAAAAGATAACTAGGGTAAGCTGTGGTGAAAATTTAAGCTCAAGGGTAATAGTGGAAGGGGGCAAAGTAGCCACTTTAGTGAGTGCACACAAGGTGTTTCATGAGTGTTAGGGATACCATATGGCCTTCAATTGCCATGAAAATTAACAGGATCAAATAATAGATGAAAATAATCTTGGACACCAAATTTGGGATTTGTTGGAGAAGGTTTCCAATGTAGACTTGGAAAACCCATGAAATGGGCATAAAGGGCTTTCTACTTACAAAACTATTCAAATCAATTCCCACAAATCTAGTATTTGGTGTGGGGGCATTATTTGAGCATTAAAGAATGCCCAAAAAGTTTGGGGTCAATTGGATAAACTTTATAATGGGAAGTTTCCCAAAGTCAGAAATCAACGGAGAGGGTTTTGAGGGGTTTGGGACAAGTTATTCTATTCTCCTTGATGCACCACTTGGAATGGATGCATTATTGGAGTATCAGAACATGTCTAGGAAATTTGAGAATAATTGGAGACACTTGACGATGTAGAGTTGCTCAAATTTGGATCTAGACAGATAGGGTTTTAGAATAATTAGGGGAATCAAATCAATTTGGAGTGAGATGAAACTTGGCAAGATCATCACATATATCATATGTGACATGCTAGAATTTTACAGGAATTTATTCCAAAAGCTTGAAATAGACAGGAAGGGGTTTGCCCAATATTTTGAACATGACCATGTGTTGAAACTCATATATATGGAATATATATGTCCACTGAGTTTCCCTAAATTTTCTCAAATACTTTGAAAGCAATAAAAATAACTTTCCTTCATAAGAGACCATTTCTAGCTTCACAAGAATGCATTTAAATAAAATAGTGAAATAAACTTTAAAATAATAATATCGTGGTTTTGGGAAGTAATTTTGATAATGGGTTTGAAATAAAATATTTGGTGCAAAATAACTTCCCTAATTTGAGGACTTGTAGTACAAATCCCAACTCAGGGGTTTTTGAAAGCTTAAATCAAGGAAATGCTTTTTGGTAAAAATGTTATTTGGTAAAAATAGTTTCTGGTCCTCTACACATGGCATGATCGTTAGGCATGTGTTTGGGTCAAGGAGGTGAATCTGGAGAGTAGCAGGAGCATTGGATTCAAATACAAGCAATAGGCAAGCAAGCAAACATCACATCAAGCATCACATGCATTCACAAAAAAAATTAATTGGTCCTATTTTTTGAGAAAAGTCAAATTATTCAGGAGAGTTAAAAACAGGGTGTTACAGACCTTACCCCTTTAAGAAAATCTCATCCCCGAGATTTCTAGGCTAGGTGCTGGAGAGATACACAATCTTGAGTATGAGGTGGTCTCCATGTCCCCATGTTGCTTCTGTGGGTCTTGAGGTGCTTGATGATACAACTTCGAATGCTTTGCATGTCCTTGCCTGACCGTGAGCGGGGTTCTGGCAATAAGTTAGGCTTGTCTGAGGGTCGAGGGCTTGGTGAACTAAGTTCGTGCAAGGTCCTGGATTGCAAGTGCATTGCAAAGTCAGAATACGTGGCAAGATAATGTGTCTCGGTTTTGGTCTCGGGCTGCTCATGCCGGTTAGTGACATCTAGATGTCTCGTGTTAGAGCGTACAGTCGAGGTCTTCACGTAGCTCCCTGCCGATAGGGAATGTGACATCCTCAGTTGTTGCTGCAGTAACCTTTGTGATTAAACTAAGTAAACCTATGCTAATGGTGCCACATCACCGTGGTTGCTATTGTTAATTTCACGTTAGTTCAAAACGATTCGAATTCAAATTAAAAATAAAGTCAAGCAATAAAAGATTTCAAATATAATAAAATAAGAATGTTCGATGTTTGCCAAATATTACTTAAGAAATTTTCCCTTAAGAATTACTAAATTTGAGGGAATTTAGTTTTGCTAAATAAAACAAAACTAAAACTCTTACTAGATAAATGATAATAAAAAAACAGAATCTAAAAAAAGGAAATAAAAAAACAAAGGAAACGGGTTCCCTGGCCCAACCGGCCCAACCACCCCAACCCCACAGCCCACTTCCACCGGGGGGGGGGGGGGTATAAAACCCCGTGGAAACCCTAAGTAGACCTAACCTCGCTCCCACTCCACCCCCACGCCGCCACCCACGAGGGAACGGTTCCCTCCCCTCGTCAACGCTCCCCACGCGAGCGCTCCTCTCCATCGCCTCGCTCAGCCTCCGCTCTCCTCTCTCGCCCTACCTCTTTCCTCATCGCCTCCCCCCACCGAGACTCTCCCTCCCTCGTTCCTGCTCCCGTCGCCTCCTCCCCCAGCGACCACGCCGGCCCTCCCCATCCCATCGCGCCGCCGCCGCCCCTCCTTCCCAACAACGGCGCCCCACCGCGCCTTCCCCCTCGTGCGCCTCCTCGCCCTCCCCATCCAGTGCCACCCGCTGGCTCCGCCATCCCTTATCCCCGTCGCCCCGCGCTTGCCGGCCCCCTCCACCTCGCTCGCGCCTCCCTCACCCCTCCCTTCGCATCGCCGCGCCGCCGCCCCACCGCCACCGGTCCACGCCGCCGTCGCCCCATGTCGGAGCCGCACCGGGGCCGCGCCGATGCCCTTCGACGCCCCATCCGTCGGCCTCCTCCTCGTCGGGTCCGCCGCCACCACCTCGACTCCGACGCAGACCTCCACCGAGCCCCCCTCGAGCCCATGTTGCACACGTATAGGGCTCGGTAAGAACACCCCCTTCCTTCTTCCCCCGTTCCGATTCCGTTCCGCGCCCCACACCATGGTGTCTGACGACCTCACAACCTCACCCCTGCGCCTGGTTCCCTCCTGTTAGACACGAGAGGGGTGGAGTTGCCTCGTGTGAGTCTGTTTAGAGAAATGGAAAAGAACAAAAAAAAACCGTATGCATTTATATATATATAAGCGTGTATATTTGTATATATGTATATGTGTATAAATATGTGTGTATGTATATGTGTGAATGCATGTGTAAAAATGTGTGTAGGTGCATGTGTGTATTTTGATGTACAAAGTGTGTGTGTGTTGTGTTGTGGTGTGGCCAATGGGCCATTGCCATGTGGGGCCAACCCCCCCCACTCCCACTGACACGGAGGCCCCACACAACCATGTGTTAAAATAAATAAATAATAATAATAATATAAAAATAATATTTAATAAATATTTTAATTAATTAAATAATTAATTAGTGAATTAATTAATTAATGAATTTATTAGTTAATATATGATTAAGAGTAAATAGATAAATTAGTAAATCTGTTAATTTGATAATTAAATTATCCTAACAGCGTATGAAAACTGGGTCCCATCCCCTTTAATGAATCCTATTAATATTTAGTTAACTCTAATAATATGTGCCTATGACAACGGGACCCACTGGTCAGTTTGACCAGTCAACGCTTGTTGATTGATGATGTCATGCTTACACCACCGCGATGTCATATTTATTATCTAATATAATTGAATCTGTTAGTTCCTAAATAATTAATAAAATTTAATATTTAATATTAAATAAATCGCAGCTCACATGAAAATATTTTCAACATGAAAGTTGATGAGCAGAACGAGACGAACACGAATATGCGGTCCATTCGTGTGTCGCGCGTCGCTAGCATAGCAAACGTGGAACTTTTCCATCATTTCTCGTGTGACCGGTAGTAGCCAGAGAGCCGGGAAATATCGTCTGATATTTTCCCGACCCGTCTGTGAAGGATGTTACTGCGTTAGCTCATGCCTAGACGTGCATATTGTCATGTCATGTTGAGTGATGCGTCGTTGCTATTATTTATTGTTTCTTCCCCCTCTTCTTACCGGTAGACCCCGAGACTGACGCTACTCTGCCGAGTACGACTACGCCCGTGACGACCAGCCCTTTGCCGCAGAGAAACAAGGCAAGCAAATCCCCCTTGATCATTCCTATATCGCCCATTTCTTTCTTCCTCATGCTTGCATTAGAATTTTGCTACTGTTGTAGTTAGCTCCTATATCTGATGCATAGCCTAATTTTGATGAACTGTTACTTTCAGTACCGCACCGTTAAACTGCTTAGTATAGGTGGAGTATTCATCCCCTCTGACCCCTTAGTCTAGTTGCCCCGCTTTATTGTCGAGTCTTGATCCCTGATAGACGAGCCAAGAACCAACACAACACTTACACCCCCTTTGTTGTGCGGAGCTACAGAGTTACTGTCGGGTACCGAGGCTGACACCTCGCGAAGTACTCAGGATGGTATCTCTATAGTACATCTAGTCGGTCATGGTTATCGAGGGTGATTCCTCCTTCACCACTCCCGACGATGTTTCTGTCGTGCAACACCCTCAAGTGTGAGACCCTCGAGGGTGATTCCTAAGTCCACCTTGATGGATACATCGTTCGGAATCCGACGAGGGTGATACCTCAGATTCCCCTCGATGTTACAACCACACAGTTACTTGACCATGTTACTGGGATCCTTGATGAATAGATGTTAGGTGGGTGGATTCCCGCATGGTTGTGTTGTTGACTTAATTGAAATGTTAATAGATTTGGGTATTTGATGTGGGTTGGTCAGAAGGCCTTATTACGCACTAACCGTCTGCGTAGGAAGAATTATGGGTACTCGACATCGTGGTATCAGCAGAAGCTCTTCAAACGTTTGCAATGGAGCGGCACGCGCCCGAGTGGTCCCGAGATGCATCACGCTTGTATTAAGGGGTGCTAGGACTGACATCGGCTGCCCACGCATCATGCAGGAGTGCAGAGGGAAAGTGGGCCCATGAACCCTTTGTGCTTAGGAGTTAGACTGGCGGGCCGGCCTCTCTGTTGAGCTTAGGTGGGGCCGCGACGTGTTAATATTCTGAGGCCGGGCATGGCCCAGAAAAGTTTGTCCGGGCAGAGTGTTATCGAGCGTGACGGGGAATATGTTGTGCACCCCTGCAGGGAAAAACTTAACTATTTGAATAGTCGTGTCCACGGTTACACGACGACTTGGAGTTGTGCCGTGATCTTATACAACTACAATTGTTACTTAACTGGAATTAGTTGCTCCGAGATTGCTTCCTCGCAGGAGTCGAGGGAGGATCTCTCGGCATGACCTCATATTAATATTGCTGCAACAATATGACTATTATTTTGTGTTCCCCTGTTCTACTCTAGTCTATTGCTGCAAGCACTACTAGGGAAAACCCTAGTAGTAGCGCTGGTTTTACCCTAAGTAGTAGCGTTGGGGCCAGCGCTACTGCTAATGCACTACATCTAACTCTTAGCAGTAGCGCTGGATTGAAAGCGCTGCTGGTATCTATGTTAGCAGTAGCGCTGGATTGAAAGCGCTGCTGGTATCTATGTTAGCAGTAGCGCTGGAATAAGTAGAGCGCTACTGATAATATTCTAGCGCTACTGCTAATATTCCTGCTTTTAATATTTAATTCGCATCGTATTTATGTCCCCCCTACGTATTTGTGCATGCTCTATACAGTGATTTCATCATATCATAATAAACATGCAAAATTTGCATCACATCATACACATAAAGTACTCCCTCCATCCCAAAATTCTTGTCTTATATTTGTTTAGATACGAATGTATCTAGTCAAATTTAGTATTTAGATACATCCATTTCTATACAAAGTTAAGACAAGAATTTTGAGACAGAGGGAGTATCATGTCATATAACTCATCATCATCTTACGTACTCATCTAACAACTCATCATCATCTTAGTCATATACCAAGTTATCATATGATACACATAAAGTAAAACAGAGAAACATCATAATAGTCATCATATGCATGCATCCTAATCGATCATGTCAAGTTAATATAAACCAGAATAACTTGTCTGTCATAAGACCTAGTCCTCCCTCTTAGGTATAATGTCATAAAACAGAATAACACCTATGTCTCCATGATGAAGCACAGAGATCCAACGATCTCCAACTTGTGGCTTGCGATCCTTCTTTATTTATCTCCATGCTTCAATGTGGAGCCTTTTTGATTTTGATTTGAGGTTACTCGAGTATGGAGCATCGAACTCAGCTCTCATCAGGCTTTTACTTTTCATATGACCTTCTGGGTGCATCAACAGAGGCACTACATAATGTGGCAGTTGCAGTTGAAGAACATAATAATAACCTAGTTAGCAGTGTAATCAACACTATTTATGCAATAGTAGAGCGTACTTAATTAGGAAACTCTTACCAACATAATTTGGCGAATGTCATCCGGCCTATAACACCCTGGATTTTGCCCCCTTTTTTTTTATCTGATTTTGCTTTTTGAGGCTTAACAATTTTGAAACCTAAAGGGATTACTCTTGATTTCTTTTTCTTAGTGGCTTGCCAATCTTCAAACCACCCCAAGACCTAGCCATTTCCATCTTGAGCCAATCCCAAGATTCTTTTCCATGGGAATATTCCTTTTTCTTTTAAAGGAATAATCTTGTTTGCCTTGAGTTGTTAAGCAACCCCCATCTATATCTCTCCAAAAATTCCCAAAAAATTCTCATAAATCTATCGGGTCATATCTTCCTCACATATGACAAAATATTTCCTTGCCATGTTCAAAAATATTTCCCAAAAATTCCTTTTCTCATCTTGCCATATCTGTCAAGTTGTGAAGCAAGTACCCTTTTCATTTGCTTGATTGCTCTATTTGTGGGCACTCTTTCCTAGCCATATCATTGCCTCATGCCAAAATTCAACTCAATATAGCTAGTAAATATTTCTTAGCAAATTTCCAAAATTTCTGATCCAGAGGAAGCTTTGTGAAGCAAGTGCTATCTAGGAGTGTTCAAATGAGTTGAAACTTTGACATAACCTAAATATGCTCAAATTATTCCCCTCCACCAAATGTGAGCATCACACCTTCAACCATGTGACCATAGCTTCAAATCTTTGTCTCTGGTTATTATTTGGATTTGTGAAGCAACTATATTTTATGTTGCTCAATAAATTCTGAAATTTTACCAGGACATTCTCCTATCTATAAAAACTTGCTAAACCAATTTTGAGCCCATTTTATCTAGCCAATTAATCCTTGTAATTCTTTTAAGTTTCAGTCGAGAGAGATACTGTGTGAAGGAAGTGCCACTTTCGCTTATTAAGATGACATGAAATTATACAACATCTTCATAACCCCAAAATATTTATCTCCTCCAAGTTTCAGCTCCATCCAAGAAAGTATGTGAGTGCCACATCAAAATCTCTATTCTGGACCAGATTAGCTAGTTCCAAAGCAACCTATTAAATCTTGATCCTCTTCTTATCAAACTTCACAGGATTGTAGTCCCTCCTACCCTGAGCCTCCCAGACATTATATTTTGATCTTATCACCTTCCTGTTGATCACAATGTGGTGTCAAAGTCTGCTGCAGGAACATTCAGGTGACCCCTCCCATCCAACCACAGTCTTTTGCTTCGAGCCATCACCTCTGGGGGACTATGCCTTGAAGGGACTTCACTCCTGCATTGTGAGGGGAGTAGTGGCACAGTAGAGCATGTAGTGCACGTGGTGACCACGGCCAGAGCAAGCCATAATGGCGCTCTGTGCATTGAGAGAGACATCAGCTTCTTTCCAGCGAGCAATGGCTTGTCCACGAGCGCCGGGGAGCTCTCCACCATTCGCGTGCACCCTCTGGAGTGTTCTACCCCTGGTCCCGTAGCTCCAGGCCGCCTCTGTCGATCGTCGAAAGGCCGGCATAGCGACGTACATCGCGAAGCTTCGGCCGTCGTTGTGCAACTCCTCCCCGTGCCTATTTAAGGCGTGCCCTGAGATCTCCTTGCTAGCAGAACCCAAACCACCTCCCGTTTGAGCTCAGGAGAGCTTTTCTCCTCGCCCACGGCCGCCCTGTGCCGTCGGCGATCTCGCCTTGATTCCGGCAGCCCGAGCCTCCTATCCACTCCCTGGCCCCTCCATCCCTTTCCCTGAGTGCCAGGGATCCTTTTTCCCTTTTCAGCTCGCCACCGGAGCGCCCCTAGCGCCAGGTGCCACCGGCGCCACTAATGGCCGCGACCGGCTGTGGCCTCCCTGCCACCTGGGCGAGATCCTCTCCCGTCTAAGGCGTCCCTGGGACGCGGTGCTCGCCGGGGGGGGGGCACTCCTAGCCACTCGCCGGCCGGAGTAGCTCACCGGAGCAGCGCCCCCCTCGCCGGCCGAGCCCTGCCCGACCTCCTCTGTTTCCCCTGTCGGGAGGAGGAAGAAGGTAAGGGGGGAGGAGAGAGACAGGGGAGAAGGTTAACGCGGGCCCACGCGTTAGTGGCCCTAAGGACGGCCCGCCTTGCCACGTAGGTTTAAGTGGAAACGCCTCGGGAGCGTTTACGCTTTCCTCAAGGGAAAGCGTATTCTCCCCGAGTGCGCGACCAAATCAGGTGCCACGGTCCCGAATGTAAATCAGCTGCCAGCACCATAACCTTCATATCTTTTTACCCGTAGCTCCGATTCCAGTGATTCCCAAGCCCACGTCTTCGTCTCGTCGAGCCCGTCATGATGGTATCATTTTAAATATGTGTCCACACAGTGGAAATGACCATGTTGCCCTTGCCGTATACAGCCCTCCTTTGGGAGAGAACTGTTTCCGGCCATCCCTTCCGCAAGCTTCTCGCCCTTCTTCCCGGCGGTTTCATCATCCCGGACAAGCCACAACCTTCATTTGATTCATTGCATTGCAATATAAGAGTCTAATTAACTACTTTAATAATATATCTGTTGATAGTCTGGGATGTGAGCATGCACTGTCTGAATAGATGACTGCCGTGTTGAGCACAACATCGTTAGTAACTAATACTTTCACCCACTAATTTACAGTATACTGTTGAGATTACTGTCTATGATTACTTTGTGAACATCGATCAACGGTAATGGCTTGAGCTTATTAATTATTGGATTGCTATGACATCGGAGTGTCAGCTACGACAGACATATTATTCGAAGATAAGATAATCTAGTTGGTTGATCAGAGTCACCTGTCTGGGCTCATCAGTGCAACCACATTTGCCGATATGGGACGGCCTTGACTTGAGCTGATCTGCTCTTTCACCGGTACTTCCAAAGAGGGAGGGTTACGCACGCGTGCTACCTTGGCCTGGTGGGCGGTGATAACCCTGTGAGCCAGTTGAGTTGTTTGTGTCGGTGTCTCTGGATGGGACCGTTTAGTTTGGCCACGACGGTGGCAGGTGTCATGAGGATACAGGGCCACCCAGGCAGGACTCCGAGGGAGGACGAATGCCGGTGGTACGATGAAATAGTCACGGGTCAGGCAAGTTTCGTTGGAGCAACACTGGTCCACCCGAATGGGATCACGAGGTCAGTGGTCCATAGTGTGGGTAAAGTGTGCAACCTTTGCAGAGTGTCAAACCTATTCGAATAGCCGAGTCCACGGTATTGGATAGCCCGACCAGACCTCAATAGATGGTCAACCATGTTGATGTTACTAATGATGGAAGAACATCATTTTAGTATGTTACAGTTAGGCATCGTGCCGGTATAACAGTTGGGCATCGCGCCGGTGATAAGTCTTGGTATCCGCCTTGAGGATACTCGCTAAAGGTTCTTGGTAAGAACACAAGAGTTGGTATTCTCCGAGTACGGTGAGAGTAGCCTGGTATAGTTAGTTTGCTACCACTCCTTTAGTAATAACAACCCTTTACTTAATCTTGATTGCTATGATGTTGTCTTGCCTTAATGCTGATGTTTGTTGTGAGCTTGCTAGTACATTCAAAGTACTCACCTGGCTTGTCATGCCAGTTTGCAGGTCATGCCTTGATTGTTTGATTGCCGAGGATTCCGAGTTGCGAGCTAGGATGCGCGTTCCAGCCAGAGTCCCTGCGGAGTGGAGTTCATCACATCTGTAGCTGTTCCGCTGCTAGCATAGGATTTACCGTAGGCAGGCGTAGTATCGCCAAGGCGATGAAATTCATTTATCCTTGTAATCTTTTCCATAGTAATAAAGAGCTGATTTGTTCTATGCCAACGGTTCCGTATTCCAGAAGACTGGTCCTTGGTCTGGAATACGGGGTGTTCCGGTTTCCTCTGAGCCGGGGTGCCACAAGAGTTGGTATCAGAGAAGGTGTGGCATTAGGACGCCTAGACCGCGCGAGCGTTAGTAACCGGTAGTATAGGATCCAGTTGGTTTGCTGCACTTATTTGTTGCATTTGACTGTGCATGGCATGCATATAGACTAGATATGTTATTACTAACGATGGATCTGGTGAGTGTAGGTGGCATCGATGTCGATTCACCACATGCACTCTCCAGCCTGCTTTCTTCTTTCTTGGTGTGGTGTCATCTTCGCTTCAGCAAAGTGATACCAACGTGCCTGGTAATGTCGATCCCTTGTCGGATTGACGCACCGGTACCACACCAATGCATTCTCTTCAGCCGCCCTGTTGTTTCGGTGATAGACATGCTTCTATCCCGGATCTTTCCCATCCCTCTAGCCGCGTTGGCAACCCTTACTGATCTTGCTTATCAGAAAAGGGCAATGCCCGCAAGCCCTTCTTTTCATAGTTATCCTTCTCTTCCATTCATTCTCTGGACGAGTACGGTTCCCTTCCGTACGCTTGATGATGATGTGGTCGAGACCCTGTATTCCGACCCACGATCACCAAGTTCGTCCTTGCCATCGTGTCCGTCCAGACGGAACCAGTGTAAGCCCCTGATTGGTGTAGCCTTGTTTACACCGACCTCCTTCCACAGAGTGATTCACCTTCGTGCACACCGCCACAACATGTTAGACCGTAGTACCGGAATTCTTGCGAGATTTTTGTGCTTCAGTAGGAATGCATATCATTATTGTGAATAGCTGTAGAGTGTGTGCTATTAGCGGTATGAGATTTTGCTGCTTTGTGTGTTTGTCGTTTGCTTCTTTTTTTGGGCCCTTGGTGTTACCTTATTTTCCCCTTATGGAAATTGCTCACCGACATTGGACTCAAAGGAAACAGGGAAGAGCCAGTTATTTGGAAGCTCCGTTCAGCAAGATGGAATTATCAACAGACTGTATTATATGAGGAATATCGAGCCCGAATAAAAATGGTATCCTGACCACATGAATTATCAGCATCAAGTATACAGCCATGCAACTTTTTAGCAGCAATCATCAACAAGAAGGAAGAGATGCATACAGTGCGAGTCAAAGGTTAGCCGAATACGATATTGCATATAACAAGTGACCGACAGAAAGAATGTTAAGGAGATATTCATGCACTTAGCATGCATATGGCAAAAGACAAATTCGGGTGTAAGCAACCCAGTCGTTCCTCGCAAGCTAGCCGAAAAGATTATGTCACAAGATTCAGGTGGCTTCCTCAATGTGACACACGGAGCTTTGTTCAAGACACCCATGCTTCTCCAGTAAGACATCACATCAAGCTTCTAGCATAAGGTACCGAGTCGTACCCAGCAAGTCTTCAAGAAAGGAAAGCACTGGAGATATAGTACCCAAGCTTCTTCAAGAAGCTACCCCGATCGAAGCATCAAGCACAAGCTACCCAGTCTTCCTTGACATGATACTCTTGATGACTTACAAGACAACCTAAGTAAACCTTTGTTGGAAAGGCATCGCATCCTCAATGATACAAGTTATTCCATTGACAGTTGGCAGCATATGACCATGCATCACAAGGATCAGGTCCACAACAATTGGCCAGAAAACAAAATAGTCAGTCAAGACACAAGCCTGCTTCAGGAATCAAGCACTACGCTACATAGACCCAATATATATGGTGGACATGCTACCGAGGCCATAGGAGTTGATCATACAATGACGTCAGCCCGATGAGAATCCGACTATTGTATGAGCTATATAAAGAAGAAGGACACTCATGGTACACTTCATGAGATGACCAACAACCTATGGATAAGCTGAATGGGACACGGATGAACCCTTGCCTATCTTTCTTTGGTGACGGCACCACGCCTGTGTTCTGAGCTGTTTTCGGCCGTCCGGGGTGGATGCCGACTTTTATTTCTCTTGTCAGCAACTGGCCCGTGCTGTGAGCTTCTTTCCCGATCGTCTTGAACAGTTGTTGAGTTTCTCTTCCTAGTAGTGACCCTATGCTCTGAGATGTTTATCGGCCGTCTTAGGAAACTGCTACTTTCTTCTTATCGACACCGTCTCATGCTCTGAGCTGCTTTTCAGCCGTCTTGAGTCAGAGTTGAATTACTCCAGTAATGTCCCAGATCTGAGTTGTAAAGACCGTTCTGGTGGCTACTGGCTTATTTGCCAGTTTTAACCAAGGGTTCAGACGGTCGTTATCCTACAGCTACAAGTTGTTAAGCAATATGCCTGCCGGATTATGGTACCGGGCAGCACCCATAGTCATCCGAAGGAATAAAGAATACATGAGACCAAGCTCTTTCAACTAAGGATCTAGGCAAAGAGAATTATAATGAAGAGCAAGATTGCCCATACAGGTACGATAATGGTTGCAAGATCAACATGGTGCATATACTCAAGACAGACTGGTTCGATAACAGTCATAGTGGGAACACACCCATGAGTCTATCCCAGTTGCAAGAACCCGATATCGAGTCAACACACTCAACCCAATCAGGTGTACTCATAATTGTTAGAAGAAGATACTCAAATCTATGAAGACTACTCAGCAGTCAGATTGCAACAGCAGTGTCAAAAGATTACACGACCTATTATTCATTTAAAGATGACGACAAACGAAACGACCAGAATGCGGGGCAACAACCTCGGAGCATGTGTCCGCACATATGGGAATCCGTTAAAAGATAGTTTGCCGTGAACAAGATATCTGTGCCAGAACCTCCGATAGTCAAATCAGCATATATAAACAGATGAAAGTTAGAGTAGCATATGAGAATCGAGCGGAACAAACCACCCTGAAGCCAGGTAGTCAGTCAGCGAAGATTTACAGGAAGTACCATTCTAAGGTAAGAAGGAAACCCGAGCTGGAAACGGTTTCCTCAAGTAAGGATATTCATGTTGAACCTTGAGCAATCAAATCTCGAGGACGAGATTTATTTAAGGGGGGGTAGGTTTGTAACACCCTGGATTTTGCCCATTTCTTTTGATTTTGATTTTGATATGATTTTTCTTTTTGAGGCTTAACAGTTTTGAAACCTAAAGGGATTACTCTTGATTTCTTTTCTTAGTGGCTTGCCAATCTTCAAACCACCCCAAGACCTAGCCATTTCCATCTTGAGCCAATCCCAAGATTCTTTTCCATGGGAATATTCCTTTTTCTTTTAAAGGAATAATCCTGTTTGCCTTGAGTTGTGAAGAAACCCCCATTTATATCTCTCCAAAAATTCCCAAATAATTATCATAAATCTATTGGGTCATATCTTCCTCAGATATGACAAAATATTTCCTTGCCATGTTCAAAAATATTTCCCACAAATTCCTTTTCTAATTCTGCCCTATATCTGTCAAGTTGTGAAGCAAGTACCCTTTTCATTTGCTTGATTGCTCTCACAATTTGTGGGCACTCGTTCCTAGACATATCATTGCCTCATGCCAAAATTCAACTCGATATAGCTAGTAAATATTTCTTGGCAAATTTCCAAAGTTTCTGATCCAGAGGAAGCTTTGTGAAGCAAGTGCTAGCTAGGCGTGTTCAAATGAGTTGAAACTTTGCCATCACCTCCATATGCTCAAATTATGCCTCGGCACCAAAGTTGAGCACCACACTTTCAACCATGTGACCATAGCTTCAAATCTTTGTCTCTGGTTATGATTTGGATTTGTGAAGCAACTATATTTTATGTTGCTCCATAAATTCTGAAATTTTACCAGGACATTCTCCTATCTATAAAACCTTGCTAAACCAATTTTGAGCCCATTTTATCTAGCCAATTAATCCCAGTAATTCTTTTAAGTTTATGTCCACATAGATAGTGTGTGAAGGAAGTGCAACTTTGGCTTATTAAGATGGCATGAAATTTATACAACATCTTCATAACCCCAAAATATTGATCTCCTCCAAGTTTCAGCTCCATCCAAGCAAGTATGTGAGTGCCACATCAAAATCTCTATTCTGGACCAGATTAGCTAGTTCCAAAGCAACCCTATTAAATCTTGATCCTCTTCTTCTCAAACTTCACAGGATTGTAGTCCCTCCTACCCTGAGCCTCCCAGGCATAATCTTTTGATCTTATTACCTTCCTATTGATCACAATGTGGTGTCCAAGTCTGCTGCAGGAACCTTCAGGTGACCACTCCCATCCAACCACGGTCTTTTGCTTCAAGCCATCACCTCTAGGGGACTATGCCTTGAAGGGACTTCACTCATGACATAGTGAGGGGAGCAGTGGCACACTAGGGCACGTAGTGCACATGGTGACCACGCCCAGAGCAAGCCATAATGGCGCTCTGTGCATTGACAGAGACAGGAGCTCCTCTCCAGCGAGCAATGGCTTGTCCACGAGCGTCGAGGAGCTCTCCACCATTCACGTGCACCCTCTAGAGTGTTCTACCCCTAGTCCCGTAGCTCCGGGACGCCGCCGTCGATCGCCGGAAGGCTGCCACGGCGACGTCCATCGCGAAGCTTCGACCATCGCTGTGCAGCTCCTCCCCGTGCCTATTTAAGGTGTGCCCCGAGCCCTCCTTGCTAGCAGAACCCAAACCCCCTCCCGTTCGAGTTCAGGAGAGCTTTTCTCCTCGCCCACGACCGCCTTGTGCCGTCGGTGAGTTTGCCTTGATTCCGGCAGCCTGAGCCTCCTCTCCACTCCCTGGCCCCTCCATCCCTTTCCGTGAGTGCCGGGGATCCTTTTCCAGTTCTCAGCTCTCCGACGGAGCGCCCCTAGCGCTAGGAGCCACCGGCTCCATTGATGGCCGCGACCGACCGTGGCCTCTCTGCCACCTCGGCGAGCTCCTCTCCCGCCTGAGGCATCTTCGGGACTCGGAGCTCGCGGGGGGGGGGGGGGGGGCACTCCTGACCGCTCGCCGGTCAGAGTAGCTCACCAGAGCAGCGCCCCCCTCACCGGCCGAGCCCTGCCCGACGTCCTTTGTTTCCCCTGTCGGGAGGAGGAAGAAGGTAAGGAGGGAGGAGAGAGACAGGGGGGAGAAGGTTAATGCGGGCCCATGCGTCAGTGGCCCTGAGGCCGGCCCCGGCTTGCCATGTCAGTTTAAGTGGAAACACCTCGGGAGTGTTTACGCTTTCCTCAAGGGAAAGCGTATTCTCCTCGAGTGCGCGACCAAATCAGCTGCCAGGGACCCGAATGTAAATACTTTTATTGCAGAATAGCCCCTAGCACCAAAACCTTCATATCTTTTTACCAGTAGGTCCGATTCCAATGATTCCAAAGCCCACGTCTTCGTATCGTCGAGCCCGTCATGATGGTATCATTTTCACTATGTGTCCACACAGTGGAAATGACCATGTTGCCTTTGCCGTATACAGCCCTCCTCCGGGAGAGAACTGTTTCCGGCAATCCCTTCCGGGAGCTTCTCGCCCTTCTTCCCGGCGGTTTCACCATCCCAGGCAAGCCACAACCTTCATTTGCTTCATTGCATTGCAATATCATAGTCCAATTAACTACTTTAATAATATATCTGTTGATAGTCTCGAATGTGAGCATGCACTATCTGAATAGATGACTATCGTGTTGAGCACAAGACCGTTAGTAACTAATAGTTTCACCCACTAATTTGCACTATACTGTTGAGATTATTGTCTATGATTACTTTTTGAACATGGATCAACAGTAGTGGCTTGAGCTTATTAATTAATGAATTGCTATGACATCGGAGTGTCAGCTATGACAGACATATTATTTGGAGATAAGATAATGTAGTTGGTTGATCAGAGTCACCTATCTGGGCTCATCAGTGCAACCACATTTTCCGACATGGGACGGCCTTGACTTGAGCTGATCGTGTGCTCTTTCACCGGTACTTCCAAAGAGGGAGTGTTACGCACACGTGCTACCTTGGCTCGGTGGGCGGTGATAACCCCGTGAGCCAGTTGAGTTGTTTGTGCCGGCGTCCCTGGATGGGACAGTTTAGTTTGGCCACAATGGTGGCAGGTGTCATGAGGACACAGGGCCACCCAGGGAAGGACTCCGAGGGAGGACGAATGCCGGTGGTACGATGAAAGAGTCACAGTCAGGCAAGTTTCGTTGGAGCAACACTGGTCCACCCGAATGGGATCACGAGGTCAGTGCTCCATAGTGTGGGTAAAGTGTGCAACCTCTGCAGAGTGTCAAACCTATTCGAATAGCCGAGTCCATGGTATTGGGCAGCCCGACCAGACCTCAGTAGATGGTCAACCATGTTGATGTTAGTAATGATGGAAGAACATCGTTTTAGTATGTTACAGTTGGGCATCGTGCCGGTGTAACAGTTGGGCATCTTGCCAGTGATAACTCTTGGTATCCGTCTTGAGGATATCCGCTAAAGGTTCTTAGTAAGAATACAAGAGTTGGTATTCTCTGAGTACGATGAGAGTAGCCTGGTATAGTTAGTTTGCTACCACTCCTTTAGTAATAAGAACCCTTTTCTTAATCTTGATTGCTATGATGTTGTCTTGCCTTAATGCTGATGTTTGTTGTGAGCTTGCGAGTACATTAAAAGTACTCACCTGGATTGTCATGCCAGTTTGCAGGTCATGCCTTGATTGTTTGATTGCCGAGGATTCCGAGTTCTGAGCTAGGATGCGCGTTCCACCCAGAGTCCCTGCGGAGTGGAGTTCATCACATCGGTAGTTGTTCCGCTACTAGCGTAGGATTTACCATAGGCAGGCGTAGTATCGCCAAGGCGATGAAATTCATGTATCCTTGTAATATTTTCCATAGTAATAAAGAGCTGATTTGTTCTGTGCCAACGGTTCCGTATTCCAGAAGACTGGTCCTTGGGCTGGAATACGAGGCGTTCCGGTTTCCTCTGAGATGGGGTGCCACGCGGCCTCAAGCTATGCACTAGTGGCATGTAAAATGTATAATTTTGTCAAATTCCAAATTATACGGGAAGGTATCCCTAGAAACCAGAACACCAACAAGAAAGTAGAGAAGAACATCCTTCTCCTCCCAAGTTAGATGTGATCCATATGTGTAGTGTGTCGTGTCAATTAATTTCCGTAATTCACTCGAAGAAACGAAATAAGCTGTAAATTATAATTTAAAATTTTTAGTATATGGATGAACACCAACTATTTCTATAAATAAATGAAAATTACTTGATAAGTATGGTTGAGGAACTCACATGGAGGTAAAAGAGGAAGCATATCGACAACCACCCAAATGTCGATGTTGCGTGGCATATTATCTTCACGACGAAGATCAAAGGTTATTTCCATACCCTCCTGAAATCCATATGGCTTGCAAAGATCTTCCCAATTTGGGCACCCAAATTCTATTTGAAAAACTAAATTAAATACTTTGATAACAAATGTGTGACCATGTATAGTCCTCAGGTTAGCGCTCCTCGTCTCAATTCTCTCGTGGTCTTCGAAACCGAGCCTCTCCAACACATATCTTCTTGCATGGCAAGGGAGGAACATATCTCCATTCTTGTCAAGCTTCATGCTGAAGAACCTATCGTCTCGCAGGTGAGGCGTGTCGCACATACCCCGACAGTCGCCACAATATTCACACTCCCAATATTCATTGTCAGACATTTCCTGTTTTAATGTGGTAAATGTGTAAACAACAACCTTGACACTATATTGAAAGAATTGAACATCTATATATAAACAGAAGTATGAATAATTAAAAGGGACCTATGTTTTGCCGGAATGTTGATTCATTACCCTTTCCGGTAATTCCCAAGCACTCCATATGTCCTAGTTTCTAGCACTAGTCATGACAAAATTCATGGAAATTTTCGGCATGACCTTTGCTAAATAGTGGACA
Source organism: Hordeum vulgare subsp. vulgare (assembly GCF_904849725.1). Classification (NCBI taxonomy): domain Eukaryota; kingdom Viridiplantae; phylum Streptophyta; class Magnoliopsida; order Poales; family Poaceae; genus Hordeum; species Hordeum vulgare. The sequence goes on from NC_058521.1 coordinate 208,307,856, forward strand.
TATGGAGCACCTGAAATTTGCCGGAACAGAAATGAATAAACATTCTGGCAAAACATAGGCCACTCGGACATTTCGGCAAAACTTAGCACCACTTAGCAAGCAAAAGTGAGAAACTCACGACTGTTTTATGCAATAACACCAACAAAAGAATGATATTTGTAGGTTGGTGAAATATGTATGTGCCCTTTTTCATCTCCAAAGTTTAAATAAGTTGTTTGAAACCATTGGTTGTCTAATTAAAACCTAATGTGCCTACTTACATGAATCAAAAGATCTTCTAGTTAGCCCATCAAAAGATCTTCAACAAACCTAATGTGTCTAATTTTCCTTCTTTCTAGTTAGCCCATCAAAAGATCTTCAACAACCTAATGTGCCTACTTACATAATTCAAACCTAATGTGTCTAATTTTCCTTCTTTCTAGTTAGCCCATCAAAAGATCTTCAACAAACATATCTTGATTTTCTTATTAACATGCATCTCAAAATGACATCTTGAACCGATGGCCCAAAAATCAAAATGGCAGCAGCCTTGGGGTGCCTAGAGCGGGAGGGGAGGGGGGCGGCGACGCTTGGAGGGGGGTGGGGGGCTTACCGGAGTGGGATGGGGATGGGGCTTACCGGAGCGGGAGGGGAGGGGGCGACGGCGACGGCGAGGGAGGCGGCGACGATGACGGCGAGGGAGGCGGTGGCAACGACGATGACGACGACGGGAGGGAGGCGACGATAGCTTGAGATCGAGGAGAGAGGGGGTGGGGGGGAGTGGGGTAGAGTTAGGAAATTTTTAGGCACAACGGGTGTTAACTCAACATAGCAGTAGCGGTGGTAATGTAGAAAGAGCTTCTGCTATTGTACTTAGCAGTAGCGCTTTTACCAGGCCGGCGCTGCTACTAAAGCTACCGCGGTTACGTCGTTGGGCCCCTTTTAGCAGTAGTGTTTGATGCTACGCAGAGCTACTGATATTAACCTTAGCAGCAGTGCAGGGTTAGGAACGGTGCTGCTACTGTAGCTACTGCGGGTGGCCTCGTTTGTTCTTGTTTATGAGTAGCATAGATTATAGGGCCTGCGCTACTACTAAGGACATTAGCATTAGCTCTGTGTCGTATCCACCGCTACTCCTAAATAGCAGGAGCGCTTTCTCTGTTCCAGCGCTACTAATAGGCTCCTACCTATAAGGTTTTTCCTAGTAGTGAAGACCCCTGAAGATGCTAGTCTTCGATAGGACTAGGCCTTCTCCTCTATTCTTGCATTGCTGCAGTCAGTCCACATATAAACCCCTTCTTTGGTACTGATACATACTTAGCATAGTTCTGATGTCAGCCTTGCGAGTACTTTGGATGATTACTCACCGTTGCTTTGCTCCCCCTTTGTCCCCTTTATCCGTTGGTGCGACGAGATGATGGAGCCCAGGAGATGGAGTATCCCGCCGATGATGGATGCTACCCCGACGATGTCTACTACTACGTGGAGGCCACTGAAGACTAGGATTAGTTGGGAGGCTCCCAGGCAGGAGGCCTCGCCTCGTTCAATCGTTGTATCTTTCGTGCTAGCCTTCTCTAAGGCACCTCATGTTTAATGTCTGTACTCAGATATTTGTTGCTTCCACTGACTCGTGTGTTTATCGAGCTTCTGTATTCTAGCCCTCGAGGCCCCTGGCTTGTAATATGAAGCTTGTTTGTTTTATTTGTGTCTACAGTTGTGTTGTGATATCTTCCTGTGAGTCCTTGAGTTTGATAGTATGCATTTGCGTGTATGATTAGCGTGCGATTAAATCGAGGGCGTCACAAGTTGGTATCAGAGACAACTGTCTGTAGGTAGCCCCCTTTCCAACTCCTTGGCCGAAGTTGAGTCTATTGTTTGGAAAACTTTACTAACACTGATGTTGTGGCTTACGGGCCCACATGTCAATTGGGTGGTATTAGTATCTTTTACTCGTTTTCTATACTCTGGGTTCTACTCTCTCTTCTCTTTTGGGTTAAAGATTTTGCTAACTCTAACATTAGGCTCTCATAAATATTTCCTCCCATAGAGCCCCGTATTCGAGACGATGACTTGATCCGTCAGAAGACTCCGAATATACTCTTCGATGTTCTGTCGAGAACTTGCGCTCATCGCTTTTGCGATTTCCCTTCTCCATCAAACACTATGGATGACCACATACAAATGTCATTCATATTTTCCCTTTAGCTGCTCTTGTTTTTACAAGATGCAACGAATTGTCTTACCGGGGATTCGCTCGTCCTCAGTTGTCATGGGTTTCGTAAGGCCTTCGAATTACTATTCGATCTTCCAAAATCCTCCGTAGCCTATTGTTCATGACCTTTCTCACTTGCTTGCATTATGGATAAATTCATATGTCTAGCCACATTCATTAAATTACTTTGTGAATTTCCTGTGATCTTATTGATTCTACCTTTGTGTGAATGCGCACAAACATGTGTTGATACTCATAAATTATATTTCCGGCTCAGACGTCCTTCCAGACGGAGCTGGTTCTCGGCAAATCAACTTTGATTGATTGTCCATCTAAGTTCATTCAACTTACTTGTATTTGATCGAAGCTTCTGATTATGATACACCAACCTGGGGATCCTAATTCCTTTGGTAATTAAGTATCGATATTTTTCAGATGTTCTAAAATCTGATGCCTTGGATTATATCTTCCTCTAATTGAGTACCGATACTCACATCAGTTCCATTTGTAGTCTGCCAGACCCATTGCTGGGTTATTATCCGACGACAATATTTACATTCATAAATTCTCGTGATATTGTTCCCCTGATACATAATGCCATTAGTAAATTGTGTCTTCTCCCTCTGATAAGTTCTATCCTATGCTTTTGTCAGCCATGCTCTTCAAGCATGTGTTACTTACTCCTGAAGTTTGTGGTATATGTTCCTAAGATGCCCCGATGGGTTGAACCTATGCCTTCCTAAAACAATATGGTCCGAAGAGTTTTCATGAGTCTTACTCTTCTGGTGTTTTGCCGGATATTCTTTCAAAGCTACGACCTGATCAAAAGCGAGGAGTAAATTTTAGGTGATGCATTGATGAAGTGGAAGTCGACCTTGAACTTTGTGTTCATGCCCAAGGATACGACGTTGATCTTACCGTAGGAGCTTCTCGTATCAATAATCATTCATTCTGTGGTTTAAATCTGGTATTTGTGATCTTGTCCTTTGCAATTGTGGTTCCGACCATGTTGTCCTACCTTGATTTCATTCTCACACGAGTTAAAGTACTTGTCTTCTTCAGATCAATACATCGGTCCAAGCCTTAATGTTGATCTAGCTCCAAGTATTATCCCTTGTAGCTCGAGGATATCACGGAGCGACATAACTTCTTATGAGCTCCTCATCAACTATGATATTTTCATTAATTCCAGTTTTCCTCGCGTTTTGAGTTATTGGACACTCGAGGATACCGATAGCTGAATCGAGTATGCATTGTGATCCAACAATTCTTTGTAATATTCTTTGTTTATGAGTTTGTACTCGGTCATGTCATTCCAAGCTGTTAAGCTACATCATCATCGTCATGTTGGAGCTTGACCATGCTATCTATGCCCTCCTTGTCCGGAACACATTTCCAACTGTGTGTTAAGATCACATCGAGCTTTCCACATCATATTAGTTGTTTTGAAAGGCAATTTTGATTCTGAACTAGCAGTCTTATTTGTGGTTCCGACAACCTTTCGCTCTTTATTCCTTTACTTGATGATGTCGCTGAATGATTACATCTTCATGAAGCTTCTCGACAAATTTGTCGTGATCATCATGAGCATTCTGAGCTCTTGTAGGGTATCAATTGAATGCATGTTGAGAAATACCATCCCTTCCCCTCGATGAATTGTATTATCATCGACATCCTTGTTGCCTTCCTTCTAACACAAACATGTTCATGTTTTCTATTGTCCATTAAGTTCCTTGCTATTCAGCTTATGTTGTGTTCTACCTTGGAGTATTACTATCTTTTATGTCAAGAATGTCAAGAGAATTGCACATATCTTAAGAATTCTTGATATAGTAATACCTATCGCCATCACCATTTATTTCTTGGTCCCATGTTGTTTGAAACCGGAATACCAACAAGTGAACCTTGATGTGTGATCCCAATACTTCAGGCAACCCTATTGCCTTGAGGATAACAACTAATTGTTTCATTCTTGGTGTGTTGGCTGTTGGCTTATTATTTTTAGCATTGTTCGTGATACTCAATCTGTATTTCTGAGTGCACCTTCGACCAATGTTTAATTGTTGTCGTTCCCTTGAGCATATGACATTATACCATTTGACTTGACAAATGCTATCTCCCTGATCTTGTAAAATTTGAAAATTCATCCCTATCAAAATCTTGTGGGATTGTTGTCGAGCCCATCGGCCACACCCTCAACTTATTCATGGTGCAACGGTGAAGCTCTTGAAAGCATTAGCCTTGTGCCTAGCTCATGAAGGATATGTTGATAAAATAAGTGTTTTTTCCCAAAGTACACGTGCACTCTTGCCGCCGTGAATATGAGAAAGTTTTGTTTCGCTTCCTCTAGGATCATCCCAAGTCATTCACGCATGAGTGAAGTGTTATATGTTTTGAAGATTTGCTATCTTCACTTGATATAACTTTCCCTTAGCACCCCAAGCCTCTGACTGATTTGATCAAGGAAAAGAAGTTCCTTTCATAAGAGCTAATTGAGGCTTACACAAGGACCTCGATATCCTCGATGAGGGTTCTCAAATCAGAACTCAGTTACACTTTGACGTAAGAATTCTATGTGGGCATGAATGTCTTGACGTTGTGTTCATATGTCTTACAATTGAACTCATGATTCAAGAATTGCTTATGTAGATCATATCATGAGAATCTTGCATCTTCATCTTTTCTTATCAAGCATCTTGAGTCTAAGGTACTAACACCAATCAGATCTGAATCTCGGGCAGATATGATGGTTGGAACATTTTTCAATAGTTATAACTTTGGTCTTATGTAACCCTGTACGGTGATGTCTTGTCTAGAACACCGGGCCGAAGGACCTTGTTATAAATTCTTCCATATGTAAGGTTCACCATTCTTCCATGCGGAAATTATATGACTTATTTTTAAGTTAATTTTGATGAATCCTTTGTGTACCCAAATCCGGCCTTTACCTGATGACCATGTCGATGCTACCCCGCAGCACGGGTGTGGTACTTCAAATTTCAACAGGAACAATGGAAGCGCAATGCTAAATTGTTCCCGATCAATTATCTAAACCACGTGGTATGGGTAAACATCATGATTCTTCTTGCCTCTTTATCTACATGGTTATGTACTTGATGACCTATCACATATAACATACCCTATTTTTCCTCAGGAATGGTATACTTCAATACTTGTGTGTGTGAACACATTTTCCTTCCCATTGGTCTGTTTGACCTTTCTTGTGGCATAACTTATCTAAGCAGTGTTAATTCCCTGCTTAGGTAATAACATCGGTATACAACTTTGTCAGTAAGACCCTGTTACTATTGTGGATAACATTCTGGTAGCCGCCGGTGGACGAGAGCCTTGCCTATTGGTCCGCCTCGTTACAACAAACAGGAAAAAAGGTTCTATTCATCCCCCGCCCTTGGTACCGATGTTGTTGCCAACATAACTGACAAGCTATCCTTGACATGTGTTGCTACCAAGACCGTACAAGATGTCACCCCTCTGCCTACTCTCAGCCCACATGGTGGACCCATAACCCAAAGTTCCACAGGATCGAAACCTGAATCTCCTGTACGTCTTTGACTCCAAGGTATCCTTTACACTTAGCTTCATATGGAATTCCAGAGCCACCGTTCAATGGACCGATCCCTCTTCGGTCCGAATGATACCCAACACACTGAATATCAAATCCGCGTTATTCTTGAGAATCTGAGGGCTGTTCAGTCTCGTCAGAAGAGTCAGTATGACTGTCATCATCAAGATATGGTCTATCAACCTGGCGAAAAGGCTTATCTTCGAGTCACACCAATGAGAGGTGCACACCATTTTGGGATCAAGGGCAAGTTAGCTCCTCTCTATATTGGTCCTTTAACTATTCTCGAAAGGCGTGGAAGGGCAGCTTATCAATTGGAACTACCGGCGAACCTCTCTCAGGTTCACGATGTCTTCCATGTGTCTCAACTCCGCCGCTGCTTCAAAGATCCTATTCGGGCAGTGGATCATGATATGCGTGAGCTGCAACACGACCTCTCTTATAAAGAGCATCCGGTCCGCATTCTCGACCAGGCTGAACGTCAGACTCGTTGCAAAATCACCAAGTGCTTTAAAAGTGCATTGGTCAAATCATTCTATAGATGAAGCCACTCGGGAACGCGAGGATCATCTTCATGATGAATACCCCGAGCTCTTTCCTTCTACCTCTAAATTCTCGGGACGTGAATTCTTGTTAGTAGGGCAGAGTTGTGACATCCTCAGTTGTTGCTATAGTAACCTCCGTAATTAAACTAAGTAAACCTATGCTAATGGTGCCACGTCACCATGGTTGCTAGTGTTAATTTCGCGTTAGTTCAAAACAGTTCGAATTCAAATTAAAAATAAAGTCAAGCGATAAAAGTTTTCAAATATAATAAAATAAAAATGTTCGATGTTTGTCAAATATTACTTGAGAAATTTTCCTTTAAGAATTATTAAATTTGAGAGAATTTAGTTTCGCTAAAAAGAAATAAAAAAGACTGGTACTAGATAAATAATAATAATAAAACCGAATCTAAAAAAAGGAAAGAAAAAAAGCGAAGGAAAGGGGTTCCCCGGCCCAACCGGCCTAACCACCCCAACCCCACAACCCACTTCCACCGGGGGGGGAGGGTATAAAACCCCCATGGAAACCCTAAGCAGACCTAACCCCGCTCCCACTCCACCCCCACGCCGCCACCCACGAGGGAACGGTTCCCTCCCCTCGTCAACGCTCCCCACGCGAGCGCTCCTCTCCATCGCCTCGCTCAGCCTCCGCTCTCCTCGCTCGCCCCACCTCTTTCCTCGTCGCCTCCCTCACTGAGCCTCTCCCTCCCTCGTTCCTGCTCCCGTCGCCTCCTCCCCCAACGACCGCGCCAGCCCTCCCAATCGCATCGCGTCGCCGCCCCTCCTTCCCAGCACCGGCGCCCCACCGCCCTCCCCATTCAGCGCCACCCGTCGGCTCCGCCACCCCTCATCCCCGTCGCCCCGCGGTTGCCGGCCCCCTCCACCTATATCTCGCCTCCCTCGCCCCTCCCTACGCGTCACCGCGCTGCCGCCCAAGTGATACCGGTCCGCGCCGCAGTAGCCCTGCGCCGGAGCCGCACCGGAGCCATACTAGGGCCGCGCCAACTCCCTCCGACGCCCCATCCGCTAGCCTCCTCCTCATCGGGTCTGCCGCCGCCACCTGGACGCCGCCGCCGACCTCCACCGAGCCCCCCTCGAGCCCACGTTGCACACCTACAGGGCTCGGTGAGAACACCCCCTTCCCTCTTCCCCCGTTCCGGTTCCGTTCCAACGCCCCGCACCACGGTCTCCGGTGACCTCACCACCTCACCCCTGTGCCTGGTCCCCTCCTCTTCGACAGGAGAGGGGTGGAGTTGCCTCATGTGAGTCTTTTTAGAGAAAGGGAAAAGAACAAAGAAAACTGTATGTATTTATATATATAAGCCTGTATGTATGTATATATGTATATGTGTATAAATATGTGTGTATGTATATGTGTGAATGTATGTGTAAAAATGTGTATAGGTGCATGTGTGTGTTTTGGTGTACAGAGTTTGTGTACGTTGTGTTCTGGTGTGGCCAATGGGCCATTGCCATGTGGGGCCAACCCCCCCCCCCACTCCCATTGACAGGGAGGCCCCACACAACCCTCTGTTAAGATAAATAAATAAATACGTAAATAATAATATTATTATTTAATAAATAGTTTAATTAATTAAATAATTAGTTAGTGAATTAATTAATTAATGAATTTATTAGTTAATATATGATTAAGAGTAAATAGATAAATTAGTAAATCTGTTAATTTGATAATTAAATTATTCTAACAGCGTATGACAAGTGGGCCCCATACCCTTTAATTAATCGGTTTAATATTTAGTTAACTCTAATAATATGTGCCTATGACAACGGGACCCACTAGTCAGTTTGACGAGTCAACCCCTGTTGACTGATGATGTCATGCTAACACCACCGCGATGTCATATTTATTATCTAATATAATTAAATGTGTTAATTCCTAAATAATTAATAAAACTTAAAATTTAATATTAAATAAACCGTAGCTTAGATGAAAATATTTTCAACATTAAAGTTGATCAGCAGAACGAGATGAACCCGGATACGCGGTCCATTCGTGTGTCACGCGTCCCTGGCATAGCAAACGCGGAACTTTTCCATCGTTTCTTGTCTCACTGGTAGTAGCGAGAGACCCGGGAAATATCATCTGATATTTTCCCAACCCGTCTGTGACGGATGTTACTGCGTTAGCTCATGCCCAGACCTGCATATTGTCATGTCATGCTTAGTGATGCGTCGTCGCTATTACTTATTGTTTCTTCCGCCTCTTCTTAACGGTAGACCCCGAGACTGACGCTACTGCCGAGTACGACTACACCCCTGACGACCAGCCCTTTGCTGCAGAGCAACAAGGCAAGCAAATCCCCCTTGATCATTCCTATATCGCCCATTCTTTCTCCCTCATGCTTGCATTAGAATTTTGCTACTATTGTAGTTAGCTCCTATATATGATGCATAGCCTAATTTTGATGAACTGTTACTTTCAGTACCACACCGTTAAACTGCTTAGTATAGGTGGAGCAGTCATCCCCTGTGACCCCTTAGTCCAATTGCCCTGCTTTATTATCGAGTCTCGATCCCTAATCGACGAGCCAAGAACCGACACAACACTTACACCCCCTTAGTTGTGCGGAGCTACAGAGTTAATATCGAGTACCGAGGGTGACACCTTGCAAAGTACTCGGAATGGTATCACTGCAGTACAGCTAGTCTGTCATGGTTATCGAGGGTGGTTCCTCCTTCACCACTGCCGACGATGTATCTGTCATGCAACCCCCTCAAGTGTGAGACCCTCGAGGGTCATTCCTCTAAGTCCACCTTGATGGATACATCATTCGGAATCCAATGAGGGTGCTACCTTGGATTCCCCCCGATGTTACAACCACACAGTTACTTGACCATGTTACTGGGATCTTTAATGAATAGATGTTAGACGGGTGGATTCTCGCGTGGTTGTGTTGTTTACTTAATTAAAATGTTAATGGATTTGACTATTTGATCTGGGTTGGTCGGAAGGCCTTATTATGCACTAACCGTCAGCATGGGAAGAATTATCGGTACTCGACGTTGTGGTATCAGCTGAAGCTCTTCATACGTTAGCAATGGAGTGGCATGTGCCTGAGTGGTCCCGAGATGCATCGCGCTTGTATTAAGGGTTGCTAGGACTGACATCGACTGCCCACGTGTCGTGTAGGAGCGCAGAGGGCAAGTGGGACGATGAACCCAATGTGCTTAGGTGTTAGACCGGCGGGCTGGCCTCTCTGTTGAGCTTAGGTGGGGCTACGACGTGTCGATATTCCGAGGCCGGGCATGACCCGAAAAAGTGTGTCTGGCCAGAGTGTTATCGGGCGTGATGGGGAATATGTTGTGCACCCCTGCAGGGAAGAACTTAACTATTCGAATAGTCGTGTCCACGATTACAGGACAACTTGGAGTTGTGCCCTAATCTTATACAACTACAATTGTTACTTAACTAGAATTAGTTGCTCCAGGATTGCTTCCTCACAGGGAGTCGAGGGAGGATCTCTGGGTGTGACCTCATATTAATATTGCTGCAAAAATATGACAATTATTTTGTGTTCCCCTGTTGTACTGTCGTCTATTGCTGCAAGACCCTAGAAGATGCTAGCCTTCGATAGGACTAGGACTTCTCTCTCTATTCTTGCATTGATGTAGTCAGTCCACATATAAACCCCTTCTTTAATACTGATGCATACTTAGCATGGTTCTGATGTCATTCTTGGGAGTACTTTCGATGAGTACTCACCGTTGCTTTTCTCCCCCTTTGTCCCCTTGATCTGTTGCTACGACAAGATGATGGAGCTCAGGAGATGGAGTATCCCGCCGATGAGGGCTGCTACCCCGACGGTGCCTACTACTACGTGGAGGCCGCTGAAGACCAGGTGTAGTTGGGAGGGTCCCAGGCAGGAGGCCTCACCTCGTTCGATCGTTCTATCTTTTGTGCTAGCCTTCTCTAAGGCACCTCATGTTTAATGTCTGTACTCAGATATTTGTTGCTTCCGCTGACTCGTGTGTTTATCGAGCTTTTGTATTCTAGCCCTCGAGGCCCCTGTCTTGTAATATGAAGCTTGTTTGTTTTATTTGTGTCTAGAGTTGTGTGGTGATATCTTAAGAGTTTGATCGTACGCATTTGCGTGTATGATTAGCGTACGATTAAATCGAGGGTGTCACAAGGAAGTCCTTGACTCCCTTAAGGCAGGCGAGGTATGGTCACAAGTGGTCTTCATCCTTGAGGGTGTTGCAGTGGGTCTTCGAAGGCTTCTTGTGAAAGGGTCTAAGCTCGGAGACTCTGAGCCCAGAACAGGTCCTACCATCTTGGAAGGTTCGTGAGGGGTTTTGGATAACCTGGATACCCAAGAGTATAGGCCAGTCATCCAATCCCAAGGTCTGCGGTTCGGCAAGCGGTGAATCACATCTAGCAGGTTTTCCCATGATCCAATCAGGACTGTCATTCTTGGTTTGGACCAAGAAGAGGCTCTCTGATTTCTCTCGCTTTCCAAAGGCTTCAGCGGCTTGAATCGTCGAGGCTTCTTGACGTTGCTGATGTAGTTGGCGCCGAGTCGGTGGTTGATTTCTATTGCTTCTTCTTCTTTGTCGTGGTTTTGCCAACCATGGCGGTCCTTCGTATTGTCTTGGGTAGGATAGACTTTTTCTGCCTTGAGGTTGCTTCCAGAAGCCCATCCTCTTGATATAACACCTTACTCTCGAGAGGCATAGCGATCGGCATGCCTGGGGCTCGCCCAAACTGGACTAAGGTGCTCTTTCCTCCTGTTGGGGGAATAAGTATGTCATCTGTGAGGATAACAACTTATTTTCCCAAGCATCACATAAGCATAGTGCTTATGAGACAGGTGAGGAGAGGAGGGACTTGCTATGGGCGGTCACTAGCTGAGAGGTTCGTGGTCCAGCACGATCTAGTTCTTCATGCCCATGCTTGTCATGAACACGGTGCTGGTGGTCGGGCGGGGTACTGACCATATCCCAACGATTTAGAGTCATTTCTTATGGTCATAATCCGACCATCTTATGGCTTGGTGAAGCTTTTGGGTTTCAAGGAACTTAGGACAGAAGTGAAAATCTATCATCTTATCCCATGCATATTCCTTAGATGCCAAGAGTCTGACCTCATACTTTGGAAAAAATCACCCTATTTCATCAAAGATACCATCTCATGTAAGTTAACTCCACAATACTGATGCTAGTCAACTCCGGGGTTGAGGGAAAAACTAAACCCAAACACCACAAGTATGATATAGCTACATTGCGCATGCTTCCTTATGCAAGAACCTCGGGGAAGCATACAAGCTCCTAAGCTTGAATTAAGACACCACAAATCCAAATGTCCAGCTAGATCATTCAATGGACAGGGTACTGCATCCCTATTTGAAGGAAACACATAATGTAGCAATCCAAGGTCTTGTTTAATTCCTACGGATCCGATCAAGTGGTCCATCAATCCGTCCGATCATCACTGGACCCATCACTCCTACAAATCCAATATTAAGGGAGTTCCACATGATCACGTAGAGTCCTCATGACCCACATATTATTGCTAGAACTACGTCGTAGTGTATCCACGTACTTTAAATATCATGGCCAATTAATCTCCGAAGCCAACTCATATAGGTTCGTAAGTTATTTCTACAACTCCAATTACTTCTACTCGTTATCCACCGAGAAACATGGTACCATGATCGAGATCATCGGGCTAAATCCAATTCACTCTGAACCATGTGGCCTCATACATTATTAATACTCTATTTAGATTATCTTTTTAAATCCAAAACTCAAGTCAAATAAGATCTTTTACTTGCTACTCCAAGTCATCATGGTAAAATCATGAAACCAGGTCAACTACTTTATAAAGTCAATTATTACCACCAGGAAATATTGCTTGTGATCATAATCGCCCTACTGAATCCAAACTTACTCCAGGAATATGTAGGTTATTCTACTCATCAACTTGTTCCACCAAGTTCACCTACCTTTATAAGGTCTTACGATCCACCAAGATAGCCTAGATATATTCCCAAGACACCTATCATCATCGCAACAACCATAGTCTCATACTCTTATATCCGAGAAGGGTCCTTCTTATGGCATCAGGGTTATGGTTCTAGCTTAATAATGAAGGATACTTGCTCACTGTGGTCATTTGTTCCATAAAGAACCCGGTGTTAAACAGGGGCTTATCGGGGCTCGACGGGTGTTCCGGCAAATCCGTGTATTAGACACGTAACCAAAAATTTGAGCCGGAAAGGCTTGTGGAGGTTAGGCTGAGCTAGGAAGGGTTTACAAATCTTGAAGGAGAGCATAACTCCTATGGGTTGCGTGTGTTTAAGCATGGTATAGTCAGTGTCTTCAGCGTCAGTTGTCTGTCGAAGTGGATCCCTGGTGCATCTTGTCTTGCCGATCTTCAGTTGTCGAGAGGTGAGGGAGAGAATAGCAGCACAGAGGGAACTTCCTAAGGTGGTATAGTGCAAGTGCAATCAAACAAGTGTTGAAAAATCAACTCAATCATCAAGATAAGACAGATGATATAATCACGTGCTTGTTGCCTAGAGCAAAAGCGCGACTTAACTTAAGGCACAAACAACACACAACATGGTTCCATCCGAACCATTTCACGGACTCGACTTCGCATAGGGGGGTCACGACTCATCCTACCCTAGGGGTTCTCAGACTCAACAGTCGTGCTTGCTCAGTGCTCCGAAGAGGACTCCGCTAAGTCTTTTGGACCTTCTCATGGTGTTTCCACGTCTCTTGTTGTTGCTCGCCGAAATGACTCGGGTTGAGTTGAAAGAATTCTTGATGACTTCCTCTTTGGAGAGTTGCTGATGAAGGTGGTTCCTCACGGATGAAGTTGAGAGGATCTTCTGTTGTCTGTGCAAGCTTGTCATTGTCTTCTTGTCTTCCGGGGTGTCGAGAGTTCCAAGTGGACAACCTTTATGTAATGATATCAGCAAGGCATGATAGAGTTCAGACCCGTCAGTCACGTTGATCACAATATCAACACCTAGAGTAGGGGATGAAGATAACCGTTTTCCTACTCACTAAGGTGAGGCGGACAAATGGCGAGGTTCTCATCCACCGGTGGTGGTCGACACAACCTTAATGTTGATAGGGTCGCTCTATTAGCGATGCAGATCATGGTCTTGCACATATTATGTCCTGATCATTGTAGGTGAAGGTGGCATCACTTCGGAACAGTGCCGAGGGTGTCTCCATATTCTGGGCCTCGATGTCCTTGTTCCTCATGGAGGTACTTTTGTTGGTGTCGTATGGTCGTAGCATTGTCATCCTTGTCCTCCATGCACGTGGGTGATTGTTTGGAAAGGTTGCTTCCTTCCAAGTTGCCCACGAGGATTTTAAGTAATCGAGTGGTCAGAGGGCATAAGGGTGCTAGCGACCATTTGTAAGTTTTAAACAAGCTGATGAGAAGCGTTGGAGGATAGGGTTGGAAATGCCATGGTAAACCCTTGCTTCCTTTGAAGATGTAGGAGAGGTGGGAAATTTATAAGTTTTACAAGTACTTTTGAAAGGTCCGGAAATCATTTTTATCCTAACTAACGTGCGTGCTAACTAAGGGCTTCCTAAAGTCAGGATGGCTCTGATACCAGCTCTGTGGGGACCCTGACTTCTGAGTCGAGATCGCCGAATGAACGTGCTCAGTGATCCCAGAGATCAATGCTCACCGAACACCCAGAAACTGAGTAACAAGAGTCTTACATCCATACATACCGTTTGATACAATAAATGACCATTTCGGTCAAGTCTTACATATATATGGGCCTTGAGGGCCAACACACCAAACTTGACCAGTAGCGGAAATATTGGTCGAAAGCGTGAAGCCATGCCATCAGCCTTAACCTACAGGCATTCTCACTTGGAAGCGTCCTAGCTCTCTCGAACGTCACCAAGGTGCTCTTCACCATATCATAATCTCTCATACTTGGTCAATGAAATAACCAGTGGCAAGCCAATGAGTATTTTGAATGTACTCGCAAACGGCCCATGATATGGATAATGCAGTTGGTACAATAATAAAGTGATATGCAACATTTGCGGAAAACAAGCTTTGAATGTAAATAAATATGATCATAGATGGTATGGATATGCATCATAAGCTAGATGCTATTTGGAAGAACAAGTTACAGATATTAACATATTTGTTGAGGGATGAACACTTTGGGTTCACCCGATCTGCCAAGTCACCAAACTTGGTCATATCGTCTCTTTCACATAACTCCATGAACACACACACACACACACACACTTGGTTTATGCGGAAACAACTGGACGTAGTTTAAGCAGGATTACCCAACTGTCCTTGACCGTGGACACGGCTATTCGAATAGTTTTACACTCTGCACAGGTTGTACGATGTACCCACGAGATCCGGGAAACTTCCGTCTCATCCACGACTAGCGGTATATAACATACCCGAGGTAAGTACCCGATCAATGTATTTCCCCTCATGATACTCGACAAAGAGTTCCACTCGATTGGTACCCAGCCCACATGTTGTACATCTTACGAGCACCGACTCTGGACAGTATCAACCATGCAGGGACCAACAGTGTGCCTAGAACTCATAAAAATGGCATAGTCGTCCTACCTGGCACGACCCCGTCATGAGAGTGACCACACATCACTCCTACCACTAGTAATGCGGCTCTTTGCTAGCACAATGCAAAGTAATCAATAAAGCCCCATCCCATAAAGGGGTATCGTGCTCGCACATGTAAGGTTGGGATGGTCGACACATCATAAATCTATTCCTGTTTCCAAAACCACACACACCAAATATACCTGGTGCACCACTTCTTCACAAGTGGCCACCTAACTCATAATCACCCTCGGGCATTAGTGGCACCCGACGGGGTTTTCATAAACCTTTGATATTTACCATCATCATGCTCATGCTTCTACTATGCTTAGCTCTACTTGTCAACATGATATTAGCGTGACCCTCATAGGGGTAGGATCATGCTCAAATGCAAGTGCTCCAGAGGAGCCATCGGAAACATCATATCGATTATTTGCCGAATACTTATGATCATATGCAACGGGAATAATTTCTCTACTAGCATGCAATATAATATTTGCTCAAACATGGTCAAAGGGCTGCTTGCCTTTTCTCTCATAAGTTCTCGGGATCTTCGAGGTCTTCCGGTCCAGCTCCGAGTACTCCGTCTACTTCGTCAACTATCGTCGGAAATAATCACAGTAAGCCACATAGCAAGCAGAAGCAAAAGTGCTAAATAAATATGAGTGTTATTTTTCTTGGACCTCTATGGTCATAAGAAAAATACCTGAAGTTTGCTATAGGAGAATTGGACCAGTAGGCATTTTTGAATGCATGAAAGGAGGAATAGGTGGTCCTTTATGAAGCCTACAGAAAATATTCTGCTAAATATTAGTGGAGGCACTCATTTTACAGATCATGAATTTAGGAATATTTAGGAGGTTTGTTTCACTGGATTTGGAGTTGGTATGAATATTCTAGGGAGTTTATAACATGGAGTAAATAGCAAAAGTGAGCTATTTATTTAGTGCAACAGAAACATGCCAGATAAAAATGTTGACTATGGCTCCAAAAATAAGGCATGATATAATAAGTCTCCAGAAATTGGAACCACTCCATTTGGAGTTGATTTGAATGCTATAGGAATTTACAGAGTGGGGTTTAAAATATTCAAATGGGCATTTGAATACTAATCCCACAGAAAGTCTTCTGGAAAATGTGCAATGCACATATATGGATAGGTCTTGATTTTAGGGAGATGCAGAAATTTGAATCAACATTTTTGGAGTTAAGATGAATTTATGATGGAATTATGAAGTTTGTGATAAAAAAAGAAAAGATGAGGGGGGCTGAACGAGAGAGTATATTGCGCCCTCGCGTTGGAGAGGGAAGTGGGCTGGCCGAGCAGCTTGCAGGCGCCAGCAGAGGGCCACGCTGAAGGCGGCTTCCCTCGAGGGCGCTTCCGCCACATGGAGGCATAATCACATCGGGGCGCAGCCACTTAACCCAGGGGGCCCGGAACCTTAGCCACTTACAGGCGGGGCCCACCCGCCAGGTCCATCTTCTTCCTCCCGTTCGAACAGGAGGAGGTGGGGAAGGCAGGACCCGACGGTGCAGGCGCCCACCCTACCGCTCCAGCCACTGCCCCGGCGGCGCTCTGGCCACATGAGGCTCGGGGGGAAACTACCGCCGCCCCGAGGACCCATTTCGCGAGGGGATGCCGGGGAGAAGGCCTCGGCCATGGCGGAGGCCTGCGACGACCGCTGCGGGGGGGGGGGGACGTCCCGGCCACCTAGGGAAGGAAGAGGGGCACGGGGAGCTCCGCGCTAGCCAGAGTGGAGGGAGGCCCAGAGGGGCACGAGCTCGAGCAGGTTCGTCGATGGGTCTTCGGCCATTGCCATGCATGCATGGAGGCAGATGTCTAGAGGGAGCTCTGGGGTGCTCCGGCGAGAGAGGGAGAGATGCAGGAGGCAACACTGGCTCGGGGAAGAGGATAAAATGGAGGGGCAACCGAGGGAAGCTTGGAAGCTCTCGGTGCTCTCTGGCATGGGGGCAGACACGCGTCCCTGAGGAAACTTGGCAGCTTCTACGCATCGGGAAGGGCTTGGACCAGTCAAGGCGAATGCCCTGGTGCTCTGAGACACGTATGAATGGCCAGAAATGAGCTGCAGAATGAGAACAAGGGGTAGAGCACCGTTATTGCATGTTGCCAACATGGTCACCATGGCCACTCATGTCTACAGGGCACTCATGATGAGTCAAACATGTCCAACACGTAAGAAACATATGCCGGAAGGAGATTGAGGGGTTTGGTCTCTAGTCGAGCTCGTTTGAATGGGTTTTGACTGAGGTTAAGTTTGCAACAAAAAACTTAGAGCTAAGAAAAGTGGGTCTCAAATGGGGAGTCTTGGGGAAAATCAATGTCTGGCAGTGTTAGATATGCAAGCACTACAACACTGCCAAGTTTGAGCTCAAGCAATGGAGGGTAGCTAGTACTTGCTGTACAAACTACAATTCAGTTAGAAATCAACTTGTAGATGTGCTGCTCATTTTTCCTACATGAGCATACCATATCTTGGCTTGAAATGATGCATTGACATTTTGGAGATGCCCTAGAAGAATGTGGGGGCTTTGGATTAAGCAGAAGTATAGGAAGAGGGGTAAAAATGGTGCTGCCATGGTGAAAATGAAGGGTAGCTACAAGGAGTCTCCCTCCAATAATTGACCATAGGCCATGGCAAAGCTACTGGAGGTAAAACATAACTAGGGGAAGTTGTGGAAAAAATTTAAGCTCAAGGGTAATAGTGGAAGGGGCCAAAGTAGCCACTTTGGTGAGTGCACACAAGGTGTTTGATGAGTGTTAGGGATGCCAGATGGACTTCAATTGACATGAAAATTAACAGAATCAAATAATAAATGAAAGTAAGCTTGGACACCAAATTTGGGATTTGATGGAGAAGGTTTCCAATGTAGACTTGGAAAACCCATGAAATGGGCATAAATGGCTTTCTGCTTACAAAACTATTCAAATCAATTCCCACAAATCCAATAATTGGTGTGGGGTCTTTATTCGAGCATTAAAGCATGCCCAAAAAGCTTGGGGTCAATTGGAGAAAATTTATAATGTAAAATTTCCCAAAGTCAGAAATCAATAGAGAGGGTTTTGAGGGGTTTCAGACAAGTTCTTCTATTCTCCTTGATGCACCACTTGGTGTGGATGCATTATTGGAGTATCAAAACATGTCTACCAAATTTGAGCATAATTGGAGACACTTGACATTCTAGAGTTGCTCAAATTTGGATCTGGACAGATAGGGTTTTTAGAATAATTAGGGGAATCAAATCAACTTGTATTGAGATGAAACTTCGCAAGATCATCACATATATCATATGTGACATCCTAGAATTTTGTAGGAATTTATTGAGAATATTTCTTATAGAAATATTCCAAAAGCTTGAAATAGACAGGAAGGGTTTTGAAGGGTTTTTCCCATTATTTTGAACATGAACAAGTGTTGAAACTTATATATATGGAATATATATGTACACTGGGTTTCCCTCGATTTTTTCAAAGATTTTGAAAGGAATAAAACTAACTTTCCTTCATGAGAGCCCATTTCTGGCCTCACAGGAAGGCATTTAAATAAAATATTAAAATAAACTTTAAAATAATAATATTGTGGTTTTGGGAAGTAATTTTGATAATGGGTTTTAAATAAAATATTTTGTGCAAAATAACTTCCCTAATTTTAGGACTTGTAGTACAAATCCCAATTGAGGGGTTTTTGAAAGTTTATTCAAGGAAATGCTTTTTGGTGAAAATAATATTTGGTAAAAATAGTTTTTGGTCCTAAACACATGGCATGACCATTAGGCAAGGGTTTGGGTCAAGGAGCTGAGTTTGGAGAGTAGCAGGAGCATTGGATTCAAACACAAGCAATAGGCAATCAAGCAAACATCACATCAAGCATCACAGACATTCACAAAAAATTTAATTGGTCCTAATTTTTGAGAAAAGTCAAATTAGTCAGGAGAGTTAAAAACAGGGTGTTACATCCATATAAAATTGAGGTCTGGACTCGACGCCGGACTCATGGAAGACGAGTGGGATGATTTCAATGTTTACCTATCATCGGGCACCCACTGCTCGCGGAACTGTCGTCCTAGCTGTCGCTCGACATGGGTGCAGTACTTATACAAACCACGAGAAAGCGAGATTGTAGAGTGTGTGCAAGTGTGTAGCGCAGCCGACCGGGGACGATGAAGGTGGTGGGCACTTAAGCGAGGTATTTAGAGAAGAGGGATATCAATTGAAGCGGGGGATTGGCGTATTATCTAACCGCTCATATAATCAACCGCAATTATTTCTACCAAGTCACTTCAAATTCCTGGGGTTGCGCAATTCTTAATGTGATAATTATGCACACGTGGAGCGTCCAAATATGATACAAGCATTTTTCATATACTACTCCCTTCGTACCAGCGACCTAGGTGGGGGAAAATGAGAGAACGTGACGATTATTTGCTAATCAATACCATTGCGTGTATGGAATTGACCATTGCATGTTATACTAAGTAGTTTGAAGTCATTGAATGCATACAAGCCCCACGACTCCTATTGGCTGATTTCTTTTTTTAGTACAAAAAATAGGGAATGAGTTTTGGGATTATTTGGTTTTCGTAATGTGACTTATGCACCGGTACGAACGGAGTAGGATAGTAGACAAGCAATACATTGAGATCTTCTTATTGATGAAGCCAGTAATAATCAAACAAAACCCCTAATCATCATTGCAAATAGGGCATAGAAGATGTCTAATGCGACAACCACAACTACACATGCTAGTTCCTTCTTGTATCTTGATTTCATCTGTTGCGTGTGATTGACTCTTTCTTGCTTCATCGTACTGATTGTACACTCCAGATCAGTCAGTTCCTTCTTCAACTTTACGTTTTCTTCTACGAGCTTGGTGATAACACTCCGAGCCCTGTCATGCCATTCTTCATCCAGCTTGTTAACAAAGGCAAAAGCCTCATATCCCTGCAATGTTAAATATTATTTGGGATGAGCGGTGGCACTAACTCAACTGAACGGATGAACTTAGCACTAACCTCTAAGGGGAAACTGAGAAACCGTATGCCAATGTCGAATCCCTCCGTGCATACACTATAACCACCCCAGTGCACCACCTTCCCTTTTTGTAATATTTCCTTGTATGGCACCTTCCAAGTTTGGCTTGATGAGTTGAATAAGAGTTTAAGTTTGGCTTCTTCACTTGTTGCACCATGTCATCTTATCATCTCATCATGTGTTTTGTGTTGCATCTTAATTGTTGGTTTGTGTGGAGTGCTATGTGGCTTGTGTGGTGTGGTTGAATGTGTAGTGGGATCCAACTTTTCTTCTCTTAAAAACCCTATTTCACCAAATATTGCAAATCCCTTCTCTTCCCAATTATTATAAGCTATGTTAAAAGTATGTGTTTTGCTCAATTATAAATGTTGGATCTCTCCAAAATATCCTGGTTGATTTTGTGCAAATGCTACTTAGTTTATGTGGGGCTTAACCCTGTTGGTTTATTTAAAACACAACCTTTTGGTAATTATAGCCATTTATTTTAATTGCTCTAAAAAATTTCCGAACCTATTTTATAAAATGGAGGCCAATTTTGTGAGTTCAAAGATATTCTTGTTTTTCTCAAACACTTTTCAAACAGGGGGCTTTAGTATTTTTTATTTCTGTTTTAGTTTGAAAGGAGAAAAAAACCATCTGTGGTTTTGGAGATTCAGCAGCAGCTATGGAAGCCCACCTAGGCCTCCTCTCCCTTCTCCTCACGTGGCCCATCCTAGCTCAACGCATCCTCGCTCGTGCCTCCTTTCCATCATGGACAACCTCGGCCCCACCTGTCATCCTCCCAATCTCCATCGCCCTCCTCCCTCCTTTCCACCTCCTCCTCACACATGGAGCAAGGGCGACCCTCACCATGGCCTCGGTGGCCGCGAGGGACGCGCCGCCTGGCTGTAAAGCCTCGACGTCCGCACCCCCTTGCTAGGGTTCCTCCTACCGCCACGAACCACCTCTTCTCCCTCCTTCCTCCTGTGTTTCAATCTGATCAAGTGCCATGGCCGAGAGGAGCTCGCCGTCGCCGCCGTGCTATGGTGCTCCTCCATCGACGCCTTGGGCACCAGGAGCTACGCCAGGATAAGGGGGATCCATTCCCGCACAAAGGTCGAGTCAGGGACCTCTCCATCAAGCTGGCACCGTTGCTCCCTTCTTCTTCCCCTCCGGCAAGCTGAAGCCCGATCACATGCACACACATCATCCCCATCCTCTCCAACATTTGATCCATGCCTATTGTGCCTCTCACTGAGTAGTCATTCCTCTCCGCCCCCTTTGGATGCGTCTGGTTAGCCGTAGCGCCGGCGTATCGTGTGTCATCGCTGTCGTCTATTCTATCGTCGTTGCAGAGCAGCAGCAGCTGCAGTAGCGCGTTAGTTGCAGCAGCAATAGCATCATAGAACTCCCCCACGTAGTAACCATTACAGATCCGACAGCAGTCCACCAGCAGCGCTTCGCCGTTGTCGTTGCCGCCGCTGGGCATCTCCGTCGCACAGAGACAAAGGGAACGAGGAGATGTTAATCTCACAACTTCCTCATCCGGCCAGCAACCCCTACCTAGCCTAGTGGCAAACAAGCCGCGCACCGAGCCCATGGTCGTGGGTTCGAGTCCCCTCGCACGCACCCCCTTTTTGGATTATTTTTTCCTTCTATTGATTAGGTTGTTGTCTCTGCTTATGTTTGTTAAGCCCTCTATTCTAGCAGATGCCCGTGCGCAACCTAGTGGTGGGTGCGGCGATTCACACACGGGAGACGACCCACATGTCATGTACTGATGGGGTCGTGGTGTCTATGACCAGTGGGACCCCCTGTCATATATTGATTTTGTGTTGTTATTTTTATTTGTGTGTGAGTATTCCATATTTGAATATGTCCAAATATGGAAATTGCCAAATCTGGTAGGTTCCATTTGTGTGTGTGATTTGACTTATAAGTCAAATATGTTTTGGGGCTAGATTTCATTTCAGTTTTGTGATAGATTTATCTACAGGATTATATATGTATGATATATGATTTTGGGGTAGAAAAACCCAAGAAATCCAATGGTCACTTTTGAGCAAGTTTGCACAATATCATTTTTGTGATGAGGTGACATTTCATCATTTTTGTAGGATTATTTCTATGCATGCTATGAGGTTTGTGTCAACATGAAAATGCTTGTATTTTGTGGGTACAAGACCATAATATTTTGTTTGGCATGATACTATTGTATATAACTGGATCCCTTGCTATTTTCAAGTGTAGAAAATATTGCTGCTTTCATACCTAGAAATATTTCTAAGTGTTGATACTGTTATTTTATTTCCCTGTGTGAGCATGGTTCCCGTGAATGTGTTGATCCTTGGTGGTTTCACCAATGGCAGGAATTGTAGTTGTTGAACCCCTCTACAACTTGGTGCCACAAGTTTGTTCATAGGACTTTGCATCATAGTTTATTCCCTTGTCAAAGTTTCTATGCTGTTGAAAATGGAAGCAAGTGAAAATCTGTGATTTTCACAAAGTCAGAGATTCTGCTATTATTTTCATTCCGAGTTGATTTGATGGTAGTAAGTTTTCTGTGGGATTTTAGACCAAGAAATAAACTAGTGAATGTTTGCATTTGTGTTCCTCTAATTCTCTATTAAAGTTCATGCCATGAAGAATTCTGTAGCTACTTATTTTGTTCTTGTCAAAAGGCCTCAGTTTATAATCTGCGAGTGAAAATTTGTGATTTTCACTAAGTCAGAATCTGTTATGATTTTTGCTATGTTTAGAGCATGGTATCCATGAATTATTGCACCTAGTGTATTAGCTATTTGTTGGGTGTTGTAATGATGTTTGAGAGATTTGATTCCATGTCTTGGTTGAAGCCAATGGTGGTCTGTAGATACTTTATTTCTATTGAGCAAAGTGGTAAGATGTTGTTTGTGGACAAATTGTGTGCTAATTTGTTTTGGCCTGGGCGAGTTCTGCTTGATGGAATTGTGTGTTCGTTAGCTCTATTCCACCTGGAAATTTTTTCTTAGTACACTGGCAACCTTGGGATTCCAAGTGAATGGCCATAGCATCTGGTATATTGATGTTTTGTCTCCAAAGGCTTCTGTACCTTGTTTTGTAGTTTCTGGGAGTTCTGTAACTCGGTTCGCGATATTCTTTATATGTTTTTTGCACCAATTTATCGTGATGCATCTATTACTTCCATGATCATGCATGTATAAATAAGTTAAATTTAAGTTCTGTACAGAAATTTATTAACTCAAGTAATGCATGAAAGATGACTAATATAGCAATGGCATGCTTCCTTTTATGCCACACATACATCATATTGCTTGTAGCATTATAACTTGCTGGTGTTTATTGGTTGTTTATTTATTTTGGGTAGAATCGGGTGCTGAGAACGAGTTCGAAGATTCCGTTGAGTACGTTCAGGAAGATCAAGAACAGTTCTATTCTGAAGATGTCACAGGCAAGATGGTCGTGACCCTGACACCGTTTCTAGATTTGTTATGCCTAGTTGAATCGTTTCCACCGTTACTTATCACAACCTACCACCTAATAAATAAGCCTCCAAACATTGCCATGAAACCTCTAACCCTTCCCCTCATAGCAAATATTGCTTGGCTAAGTTAGTGCTTGTTCAACCATCTTATAGGATTGCTAGTTGCACGTGCAAGATGGTCCATGTGATAACATGGGAAATTTGATTATCATCTTATTTATATGATGCTTAATTAATGCACCTATGTACTTGTTAAAGGGCGGAAGGCCTGGCCTTTTGCTAGGTGATTTGTTCCGCTTTTGCCGCCTTAGTTTCAGCTACCGGTGTTTTATTCCATAATTGAGCGCTCCTAACACATTCGAGGTTGTTATGGGGCCCCCGTAATATAACTTGTTCTTACCTTAATGATATATCTTGTGCATCGGAATTCCGGTGATACTTTGGGTTATCTCAGAGTTGAGGTTTTCCACTAAGCAACCCGACGAGATCACGAGTTTCGTGATGGAGGATGTCTATGCGGCCCGTGGTAATTTGTGATGGATTAGTTGGAGCACCCATGCATGGTTAAATCTTTCAGAAAGCTGTGCCCGCGGTTATGCATGGGTGGGGTTATGACTAACGTAACAGCTTAGTGGAAACTTTGTTTAACATCAGGTTCTAGATAACTTGAAATAACTAATTAAAACCTGCCAACTGTGTGCGTAACCGTGACTGTTTCCTTCAGAGCTCCTTCTCTGATCGAGAACACGGTGGGGTTATGACTAACGTAAGTAGGTGTTCAAGATCACTTAGTGATTATTATTAGTCATGAACATTATGCATAGACCACTAAATTACATCATGTTCTTCATAAGTTAGCCACCGTAAATGCTTAGTGCTGCTGCAAACTCAAACACATACCCCATTCCCACCTGACAACTTGGTTAGATTCGATACCAAGGTCATGAGATTGTTGAGTCCTTGTGGCTCACAGATTACTACAACCACCCACAGGTACAGGTACGGCAGATACATATGCTTACGAGGATACCCAGCTGAAGTGGGAGTTTGACGAGGAAAGTGGCCGGATGTACGTGGCGTACCCTGATGACTAGAGGTCCTTGGTCGTGATCGTGGGCCTAGCAAGGGGGAACATTTCTTTTGTCGTTTATCTTGTCTGTAGTCGGACCCTGCCTTCTGAATGATTTGAATAAATGTTGTGTGAATCTTGTACTTTAATTTGTGGCGAGTGTAAGCCAAATCTTATAACTCATCCCTCTTGTATGCATTGCAATATTTACCGTTCTTGCAAAACTCTTAGATGTGTCCCTTTCCCCTTTTGAGGCGTCGCCCCCAAATAAGGAAAGAGCCACATATTGGACGTTACAAGTTGGTTATGAGAGCCTTACGACCATAGGAGCCTTTGGTGGATCAAACTTGGCCGAGGCGAGTCTAGTGAAAAATGTTTTTAGTCTTAGTTTTATTAGAGAGTAGGTTTCTTTTTACTCCTCTTGTATGTTGTGGTGAGGTTCACGGCTTAGGAAATTTTAATTCTACTCCTCTTCTCGCTCAATTTTTTTAGGATCATGCGGATATTCTGGAACCTATATGATATGAATGTGACGGAGTTCTGACTTGGTGCCTCCTGTTGTGTTGATTTTATTCCGGGGAGTTGAGCTCTAGGGCATTCTTGTGCACATTGTTATCGTTCAGATTTCTTATTATCTAAGAACGGATAATGTTCGAAATTGCTTAAATAGTAGTAGTGGCGAGATGAGACTGGCATCCCTAGTACTGGTGAGAGTACCCGGATGTACTACCATACTAAGTATTGTTGTGTTTTTGAGGATCTGAGATAGATGAATTTGCGGATCTTCTCGGTTGTGTTTTGAAAAGTTGCGGGAAAGGTGTAGCTGATTACACTGAGTACGTTCCCGGACCCGCAACCAGATTGCACAATCAAGAAAGTTTTTGGAAGTTCTTAGGTGGGAATTCTATTAGTAACTTAGGAATTCTTTCATCAGATGTATGTTGGGAATATACATTTGTTCTGAGCAATTATAGCTCATACTTGACAATTGCTAGTGGCTTTTGAATCAGATGTTGTCGATAGTAATTTTGTGGAAGCATTCTTACTGATTCTAGTTCGAGTGAAATTGCTAAGAATTCTTGTTGAGATATTTCCTTCCATTGATTCAATTTCGTCTTTAAAAAACTTTAATCTCTGGTCTAGTGTTGTTGTCCGTCTCCTGGATGGCTCCACTAACTCGCCAGAATCTGGGTCGTGAGGGTGAGCAACCAAACCCTCCACCACCCCCTCCGTCACCGCCTCCTCCTCATGCAAACACTCAAATGTTGCTCCAGCTATTGCAAGAATGGACTCAAGGCCAGCATGGCAATTTAAACAATGGTAGTCAGGAGTTTGCAACTCTGAATCAATTTCTAGAAAATCAGCCAAATTCCTTCACATCTTGTGACCAGCCATTCGATTCGGATGACTGGATCTGTGACATGAAAAAACACTTTGAGTGCATTAATGTCAGACCAGAGGACTTCGTCAAGTTTGCGACCTTCCAGCTCAAAGGGCAGGCAGCAGAATGGTGGGAACAATTGAAGGATTTCAGAGGCGACAGAGTGGTTAGTTGGAATGATTTCTTCAGTGACTTCAGGGCTCATTACATTCGAGCCAGCTTTGTGGAAGAGATGCATGAGAAGTCCAGGTGCTTGAAGCAAGGGAATTTGTCTGTGTACAATTACAACGTCGAGTTCCAGAATCTTGCCCATTATGCAAAGCAAGATATTCCAGATCAGAAGAGTAAGATTTATGAGTTTCGTGGTGGTCTGAAGGAATATTTGCAGTTGTCCCTTACCTTGCACGATCCTCTCGAGTTTGCCTAGTTCTACAACTTGGCTCTTAGGGCTGAGTCAACCTTGCTCAAAGTTGAGAACTCAAGGAGGCGTTTGAGAGACTCCAGTTCCTCTTCCTCAACTCAGGTAGTTCGGAAGCAACAAAAAGATTGGGTTTCTTCTCCTCCTCGGCAGCCTCAGCAGTTCAAGCAGTCCGGTGGTCATGCTTCTTCCCACCCACCCAACCCAGCTTTCGAGAAGAAGTTTCATCAACCAAAGTTTGGAGTTCCTCAAGCTCAATTCCGTACACTGTCAGAGGTGACTTGTCACAAGCGTGGTCAGAAGGGTCACTACTCTAACAAGTGTACCAGCCAGCGGCGTCTTCCTCCTCCTCCTCCAATCAGGCCTCCAAGCAATGCAATGGTGAAGCATAATCCAAAATATGTAAGGGTGAACATGGTGAATGCAGCTGAAGCAGAGAACTCCTCACATGTGATCATGGGTAATCTCTAAGTTGATTCTATTCCTGCAAAGGTTTTAGTTGACACTGGTGCATCACATTCATTCATTTCAAGGCCTTTCTCATTTAAGCATGGGTTCTTAACTCGTGACTTGCTTAAGCCTCTGTTAGTTGTGTCTACCGGTAAGATCATGAATTCTAGCATGGTGGTTCCGGATGTCTCTGTCAAGATGGGAAACTATTCCTTTTTGGCTTGTCCAATTGTCCTTGGCAATTCGGATATTGATCTGATCCTTGGCACGGATTTTCTGGCGATGAACAAGGCTTTTGTTGATTGTGAAGCCAAAGAAGTCAAGTTGACTCATCCTTCGGAGGACATGATCATTTTCGCTGCTCGCGATGACACGATTCGTCTCTTCTCCCTCAATGAGAAGGGTGAAATCTCACCCATTTCTCAAGTTCCGGTTGTCTATGAGTATGAAGATGTCTTTACAGAAGAATTGCCAAGAATGCCTCCTCACCGGCCAGTTGAGTTTGTAATTGAACTCGAACCTGGAACTGAACCGGTCTGCAAGCATCTGTATAAACTTGATCCCGAAGAGCTGAAAGAGTTGGAGAAGCAGCTTGATGAGAAAGAACATCTGGGTCTGATCAGACCAAGTTCTTCTCCTTGGGGTTATGGTGTTCTGTTTGTCAAGAAGAAAGATGGCACAGACCGACTCTGTCTCGATTACCGTCCATTGAATTAGAAGACAATCAAGAACAAGTATCCACTTCCCAACATCAATGAATTGTTCAAGCAATTGAAAGGGGACAAGATTTTCTCTAAGTTTGATCTTCGGATGGGCTGTCATCAGATCCGCATTCGCGAAGGAGATATTCCCAACACTGCTTTCAGGACAAGTTTTGGCTCTTATGAGTACACAGTGATGTCTTTTCGTCTCGCCAATGCTCCTCCAACTTTTTCTCGGGTGATGAATTCTATCTTCTCTCCCTTCAAGAATGAATATGTCTTGGTGTATCTTGATGACACTCTGTTCTTTTTTGAAATTGAGGAAGATCATGAAGAACATCTCCGACTTGTGCTTGATAAGCTAAGAGAGCATAAGTTCTATGCTAAGTTTTCCAAACGTGAATTCTGGTTGAAGGAAGTGGTGTACCTTGGGCACATTATCTGTGCCGAGGGCATCAAGGTTGACCCTGTGAAGGTCAAGGACATTGTTCAGTGGGAACCTCCTCAGAATGTGAAGCAATTTTGAAGCTTTTTCGGGCTTGCAAGCTATTGCAGAAGGTTTGTTGAGAACTTCTCCAAGATTTCTAAGACTTTGTCCAACCTTCTTCAGAAGAGCGTGAAATATGTCTGTACTCCAGAGTGTGAATTGGCATTCAATACACTAAAAAAGAAGCTCACCTCAACTCCAATCTTGACTCCTCCTCATGATTCCAAGCCTTTCCAAGTGTTTTGTGATGCCTCTCTCGAAGGTCTGGGTGCAGTTCTGATGCAACAGAATAAAGTGGTAGCCTATACCTCGAGGCAGTTGAAGCCAAGTGAGAAAAACTACCACACTCATGATATTGAGTTGGCGGTAGTAGTCCATGCTTTGATGACTTGGAGAGACCTTTTGTTGGGAAGACAGGTTGAAGTCTACACCATTCACAAGAGCCTGAAATACATCTTCACTCAACCTAATCTTAATCTTCGACAAACTCGTCGGGTGGAAATGATCCAAGATTATAATCCAAGCATTGACTTCACTCCAGGCAAAGCAAATGTCAATGCACATGCTTTGAGTAGAAAGGCTTACTGCAACTGTCTCATTCTGAAGCCTCTCCAGCCTGATATTTGTGAATCTTTCAGGAAGCTCAACCTTCAAATAATACCTCCGGGATTTCTTGCTAATATCGATATTTGTCCTACCTTGGAAGACCAAGTCTGCCAAGTTCAACTTCTTGATGCTACGGTGAAGAAAGTGAAGATTGTCTTGGCAAAGAGCATTCCAAAATATAAGTGCTTCGGTGTTGATGACAGAGATACCTTGTTTTTCGAGGACCACCTTGTCATTTCGAAAGGAGAGGTCAAGAAAGTTATCATGGATGAAGCCCATAATTCCCTCCTCTCAATACATCCAGGTAGCTCGAAGATGTATCAAGATCTGAAGCAAACCTTCTGGTGGACTCGCATGAAACGTGAAATTGCTCAGTTAGTGAACGAGTGTGATGTGTGTGGTAGAGTGAAGGCGGAACATCAACGTCCAGCAGGTCTCCTTCATCCTTTGTCCATAGTCGAGTGGAGATTTGATCATGTTGAGATGGATTTTGTCACCGGGTTTCCGAAGTCCAAGAGAGGAAATGATGCCATATTTGTCGTCATCAGCAAGTTGACTAGAGTTACTCATTTCCTTCCAGTCATAGAATCTATCTTGGCAACTCAGCTAGGAGAGTTGTATACATCAAGGATAGTTTGTTTGCACGGTGTTCCTATGCTCATTTCTTCATATCGTGGAAACCACTTTACTTCCAAGTTCTAGGATTCCTTTGAGACTGCGACGGGTACTAAGATCCCTTTCAGTACAAATTTCCATCACCAGACAAGTAGTAAAGTGGAGAGAGTGAATCAAATCCTTGAAGATATGTTCAGAGCCTGTGTAATACTTTTGGCAGGAAGTGGGAAGACTATCTTCCGTTTGCCTACTTCTCATACAACAACAACTTTCAAGCAAGCTCACGCAAGGCCCTATTCGAGATTCTATATGGCAGGAAGTGTCGTACCCCGCTCAATTGGTCTAAGACTGGTGAGCGTTAGATTCTTGTGAATGACATGATCGTTGAAGCATAATAAATGTGTCGTGTCATTCAGGATAATCTCAAAGCAGCTCAGTCCCGTCAGAAGAGCTACTACGACAACAAGCATCATGAGATGACTTTTCGGCTCAATGATTTTGCATATCTCAAAGTGTCTCCCATGAAGGGCACTCAACATTTTGGCATCAAAGGAAAGCTTGCCCCTTGATTTGTTGGTCCTTTCAAAGTTTTTGGCAAGAGAGGTGATCTCTCTTATCAGTTAGAGCTTGCATCCAATTTCTCCAATGTGCATGATTTGTTTCATGCCTCTCAGCTCCGGAAGTGCTTCAAGACTCCCCAGCTTGATATCCAAGATATTGATCTCTAGCCCGACCTATCCTATCATGAGCAACTTGTCGCAATTCTTGAAGAGACTAAGCGCAAGACCCACAATAAGTCTATTAAGTTCCTCAAAGTTCAGTGCTCACATCATTTCGCAAAAAAGCAACTTGGGAACGTGAGGACCTCCTCCTTTCTGAATACCCAGAGTTCTTCCAGTCCTATATCTCGTGTCTATCTTATAGTGTGGGAGAGTTGTAACAGCCCCAGTGCACAACCTTCACTTTTTGTAATATTTCCTCGTATGGCACCTTCCAAGTTTGGCTTGATGAGTTGAATAAGAGTTTAAGTTTGGCTTCTTCACTTGTTCCACCATGTCATCTTATCATCTCATCATGTGTTTTGTGTTGCATCTTAATTGTTGGTTTGTGTGGAGTGCTATGTGGCTTGTGTGGTGTGGTTGAATGTGTAGTGGGGTCCAACTATTCTTCTCTTAAAAACCATGTTTCACCAAATATTGCAAATCCCTTCTCTTCCCAATTATTATAAGCTATGTTAAAAGTATGTGTTTTTCTTAATTATAAATGTTGGATCTCTCCAAAATATTCTGGTTGATTTTGTGCAAGTGCTACTTAGTTTATGTGGGGCTTAACCCTGTTGGTTTATTTAAAACACAACCTTCTGGTAATTATAGCCATTTATTTTAATTGCTCTAAAAAATTCCAAACCTATTTTATAAAATGGGGGCCAATTTTGTGAGTTCAAAGATATTCTTCTTTTTCTCAAACTCTTTTAAAATAGGGGGCTTTAGTATTTATTGTTTCTATTTTAATTTAAAGGGAGAAAAAACCCATCTGGGTTTTGGAGATGCAGCAGCAGCTGTGGAAGCCCACCTGGGCCTCCTGTCCCTTCTCCTCGCGGGGCCTAGCCCAGCTGAACGCAGCCTCGCTCTTGCCTTCTTTCTAACATGGAGAGCCTCGGCCCCATCATTCATCCTCCCAATCTCCATCGTCCTACTCCCTCCTTTGCACCTCCGCCTCACAGAGGTAGCGAGGGCGGCCCCCGCCATGGACATGGTGGCCGCGAGGGACGCATTGCCGTGCTATAAAGCCTTGACATCCGCACCCCCATCGCTAGGGTTCCTCCTAACGCCGCTAGCCACCTCTTCTCCCTCCTTCCTCCTCTGTTTCGATATGATCAAGCGCCATGGCCAAGAGGAACTCTCCATCACCGTCGCGCTAGGGTGCTCCTCCGTTGACGCCTCGGGCACTAGGAGCTGCGTTAGGATCAGGCGGATCCATTCCCGCGTAGAGATAGTGACGGGGACCTCTTCATCAAGCTGGCGTCGTCGCCCCCTTCTTCTTCCCCTTCGGCAAGCCGAAGCCCGTTTACTTGTGCGCGCGTCGTCCCCGTCCTCTCCAACATTTGATCCATGCCTGTTGCGCCTCTCGGTGAGCAGCCGTTCTTCTCCGCCCCCTTTGGATGTGTTTGGTTAGCCCCGCAGCGCCGCCACGCCGTGTGTCGCCGCCACCGTCTGTTCTGTCGGAGTTGCAGAGGAGTAGCAGATGCAATAGTGCGTTAGTTGCAGCGGGAGCAGCATAGAACTCCCCCGCATAGTAGCCATTGCAGATCCAGCACAATCCAGCAGTAGCGCCTCGCCATTGCCGTTACCTCCGGTGGGCATCTTTGTCGCAAAGAGAAAGAGGTGATGAGGAGATATTAACCTCACCGCTTCCCCCCTCCAGTCTGCAACCCCTACCTAGCCCAGTCTTAATCGAGCCACGCACCGCGCCCGTGGTCGTGGGTTCGAGTCCCCTCGTGCGCACCCCCTTTTGGGTTATTTTTTCCTTGTGTTGATTAGGTTACAGTCTCTGATTATGTTTGTTAAGCCCTCTGTTATAGCAGATGCCCCTGCGCATTCCACTGGTGGGTGTTGCGATTCCCACATGGGAGGTTATGGGTTCCACCCCGTCTTCCCCCTTTTGGTTTTGTGGTGATTTTTACTTTTTTGTGCTAGAGGAGTAGTGATAACATCCCTGTTAACTCCCTATTAGGTGAACTGAGCCCAACTAGCCCAGTGGTCGAGTGCTGGGTGGAGTAGCGGGAGGTGCTGGGTGGACTAGCAGGATGTGCTGGGTTCGAGTCCCCCTCTACATCCTTTTTTTCTGTGGTTTTGTTTTGTGATTGTAGCTGTGCCACTAACAAGTGGGCCACATGGCCCACATGTCATGCACTGAGGGGGCCCTGATGTCTATGACTAGTGGGACCCCTGTCATATATTAATTCTGTGGAGTTATTATTATTTGTGTGTGAGTATTCCATATTTGGAATATGTCCAAATATGGAAATTGCCAAATCTTACAAGTTCCATTTCTGTTTATGATTTGACTTATAAGTCAAATGTGTTTTGGGGCTAGATTTCATTTAAGTTTTGTGATAGATTTATCTATAGTTTGCAAAATGTCATTTTTTTGATGAGGTGACATTTTGTCATTTTTGTTGGATTATTTCTGTACATGCTATGAAGTTTGTGTCAACACGAAAATGCTTGCATTTTGTGGGTACTAGACCATAGTATTTTTGTTTGGCATGATACTATTATATATAAGTGGATCCCTTGCTGTTTTCAAGTGTTGAAAATATTGCTGCTTGCATAGCTAGAAATATTTCTAATTGTTGATACTGTTATTTTCTTTCCCCGTTGTGAGCATGGTTCCCATGAATGTGTTAATTCTTGGTGGTTGCACCAATGGCATGAATTGTAGTGGTTGAACCCCTATACAACTTGGTGCCACTAGTTTGTTCATATGACTTCGAGTCATAGCTTATTCCCTTGTCAAAGTTGATATTCTGTTGAAAATGGCAACAAGTGAAAATCTGTGATTTTCACTAAGTCCGAGATTCTGCTATTATTTTGATTCCCTCTTGATTTGATGCTGGTAAGTTTTCTGTGAGGTTTTAGCCCAAGCAATAAACTAGTGAATGTTTGAATTTGTGTTCCTATACATCTATGTTAATTTTCATGCCATCAAGTCTTTTGTGATTTTCACTAAGTCAGAATGTGTTATGATTTTTTCTATGTTTAGCCATGAATTCTTGCACCTAGTTTATTAGCTATTTGCTGGGTGTTGTAATTCTGTTTGATAGCTTTGATTTCATCTCTTCGTTGAAGCCAATGGTCGGCTGTAGATACTTTATTTATTTTGAACAAAGTGGTAAGATGTTGTTTGTGGACAAATTGTATGCTAATTTGTTTTGGTCTGGGTGAGTTGTGCTTGATGGAATTGTGTGTTATTTATCTCTATTCCACCTGGAATTTTGTGCTTAGTCCAGTGGAAACCTTGGGATTCCAGGTGGATGGCCATAGCATCTGGTATATTGTTGTTTTGTCTCCGTAGGCTTCCGTACCTTTTTTGTAGTTTCCGGGAGTTCCCTAACTCGGTTTGCGACGTTCTTTATATATTTTTGCACTGATTTCTCGTTATGCATCCATTCCTGCCATGATCATGCATGTCTAAATAAGTTAACTTGAAGTTCCATCCAGACTGTTAATAACTCAAGTAATGCATGAAAGATGACTAGTATAGAAATGGCATGCTTCCTTTCATGCCACACATGCATCATATTGCTTGTAGAATTGTCACTTGCTGGTGTTTATTGGATGTTTATTTCTTTTGGGTAGAAACGGATGCTGAGAACAAGTTCGAAGATTCCGTTGAGTACGTTCAGGAAGATCAAGAGCAGTTCCATTCTAAGGATCTCACAGGCAAGATGATTGTGACCCTGACACCGTTTCTAGCTTTGTTATGCCTAGTTAAATCGTTTCCATCGTTATTTATCGCTGCCTACCACATGATAAATAAGCCTCCAAACATTGTCATGAAACCTCTAACCCTTCCCCTCCTAGCAAATATTGATTGGCTAAGTTAGTGCTTTCTCAACCATCTTATAGCATTGCTAGTTGCAGGTGCAAGCTGGTCCATGTGATAACCTGGGAAATTTGATTATCATCTTATTTATATGATACTTAATTACTGCACCTATATACTTGGTAAAGGGCGGAAGGACTGGCCTTTTGCTAGGTGTTTTTTACGCTTTTGTCGTCTTAGTTTCGACTACCGGTGTTTAATTCCATAATTGAGCGCTCCTAACACGTTCGGGGTTGTTATGGGGACCCCCTTGATAAACTGTTTAGTCTTAAGGCTTGTCTGGCAAGACCCAACATTGGTTTTAAATTTGCTAATAACTTAATAAAAGCATAGGGAATAGCTACCCCGAGGAAGTTAATCAACCCCCGGGCCAGTGCTCCTCATGAGTGTTGGTCCACCCAACTAGCATTCAGCGGCGCCACCTCAGGGCAACTCGGGTCAGTTGGTTATCGTCCACTATGCATAGACGGTTGTGTCCTGAGAATGAGATACACGGCTCCTATCGTGTTCGTTGACACACTGGGTGGACTTGCTGGACTTGTTCTTACGTTAACGATATATCTTGTGAATCGGGATTCCAGTGATACTTTGGGTTATCTCAGAGTTGAGGTTTTCCACTAAGGAATCCAACGAGATCACGAGTTTCATGATCGAGGAATTCTATGCGGCCTATGGTAATTTGATATGGATTGGTTGGAGCACCCATGCAGGGTTAAATATTTCGGAAAGTCGTGCCCGCGATTATGTGGTAAACATGAAAACTTTGTTTAACATCCGGTTGTAGATAACTTGAAATAAGTAACTAAAATGTGCCAACTGTGTGCGTAACCGTCACTGTTTCCTTCAGAGCTCCTTCTCCGACCGAGAACACGGTGGGGTTATGACTGACGTAAGTAGGTGTTCAGGATCACTTAGTGATTATTCATAGTCACAAACTTCATGCGTAGACCACTAAATTACATCTTGTTCTTTGTAAGTTAACCACCGCAAATGCCTAGTGCTGCTGCAAACTCAAACACATACCCCATCCTTACCCAACAACTTAGTTAGATTCGATACCAAGGTCATGAGATTGCTGAGTCCTCGTGGCTCACATATTACTACAACCACCCACAGGTACGTCTACCACAGATAGAGATGTTTATGAGCATACCCAGCTGAAGTTGGAGTTTGACAAGGACAGTGGTCGGATGTACGTGACGTACCCCGATGACTAGAGGTCCTTGGTCGTGATCGTGGGCCTAGCAAGGCCGGAACATTGCTTTTGTCATTTATCTTGTCCGTAGTTGGACCCTCCCTTCTGAATGATTTGAATAAATGTTGTGTGAATCTTGTACTTAAATCTGTGGCGAGTGTAAGCCAAGTATTATAACGCATCCTTGTATGTATTGCAATGTTTACCGTTCTTGCGACATGCTTAGGTGCACCCCTTTCCTCTTTTTAGGCATCGCTCCCAAATAAGGAAAGATCCGCATCTTGCACGTTCCATACACGTCGAGCGGGAGTGTGTCTATGCACACAACTCAGGCTTTGGTACTTCTCGGTGGTGCAAAACCCGGAGTCGAACTCATGCTACGGGAGTCTGGAGTCATTCAGGACGGATTGAGGAGTGAGCTACTTTGGATATATGCTAAAAAAGATCGGGATAGATTGGAACCTAAGAGGATGATTCATATCCATAGTACACTTGCCTTCTGAGGACCTTAGGCAAGTGCTCAGCGGTGACCGCCGTCGCGGCGGCGAGCGGTGATACGAGCAAGAGCAACCACACCGAAACCATTAACACCCCTCGTCCGCACTCCTGTGATGTGAGCACCACGTGAGGGAGGCTATCTAGGGATTTGGGGGAAAAGGGGAAACAGTGGGGATATGTTAACGGTCGGGAACTACATATCACACTATGTTGAATACGGTAGACAGTTTATACATGTCGTTTGTGTTAGGTTTTACAACTTCACACACGTTTTCGACACCAAACCACGGGAGAAGACAACATAGGTGAGACACGGTCGCCGTGACATAACCGTATGTGATGTACTACCATGTACCTATGGGGATGCAATAGTTGAGTTACAGCAATACTGGTAAATAGCCGCTCTATGGATACCCATTAAAAATTAAAAATAGCCGCTCTGCACATAGATATGGAGGCGGCGGCCGAGGCAGTCGCTACTGGATAAGCGGTCAATCATCGGTCGATGGGCGGTGGCGGCACCATAGCAGGTAAATCCTCGATATGTAGAGGGAGATAGGAGGAGATCAACCATCGAGGTCGGCGGCGGCGTGATTGGAGCATGTGACACCTTGATTTCTTTCAACTTTTTCTTTCAAAACCTTTTGGAGTTTTACTTGCAAACCTACTAGATTTTCAAATCTTTTCAACAACCCTACTGATCAAGGCAAGCCAGGATACCCATGTGATGTAGTACTTTCATAGCATAGCATATTTTCATGCGTTATGCCCATTTATTTGCTATAAAATAAATGACTAGTAAATTAATTAATATAAATAAATGCTCATTGTTATAAACTACTATATTTGAAATAACTTAGTGGTTGATCTAGAGTCACCTGTCCGGGATTTACCGTGCAACCACATTTTGCCGGTATGCGGCGGCTGTGACTTGAGCTGATCGTGTGACCTTTCACCGGTACCTCCAAAGAGGGAGGGTTATGCACGCGTGGTACCCTAATCAGGTAGGCGGTGATAACCCTGTGAGCCCACTTGAGTTGTTTTGGGCCCGTCCCAGGTTGGGGCAGTTTAGTTTGTCCATGACGGTGGGAGGTGTCATGAGGAAACATGGCCACCCAGGGTAGGACTCTGGGGGAGGATGAATGCCGGTGGTACGATGGGAGAGTCACAGGTCAGGCGGGTTTAGTTGGAGCGACACTGGTCCACCCGAATGGGATCATGAGGTCAGTGCTCCATGATGTGGGTAAAGTGTGCAACCTCTGCAAAGTGTCAAACCTATTCGAATAGCAGTGTCCATGGTATTGGCCAACCCGACCAAACCTCAGTAGGTGGTCAATCATATTAGTGTTAGTAATGATGGAAGAACTCTTCAAATGATTGGAGATGCTCGATGAGTATTCTGGGTGTTGTGGAACAACCCAGACATGAGTAAGTTGATGACTCGTACAATCAGTAATATTGCTTAATAATTTGCTATAATGATTGCCATGCTATTGTTTGCTGCATTACTTGGTTGTTGTGAACTTGCGAGTACATTCCAAGTACTCACCTGCCGTATCATGTCAGATGTAGGAGAAGCCGAGGACGGAGGTCCTGATGGTCTGTACTAGGAAGTGTCCCCAACAGTGTCCCTGTGGATAGAGTTGCCGCTATATTCCGCTACGCCGTAGAAGTACTTAGGAGTATCGAGGCCCCGCTATGTTTCATAAATAATGTAGATACTGTTGCAGCACCAAGGGTGCATTTTGGCCTCACTATCCTTGTAAGAGATGTACTTGTAACCGTATGCTATCAATAAAGTCAGTTCAATTCTGTTCCAAGTTGTTGAGTGTTTCCAAAAGACACGATCTCTGGGATGGAATCACTGGTAATCCGGTTCTCTGAGCCGGAGTGCCACAACGCTTGGTATCAGAGCCACGCTGATAGTAGGACACCCTAGTTAGCCGTGTTAGCACGATGAGTAGTATAGGGTCTTGAGTATGCATTTGCTTGCTTCATTTTGCTTGCTGCATTTGATTGTTGCATGGCATGCATCATGATTCATTGTTTTACTAACCTTTGGCTTTGTGAGTGTAGATGGCACCAGTCCCATATCATTTCCAGTATGATCCTGCACAATCCTCCTTTCCAGCACTGCTTCAGAACGTCTCGCTTCGAGTGTACCCTCACGACGAAGAACCAGTATACCAGGTGTTTCGGGCACAGCTTGCCGAGTCCGTGTACGAGTACCATGCACATGCTTACTTGGTTGCGAGCTCGGATATTGGTAGCTACTCTCGCTCTACTAAGGGCGGAACAGCTTCTACTCCGGAGCTTGCAATCCAGTTTGTTGCAGTGGAGGCTCTCACTGACTTGCGCTTCCACGAGGTCGAGATGCAGACTCATCCAGGTTTCTTCCATTATCCCACCTCGTCGCCTTCAACAGGGCGAGTCATTTTTGCTCCTGTAGACCCGGCATGTGACCATGCGACTGCTGTGCTGTGTTGCTACATGAACGCTAGCTATCACATGATTGTATCCCTGGATGAGGAGTTGTCCCGTCTCCAGGCGGCACTTGTTGTCGCAACTGCAGTGCCACCTCCACCCCAGTCAGCTGTTCCACCCCCATATTCACCACCAGTTCTACCCCCACCCGGATTTGATATTCCTGCTAGCTCTTCAGTGCCGCCAGGCACTTCGTCTGACAGCCATTGTGAGACTCCTTCTGAGTGGGCCTCACTCCTAGCCACTCCTGCTGCTCCGATGCTGAGGCGTCATTCTCCTTCTTCCTCGGAAGCAGGACCGTCCCGTCAGCGTCATCGTGTTTCCTTTGGTCCGGAGGATGAGATCAACATCATCAGTTCCGACTCTGACTCAGGATCAGATGACGAGGAGTCTGCAGTCTATCATTGTTCATGCCATCCGCGCCACTAGAGTCGAGGTTGGAGTTGCTGAGCATGCATCTTTGCATATGTCAACTGTCGTATGAGCAGTCTAGTCATGATATTTCCCCTACTAACTTGCCATGAATAATGATGGGTCATATTGTATAATTATGTTGTTTGCTTATTCGCTTTTCTCGTGAACTCTCTTTTGGTGTTTTATGACTATGCTTCCCTTATGGATGTTGCTCATCGATTCGGTATTTTGCAATGGGAACAACAATTTAGGATGAAGAGACGCTGTAGCCAAAGCAGCAATGGAACCCCTATCCGTCGATCCACCAGACAGGCAGGTCAACAACCAGAAGACCTACCACCTCCAGCACCCCAAGCACCGACTACTGATCAGATTATGAGGATGTTTGAGGAAAAGAGGAACCAGGATCTTATGGAATTTCTAAGAAGCATGCACGCTATGGTAGGACAAAATAACAACAATGGGTCACGTTCCAAGTTGTCAGACTTCCAGCGCACTAAGCCACCCAGCTTTGGTCAAGCCATGGATCCGATAGAAGCCGATGACTCGCTAAGGACTATTGAGAAGAAGTTAGACATAGCCCGTTGCGATGAAGCATATAAGGTTCCTTTTGCCACTCACTATTTAGAAGGGCCAGCAGCTATATGGTGGGATAACACAAAGGCAACATGGCCCTATGGAGAAGGGATTACTTGGGAAATATTCAAGGAAGCATTCCACAAATATCATATCCCTACTGGCATAATGAAGGTGAAGCAAAGAGAATTTCTTGCTCTTACACAAGGAGGTATGTCAGTAGCTGAGTATCTGAACAAGTTCAACAATCTGGCACGATACTCTACCCATGACGTATCCACTGAGGAAAGGAAGATAGACCGCTTCCTAGGAGGACTGAATCATACCCTCCGTTGTCAGCTCTCTATGCTGGATTTTCTGGACTTTAAGACTCTAGTGAACAAGGCTTTCATAGCCAAACGGGAGCTAAGACCGGGTATGATGACCGCAAGAGGAAGTTTGAACCCAAGCAGGAGAACAAGGAACATATTGCACAAAACCCACGTACATGGCAGCCAAGCACATCTATATACAAGCCTACCTGGAACAATAGAAACAATAACAACAAGAAAGTGAGCCAAAACAAGACCTTCGGCAAACAACGAGTACTAGAGGGTTGCCGTTGCAACAACACTTGCTTCACTTGCGGCCAAAGTGGACACTATGCCAAGCAGTGCCCCGCCAACAACGGGAAATCATCCTCTGACGTCAAGCCGCAGGTCAACACCACCGGATGCCGCCCTAATCCCAACTATAACCAAGGACGCGTCTACCATGTCTCCGCCGAGGAAGCGTGCGAAGCTCCCGAAGTCGTCCTCGGTATGTTCTCTGTTAACAACATACGTGTAGTAGTTTTATTTGATTCTGGGGCTTCCCACTCATTTATTTCGCGGAGTTTTGCCACCTTTTCCCCTTCGTTGTTGGATAAGATCATGGTGGTACAATCCCCTGGCTCTTTGTTCAAAACAAATCTCATATACCGAGATCTGGAAATACTGATACAAGGAGCTAAGTTCCCAGCTGCACTTATTGCTATCTAATCTTCGGGATTTGATGTGATACTCGGAATGAACTGGTTGACACCCCATCAAGTCTGTATCAACTATGCCACCAGGACCGTGACGCTGGTTAATCCGGCTGGACAAACCGTCCAATTTCTTGCCAACAAGATGATGTCAAGGAAAGGAATGGCATACCAAGCTAATGTCACGGACATGAACTTGATTCCGGTGGTATGTGAATTTCCGGACGTATTCCCCGAGGAATAACTGGAAATGCCACCCGACCGGGAATTGGAGTTCGCAATTGAATTAGTTCCCGGCACTGCCCCAATTTACAAGAAATACTATCGTATGCTAGGTCCATAGTTGGCAGAGCTAAAGAAGCAGTTGGACGAATTGCTGCAGAAAGGATATATCCGTCCAAGCATCTCAGCATGGGATCACCAGTACTATTTGTCAAGAAGAAGGATGGAAGCTTTCGAATGTGCATAGACTAGCGCCAAATAAATGAGATCACTATTAAAAATAAGTACATGCTTCCCCACATTGATGATTTATTCGACTAGTTAAATGGAGCACGGGTATTCTCCAAGATTGACCTCAGGACTGGGTATCATCAAATAAAAACC
Organism: Hordeum vulgare subsp. vulgare; assembly: GCF_904849725.1. Taxonomy (NCBI): domain Eukaryota; kingdom Viridiplantae; phylum Streptophyta; class Magnoliopsida; order Poales; family Poaceae; genus Hordeum; species Hordeum vulgare. Next base: position 208,348,386 of record NC_058521.1, read on the forward strand.
AGAAAAGAAGATATAACCAAGACAGCGTTCACCACCTGATATGGAGTGTATGAGTTTATGGTCAAGTCATTTGGACTGACAAATGGTCCATCCTATTTCATGAGCATGATGAACAAGGTTTTCATGGATTTCCTGGACAAATTTATGGTGGTGTTCATTGATGATATCCTCATATATTCCAAGAATGAAGAAGAGCACAAGCAACATCTCCGTGCTGTCTTGGAAAGACTAAGATCCCATCAATTATATGCCAAGTTCAGTAAGTGCGAGTTTTGGCTGAAAGAAGTAGGATTTTTGGGACACATCAAGTCTGTACAAGGTGTGTCCATCGACCCTAGCAAGGTAACAGCAGTATTAAACTGGAAGACACCAGTCTCAGTGACCGAAGTCCGTAGCTTCCTAGGATTGGCAGGCTACTACTAACGGTTCATAGAAGGCTTCTCCAAAATAGCTAAGCCACTGACGGAGTTTCTCAAGAAAAATCAGAGATTCATCCGGACGATAGAATGCGACATAAGTTTTCTGGAACTAAAGACAAGCCTAACGACAACACCTGTCCTAGTCCTTCCAGACATTCACAAAAGTTTTGATATTTACTGTGATGCTTCCCAACGAGGGATTGGCTGCGTGCTGATGCAAGAAGGAAGGGTTGTAGCATACGCATCCCGATAGCTACGTCTGCATGAAGAGAACTACCCCAAACATGACTTGGAACTAGTAGCCGTGGTTCATGCCTTGAAAATTCGGAGGCATTACCTTATTGGACAACGGTGCGAAATATACACGGACCACAAAAGTCTCAAGTATATTTTCACCCAACCTGATATGAATCTCAGGCAACGACGATGGCTTGAACTAGTCAAGGACTATGACCTTGGAATCAACTATCATCCAGGAAAAGCCAATGTGGTCGCAGACGCTCTCAACAGAAAGCCAATCGCTGTGAATGCATTAATGGGGAGCATGCATCCGAGGCTACAAGAGGAATTCTCTAGCCTCAGCATGATATTATGCGGTCCAACTACTCCGAATATCCTGGAAATCACTCCCAGTCTCATAGAAGAGATCAAGAAGGCTCAAGAATCAGATGAACGAATCAAGAAGATCAAGGATTCGATTCTGAAAGGGGAGGACAAATCCTTCCGAGTGGAAGACCAAGGCACTTCATGGTTCGAGAAACGGATATGCGTCCCTGACCAGAATGGCCTGAGACAGCAAATCCTCAGAGAAGCTCATGATTCCGCATATTCCATCCATCCAGGAGGTACAAAGATATACCAGGATCTGAGAGAGACATTTTGGTGGTCAGGAATGCGAAGGGATATAGCCTATTATGTCGCCTGTTGTGACATTTGCAACAAGGTTAAGGCGGAACATCAAAATCCCGCTGGGTTACTACAACCTTTACCGGTTCCCCAGTGGAAGTGGGACGACATATGCATGGACTTCATTGTCGGACTACCCAAGTCGACAAGGGGCAATGATGCTATCTAGGTCATTGTGGATATGCTCACGAAAGTAGCCCACTTTACCCCGGTAAAGACCACTTTCAACGCCAACCAACTGGCACAAATTTACGGAGTACCCAAGTCCATCACCTTAGATAGAGGCTCCCTTTTCACCTCGACATTCTGGCTACGACTACATCAAGCTTTGGGAACCATGCTGAAGCACAACACAGCATACCATCCGCAGACTGATGGACGGACAGAAAGAGTGAATCAGATATTGGAGGATATGCTTCGGTCATGTGTCCTCACCCATGGACCCAAATGGGAAGATAGCCTACCCTATGCGGAATTCTCCTACAACAATAGCTATCAGGCAAGTCTGAAGATGCCACCGTTTGAAGCATTATATGAACGAAAGTGCCGCACCCCATTGAACTGGTCCCAAACAAGAGATAGTCGTATCTTTGGCACGGACTTGATGCTGGAGGCTGAGAAACAAGTCAAAGACATTCAAGAGCGCCTTCGAGCAGCCAAGTCCCGTCAAAAGAGTTATTATGACACAAAGCACCGGGAAGTGATCTTTGAGCCCGGAGAATATGCTTACCTCCGAGTAACCCCCATGAAAGGAGTAAAAAGGTTTCGCACACGGGGAAAGCTCGCACCAAGATACATCGGTCCCTTTCCTGTGATCACTAGAAGATGTAGAGTAGCATATCCGTTGGAATTACCGTTAGAATTGTCAGATGTGCACGATCCATTTCACATCTCACACCTAAGGAAGTGCATCGCACCGCCAATCAAGCAGGCAGATATGAGTGAGCTAGAATTAGCTAAGGATCTGACCTATGAAGAGAAACTCGTGCAGATTTTGGATGAGATGGAAAGGACTACCAGGAGTAAGGTACTCAAGATTTATAAAGTACTATGGGAACATCATACCGAGGAAGAGGCTACCTGGGAAAGAGAAGATTTCTTGAGATCCGCAGATCCATACTTGTTCCCTCAGCAACCGAATCTCGAGGACGAGATTCATCCTAAGGGGGGTAGGTTTGTGACACCCTGATTTTTTTGAACTTTTTCTTTCAAAACCTTTTGGAATTTTACTTGCAACCCTACTGGATTTTCAAATCTTTTCATCCAAGTTGGATTGTGAGGCTCTAAATTTTTCCAAGTAACCCAAAACCCTCCTCCTCTTGCCAAAACCTTTCTTGGATTAATTTTCAATATTTCATTCTTTCCAATAATTCTTTTCTTTATTTGGGGAATTATGGCATCACCATGGGTTGTGAAGCAACCTATAGTTTGGATGATCTCTAAAACCCCAAACTTTTTCCACATCTTCTCATCATCATATGATTCCAAAATCTCGAAATATATTTCCTTGCCCAATATAAAATTTTGGCCAGAATAATTATTTCTTTTCTGACCAGAATTCTCCCATTGTGAAGCAACCCTATTTTTCCTATTCTAGAAAATTCCCAATAAATTTCCCCAGATCCTTGGGATCCTATTTATCCCCAATATGCAAGAACATTCAATGGTCCAGTACAAGTTTTGAGCAAGAAATCTTTGTTAATTTCTGTTGAATGTGAACCTTTGTGAAGGAAGTGCTAGCTAGGGGTGCACAAATGATCTATAAATTTTTGGGCATGTGTGCACTACTAAATAACACTCCTCCACCAAGTTTCACACTCAGCAGAACATCTATGTGAGTGCCCCAAGCTCATTTCTATTCTGGACCACAAAGATTGTTTTCAAAGGAACTATATTCAAATTTTCTTCAAACCCTTTCAAACTTTGCCAGTTTGCAGTCTTTCCAATGCTGATAACCCCATACATGTCATAGTGCTTCACCCCTATTTTATTTGAGCCCTAGAACCTCCTCAAGTTGGCTGGCAGAACCTGTTGCTGATTAGAATCATCAAACCAGAGGGCACTTAGTCGAGCCAGTGGCACAGGGAGGCTAGATAGTCGAGGGACTACCCCGTTAACATGGTGCGCAGGCTTGCGTGGCCTCGTGGTAGCCGCACCCGTGGTGATCACGCTGGCATACTGGTACATCCATTTTGCATCATGTTTTCATGTTGATATTTATCGCTTCTTGGGCTGTCATTTCACTTCACGGTACAATTCTTATGCCCTTTCTCTCTTATTTTGCAAGGTTTACATCAAGAGGGAGAATGCCGACAGCTGGAATTCTGGCCTGAAAGTGGAGCAAAGTTGAGATACCTATTCTGCGCAACTCCAAATGCTGTAAAATTCAACGAGGATTTTTTCCGGATTTATAAAAAATACTGGGCCGAAGAAGCGCCAGAGGGGCGCTAGGGGTTGGCGACAACCTTGCACGGCGCGGCCACCCCCCCCCCCAGGCTGCGCCATGAGGGCTTGTGGGCAACCTGCTGGCCCACTTGCCCCCCTCTTCTGCTATATGAAGGGTTTCTTCCAGGAAAAAATCAAGGAGGAGCTTTTTCGTGGATTCGCCGCCGCCTCGAGGCTGAACTTGAGCAGAACCAATCTAGAGTTCCGGCAGGACGATCCTGCCGGGGAAACTTCCCTCCCGGAGGGGGAAATCGTCGCCATCGTCATCACCAACACTCCTCTCATCGGAGGGGACTCGTCACCATCAACATATTCATCAGGACCATTTCATCTACAAACCCTAGTTCATCACTTGTAACCAATCTCCGTCTTGCGACTCCGATTGGTACTTGTAAGGTTGCTAGAAGTGTTGATTACTCTTTGTAGTAGATGCTAGTTGGATTATTTGGTGGAAGAGTTTATGTTCAGATCCTTGATGCTACTCATTACCTCTCTGGTCATGAATATTATTATGCTTTGTGAGTAGTTACTTCTGTTCCTGAGGACATGGGATAAGTCATGCTAATAGTAGTCATGTGAATTTCGTATTTGGTATTCGTTCAGTAATTTGATATGTTGTATGTTGTTTTTCCTCTAGTGGTGTTATGTGAACGTCGACTACATAACACTTCACCATTATTTGGGCCTAGAGGAAGGCATTGGGAAGTAGTAAGTAGATGACGGGTTGCTAGAGTAACAGAAGCTTAAACCCTAGTTTATGTGTTGCTTCGTAAGGGGCTGATTTGGATCCACTAGTTTAATGCTATGGTTAGACTTTGTCTTAATTCTTCTTTCATAGTTGCGGATGCTTGCGAGAGGGGTTAATCATAAGTGGGATGCTTGTCCAAGTAAGGGCAGTACCCAAGCGCCGGTCCACCCACATATCAAACTATCAAAGTAACGAACGCGAATCATATGAACATGATAAAAACTAGCATGACAGAAATTCCCGTGTGTCCTCGGGAGCTTTTTTCCTCCTATAAGACTTTGTCCAGGCTTATCCCTTTCTACAACAGGGATTGGGCCACTTTGATGCACCGTTTCTACTTTTGTTACTTGTTGCTTGCTACGAATCATCTCACCACAGAATCACTTGTTACCGACAATTTCAGTGCGTGCATATTTTACCTTGCTGAAAACCACTTGTTAGATCCTTTTGCTCCTCGTTGGGTTAGACACTCTTACTTATCGAAAGGACTACGATTGATCCCCTATACTTGTGGGTCATCAAGACTCTTTTCTGGCGCCGTTGCCAGGGAGTGAAGCGCCTTTGGTAAGTGGAACTTGGTAAGGAAACATTCAAATAGTGTGCTGAAATTTGTTGTCACTTGTCACTATGGATACTAATCCTTTGAGGTGCTTGTTCGGGGTATATTCACCTCAAACAGAAGCACAAAGAGTTTCTTCTCAACCTTCTGCACCTACTGAAAATATTTGCTTTGAATTTCCTTCCGGTATGCTTGAGAAACTGTTGGCTAATCCTTTTACAGCAGATGGAACATCACATCCAGACATGCATCTAATCTATGTAGATGAAGTTTGTGGTTTATTTAAGCTTGCAGGTTTGCTCGAGGATGAGGTCAAGAAGAAGGCCTTTCCTTTATCTTTGAAGTATAAGACGTTGACATGGTATAGGCTATGTGATGATACTGGATCATGGGACTACAATCGGTTGAAATTGGAATTTCATCAAAAGTTTTATCCTATGCATTTAGTACATCGTGATCGGAATTATATTTATAACTTTTGGCTTCATGACAGAGAAAGCATCGCTCAAGCTTGGGGGAGGCTTAAATCAATGCTATATTCATGCCCCAACCATGAGCTCTCGAGAGAAATTATCATTCAGAACTCCTATGCTCGGCTTTCTCATGATGACCGCACCATGCTTGACACTTCTTGTACCGGTTCTTTTATGAAGAGAGATATTGACTTCAAATGGAATTTATTGGAGAGAATTAAACATAAATCTGAAGATTGGGAGCTTGAAGAAGGTAAGGAGTCAGGTATGAATTTCACGTTTGATTGCGTTAAATCCTTTGTTGAGATAAATACTTTTTGTGACTTTAGCGCTAAGTATGGACTTGACTCTGAGATAGTAGCTTCATATTGTGAATCCTTTGCTGCCCTTATTGATCTCCCCAAAGAGAAGTGGTTTAAATATCATCCTCCTTTAGAAGTCAATATAGTTAAACCCACTCCAGTTGAAGAGAAAGTCATTGCCTACAATGATCCTGTGGTTCCCAGTGCTTACATTGAGAAACCACCTTTCCCTGTTAGGATAAAGGATCATTCTAAAGCTTCAACTGTGATACGTAGAGGCTAGATTAGAACACCTACACCCCCTGAGCAAATTAGAGTTGAACCTAGCATTGCTATTATCAAAGATCTTCTGTCCGACGATGTTGAGGGATATAATATTCACTTCTGTGAAGATGCTGCTAGAATTGCTAAACCTCACGCTAGAGACAAACGTAGGCCTGTTGTTGGCATGCATGTGGTTTCTGTTAAGATAGGAGATCATTCTTATCATGGTTTATGTGACGTGGGTGCTAGTGTTAGTGCAATACCTCAATCCTTATATGATGAAATCAAAGACGAGATTGCACCTGTTGAGATAGAGCCTATTGATGTCACTATTTAGCTTGCCAATAGAGATACTATCTGCCCTGTGGCAACTGTTAGGGATGTTGAAGTCTTGTGTGGTAAAACGAAGTATCCTGCTGATTTCCTCGTTCTTGCTACCGCACAAGATAGCTTTTATCCCATCATATTTGGCAGACCCTTCCTCAATACCGTCAATGCTCATATTGACTGTGAGAAGCAAACTGTCACTGTTGGCTTTGAAGGTGTGTCACATGAATTCAATTTCTCCAAGTTTGGTAGACGACCTCATGAAAAGGAGTTGCCTAGTAGGGATGAAACTATTGCCTTAGCTTCTATTGACGTGCCTCCTACTGATCCCTTAGAGCAATACTTGCTTGAGCATGAAAATGATATTCATATGGATGAAAGGGATGAAATAGATAGAGTTGTCTTAGAACAATATCCTATCCTTAAGAATGACTTGCCTGTTGAACTGCTTGGGGATCCACTCCCACCAAAGGGTGATCCTGTGTTCGAGCTTAAACAGTTGCCTGATACTCTTAAGTATGCCTATCTTGATGAAAAATAGATATACCCTGTTATTATTAGTGCTAGCCTCTCACGGCATGAAGAAAAGAAGTTACTAAAAACTTTGAGGAAGCAGTGTGCTGCTATTGGATATACTCTTGATGACCTTAAGGGCATTAGTCCCACTCTATGCCAGCACAAGATCAAAACTGATCCTGACTTCAAACCAGTTGCTGATCATCAAAGGAGATTAAATCCTAAGATGAAAGAAGTAGTAAGAAAAGAAATACTAAAGCTCCTGGAAGCGGGTATTATCTATCGTGTTGGTCATAGCGATTGGGTGAGTCCGGTGCACTCATCCCTAAGAAGGGAGGCATTACCGTTGTCCCTAATGATAAGGATGAATTGATCCTACAAAGGATTATTACTGGCTATAGGATGGTGATCGATTTCAGGAAACTAAATAAAGCCACTAGGAAAGATCATTCCCCTCTGCCTTTTATCAACCAAATGCTAGAAAGGCTGTCTAAACACACACACTTCTGCTTTCTAGACGGTTATTTTGGTTTCTCCCAAATACCAGTTGCACAATCTGATCAGGAGAAAACCACTTTCACCTGCCCTTTCGGTACCTTTTCTTATATACGTATGCCTTTTGGCTTATGTCATGCACCTGCCACCTTTCAAAGATGTATGATGGCTATATTCTCTGACTTTTGTGAAAAGATTGTCGAGGTTTTCATGGATGACTTTTCCGTTTACGGGTCTTCTCTTGATGATTGCCTCAGCAACCTTGATCGAGTCTTGCAGAGATGTAAAGACACCAATCTTGTCTTGAATTGGTAAAAGTGCCACTTTATGGTTAATGAAGGCATCATCTTAGGACATAAAATTTCGGAAAGAGGTATTGAAGTCGATAAGGCTAAGGTTGATGCAATCGAGAAAATGCCATACCCCACAGATATCAAAGGTATAAGAAGTTTCCTTGGTCATGCTGGTTTCTATAGAAGGATAACTAAAGACTTCTCTAAGATTTCTAGGCATCTTACCAATCTCTTGCAAAAGGATATTCCTTTTGTCTTTGACGATGATTGTGAGGAAGCCCTCGAAATACTTAAAGGGCTTTGATAACTTCACCTATTGTTCAACCACCTGATTGGAACTTGCCTTTTGAAATCATGTGTGATGCTAGTGATTATGCTGTTGGTGCTGTTCTAGGGCAAAGAGTCGATAAGAAGTTGAATGTTATTCACTACGCTAGTAAAACTCTAGAGAGTGCCCAGAGAAACTATGCTACTACACAGAAGGAATTTTTAGTAGTCGTGTTTGCATGTGAAAAGTTCAGGGCTTACATAGTTGATTCCAAAGTCACTATTCACACTAATCATGCTACTATTAACTACCTCATGGAGAAGGACTCTAAACCTAGACTTATCAGATGGGTTCTCTTGCTACAAGAATTTGATTTGCACGTTGTCGACAGAAAGGGTGCTGATAACCCAGTAGCAGATAACTTGTCTAGGTTGGAGAACGTTCTTGATGACCCACAACCTATTAATGATAACTTTCCCGATGAGAAATTGAACGTCATCAATGCTTCACGTAGTGCCCCGTGGTATGCTGATTATGCAAACTATATCGTTGCCAAATACATACCACCTAGTTTCACGTACCAGCAAAAGAAGAAATTCTTCTTTGACTTGAGACATTACTTTTGGGATGATCCTCACCTTTATAAGGAAGGAGTAGATAGTGTTATTAGACGTTGTGTACCTGAACATGAACAGGGACAGATCCTACAAAAGTGTCACTCCGAGGCCTACGGAGGACACCATGCGGGAGATAGAACTGCACACAAGGTATTGCAATAAGGTTTCTATTGGCCCACTCTCTTCAAGGATGCTCGTAAGTTTGTCTTGTCTTGTGATGAATGTCAAAGAATAGGTAATATTAGCAAATGTCAGGAAATGCCTATGAACTATTCACTTGTCATTGAACCATTTGATGTTTGGGGCTTTGATTACATGGGACCTTTTCCAAAATCCAACGGGTATACTCGTATCCTACTTGTTGTTGATTACGTCACTAAGTGGGTAGAAGCTATCCCCACTAGTAGTGTTGATCACAACACCTCTATCAGGATGCTGAAAGAAGTTATCTTCCCTAGATTTTGAGTCCCTAGATATCTAATGACCGACGGTGGTTCACACTTCATTCATGGTGCTTTCCGTAAAATGCTTGCTAAGTACGATGTCAACAATAGAATTGTGTCTCCCTACCACCCTCAGTCGAGTGGTCAAGTAGAGCTAAGCAATAGAGAGACTAAACTAATTCTACAAAAGACTGTCAACAGGTCTAGAAAGAATTGGTCTAAGAAGCTCGATGATGCACTGTGGGCTTATAAAACTGCCTATAAGAATCCCATGGGCATGTCTCCGTACAAAATGGTGTACGGTAAAGCATGTCATTTACCTCTTGAGCTAGAACATAAAGCTTATTGGGCAATCAAAGAGCTCAACTTTGATTTCAAACTTGCCGGTGAGAAGAGGTTATTTGACATTAGCTCGCTTGATGAATGGAGAACTCAGGCATATGAGAATGCCAAGCTGTTCAAAGAGAAGGTTAAGAGGTGGCATGATAAGAGGATACAAAGGCATGAGTTCAATGTAGGTGATTATGTCTTGCTATACAACTCTCGTTTAAGATTCTTTGTAGGTAAGCTTCTCTCTAAATGGGAAGGTCCCTATGTTGTTGAGGAAGTATATCGTTTCGGTGCTATCAAGATCAACAACACGGAAGGTAATTGTCCGAGAGTGGTAAATGGGCAGAGAATCAAGCATTGTATCTCAGGTACTCCCATAAATCCGGAAGAATACCTAAGGGATATTTATCAGCCTATTTCAGAGTCCGAAAACGAAGAGGTATGTGATTCGGTAAGGAAACAGAATCCAAAACTTTTCCAGCAGGAATTTTTTTCCATTTTGGAATATTTGAAAAAATACAAAGATTGGAAGTAGTCCGGAAAGTGTGTGAGGAGGCGACAAGCCTGCACGGCGCGGGGCCACCCCCTGGCCGCGCCGTGAGGGCTTCTGGCCACCTCGTGCGCCTCCCGGACTCCGTTTTTGTGCAGGGTACTCCTTCTGGTCTGAAAAAAATCATTATATATACTCCCATTTGGTCTGACCCCTGCATCACGCAGATTTCCTCTGTCTTTCGTTTCGAGCCTGTTTTCTGTCGTAGATTTAGAGCAAGATGGCGTCTCAGGAATCTGTGGGGGAGAACAATCTCCCTCAAGTCTATGGAGAAGTACATGCTGGTCTGAAAAGGATGGAGGTCATGGAGTCTAAGGAAGGGCTACCAAAAGAAACCAAGGGCAAAACTAAGGAGAAGAATCAGGCGTGGGACTAAGTGCAATCTGTGCTCAACAAGGAAGAAGTTGAAGAAGTGGATTTCCTCCAACCCTACCTCCACCTACCGTCTCCATCCTTGATTGAACTCTTGAGGTTTTGTGAAACAACTCGTGCTCGCAATACTTGTCTCACTCGTGAAGTTGTTTTGCTGGAAAAACATATCGCAGATCTCTAAGGTATAAATCAAAGATTAATGGCCCTCTTGGAGTGAAAGATTGTAACAACTCCACCACCATCACCACCAAAGGAAGACAACTAAACATGGGTATGGGCAATCCCCTTGGCTTGTGCCAAGCTTGGGGGAGTTGCCCCGGTATCGTATCACCATCACATCTTTTGCCTTTACCTTTGTTTTAGTTTTCCTTTTCAATTTTCTCTTTTTCTAGTAGATTAAAAGTCTTAGTGTTTTAGTCTTGAGTTTTGCTTTGTGTCACCCCCGATGTATTCGAGCTCGTGAGCCATATAATAAAGAGTGTCTTAGTTGAAGGGCTTTGCCTCTTGCCATGATAAAAAGAGTGAGAATAGAACAAAAGCATGAAAGATCATGTAATGATCTTATGGGAAGTGATGGCTTCACATATAAAAAGAATGAGGATTGAAACTTGTTGAGGGTAGGAAAACGAGCTCACTACCTGGTCATTGTTGCAATTAATAGGAAGTGATAAAGAAGGAGAGGTTCACATATAAATATATCATCTCTGACACCATCTATGATTGTGAACACTCACTAAACTATTGCATGCCTAGAAGTAGACGTTGGACAAGGAAGACAACATAATGAATTGTGTTTTCTTGGCTCCGAACAATGTTATATGATCAGAGATACCTTAGCATGTGACGATTTCTTCCACCTCATATTAGCCAAAACTCCCGCACCAAGTGGAGATACTACTTGTGCATCCATGAACCTTCAAACCAGTTTTGCCATGAGTGTCCACCATACCTAACTATGGATTGAATAAGATCCCTCAAGTAAGTTGTCATCGGTGCAAGCAATAAAAATTGCTCTCTAATATGTATGATCTATTAGTGTGTGGAAAATAAGCTTTGTACGAACCTGTGATGAGGAAGACATAAAACCGACATACTTCATAATAAAGCTCTTTATCACAGGAGGCAATATAAAGTGACGTTCCTACGCACTAAGAGGACACGCATCCAAACCTCAAAAGCGCATGACAACCTCCGCTTCCCTCTGCGAAGGGCCTATCTTATACCTTTACTTTTTGCCCTTGAAAGAGTCATGGTGATCTTCACCGATTCCTTATTTCTCCTTTATCTTGGCTAACGTCATATGCTTGGGAAAGATCTATATTCATATGTCAACTTGGAAGTAAGTATTCATGAATTATTATTGTTGACATTACCCTTGAGGTAAGCAGTTGGGAGGCAAAACTATAAGCCCCTATCTTTCTCTGTGTCCAGCTGAAACTTTGATCTCATGAGTACCACGTGAGTTGTAGCAATTGTAGAGAACGAAAGAATGATTCAGTATGTGGATTTTCTTTACAAGCTCTTATTTGACTCTTTCTGATGTCGTGATAAATTACAATTGCTTCAATGACTAAAGGCTATTGGTTGTTACTTCTCGGTAAGGTTCTTGATCCATGCTTTACTTTGTGAAGGAATTATCACTTTAGCATGAGATATTATATGTTGGTATTGTTGTTCTGAGCATGATCATGATGCATGCATGTTCGTATCTTGTTTTGTCGACACCTCTCTCCCTAAACATGTGGACATATTTAGTGAGCTAGGCTTTCGCTTGAGGACAAGCGAGGTCTAAGCTTGGGGGAGTTGATACGTCCATTTTGCATCATGTTTTCATGTTGATATTTGTCGTTTCTTGGGCTGTTATTTCACATCACGGTACAATTCTTATGCCTATTCTCTCTTATTTTGCAAGGTTTACATGAAGAGGGAGAATGCCGGCAACTGGAATTCTGGCCTGAAAGTGGAGCAAAGTTGAGATACCTATTCTGCGCAACTCCAAACGCCGTAAAAATTAACGAGGATTTTTTTCTAGATTTATAAAAATACTGGGCCGAAGAAGCGCCAGAGGGGCGCCAGGGGTTGGCCACAAGCCTGCACGGTGCGGCCACCCCCCCCCCCCGGGCCATGCCATGAGGGCTTGTGCACAACCTGCTGGCCCACTTGCCCCCTCTTCTGCTATATGAAGGGTTTCGTCTAGGAAAAAATCAGGGAGGAGCTTTTTCATGGATTCGCCGCCACCACGAGGCAGAACTTGAGCAAAACCAATCTAGAGCTCCGGCAGGACGATCCTGCGGGGGAAAGTTCCCTCCCGGAGGGGGAAATCATCGCCATCGTCATCACCAACACTCCTCTCATTGGAGGGGACTTGTCACCATCAACATCTTCATCAGCACCATCTCATCTCCAAACCCTAGTTCATCACTTGTAACCAATCTCCGTCTTGCGACTTCGATTGGTACTTGTAAGGTTGCTAGTAGTGTTGATTACTCTTTGTAGTTGATGCTAGTTGGATTATTTGGTGGAAGAGTTTATGTTCAGATCCTTGATGCTACTCATTACCTCCCTGGTCATGAGTATGATTATGCTTTGTGAGTAGTTACTTTTGTTCCTGAGGACATGGGATAAGTCATGCTAATAGTAGTCATGTGAATTTGGTATTCGTTCGGTAATTTGATATGTTGTATGTTGTTTTTCCTCTAGTGGTGTTATGTGAACGTCGACTACATAACACTTCACCATTATTTGGGCCTAGAGGAAGGCATTGGGAAGTAGTAAGTAGATGATGGGTTGCTAGAGTGACAGAAGCTTAAACCCTAGTTTATGCGTTGCTTCGTGAGGGGCTGATTTGGATCCACTAGTTTAATGCTATGGTTAGACTTTGTCTTAATTCTTCTTTCATAGTTGCGGATGCTTGCGAGAGGGGTTAATCATAAGTGGGATGCTTGTCCAAGTAAGGGCAGTACCCAAGCGCCGGTCCACCCACATATCAAACTATCAAAGTAACGAACGCGAATAATATGAACATGATGAAAACTAGCATGACAGAAATTCACGTGTGTCCTCGGGAGCGTTTTTCCTCCTATAAGACTTTGTCGAGGCTTGTCCCTTGCTACATGAGGGATTGGGCCACTTTGCTGCACCGTTGCTACTTTTGTTACTTGTTGCTTGCTACGAATCATCTCACCACACAATCACTTGTTACCGACAATTTGAGTGCGTGCAGATTTTACCTTGCTGAAAACCACTTGTCAGATCCTTCTGCTCCTTGTTGGGTTCGACACTCTTACTTATCAAAAGGACTAGATTGATCCCCTATACTTGTGGGTCATCACATACCACAGCGCGCGCTCTGTGCGGCACTAGTGTCAGATGTGCTCGCCCGAGCCGTCTCTCGCTGTCTCCCCTTGTCCATTGGTGCCGACGTCGTCCCTGGTAGCCGCATGGCATCTCCCGAAGCCTCTGGGTCATTGGAGATGGCTGCCGCCGCTCCCAGCCAAGCTTCGCCACGGGCAGCACAGTGGGCCTCGGCCATTGTGATCGTCCGCAAGCCATTAATGGCTCCGGACCAGTCCCGTCGCTCCCCTGCCCTCCTCTATCACTTCCCCCCCCCCCCCCCACCGCCACGACGACCAGCTCGCTGTCCTTGCTCCAGTGGTAAGCTCGAGCCTCGCTGCTTTTTGCGAGCTCGGGATTGCTCTTCGCTGGCCTATATAAGGCGCTGCCCGAACCCCTCCTAGCCATCGCCCCACTCCTCCACCCCTGGATTAGCCCTAGAGACCCCCGGCAAGAGCCCGGAGCTCATCTCCCTCAGCTCCGGTGAAAGGCTCCGCCGCCAAATCGCCTCTGTCGCCAGCCACCTCCGCCCTTCCATTGTCGAATTCGAGGCTACCATCGAGTTCCCCTGGTCTCCCTAGTCCTCCTCGAGCTTTCGGTGAGCCAAACCCCTGCCGGAACCGTCGCCGTCGACGACCATCGTAGCTTCCACCCGCAGGAGAAGAAGGGGCGACGCCGTTTGTCCACCTCCGGAGGAGCTACGAGTACAGGGGGAACCGCCGTCGAGAGCCCGATCCATTCCCGTCATCTCCCAGCCCCACCACCGTCTAGATCGCCGGTGAGCGCCGCCGGTAAGCCGCCCTTCTATGTCTCCCTCCTCTCACTGTTTTAAAAAGGGCAGGCCCCACCTGCGAGTGTCTGAGGCCCGCGCCCAAAGCGGTAAGTGGAGGTGCCTCCTCCACTTTACGCCTTCGACGTGGCCCCTTCCAAGTTTTAGTATTTTTGATTTAATTTCATATTTGTCGAGTAACTTTGACCCTTTATGAATTTTTATTCCTAAGTCCAAATCAATTGATTCTTTTTGACTTGAGTTGGTACTGGGCCCCTCTAATTTTTGGTAGATTTTGGTATTTTTCCCATACTCACAGAATTTCTGGTTAATAAAAAGGTATTATGTCACTTTTTCTTTTCTTTTGCAATTTCAAAATATTTCAGAGGGAAACTTTGGTGAAGACCAGGAGTGTTTGAGCAACCCTACTGATCAAGGCAAGCCAGGTTACCCATGTGATGCAATATTTTCATAGCATAGCATATTTTCATGCATTAGGCCCATTTATTTGCTATAAAAGAAATGCCTAGTAAATTAATCAATATAAATAATTTCTCATTGTTATAAACTACTATATTTGAAATAACTTAGTGGTTGATCTAGAGTCACCTGTCCAGGCTTTACCGTGCAAGCACATTTTGCCGGTATGGGGCGGCCGTGACTTGAGCTGATCGCGTGACCTTTCATCGGTACCTCCAAAGAGGGAGGGTTATGCATGTGTGCTACCCTGATCAGGTAGGCGGTGATAATCCCGTGAGCCCAGTTGAGTTGTTTTGGGCCCGTCCCCGGTTGGGATAGTTTAGTTTGGCCATGACGGTGGTAGGTGTCATGAGGACACAGGACCACCCAGGGCAGGACTCCGGGGGAGGATGAATGTCGGTGGTACAATGGGAGAGTCACTGGTCAGGCAGGTTTCGTTGGAGAAACACTGATCCACCTGAATGGGATCACGAGGTCAGTGCTCCATGATGTGGGTAAAGTGTGCAACCTCTATAGAGTGTCAAACCTATTCGAATAGTCGTGTCCATGGTATTGGATAGCCCGACTATACCTCAGTAGGTGGTCAACCATATCAGTGTTAGTAATGATGGAAGAACTCTTCAAATGATTGGATATGCTCGATGAGTATTCTGGGTGTTGTGAGACAGCCCACACATGAGTAAGTTCATAACTGGTACAATCAGTAATATTCCTTAATAATTTGCTATATTGATTGTCATGCTATTGTTTGTTGCATTACTTGGTTGTTGTGAGCTTGCGAGTACATTCCAAGTACTCACCTGGCGTATCATGCCAGATGCAGGAGAAGCCGAGGACCGAGGTCCTGATGGTCCGTACTAGGAAGTGTCCACAGTAGTGTCCCTGTGGATGGAGTTGCCGCTATGTTCCGCTACATCGTAGAAGTACTTAGTAGTCCCGAGGCCCCGCTATGTTTCATAAATAATGTAGATACTGTTGCAGCACCAAGGGTGACTTTTGGCCTCTCTATCCTTGTAAGATATGTACTTGTAACCGTATGCTATCAATAAAGTCAGTTCAGTTCTGTTCCAAGTTGTTGAGTGTTTCCAGAAGACATGATCTCTGGGCTGGAAGCACTTGTAATCCGGTTCTCTGAGCCGGGGTGCCACAGAGCACATCCATGGTGGTAGATGGCGGAATAGTGGAGGTCAAACTTCAAGCGGTTGCCCCACTAAGCTTTGCTCCTCGACCCTGCTGTCTCGATGTGTCGCCGCATCGCGCTTCTCTATCTTTTGGGTGGAGGTCACCATGTGGCTAATTAATGAAGGTATTAGTTTCATTGAGTGGCTTATTAAGGTATTCAATTCATAAGGGTACGTAGTGGTGTACTACTCTGCGTGTAAATTGACTAGCCATTAATTTTTGTCATCGCACGGTTGGATAACAATATGGAGCGCCCTTAGTAATTATGAAAATAAAATCTTGTGATTTACGCACACATCTTTGGGCATAAGTTAATTTTTGTGTTAATGTCGTTGTTTTTCTTCTAATTACCCTTCGTGTGGTGCATATGGAACTATTTGAATGGATGAAGAATTAGAGAAGCTCCAATTTTATCAGTTGGGTGACAGAATTCATCAATCCGGCTGAAAGTACTACAAAGAAGAGAATTGGTAATGTTGATTACATCTTGTGTCTATTCAGTCGTTGTGCCAATATAGAGTCACATAAAGTAATAGTTATTGAGTACTACTTAGTCACTCGGTGATCATGGATGGATATACACGTTGGACTAGACAAGGTGAAGAGCAGGTCATGGATGAATATACCTAGGGCTGTGAGATGCCAAACGCTGGTCAGAGTCACATGGATGTTGAATCTAACATCGTGGCTAAGGCTTCAAGCTACCAATGGTACACTGGAAAGCCAAAAACCACACAAGAAAACCAAGACAGCGATGCAGATGATGTCAACGACCTTGATATGCCTGATTTTGCTGCTATGATTGCAGATTTTGGGAGCCCTCAAAAAATTATGATTTGGTACAAGGATCTGCCGACCATTGCTACAGACCCCAAGAAAGATTTGTATCCAGGTTGCAAAAATAAATATTCCAATTTGAGTGCCACACTGGTGGTTCTCATATTTGAAGCAGCAAACGGTCTATCAAACAAGGGCTTCACAGAGTTGTTAGGTCTTCTCAAAGAAAATCTTACGGAAGATAATGTGCTCCCCAAAAGCATGAACAAAGCGAAGAAAATTGTTTTCCCATTGGAACTTTGAGTACAGAAGATACATGCTTGTGTGAATGATTGTATATTGTACCATGGTGAGTACAAAGATTTGCGTGCATGTCCCATATGCAAGCATGCACGATACAGGCACAGGAGAGCAAATGACAAGTACAAATTGGACGACGAGATCAAGACAGGAATCCCATTCAAGGTTGTTCGGTACTTCCCTTTAATTCCAAGGTTGAGGCGTTTGTTTGCAAACCCTAGAAAGGCAAAGAGGTTCTGATGGCATCATGATGAGAGAACTATGGATAAATATATCAGGCACCCGAAAGGTGTGGCTCAGTGGGAATTAATCGACAACAAGTTTTAAGATTTTGCCAAGGATCATTGAAGTATAAGGCTCAGGGAGTGTACTCACAGGATGAATCCTTTTGGCGACATGAGAACCAAACATAGCACATGACCGGTGCTTCTGCGCATATATAACCTTGCTCCTTGGTTGTGTATAAATAAAAATACATCATGATCTCAATGATTATGCAAGGCCCAAAGCAACCTGGAAATGACATCGACATTTACTTTCAGCTACTCGTAGAAGAATTGCCGACATTGTACATAAAAGAGACTCCTATAAAATGTTATGATGCTTACAAAAAGGAGTTTATCGATCTGCATGCGAAGCTGCTACACACCATTCAAGATATGCCAGTGTTAGCCAACACATCAGGGCATAAAACAAAGGGGGATGTAGGGTGTGTCACATGCATCGATAGGATATCTAGCAGATTTCTTCCCAACTCGCACAAAGCCGTGTATTTTCATCATCATAGGTTCTCATGAAAAAATCACCCATACCAAAAGATGAAAGCTGAATTTGATGGTATGATAGGGTAGGTTTGGGCCCAAGACCTTATGCTGGGGAGTCGTCCACAACATGGCTAAACAAAATAATGTTGTGCTTGCCAATAAACATGCTTTGATGGTGAAACAAAATGAAGTTGGGACACATGAAGTCACATGATTTCCACGTAATGTTGACACAAATCCTCCCGGTGGCCATGAGGAATTTGATGGACACAGATATAATAAACACACTCACTAAGCTCTGTGATTTCTTCAACATTCTATTGTAGAAAGTTGTAGATCCTGAAGAGTTAGATTATATGCAAGAGGATATTGCATGAGTATTGTCCAGCCTAGAGATTTTTTTTCCATCGTCATTCTTTGATGTCATGTTCCATGTGACTATGCACCTTGTCGCCGAGATAAAGTATTATGGTCCTGTGTCTCTTTGCAACATGTATCCCTTCGAGCGGTTCATGTGAATACTGAAGCGCTATTGTGGGAACCAAAGCCATCCATAGGCAAGCATCCTACAAGGTTATACCGCGGAGGAGGTGGTTGAGTTTTGCACCAAATACATGAAACAAATACCTATAGGTTTGCCCCTCTCTCGCCCGAGGGAAGGCTGAAAGGTAAGCTGGTCCTTGCTGGCACGCAAAAGGCTGCACCCGGAGATTTGGCCGACAAAGCCCATTTGACGGTACTACTTAACAGCCCAGTTCTCAGTGCTTATGCTGACAAACATTTGGCGGAGATACGCCAAAGCTTCTTACAAATGGTGTATCCATTAGATGTCAAGACGAAGGAGCACAATAAGGACTACACTCGATGGCTGAAGAAGTTTGGCACCAGGATCCATGGACGACAATGCTACGTGGTTGGCACAAAATCCATCACCCACGGTGTTTATGTACCAAGCGTATGCCATAAATAGATACACGTTCTACACAGAGGAACGTGATTAGAAGACCTCATATCATAACAACTCTGTTCGAATAGAATGCATGACTATAGATGAAGTTGATAAAGGGTATACTATGGAACCATCAAAGAGATTTGGGAGCTTAACTATGTGAAATTTAAGGTGGCATTATTCAGGTGCACATGGATCCCTCTTAGTCAGGTAAAGGTTGATGGTTATAGGAAGACCTGTGCTAACAAGACATCGATGGCATATCACGCAGACCCGTTCATTCTTGCTAGTGATGCTACCCAAAGTTTTTATGTGAAAGACCCCTTGCATAAGAACTGCCATGTAGTGATTCATGGGAATAGGAGGGTACTGTGCGTCATGGATGTTGCTGATGAGGACGAGTACAATGAATTTGCTGAGTTGCCAGCCAAGTGATCACACACCATTCAAACAGAGAAGTGTAAAATCATCAAAAAACCTAAGTTCATTCGGGGTCAACCTAATGATCCCAGTTCCCCCGTGTACATGGGAATTAAGTCGTAAGACTAGTTTTTGTGCCTAACTTGCAACTTAATTTGTTCAGTTTACGCTTGTCGCGTGTACTCAATTTCTAAGTTATGCCCGGTCTTGTGTTGATGTAAGAACCGTTAATTTGTTGACCTTGATATGTCGTCAGCTCAGTCAATGAATTTGAATTATTATTTATTATTATACTCTAGAGGTAGCATACTCAATTGATCTCACTCCAGTATGTATCAACAGAAGATATGCAATCAGGTTTGCGAGTAGAACACAGTTCATTCATCAAAGCCGTGGCCGATGCCCCCCTCCCCCAACTTTTCCATGCGCGATGTGAGTCATGCATTCTGATTGGCCAGAACCCAAACCCCATGGATCATACGTCTGCACCATTGGATGCTCCCAGATCGAACGACAATCCTCATCCCTTTCATTAGCACATGCAATTGCGGTTGGAGTTTGATTTATATGCACAAAATGCATGTTAAATTCAAAAAATGTCTTAAATATAGCAAATGATGCCCGAAATGTGCCAGAAAATCAAACCTGTGGTATAATGGTGATTGCGTACCATGGTAATTTTATGAGGCCAAACTATGAAGTCACCATCCACTGGAATTTGAATTGGCACGTCTCCTTTTGGAAACCATGATCCTTCTTGTGACATGCTCCAGTTTCCAAGGAGCAATCATCAAAACCTGTGCCAAACTTTACCAAAAAATTTCCACGAGGTCGTGAGAGCACACCACGGTGACACACATATTTTCATGATGTCCGGACTCCATCTGAATTCCTTGTAATTAAAATATCAAATAGGCCTACGCTGGTGGCCGCACCTCGCAGCCGAAAATATTTTAGACGTCTCCCCGTTTCTCACACAATGGATGAAAACTCGCAAAGAGACACACAAATGATTTTTACACCTTCTTTGCTAACACCCACACGTAGTAGTAGAAGGGTTTTGATTTTAAATTCACTAAATGCAATGTAAATGAAAAAAATGTCTTAAATATAGCAGACGAGACCTCAAATGGGCCAGAAAAGCAAACCTAGGGTATATCGATAATTGTTTATCGTGAATTATTTCCGAGGTGGAACGATGAAGTCACCGACGGTTGGAGTCTGAAGTGTTGCGTCTGCTTTTTGAAACTATGATCCTTATTATGAGATGCTCCAGTTTCGATGGTGCGAGCATCAAAACTTTTGCCAAATTTTTCCATGGGGTCGTGAGAGCACGCCATGGTGACACCCCGATTTTCATGATTTCTTGACTCTATATGCATTTCCTGTAATTAAAATACCAACATGGCCTATGCCTCTCGCTGCACCCTCCAGCCGAAATGTTTGCATTTTTCCCCATTTCTTGGACAATGAATGAAAACTTGCAAAGCGACGCACAAATGATCTTGCTAACACCCACGTGTAGTTGCTACACGATTATATATATATATATATAGCCCGTCTATTCTCCTAATATTAACAAAATAGTTATTCTGCTAACACTTCGCAAGTGCTCGCTCAAGGGTAGCGCAGTGCATCCCTATCAAAACGAGCATTGCAATGTCACCAGATAAAACTGCACACGTTTTTTCGGCACCGTTTTCCTTACAGTTTTTAAGTTTTTAAACCGTTTGTCAGAACAAGGCGTATAATATACCGTTGGATTGCTACGGAAAATTCCCAACTTAGTCATGTTGAACAGTTTTCGCGATTCCTTGCGGTTTGAAAGCAGTTTTGAAAATGGTGGGCGCTTGACGGGCTGCACCGAGCATATTTTCGCGATTTTGTCCAAACCGCTCATTAGAATGAAGCAAACGATATGTCATTAGAAATATATCGTCGAGATGCATCTTTTTCATGTAGACTACTCTCTTCAATTTCTTACGGTTTGAGAGTAATTCCAAATTTACTAAAAAACAAAATTCTGTTTTTTAATTTTTTAATTTTTTTTCTGTATGTTTTTGCTGCAGTTTTAAAATATTCATCGGAACTAGGCGTATGATACAGCATTGTAAAGCTGTGAAATAGGGGCAACTTTCATATGGTGGCCATTAGTAGAGATTCCTCGTGGTTTTAAATGAATTTTGAAAGCGGTGTGGCTGCCTACGAGTTGCACAAAGAGTATTTTCGTAAATTTTTCCAAACCACTTGTCGAAGTGATGCAAATAATACGGCATTTGAAAGATATTGACGAGCCGCATATTTTTTTGTACAACACTCTCTCTAATTCCTTACAGTTTAAGAGTAGTTTTGAATTTAACAAAGTGCGGACACTTTATTTTTCACGGCACAAAAATCGATGGGTGAACTGCATCAGGCAGAAGAACACACTCCTTCAGACCGAAAACCGCACTTCATCCGGGCAAGCGAACTACATTATTTCAAAAAACGAACTTCATCCAGGCAAGCGAATTGCATTATTTCTTTGATCAAACGTAAATTTTCTTAGATGAGTTTTTGTTGCCTTCTTTTTTATATACTTATTTTACGAATGAGAGAGGACCGCAAAGATGAGGGCAAGTGAATCGCGATATATACCGAAGTGAAAGTCATTCTTATTTTTCTTGTTTCGCTAATTTTTTTACACTTTCTTGTTGGGCGCAAGTGAACATCGCCATTCTCAAAAGTGAACCACATCCAAGGACCAAACGCACTACATGTGTTGATATAGTCGACTAGGTTTTTAAAACACATAGAAATAAATTGCACTTCATATATGAGTTGCTACACAAATTGGAGTGACCTACTTTCCCTTGTCTTCTTTAAACAAATTAACACACCCAAATATTAGACTGCCCTGCCCTACAAATGTGACAAACTAAACTCTTAACCACAATGCTATTCTAGCCGAACTCAACGGGATACTCCCATGCGCGGTACCACACCAAAACACATTTGCTTTTTAAGGTGGCTAAAACGCACACATGTGCAAGCTGAACTGCATGCACGCTAGTTGAATCACATGCCTACGCCAACCGAACTGCACACGTGCGATGGCTGGAGTCAACTACCTCCACAACAACGCTGCTGGAACTGCTTGTCACGAGGGACTGAGCTGCATCGGACCACCGGATGTACAACAACGGCCGACACGTGAGCCACCAAAGCCGAACATGGACCCGTCGTTTGTTGTTGCGCCGGTCGCGCCCGAAGGGGAAGGTGGCCGAGCGACGATGGTTCACGCCAAGCGTATGGAGAGGAGCATGGCCGTGTTGTCCCACCATGGATGCATGATAGAAAGGAGTGCCGCCGGAACTGCAAAATAAAGTAAGCTGATGGAATCAGACAACGAGCACCAGAGAGGGGAGGGACTTCAACCTCGGATAATGTAGCAGGGACAGCTTTAAATTGCAATCCTAGAGAGAGAGAGAGAATAAATTTCGACAACACAAATAGATGCATGCTACTAGGCTGCTCCTTGCTGCAACTGCAATCTTTGGGACACTGACATGGTACACTACTACTACTACTAATACTAGTTTTTTGCATAATAAACTCAGTCTGTTCGTCCACCACAACGACAAAATAGCAGCGCAAATGGATTTAAATAGCCACTTAGTGTGTTGTTCTTCCACCACAACTAAAACTCTTCAAAGATGTCCATTAAAAATATGACTGCTGCTAGGCAGGAAGGCATGCATTAATATTTTGAAGCAAGGAAAAGAAAATCTGCTCGCATGATTAATGGAAGCCACACAACAAACAACATCTACATGTACTAGAGTACATACATGCTTCTTGAATCTGATGGCATGGTTTGAATCAATCAAGAAAACGAAGGTGCGTTGAATCTGACCGAGATTGGAAATGGTATTCACCTCACCTGTACTAGGCCTTCAACAAGCATGAGGGCCGGCATCGGTGGAACAGGGCGGACGAAACAGCGGCTAGACCCGTCCTCACCACGACTTCCGTCTTGGTCGCGGCCAGCTCGCAGCCACGGTTCTGGACCATGCTCTTAACGAGACCGTGCCCGCCGGCCATGACACTGAGCCGGAGGTATCGCGTTAAGGAACTCTGAGCGCTGTACTGCACGACTGAGGGGCAGGGGCAACCGGATCCCGCCATCGCCGCAGGATGCGCTGGCAGTTGTAGGGGATTGGGGCGCGCTGGGCGACATGACTTCAGGGGAAGCTGTGTAGGGAATGGAGGAGCTGCTGCTCACGACCCGCCCGAGGAGGCTCCTCTGAGATGGAGTGATGGGGAGGAAGGGGTGGCGGCGGTGGGCGGTGGGTGTCGGCTGCACCGATGGTCGTTTTGCGGCTAGATCCGGTGGCGGAAACCCCGCCGAGGCGTGGTGGTGGCCGGAACCTGCCGTGGCCGCGGGGTGCGCTGTCGGTTGGAGAGCGTGCTGGTTGTGGGAGGAGTTCGGGGCGCGCTGGGCGACGGGGATTTGGCTGGACTGGTAGCGAGGTGGGCGAGGGGCTGCGAGGGCTTGGATTTGGCCGTGGCCGGGAGGGACGTGGGACCGGCGAAGGGGAGTGGGGAAGAAGGTGGAGGTCGGGTTTTTTTTTTTCCAATGTTTTGACCCGAAGGGGTAAGTTAATCACGGAACGAACTCGTTTGGAAACAATTTCACGTTTTGATCCTTTTCTTTGAAACGCCATAGATCGTGGCGTTGCAGCTCTATGGAGAAACGTCACCCTACTGTGGCGTTGCAGCCCTTCTGTGAAACGCCTGTGTAATGTGGAGTTTCTGGCCTCAGGTGAAACGCCAGGTACCAAGGTGTTTCTTGGCTTTATATTCTGCCACCCCGACCGCCTCGCCCACCAACCACCATTTCTCCTCTTCTCTTGTTCTTCCATTAATGAAAAAGCTCTCCCTTGTCCTCAAGATCCCCCCTTCGATCTCCCTCCTCCCTCAACCTTTTAGTTGGTTCTTTGGGGCAAATCAAAGAGGCCGGTAAGCTCATCAAATCCCTCCAATTAGTTTTTGCAATGACTTTGTATTTGTGTAGATTTTTTTGCATTAGGTGTTCCATTTATGTTGCATTGTATTGGTTGGTTTATTATTATTGATAAGATTTAGTGTTATGGTTAGGGTTATGCCTAATTTGGTTGGACAAGGGTTAGGGTTAGTGTTAGGTTTTGTGTTATGCCTAATTTGGATGGACAAGGTTTAGGGTTAGGGTTTGTGTTAATGCCTAATTTGGATGGACAATGGTTAGGGTTATGTTTTGTTAGTTGTTTTGTTATACTTAGAATTGGTAATTTTGTCCCCTTTTTTAGATGGACAAGATTGTGAATATTCATTATGTTGACAAAGAGGCATTCATGAATGTTGATATTGTTGACAAATATGAGGAAGTGTTGACATTTCTTGATACTCCTACTTATGAAAATGTTGTGACAGAAACTCTGATAAGATTGAAGTGGGTTGATCCAAGTGACCAAGTAGAATTATTAGGAAGATATGATGTTGGGTCGGCACACAAGTGTCGAATGAAGACAATGCATATCAAGTCCAATTTGCATTGGGTTGCATACAAGGAGGCTGTTGCATCCTCGATAGATAAGTCACTCGAAGTGTTTGCGAGTACGATGGTCAATGCTCCTCTTCATGTTTACTTGAACCAACCCTTAGTAGATGATTTGAGCCCGTATAATGGTGTGGCACCTATCGTTGAGCATAAAGTAGAAGTGGAAGTCAATGAGTATCCCCAATATGAGTTTGGAGGTAGTGCACCGATCAAAGATGATGGTCATGACTCCGACGAAGAGTATGAGAGGCAACACAACATTGTTGGTGACGTAGAGGCTCAAGTAAGGCATAACGACATGCATCCTGACATTGTTTATCAGCGTGCTTGTGTGGATTAGTCAGATGATGAAGGCCCGGTGAATGAGTTGGATGAGGATGGCTTCACTGAGAAAACAGTGGAGTGGTATACAAAAATCACCGGTAGGGATCACAAAGTTCCCTTGTTTTGTGATGTTAGCCTTGCAGATAAGGTTGTAGTCGACGGTGGCATGAGCAAGACAATTGAGGCTAGAATGTTCCCAAGTAGCACACCCAACGCGATTTGTACGTCTTACCTACAGAAAGGTTTGATGTTCGAGGACATTCTAGAATTGAAGATGTGGTTGTGTGAGTATGCCGTCAAACACTACAGGCCTTTCAGAGTTGTGCACTCGGACTTCCACAAGCGATACACCGTGAAATGCGAGGTAGAAAAATGCAAATGGAAAGTCAATGCAAGACTCATGAAAGATGGTTTGTGGAATATAAGTAGTTGCATTGCAACTCACCAATGCA
Organism: Hordeum vulgare subsp. vulgare; assembly: GCF_904849725.1. Classification (NCBI taxonomy): domain Eukaryota; kingdom Viridiplantae; phylum Streptophyta; class Magnoliopsida; order Poales; family Poaceae; genus Hordeum; species Hordeum vulgare. The sequence goes on from NC_058521.1 coordinate 208,374,041, forward strand.
CACCGCCGACAGATGAAGCACCAGAGACACACCGTCAGTTAACCTCGGAATTCATCAGTTATAAATACCAGAAACATATAGCTGAGGATCCAACCATTAAAGTGAAGTTGTTGATGAGTTGGGTTTTCGAGAGATTTGGATATAAGGTCAAGTACGGGAAGACATGGAAGGCCAAACAGGTCTCTTTTAGAATGTTGTACGGTGGATGGGAAGAGGCGTACAACATGCTACCCCGGTTGCTGGGCGCGATGACCTATAGAAACCCCGGAATGTACCACTATGTCCAAGATATTGAAGGAGTGTTCCGTCGTGCCTTTTGGACGTTTGGCCCATGCATTGCAGCTTTTGAGCATTGTCGTCCGGTTTTGTCTATGGATGGAACATTCCTGACTATCAAATACAAGGGCACACTAATGATAGCAATGGCACATGATGCTAATGATCAGGTGTTGCTTGTGGCATTTGCTTTGGTGTCAGTGGAGAACCAAGACAACTGGGAATGGTTCATGAGACTTGTGAGAAGCACGGTGATTCCTCCCAATAGGGAGGTATGCATCATATCCAATCGGCACCAAGGCATATTGAAGGCCGTGGATGTTCACATTCCAGGGCATGGGCGGCTTCACCATCGATGGTGCATGAGGCACTTCGTTGCAAACTTTTACAGGGCTTTTAAGAACAAAGATCTGGCGAAGGATCTTAACTCCGCATGTGTGGCCTTCTCCGTTGAGTCCTTCACGAAACGATTGAACAAAATATATGAGAAGGCAAATGAAGGTGGGAAAGAATTCCTACAAAGGAATATAGATGAGAGACATAAGTGCTCACGGGCATGTGATGAAGGAGGCATGAGATATGGCGACATGACAAGCAATCTTGTTGAGTGCTTCAACTTTGTCTTGAAGGGGGCATGTGAGTTGCCGGTCACGGCAATAGCTGAATATACCTTTTACAAGCTAACTGAGTATTTTCTGAAGCACTCCGAAGAAATTGACAAGTTGATTGGTGAGAGTGAGAAGCCTCCCAATGAGATCTATCCAAAGAAGGTTGCCGAGTGGCTAGAGTTTCAAAAAGAGAAGTTGGCCATGTAACAAGCCACTTGTTTCGATAACGCTGAAATGAAATACCAAGTGGATGAGCCAGGCGGTACAACGAGATGGGCAATCATATGGTGGTCGCTCATTTATGATTTCCCTTCGGACGCGGCATTGCACTTGTGAGCGGCCTAGTAAGTACCACTAGACATGCTCGCACATGATGACGGCATGTCGCATGAGGAATTTGCCCTTCTCTGATGGTGTAGTTGTGAGGTTGCATGAATTCAACTTGCAAACTCATCAGTTAACATGGGCATCGAGATTCCACCATTTTCTTGACCCATCACAGTGGCCAGAGTATCACGGCCCTAATATTAGGACGGATCCAGAGATGATGGTTCAACCGAAGGGTAGAAGGAGAACAAAACGATACAGGAATGATATTGATGACCTGATGAGCACTAGAGAGTTTGGTAGTGGACATTTCATGGAGCCACGTGATAGGAACCAATGCGGTGATTGCAATGAAACGACACATAATAAGAGGACTTGCAAAATAAACAATGCATCTACTAGTGATGTGGGGGGGGCAGAGGTGATTCAAGTGCTCGCGGTGGTAGACGTGGTGGTTCAGGTGGTGGCCTTGCTATGGGCCGAGGATCCGGCGGTGGTAGACGTGGTGGTTCAAGTGGTGGCCTTGCTATGGGACGAGGATCCGGCAGTGGTAGACGTGGTGGTTCAAGTGGTGGCCTTGCTATGGGACGAGGATCCGACGGTGGTAGACGTGGTGGCCTTCCTCTGGGCCGAGGATCCGACGGTGGTGGTAGACGTGGTGGTTCAAGTACTCGTGGAGGTTTTATGGATAGAGGTTCGGGTGGTGGTAGAGGAATGTTCGGTTACCTACGAGGACCATTTCCGTAAGTTTACTACATTTCATTATGGTCTGTATGTTGTCTGTGTGAAGATGCTAAATGGGCAAAATCATGTATGTGAAACGCCAGCCCTAGTGGCGTTTCAGCCTGTCCCTGCAATGCCAGCCTCTGTGGCGTTCCCTTAGTCCAGCACCACAATTTCCATGTCTTCGGCAGCGTTGGCATCCTGCATAGAAATGCCATCCTTAGTGGCGTTGCAGCGTCTACAAGAAACGCCAGCCTCAGTGGCGTTCCCTTAGTCGAGTACCACAATTTCCATGTCTTCGGCAGCGTTGCAGCCTCTACAAGAAACGCCAGCCCTTAGGACGTTGCAGCCTCTACAAGAAACGCCAGCCTCAGTGGCGTTCCCTTAGTCCAGTACCACAATTTCCATGCCTTCGGCAGCGTTGCAGCCTCTACAAGAAACGCCAGCCCTTAAGGCGTTGCAGCCATGAATACTTCAAACTTCAAACTTCAAAACCCAAGTTAGAATGACATGACAAGTAGATACTTCAAATTCATAACCCAAGTTAGCATGACAAGACAAGTTGATACTTCAAACTTCATAACCCAAGTTCTTACTTCAAATTTCAAAGTACTTAAAATTCCATAAGCCAAGTTGATACTTCAAACTTCAAACTACTTAAAACTACATAACCCAAGTTCTTACTTCAAACTTCAAAGTACATAAAACTCCATAAGACAAGTTCAATACTAGCATGACATGACACTAATAGTTCATAATTCATTTCCTTCCTCTCTTCGCAGCCATCTTGCCCATAGTGACGTAGCCCTCTGGAGTATTTTGCCAGCCAGGACGTCGGACGTTCCTTGAGCTAGCTCGACGTGTTTCTTCCGCCGTCTGAGTGGGTTGACTTGGTTGCGGAGCATCTTCCATCTGCGAAGCGCCAAACTCGATGAAGTCCAGACCCGCGGCCTCGTTGTCTGACTTGCTATACAAAATACTCACTTATGTAGCTGCACACTTGTCTCGACATAATCCGGCGGGGTGCGTTGTTGTACCCCGAACTGCTTTGAAACACGATGAGGAAGATGCCACTCCACCGCAAAGAAGCATATCATGAGGCACCACACACGCCAAAGATGCTGATCACGAAGGCACATGTTGCTCAGAGGAAACTGCCTAAGTACCGTGTACGGCCACAATTCACCTACATAAGACAAGTCACTCGACCATCCATGAAAAATTTCCAGACAATTCGCGAAAGCATTTACCTGTTCATAAGTCAGCATGTCTAGCTCGCTTATGTATGCCTTATACCGCCCCATAGCTACAATACTCATCCATTGGACATCAGCCCATGTATGTGCGATAGTGGGGTACCGCTCCTCATCCCCGTCAAATGGGTACATCCAAAGTTCTTCCGGAGGAAGGCTGAGGTTACGACCAACATGCATACGCTCCCACATCCAAACATGTAGGGCCCAAACAAAACCTCCAAGAGTGGACGTCAGCTTGCTCCTCATACATGCTCCATCCAACTACAAATTTAATAAAATGAAAATGCATCATATACCCATTTAATATAATGAAAATGCATCATATACCCATTGAATAAAACAAAAATGCATGATATTAAAACGTACCTGACGGTATAAGAAGGCTAGTGCCGCCGAACCCCAACTCCACTTAACATCCCAGTCACGAAGAGGATCCAAAAACATCCACGAGGCTGTGTCCCCCGTGCCATCCGGAAACACCACTTGGGTCAAAAGATTCCAGAGGTAAGCCCTGACGAACCTCTCCACAACAAGCGAACTAGCATCCCTTGGGCACTTTCGAAAATATCTCTATATCCAAGAGAACAACACACCGGATGGCCTAGGATCCTTCCTGGCTTCATTAGTCCATGGCTCGGGTTCAACACCAACCAATGCTGCAACCCGTTGTCGCCATCCATCGGACCTAACCTTCCCTGTAAGAGCCTTGCCCTTGATAGGAAGCCCGGTAATCATACCAATATCCTCCAGAGTTATTGTCATCTCACCAAGAGTAAGGTGAAAAGAGTGCGTCTCCGGCCTCCAACGGTCCGTAAGGGCGGTAAGGGCCGTGGCGTTCAACCATGGTGGTGTGCCTTTAAAGTTGAGCACAAACTGAAGAAGATCCATTCTTCTAAAATAAGGCTCATACTGAGGGTCATATAACAGAGATTCATTCGGGTTGTGCCCCCTCAAACGAAGTACTGGAGGAACCTAAACCAACAAACGCATAATTTGTCACAATATGAAAATCATGGAATATAGAAAAATAATCATCAAGACCATCATAAGTACCTCTCCTCTTTTAACTAGCACCGCACTATGCTTCTGCTCGTAGAACTCATCAAGTCCCGGATATTTATCCGGCTGAAACATCCTACATAATATGAAAAAAATTCGTTTAGGCATTAAACTAGTGTGAACTAAATCTAGGCATTAAACTAGTGCGCCAAAAAAGCTACGCATTCACCTACTACCACTAATATGAACTAAATCTAGGCATTCACCTAGTGCCACTAATATGAACTAAATCTAGGCATTCACCTAGTGCCAATAATATGAACTAAACCTAGGCATTCATCTAGTGCCAATAATATGAAGTACAACTAGGTTATACCTACGGCCACCATAAACTACACCTAGAACCACCATAAACTACACCGATTAACCATCACCAAATAGATTTTACTTCAAAACATACGTTACAGCTAGTGCAAAAAATCTACACAGATACAAAGTCATTGCAAAAACTAATTGGAGGGATTGGAGGAGCTTACCGGCCTCTTCGATTTGCCCCAAAGAACCAACAAAACGGTTGAGGGAGGAGGGAGATCGAAGGGGGGATCTGGAGGCCGAGAGTCTCTTTTTTCGTCAAAGAAACGAACCAGAGAAGAGGAGAAAGGGGGTTGGTGGCCGACGGGGTTGGGCTGGAAAATTATAAAGCTAAGAAATGCCAGGGTGTGTGGCGTTTCATCTCAGGCCCGCAACGCCACAGTGGCTGGCGTTTCACACGGCTAGAAACGCCACAGTTGACAGGCGTTTTGTGCATGGCCAGAAACGCCACAATAGAGTGGCGTTTCTCTGTAGAGCTGCAACGCCATGATCTATGCCGTTTCAAAGGGTCAAAACGTGAAATTGTTTCCAAACGAGTTCGTTCCGTGATTAACTTACCCCCTCGGGTCAAAACAGTGAAAAAACCCGAGGTCGGGCGACAATGGGATCTGACAAGGGTCGCTGCGTGCAGGTGATGGACTAGCGCAGTTTTGTCTCTTATCTGTGCGGTCCAGGTCGACGTGTGAGGCAGTGTCAAAGTGTTAGCAGAATAAGCCTGGGTGGTAGCAGAATAAGGTCTTAAAGGATGTTATTAGAATAGACCCATCATACATGTAGGGTCTCGTTATTCGCCACCCTCGGTGAGGAATAGTTATTTTTCAATCCTCCTATATTTTACCATCACTCCACTGTAATTTTACGTTCCGTAAATTTTTTCTTATTTTATACGTAAAAAAAGACCGTAAAAATATAATCAATGTAAAAATATTTTATGTCATGTAAAATTATGAACATACAAAAATAGTACAAAATATACAATAAATTCAATTTTTTTGGTACCGTGACTTATATTTATTTTTGTATGTCAAATTTTACGTAGTGATTTAATATAAATGTAACTATTTGTATTTTAAATATAATTTAGTTATAATTGGTCGTACAATTATCTCGGGTGATGAATATAATTTCTATATATATATATATGCATTTTTTTCCACGAGCTCGTCAGATCACGCCACGATGGCACACCGATTTTCGTGATGTCCGGACTCCATCTGAATTCCTTGTAATAAAATATCAAATAGGCCTATGCTGGTGGCCGCACCTCATAGCCGATTATGTTTGAAAATTCTCCCCGCTTCTCAGACAATGGATGAAAACTCGTAAAGCGACACACAAATGAATTTTACACCTTCTTTGCTAACACCCACATTCAGTTGTAGAAGGGGTCTGCTTATATATGCACTAAAGGCAATGTAAATGTAAAAAATGGATTACATATAGCAGAGAAGACCTAAATTGGGCCAGAATCAAACCTATGGTATAATGGTGATTTCTTGCCGTGGGAAAAAATTTGGAGGCAAAATGGTGAACTCGAAATTAACACGTCTTCATTTAAAAATTACCACATATTCATTTCAAACGAAATTATGTTGTTTGTGCACACGGGCGCTTAGAGGCAACCGGTTGTATAGGCCTTTCCGTGCGGCGACCATGGATATTTTTTCACCCTTTTCACCTAGGCCGCCACCCCCGGTCCATCCCCGTTTCACTCAACAGTCCACCCAATATCCATCGCCAACTCCACCCTCCCCCAGATCCACAGCAGAACCCTCTCCGGTGTCGGCATGCTCAACCTCGCCTTGTGCCCGCTCTTTGGCGTCAACCCTACCTTCACTGCCCGCGCCTCGCTGTCTTCGTTTGCTCGTAGGGCACCCTCGAGCATATCGATCGTGTAACCCTCGCCTCGCGTGTGGTCCTGCCGGGTTTGCACAAGAAACCTATTAGTTATTTCTCTACATCACGGTGAGGCATATTTTCTCGCAATCACTCTTGTTGTTTCATTTGATATGTTCTCAAATTGGCTATAAAATGATGGAGAGCGTATATATGTTCATCATCTACTTTCCTAACTACTCCCTCTATACCTAAATAATTGTAGTTGGGGAGAATTAGACTAGTTCTCCCTAACTGGAATTATTTAGGTACAATGGGAGTAGTACATATAAGCTATATTTGTTCAAGTTAGTTACTATTGATTTACAGATCGTGGGCGTCCGGGTCAAACAAACTTAACAAATTGGCCATACATTTTCTAAATTATTGCATGACATATTTAGACAGCTTGATACCAAGTTGTTAGCTTTGTGCTTATCCTCCTTTCCCGAGTTTTGCATGTGTTCTATGTAGATGCCAAGTAGCAGCAACAACACTCATGCTTTAGGTGATGTATCTTCATCTAAGTACAACAACCCTAGGTCTCCAGCAGATGGTGATGGGTCAAGTAATCTAGAACGGGATAGAGCTGTAGTAATTACCCTCTGGTCAGGATACGAAGGAACCCTCCAAGGAAGTCCACACACTAGCCTAAAGGTGTATATGAAGTAACTGGCGTCGATTTAAAGTCTTGGGCTCCAACTAAACCAGATAAAGCATGCACGAGGTTCAGGAGTGTGTGTGGATTTGTTGGGAGGGCAAGTCTCAACATTAATCTACTGGGGTTTCAGAAGGCTCACATAGAAACACGATAAAAGATAGTCCGAGAGATCATGGATCACTTCAACGTTCCAAAGCAATGGAGAATGCAGGTGGAACACGCTGCATTGAAGAAGGCTAGGGATGCTTAGAGAAACTAGAAGCACATGTTGTACAGGAAGTACTTGAGTGAAGCCAAGGACCCAATCCCCGCATACCACCAAATTACGAAGGCAGACTGGGAATAATTCAAAGGGGTCAGGGCAACTAAAGAGTTCACTACGAAGAGTGCCAAGCAATCGGAACTTCAGAAGAGGAAGACACAACCCAACCATATGGGTGTGGAAGGATACTACAACATGAAACCGATATGGGACCAGGAGGACAAAGGAGCACTAGCTGCGGGTGGGAAACCAACCTTTAGTGAAATCAGGGGCAAACGTGCTAGAGACTACTTGCGAAAACGTGCAAGCAGGTGTGATGATGGAACTTTTTACTTTGAAAGCTCACATGACAAAGAACTGTATCGTGTGATGTTAAAGGCTTCCAAGATCCCTGGAAGGTTCTACAAGAACCGAGGGTCATGTGAATTTCTATCCGATGCTGTGAAAACAAAAGAGCCCCTAGCCATGCAAGGGGTATAGGTGTCAATGTCCCGCACAAAAGGGCTTTCACACTCAACAAAGAAGAGAGGCTCAACCTGAGAAAAGCGAGGACTGAAATGAAGTAGAATGAATAGCATAAAAAGTTGAGGAATGACATGTATCTGGCGGTTCGTAAGGAAATTGAGGAGTCAATGATGATGCAGAAGACTCTAACACTAACAGATAGCCAACATATGAGAGGGTAGGCGGGCATGGAGGATGCTCGTTATTATGCGACAACATTGCACAAGAATTGATGTGCATGAGGTGACCCTAGCGACAATGAGACTACAACTGCTCATGATGATGTTATATGTGATCTATCTGGAATGAAAGACAGACTGAGGGGCATGCTTACACATTATGAAGGTACATTAAAATGTGCAACAACCTAGGAAGAGGGCCTCTTGTTGGACAATGTGCCATTGAAGCCGAGCTATATGAATTGCTACATGACTGAAGTAAAGCCTGGATTCTATGTTTGCCCTGAAGAATGTCCTAGGGGACTTTGATGTGCAGAGGACCTTGGGAGAAACACTTTTACATCACATCCACTGACCATGAAAGGAAATAGACTTCATCGATGAGATCCTGAAGCCCTGCCGAGAGCAACCAATGTTGCCCTTCAACAGGTGATGCTCTCCTTGATACAACAGCTCTCGCGTGCTTCCCCCAAGGAACCTAATACTCGTAATCCGAGGGCTGCTGCATCAACCTTTGATCAGACCGCCCAACTTTCTATCATACATGCGATGTCATTGTCTGCCCCATAGAATCCAGTGGAACAACTGCTGAAGATGCACCACTTGGTCAGATGCCGGCCACCGAAGCAGTGTGGGGAGTCTTAGCCACACCACATGCTCATCAGACCAACCTGGTGGAACGAACTGCTAAGCAGTCTGATGCTTCAGAACTGCGTGCTAAGTAGTTTGTAGGTCTAGAACCGACTGCTCATCAATCTGTTGTTCTACATCCGCGTGATTAGCATACCAATGCATCATCACTTCCTCCTCAACAAACCAACATGTTGGCACGACCTTCTCAGCACACCAACAAGTTGGCACAACCTATGCAGAAACCTCACATAGCTTCAATGCCTGATCAGTAGTCCAATGCCTCTGCTCATACAGCCCAACGGTCCGTCAAAGCAGCGCGCCAGCTCAGTAGTCCGGCGAAGCTAAACCATCCGCTAAGTAGTCCTTCATAGCTTTACCGTATGTTCAGGAGTCTCCCTTTAAGCCATCCAAAACTTGTACCAAAAGTGATTGAAGTACCAAGAAGGAAGCGGGCAAAAAGTTTGCACCTGTGAAGAGTCGGCCCGCGAGATCGAAGAGGAATGAGAAGGATTGCCTCTTACTTAAGGCACTCATCACCCAGAACCAAATTAATAGCAAGTTGTTTGAATCGGAGTGTCGTATTATTTTTGATGGCATGGATGACGCACAAATAGAATCGCACTTGCTAAAAATAAAGCATATATAATTGAAACACGCAATTACATCCATGTCCATCCATTTCTTGTTGGCGAATACTTTGATGAGTGCAGTTCCAGTTGCCGCGAGTTACATAAACATTGCATGGATCAAATCTTAGCATGTCATCATGTTCTGCTAGTCTACTACAACAGAGCTCATTTCCAATATGATCCTAGTTCCATCAGTGTGGATTTCGAGGACTTACATCTCTTTTTCAACTTCAACATGCTAGATGCCACTCTTGTTAGATGCCTGATTTTGTAACTACTTAACAAACTCTGATCAAATTCTCCATATAAGGCTGTAAATGATAAACATCTAACTACATTTTTAACCTCTCAGGGATGGACCACACAGAAAAGAAAAAGGGAGAATGTGTTTTTCATAGACCCCGCATTAGAAAATGGCACAACATTACATGGTAAGGCTGAACGGGAGTGGGCCACTAACACAGTCGCCTGTATCTTAGAAAACACGTCCCATGAAAAATCATTTATCTGGCCATATCATGAATGGTAAGTCAAATAAATAACCATGCATACACTAATTATCTTTCATACTTCGATATAATTTGTAAGTTCTTGGTTTTCTTAATATGTAGCAATCACCGGAACCTGGTATTTATTGTTCCAAACGAGAACAAAGTTTACTACATGGATTCTCTGAGAGAGTCAATAAAGGCTCATGATCTGACGGGTCTTCATAAATTCATGGATAGGTATTGAATTCTATGAAGTTGAAATTAATTTGCATTCATATGTGGTTGAAGAATTGATGTTGTAAAGATTCACCTTCATTTGTAGTGTGTTCGCATTGTGGAAAACTAAACCAGGGAACCTGTTCAAGAGGGAACTACCCCTGTAGCACGAGAGAATTTCTCCAGTAACAGACCAAAATCCGTTATTTTTGGAAAATGTATCAAATAGTCTGCATATACGTTTTCTTACGCTAGTCGAATGTTCAAGCTTCTAAATAATCATATTTCTATTTTTGTCCAAAGAAAAAAATACATCTAACACCGGTTAGGTTGTTCCTAACATGGAAAATACATGACTAATTCTGTACAAAATATTTCATTGTCCTCAGCAACAAGCTGGGACCAACCTTTGTGGATACTATGTTTGCAGACACATGATCACCATGTGCAAATTTGCTCATAGTTGTGAAGATGCTTGCCAATTAGTACTAGTAAGTCTATGTTAATTAATAGCTTCTACTCCACTCATATGGAACATTCTCATCTTAAAAATAATGCAACTCATCTTACAACCAAGGACCCCTGAACCACTCTCCGTTGGTGAATTGTTGATGGTTCGGAAATTTACGAGTAACTTCTTCGTGAATCACTACATCCATCCTACTGGTGATAATGAAGATTTCAGCATGCCTTGTCCGCAAACGTTGAGTAAGAGTTAGGCGCTAAACATATACGCATGGATCCATTGTTTTGCGTGTGATGAGGTCTTCCTATTTCGTACACTACGATTAATTATGTAATGCATATATGTCGACAAATCATTGGAATTTGGCTACCATTTGTTCAATTGCAATTGTTCTGAAATCTGATGAATGTTCTTCCTATGGAGAATATTCATTCAATTGCATATTGTGGGGAATATGCTTTTTGCATGCTAATTAAAATGAGATATTTTTTATTTAACCTGGCAATTGATGTGCACATGGTTGAACTAAATGAGTGTGTGCGATCCACATTGGAAAGCATACATCAATAGCAGCGGAACCATCGGTGATATACATCAGATTACAAAGATTTGTAGCACTACTACGTGTGCGTAGGGCCTCCTGAACCGTTTGTGATACTACATTATTGCACAAGAGAGCTCAGAGTAAACCATGCCCAATGTAAAATACAATCCCACTCATAAATGTTTTAAGAAACATGTGGGATGCCAAACAAAAAGCACGCGACACTCATACCGCAACCGTCAATGATACACAATAAATCACAAACAATATGCAGGAATTGTATGTGTGAAAAGGGGCCCTTGAACCATTTGTGATGACACATTATTGTACACGGTGATTGTCCGCAAACGTGTGCGATAGTGTCATGTATGGTAGAGGAGTACCGCCCAAAACTCGCGTGCGATGGGGCACATATCGCACACAATTTATAAGTTAGCTCATGTGCCTTATATAATGCTTCCCAAGCTGTTTAGTGCGAAACACCGTTTGGTTTCACTGCGTCATAAGAAACGTTTGATCACCAATCCCACACGTGTGCCAGAATGTGGTTGTGCGATGTGTTGTTGGATCACATACGATTATATTTGGCCACATGTGTGCATCATGGCTCCCTATCCCCGACGGTCTTTAGGTCGTGTGGGAAGGACCCCACCTATCGCCCACACTCACTAGGCAATGGTTTAATATGTCATCACTAAAAGGGGTTAAAAACCGTTTGTATAACACGTCGCTGCACGAGTGTATCACATACATGGTAGAAAGGATAATATATGTCATGTGAATCTTGGCTATATGCATCAAACATATGAGTTTGAAAGGTTTCCATGTTCAAGACTCACCCTTGCAAACAATATGTGCAAGAGACAAGAGATCATCTTGAACAAGGATATGATGCATATACTTACCTTCAGCTTCTTGAGTATCTTAGTAGTAGGAGTACACTTGGAAAAGAAATGTTAGATAACACAAGAGTATTTTATTGTAAAGATGCAAAGAGCTTCAATATTACCAAGACATGGAAGACATATTGAAGGTAGAATTTGATGATAGATATGTCTCCAAAAATATTTAGAACTTTTTCCCCTGAATGTCAGTATGTAGGATTTCCTCTCCCCCTAAATCATGGCATGTAGATACTGGGAGTAGGTAGTGTGAGCCAAGTTCAATCCAAAGTATGCAATTGAAGTTTCTATATATCTCCCCCTTAATTGTATCTCTCCCCCAGAATGTGTAGGCTTTGATATATCTCCCCATTTTGCAGATCTTCCCTTTGGTAGATCTCCCCTTTTGGTATAAGCATTTAGAAGGTTTGATATATCTTCCCATTTGGCATTAATTCCAAAAAAGGTCATAGGGTAAAGGTTCATTGAGAATAAGGGATCCTGGATTCTTCATTACTTTGATAATGGTTCCTTGAATTTTTCTCCCCCTTAAGTATAGATAAGGGTTCCTTGAAAGTTCTCCCCCGCTTAGTAGGGATCCTAGATGTTTCTTCCCCTTTAGGATAACTTAGAAGTTTCTCCCCCTTAGGCATAAATCCTGTAAAACTTAGAAAATCACAAATATCATAGGTAGTGATAAAATTTGGAGTCTGCGAGGCAATATGATTCGGTAGGACCGAATTTGGTATTAGGCCACTCGGAGATTTCAGTAGGACCAATTTTCCCAGATCGGAGAGACCGAGTTGCAATTAAAAATTCAACTTCTCAAATCAAACAGACAGAAAATATCCAAAAGTTTTCAAAAATAAAAGAGAAAATAGTTTTTTTTAAATATATACATAAATATAGATGAGAATTGAATGGTTCGAAGAAAGCATGCAACAAAAATATGAACGATAGAAGAATCTTCATCTAGATGTTGGGCGGTGACTAGGTCACTTATAGTAGAGTATATTGACTTGAGGAGTCAAGCAAGAATGCTTGATCATAGTTCGAACTCATCGTTAAGCACAAAATGGGGTTACCATTTTTTGATTAAGCATTTTCATATCTTCATATCACTTGAGTTGCTTTACCACATGACTTGGAGTAAACCTTTATCAAGGATATGAGTACATACGTTCGAATGATGTTAATGCCATGTCATGTAGGTGAACTTGTCGTGGATGCTCAATATTGATGAAGATCATCTTGAGTTAGGAGCTATCCTTGTCGTTTTGGTTCCCTTTTCACCTACATTGGTTAGTCGTGCAAGGAAGAACGTAATATACCCAAATGACATGAGTGAATTTATTCATCAAATAGTCATCAAGAATATGATTTTGTTATGTTCTTCCTTCATCTTCAAAGAAAGAGTTGTCGTTACTTGGCCATGACAAGATTTCTTTTGATGTGAGTTGATGGCAATCTTGTGGATTGTAGTTCTTCCAAGTACCTAAAAAAATGTTAGATGCAATACAAGGGAGCATAGTTTTCCAAGATATAAGATAACATCATATCAATAGCATCATGGAATAATCAAGTAAGATCATGCCCTTGCATGTATCCGATTGAGTCTAGCTGAAGTTTGAAGCATCAATGATGTTCAACTCACTCCTCAAGTGACAAAACACTTTCTCATCAAGTGGCTTCGTAAAGATAGTAGCCAATTGTTTGTTGGTACGATAATGCTTGAGATTAATATCTCCTTTACATACATGATCTCGAATGAAATGATGTCGCACTTGTATATGTCTAGTTCGTGAATGTTGCACGGGATTATGGGGGATTTTGATAGAAGTTTCGTTGTCACACAACAATGGAACATGTTTCAGATGAATGCCCTAATCCTTAAGAGTTTGTGTCACACATAGTAATTACGCACAACATGATCCCTCAACAGTAGATAAATATACCGAATTTTGATTCTTGGACGACCAAGACACAAGAGATCTCCCAAGAAATTGACATGTACCCGAGGTGGATTTTCTATCAACCTTGTCTCTGATATAGGCCAAGTCGGAATAGCCAACAAGATTAAAATTAGATCCCTTGGGATACCATATGCCAATGTTTGGTGTGTGTATCAAGTGTCTCACAATTATTTTCACAGCCTTTAGATGACACTTCTTAGGTGCCGATTGATATCTGACACACATACAAACAGTCAGCATGATATCGGGATGGGAGACACATAGATATAGCAATGAACCGATCATTGACCGATTAACCTTTTGATCAACCGGTTTGTCCTCCTTAGTGATGTCAACATGTCCTCTAGTAGGCATGGGAGTTTTCATACCTTTGCATTCTTGCATGTTGAACTTCTTAATCAAGTCCTTGGTGTACTTGGTTTGAGATATAAACGTACCTTCTCTCGTTTGTTTGATTTATAAACGAAGGAAGAATTTCAGCTCACACGTCATAGACATCTCATACTTCACTCATATCAACCTTCCAAACTTCTTACTAAAATGTGGGTTAGTAGATCCGAAGATAATATCATCCCCATATATTTGGCACGCAAATAGTTTGCCATTAACTCTTTTAGTGAATAATGTCGGGACCCTTGGACCGGGGGTACCCAGGCCCCTCGACCTGCGGTTCCATGCGCTACACGCTGCGGTGGCCCAATTCGGCTCGATGGCAGGCCCAGCAAGCAAGACCCTCGTGAGGGCCCTCGCCTTGTGAGCCATGCATCAGGGAGTCGACATCAAGGACTGGAAGGAGCAACTCACCACCAAGGTGCGTCCTGAGGCCACCCATGAGGCCCTCGCAGGGCAGACTTTTCAAGGGAAACCGGGTGCGGTTGCACAACCCTGCCCCCTCACAAGGGCAATGCAAGCCACGTAGGCGGCGCAGGGGCAGTGCCAGCAAGCAAAAACACATAGGCTTTCCTCTTTGGTGCTACGGGAAGAAAGCCAGCCCGCGGGTTGCCAAAGCATCCCCTAAAGGTTTCCTACTTGTTACAAGAGGACCGAGGCTGGGGGCTCGGCAGGACAGAGGTCACCCCCGAGCCAACCAGCGCGTCATGTTGAAGAGCTTTAGTATACGAAGACCACCTTTGTGAGGGTAGGCTGCAGCCTTGTCCTCTTTCAAAATGGCCGTTGTGGCAACGATTCCCACCAACTGTGTGTTTGGGGGGGGGGGAGAGGACCAAGGCATGTAAAAGAAGGAGGTCCGGCCTCCATAGAAAAGGGGATCCACCAACTCCATTAGGGCCAAAACCCCCTTTGTACTTGTCTTCCACCTCAAGAAATCCAGACAAGCAGGAGTAGGGTTTTACACCGCAAGGTGTCGTGAACCTAGGCAAACGGTGCACACGTTCTTGTTCATCTTCCTCAGCTCAAGCCACCGTAGAGTCGCCGTGAGGTTGAGAGGCAGAACATGGTTGGAGAGCAAGCGCACCCGAGTGTTCGAACCTTTCTGAGTTTGTGGAGCCCCGATTCTCACATTTGGCAAGCCAGGTAGGGCTGTGTAGCCGTCCTCCAACTCCAGTTTTGGCTCCAGCTTCACCGACCCCATGACCAACGCTCGCGACACGCACCCGGAGCGCTCGGTGCCGAATGGCCATCACCCACCCACCAGCGTCGCGGCCACCACCGTCGTCGCCTGTGTTGCTCGCGAACAACATGGCTCCCCATGGCCCCCGGTGCGGCAAGGCAACCGCTTCGCCGCGTCCCCCGTGGCATCGTCGTCAGCTTATGACCACGTGGGAGACTTGAACGCGCAAGACGCGCTGCTCATGGCGAGTGAACTGCTCCGCCACCGCGCAACAAACAGAGGCTACAATGATTGGGTGGACCACATTGTTGAGCTCGTCGCCATCTTTAGGAGGGCCCTGGTGCCCTACGTCCTGCTTCACCCCCCTGCACCAGAAGTGGGGGGCTGGACAAGCGAGCCGCCTCCACCACCGCGAGGCGACTCGCTCGGTCCCCAGCCTGAGGGGCTCGAGTAGGGTCCACCTTGCGTCGTAGTCCTGCTCCACCTGGTCCTGATAGCCGACTTTGGGTCGCCGTCAGGCCCCTATGGCGGCGCGCCCGAAGGAGTCGGCGGATGTTCTATGCTCACCACAACGTGCGCACTCACACCACGAAGGACTACTGGGCACTCGGGTCTTCCCGCAGTGAGTGCGCCATCCGGCGCCGGGACCGCGTCACCCGCATTGCCGGGCGCTAAGGTGATCGCGGTAGCAAAAGAAGGGACGACCTCGGTGACAACCCTCAACATGGACGGCGTGACCAACCCCGCGGTGACACCAAAAGGGATATGCGTCAAGAAGATGCTCGACGTAGGTGGCCTCGCGGAGTGCGCCCCCAGGACTGTGTCTCCCTACCGCCACAACCATGGCCCTGCGGGGAGGTGGGCTGCAGCCCTGCGATATCATGTATCTTAGGTGGATCCCAAGCCCACTTGTTGAACCAACGGTTTGAGCGCCTCT
Organism: Hordeum vulgare subsp. vulgare; assembly: GCF_904849725.1. Taxonomy (NCBI): domain Eukaryota; kingdom Viridiplantae; phylum Streptophyta; class Magnoliopsida; order Poales; family Poaceae; genus Hordeum; species Hordeum vulgare. Next base: position 208,390,423 of record NC_058521.1, read on the forward strand.
CCCGCACGACATACGGTGCTCTTTGGGAGTCGGAAACCGCGTGGCCCCTTAGGAGATCCCAACATGGCGTCTCTTTTGACTCCAGAGACAGCCCCAAGTCCCTGGCTGTCACGGGGCACGCTTCCCCTGCTATGCACCCCCATCGTCTTCAACGTCTTCGTTACCAAGACCCTTGTTGACGGGGGCATTGACCTCCACGTGATTTCTCCGGAGACATTCGAGGCGCTCCATGTGCTCTACAGCCGACTGATGACCACCGGTCCATTCTCGGGCGTGGCTCACGGCTCCACTATTTCCCTGGGACATGTCCGCATCCCCGTCACCTTCGGCACGAGCTGCAACCACCGCATCGAGCTCATCGACTTCAATGTGGAACACATCGGCCTTCCATACAACGCAATCCTGGGATATCCGGCCAAGGCCAAGTTTTCTGCGGTGGTCCATCACGACTACAACGTCTTGAAGGTGCCGGGCCCCAATGGTGTCATTACCATCGCTTGCAACGAGAAGGACGCAATCCGCTCCCTTGAGTGCGCCTACAAAGCTGCTGCGGCGGAACATTCCAACGACGCTGAGGGCACTGGGTCCCTAGGGGTCGCGCCCTCAAGGAAGAGGCAGCTGCTGCTAGCCCCACCCCTGCCGGTGCGAAGGGTTCCGCAGCACATGCTGGTATCACAAGCCTCACGCCCCCAGCCGGCGCCCACCTCTCTCCAGCATAGGAGGCCGCACCCGGGGCCCATGCCAGTCCAAGCTCGGGGGCTCCCTCGTGGAAGCCGCCTAGGTTGGTCGGTGTGACGAGAGGGAGCGCGGGGACCATGTGGAGACACGCCCTGGTGTGTGCCCCCATGAGCCGGTAGTGTGGCGCCAAGTGCCAGGGCCACATGAGTTCGCCACTCACGAGATCGGCAAGCCGCAAGAGGTGCAGGCGATGCATGCCTCACGAAGTGTCGGGACCCTGCGGTCTCTTGAAGCCTCAGCAGACGATCGCCCCCTAGCCGAGGGGTAGACCTTCATGGCACGCGTCGTCAAGCGGCCTCACGCTCCCGCGATAGCATGGCTGTCAGGTGATTTTTGGGGTTGTCCGAATAAAGCAATTCCCTATATTTTGCATGGCCTCGAGCGGGTGTTGTGTGGATGTCTAACAAACTCAATTAACCTTCACTTGAGATGGTGTCGTCTGTCTAAATCTTAAGCTCTGGTGTTTCGCCGCTGTTGGGGGCTGACGCTCCCCGACAACCGCCCTATGATGGTTCCATGGTGGGGGGTTAGATACGGCGTGTGTGTTAGGACTTGTCCTCGCAACGTTGATAAATCTAAGTGACCGAGCCATGGATCACGTGCGAAACACCCATGCTAGTCATCTCACCAAGGTCCTTAGTGTCACGTCCTCTGGAAGATCTGTCGCGGGCAAATGGAGGGAATGGGGCTTGGCTTGCACTGCCAGTGGGAAGGCGCCTTGCCGTCTCCCATAACGACTCTCCTATTGTCGTGCCCTTGCGGCCGCACGGCGAGTGATTGTGCTCGTGTTTGGGCCGTAGGGGCATGCAACCACGCTCTTGTATCCGTGCGGGGCGCAATGGCGCTCATGTTTGGGCCACACGAGCGTTGTGCTGACTTACGCGCTTCCACAACAAAATGCGCGGAAGCACCTGAAGACCCGGTTAGGAACTCCTGAGCCTTGTGCGTGGGGTGTCCGCCCAATTATCTCCACCCGTGACAGCCTGACGTAATAATGAGTTTGGGGCTATACATGCCCGGAGCCTTCCAAGTGGAAGCCAACGACAAGACTCTTCATGGCCTCGGGAGGGGGCTCCCGCCCATGCCCAAGTGGAAGTCCCTATGCTCCATGTTGGCGTATGACTGCCGAACCGGAACTATGCCCATGCCCAAGTGGAAGCCCCATGCATCTCGCTTCAGGAATAATCACAGAAGATGCCCCGCGGGCCCCAACTAACCCCAGCCTGACCCGTTCTAGACACGACAGCTGCATTTCTTTTAGGCTAACCCTTGCTGGACACATCAGCCACATTTCTTTCTAGGCTAACCCGTGCTGGACACGATAGCCACTTTTCTTCCTTTTTATTGACTTGTAAACAAGCTCACCGGGCTGACCCTTGCCAGACACGGTAGCCACATCTCCCCTTTTGGGCTTGGAAACAAGTTTGCCTCTGGTTCCAATAAAGATCTTTGTCTTCTGGTTTTCATAGAGTATCTTTGGTTTTCTCTTTTCTTACCACGTGCGCTCGGTGTCTCCCTCTTGAAATTCACACGAGCATGGGCTAGGATACGGTTCCCACGCCAGGGATACATGCTTCGTCCACGAGCCTGTCCCCATACGCACCACCTCACCAAGGCCCTTAGTGCCTAATTCCCTCGTACGACGTGCAAGAGTGAGCTGACGAGCGTGCGTCATGCCCTCAAGGCAAACCACCCCATGTGCGGGAAAGCACGGCATTCGGTAAAAGGACTACCTATTGAGCATACCGCCTCGGGAGGGTCCCGACGTGCTCCTGGCATCCTCGCTGCTTGGCCCTACCTAGGTGATTGCGGCCTGGTTTACCGATGACGACTGGGCCTCACATATGGGTTGCATACGGATAATACAATATATTGACTGGCACCAGTGGAAGCCACGCAAAAGCAGAAGTATTCATGATAAGAGCGTGGAGTTTGAAACAAAAGCCGATGGCTTCACACCTTGGTGGGACTACAAGCTGGCATGAACATGGAGGTTGAGGGAGCCCTAGAGGGTTCACCTTGGTTGTCAGGGTGAACTACGTGCTCATCATGTGTACGTGGTCTCCCACCACTTTCCCCAGGGCGACGCGGATCACCTCAGGAACGGGGGCCATTGCGTCCTCAAAAGCGAAGTGGGGGTCGGCACAGAGGATGTTGCTGAAGACGCGCGTCAACGCCTGGGACATGAGATCACGAATTTCCTCCTCGATAAAGATGCCTACCTGTGTCCCTCAGCAAATGGAACCCAGGGATCAGCATGCCTGCCGCTCAAGGAATTGGATCATCTTTGAGCACACGCGCTGCAGCCGCCGGGCCTCCTTCGCCTTGTGAGTCGCCCACTCCACAAGGGACACATCGCTGCCCACTTGCCCCTCAAGTGACGCCAGCTCGGCCGCGACAGCGGCCTCGACGTGAAGCGCGGCTTCCCACCGGTCTTCCGCGAGTATAAGAATCTCTTTAACACCATCTATCTCGCGCTGCAGCTCTGTGCGCTGAGCCGTGAAGCGGCTCTCCTACAACTTTAGTTTGTTTCTTTAATCCTCGCAGGCTTGCTTGACTCGTGCGTCGGCATGCCCTTATATCTCTTCCACTCATTGGTTGTAGGTGGCCATGTCAACAGTAACGTCTCGGTCTAGTGCCTCTGGCCACTCGAGCTCCAAGTCCTGCACCAACAACGTCAAGGCAAGCTGCTGTTCGAGGGCCCGGAGATCTGCCTCATGGAGGGTGACCTCATTCGCCTCCTCTGCCTCGACCATCCACTCCCGAAGCTGCTGCTCCGAAACAACATTTGAAGCTTGAAGCTCCCGCTCACGGGCCTCTACGACCATGCGGTGCTTATCCGCTTCTTCGGCTTCATGAAGGGCAATCGCGCGCCTCCCTTGCCTTGACGGCGGATACTTCGACCTTCGTGCGCGCCGGTAAATGCTGGCGGTGACTCAGCTTGACGGCCACGTCAAGCTGATGCCACCCTGCAGCCAAGCGCAAGCGTTCCTCGGTGAAGCGCACGTCGGCATCCCGAAGCTCTAGCCCAAGCTGCCCCAGCATGCTCAAGGCGTTCCATAGGAGGTCGTGAGGGATCAAGGTCTGCGAGGTTATGAGTGCCCGGGCCCAGTACGGCTCGGGTCCAGCGCCTTCATCCATCGACGGTGTCTCGGAGGCTCCAGCGCCACCTGTTGGGGGGCTAGGAGCCGGTTGATGCTCGCCCCGCCCCATCAAGGCACGGCATCACGCGCAGAGGGCTCGAGGCCCACTCCAAGGCGGATAGCTCCTCGAAGCCGTCCATTGCTTCAGCTAGGACGACCCAGGTGGCTGGCGGCTGTGTCCCCTTCGGCTCAACAATCTCCATGAAGGAAGGCACCCCCGAAGGACCCATCAACATGTCTTCACTCGCGGAGCCTCCCATGGGGGGTGCTGGAAGAGTCGTTGCCCTTCGCCTGACGCCCTCGATGCGTGAGGATGGAGGTGCGTCACGACGAGGCGCGTTGCTCGCACCATGTTATGGCGTGTTTTGACCACTTCCCATAGCTCTGACCAATAGCATGAGGGCATGTGCTGGGCCACGGGACTTGTTGGTCCTTTTGCTCGTCGGAAGCCTGCACGGAAGGAGGGGTCAGCCACACCTGGGGCGCAGAAGCAAGTAAGGCAAAGGGGCAGCACTCACTCGTCTCTGGCGGCCCATCTCATTCTCTTCAACATCCTCGGCAGCGTGCTAGTACCGCCTTCTGGTTGGACCCGAGGCGGGTGTCCGCCGCCCCCTGCCGCCTAGGCTGGGGGCTTCGGGCCCGTTAAAGCTCCCTCGTGGCCCTCCGGACGCATCCCCCACTTATCGAAGCGGGGCATTCTCCAAAGAAGGTCTTCCCCGTTCTTGTACTTGTACCAGGGACACCCCTCATGGGGAAGGCCGACGAGAGTCTCGCAAATCAGGATCTCAAGCATCCCATTGAGCACGTCAACCGACAGGCGCTCCGGATGGAGCTGCATGGGGTCCTCCGGCCCGGAGAAGGCCCACATTGGACGGGAGTGGCGTTGAAGGGGGGCAATACGCCGCCTGAGGAACTCCCTCAGGACCAGCGTGGCGGTCACCCCCGCCGTCTTCAATGTGTATGACCACCTCCTCACTGGCGACAACCTTGGGTCATCAAGCCTCGCATGCCCCCACCCGGATTTCGAGAAGTCCGGGACGATGGAGTCAGCAGGATGGGGCTGTAGTGACCCGCCTCCGCGTACACCCACTGCCGCCTGAAACCTTCCGCGATGTGCTTGATCCTCATATCGATGCACTCGCCCGCCGTCGCATCCACGACCTGGAGAGACACACACCTAGAGCACTGGTCGGGTGTGGTCAGCCGGAGGGAGATGAAGTATCGAAGCAATGCCATCGAGGGGGGAACACCCAGGAACGCCTCACAGAGGAAGGAAAATGACGAGAGAAGAAGAACAGATCTCGAATCAAGAAGCAACGCGTGAATTTGGTAATGCAAGAGCACGACATTGAAGAACTCCGAGAACGGGGGAAGCCAACTAAAGAAGAGCGCGGTAATATGGAGGCGACGAAGGTTGCGGTAAGCTCAACGAGGGGAATCGAAGCCGGTAAGATCTTGGTTGGTCCCCATTCGCTGGAGTCATCCACGACCATGAAGAGGACCTTGTTGAGCCCCACGAGATTCAACACCGTGGACCTACCGAGGGCGTGTTCCGGTGCTTGGCGCCCTTCCGCCGCTGCCATATCCTTGCCCTTTGTGCCCAGGAGAGCTATGGCGGTACTGCAGGACGAGGGGAGACGATCTCTTGATGGGATGGGGATAATATTACATGGGAAGGAAGGCGCATGGAGGTGATGAAGGCAAGGAACAGAAATGATGAACTGGCTATACGTGGAGGCTTTCTGCCAGCTCAGGGCGGTAACCGAGGTGTCATGAGGAGAAGGGGCATCCAACGACTTGTCGGGCGCCACGAGTCAAGCCTGGCCCACACGCGATTGGGGCCCACGTCGCTTCTCCCCTCCCACGGGCGGACTCATGCGCACAACGGGCCCAGGTGGGGCTACTGTTAGGCGCCTCGGACCGGAGGTACCCACACCCGTCGGCTTGCGGCCCCACGCGCACCACACTCTACTGGCCCAATTCGGCCTGACGGCAAGCCCATCAAGTAACACCCTCGCGAGGGCCCTCGCCTCACGAGGCAGGCATCGGGGAGTCGACATCAAGTACTGCAGGACCAACTCACCACCAAGGTGTGTCCCGAGGCCACCCATGAGGCCCTTACGGGGCGGACTTGTCAAGGGCAACCAGGTGGGGATGCATGACCTTTCCCCCTCACATGGGTTATGCAAGACCCGCAAGCGGCGCAGGGGCGATGCTAGAAAGCACGGACAGAGAGTCTTTCCTCTTTGGTGCTACGGGAACAAAGCCTGCCGTGGATTCCCAAAGCAACCCCCAAAGGTTCCCTACTTGGTGCAAGAGGACCGATGCTAGGGGCTCGGCAGGACGGAGTTCACCCCCAAGCCCACCAGCGTGTCATGGCGGTGATCTTTAGCAGCCGAAGATCACCTTGGTCAGGGTAGGCTACAGTCCTGTCCCCTTTCAAGGCATGTGTGTTTTTGGGGGGAAGAGGACCAAGACGTGTATAACAAGGAGGTCCAACCTCCATAGCAAAGGGGATCCACCAACTGCATTAGGGAAAGAACCCCCCCCCCTTTTGTACTCGTCTTCCACCTCAAGTAATCAACACAAGCAGGAGTAGGGTTTTACACCACAAGGTGGCCTAAACCTGGGTAAATGGTGCGCGTGTTCTTGTTCATTTTCCTTAGCTCAAGCCACTAGAGAGTACTACTGCAACAAAAGACCTTCCAACGGTGCCAGAAATAGGTGTGTCGACGGCACCAGGAATCCTTCTGCTACGGCTACGCCTTAAGGGACTTCCTAGGCAAGTATGCAGAGGATTTCCCCCGTGGCCTTGGAGCCTTGCGTTGGTGTTCCCTCGAAGCGGAAAGGGTGATGTAGCGTAGCGGTGGTAAGTATTTCCCTCAGTTTGAGAACCAAGGTATCAATCCAGTGGAGGAGTATCACAAGAGCCTACACAAACACAAAAGGCTTGCTCCCAACGCTATGAAGGGGTTGTCAATCCCTTATAGATTGTTTGCCAAGTGAGAACTGAAAGCAACAAAGTAACAAAGCAAAGTAAAAGAGGAGGTGTAAACGATGGATGTGAATAGACCTGGGGGCCGTAGTGTTTACTAGTGGCTTCTCTCATGAAAGCAAGTAGACGGTGGGTGAACAAATTACTGTCGAGCAATTGATAGAACCGCGCAAAGTCCTGACGATATCTATGGCAATGATTATATCTATAGGCATCACGTCCAAAACAAGTAGACCGATACTTTCTGCATCTACTACTATTACTCCACACGTCGACCACTATCCAGCATGCATCTAGTGTATTAAGTCCATAAGAACAGAGTAACGCCTTAAGCAAGATGACATGATGTAGAGGGACAATCTCAAACCAATGATGAAAACACCATCTTTTTACCCTTGATGGCAACTACTTAATGTGTGCCTTGCTGCCCCTACTATCACTAGGAAAGGTCACCACATGGTAGCACCCAAAACCAAGCACTTCTCCCATTGCAAGAATCATAGATCTAGTTGGCCAAACAAAATCCAAGACTCGGAGAGACATACAAGGATATCAAATCATGCATATAAGAAATCAGCAAAGACTCAAATATATATCATAGATAATCTGATCACAAATACACAATTCATCGGATCTCGACAAACACACCGCCAAAGAAGATTACATCGGATAGATCTCCATGAAGATCATGGAGAACTTTGTATTGAAGATCCAAGAGAGAGAAGAAGCCATCTAGCTACTAACTACGGACCCGTAGGTCTGAAGTGAACTACTCACGAGTCATTGGAGGGGCAATGATGATGATGAAAAATCCCTCCAACTCCAAAGTCCCCTCCGGCAGGGCACCGGGAAGGGTCTCCAGATGAGATCTCGCGAAAACGTAAGCTTGCGGCGGTGGAAAAGTATTTTTGAGGCTCCCCTGATTTTTTGCTGAATTTTTGGGAATATATAGGCCAAGGATCTAGGTCGGGGGGCGGCCAGGGAGGCCACAAGCCCTGACACCGCCGCCTCCCCCTGGTGGCAGAGTGGGAGCTTGTGGGCTCCCTGGAGCCCACCTGGCTTGGCCGAGAGGCCCCCTGATCTTCTTCCGTTCGGGAAAAATCATTTCGGGGTATTTATTCCGTTTGGACTCCGTTCCAAAATCAGATCTGAAAAGAGTCAAAAACACAGAAAAAACACGAACTCACACTTGGCACTGAATTAATAAGTTAGTCCCAAAAAGATATAAAAGGTACATAAAACATCCAAAGATGGCAGGATAACAGCGTGAAACCATCAAAAATTATAGATACGTTTGAGACGTATAAAGCATCCCCAAGCTTAACTCCTGCTCGTCCTCGAGTAGGGAAGTGATAAAGAATGAATTTTTGATGCTTTCATGATACCTAGCATAGGTGTCCTTTGTAATTCCTCTTATGTGACGTGAATGTTCAGATCCATTAGATTCAAAACAATAGTTTGCTATTGACGTGGAAACAATAATAATTCAAGCAAACTAGCAAGGTAATCATGAACTTTCAAAATAACAAGGCCAAAAGAAAGTTATCCCTACAAAATCATATAATCTGGCTATGCTCTATCATCATTGCACAACGAATTTAAATCATGCACAATCCCGGTATTGGCCAAGTAATTGTTTCACACCTTTACTTTGTCAAACCTTTTCAACTCTCACGCAATACATGAGCGTGAGCCATGGTTATAGCACTATAGATGGTGTGGAGTGTGGTGGAGGTTGCAAGACAAAAAAGGAGAAGATAGTCACATTAACTAGGCATATCAATGAGCTGTGGAGATGCTCATCAATAGATATCAATGTGAATGAGTAGGGATTGCCATACAAATGATGCACTAGAGCTACGAGTATGTGAAAGCTCTTAAAGAAAACTAGTGGGTGTGCATCCAACTTGCTTGCTCACGAAGACCTAAGGCAATTTTGAGGAACCCTATCATTGGAATATACAAGCCAAGTTATATAATGAAAATTTCCCACTAGCTATATGATGGTGACAAAACGAGGGACTCTCAATCATGAAGATCATGGTGCTTAATATGCACAAATGTGGAAAAAGTGGTAGCATTGTCCCTTCTCTCTTTTTCTCTCATTTTTTTATTATTTTTTGGTGGGCTCTTTGGCCTGTTTTTTTGGTGGGCTTCTTTGGCCTCTTTTATTTCCTCACATGGGACAATGCTCCATTAATGATGATCATCACACTTTCAACTCAAAACTTGGAGCAACTATGACTCTATATGGAATGCCTTCGGTAGTGTACCGTGGCAATGATCTAGCGTGGCATAGACATCAATGGAAACATCATGCTAGCTATCTTACGATCATGCAATGGCAATGTAGACGTGGTGGCACATGTCATGGTGGTAGTTTCATGGCAATATATATCAGAATGACTTTGAAAAAGCCATAGTAGGTAGGTATGGTGGCTGTTTTGAGGAAGGCTAATGGTGGGTTTTGTGCACTAGCGAAAGTTGCATGGCACTAAGAAGATAGTGATGGTGGTAGGTGAAAGTGCATCTAAACCATGGACTCAACATTAGTAATGAAGAACTCATATACTTGTTGCAAAAGTTTTATTAGTAATCGAAACAAAGCATTCAATGCATACTCCTAGGGGAAGGGTTGGTAGGTATAAACCATCGCGCAATCCCGACCGCCACAAAGGATGACAATCAATATACTAATCATGCTCAGATTTCATCACATAGCGGTTCACCATACGTGTATGCTACGGGAATCACTAACTTCAAGAAAAGTTTTTCTAGATCCACAACACCTTACTAGCAAGACTTCAATATTACCATAACCGTAACTCAAAACTAATTGAGATGAATCAAACTTCTCTAACTATTCAATGCACATGAAGGTCGAAGTTTTCGTATCCCTTTGGATAACTACCCCTTTGGGGACTACTTTCAAAGCATAGATCAACTACCAAGCCATGCACCGCTGTGCTCTAAAAGATATAAGTGAAGCACATAGAGCAAAAGTATGTAGCTCAAAAGATATAAGTGAAGTACATGTGAGCTGAATTGTCTACCAAAAGATATAAGTTAAGCTCGACAAAATCACGGTGAGTGCATGTATCTATCTCTAGGTGTGCATCAAGGATGATTGTGACACAACAAAAATAAAAGACTCCTATGATACAAGACGCTCCAAGCAAAAACACATAACATGTGGTGAATAAAAATATAGCCCCTAGTAACGTTACCGATGGATTGAAGACGAGAGAGGGGATGCCTTCCCGGGGCATCCCCAAGCTTAGGCTTTTATAGCATCCTTGGATCTCTTGGGGTGCCTTGGGCATCCCCAATCTTGAGATCTTGCCACTCTTTATCTCTTTGTCCATAAGAACTTCACCCAAAACTTGAAAACTTCACAACACGAAACTTAAACAGAAACTCGTGATAACATTAGTATGAGAAAGCAAACCACCACTTCCTTAGGTACTGTAGCAAACTTAAATTCTACTTATGCTGATGTTGAGTTACTGTATTTTCAATCTTCCATGGCTAATACCCCCCGATACTATCCATAGTTTCATCAAAATAAGCAACCAACACAACAAAAACAAAATCTGTTAACAGCAGGCTAGTCTGTGGCAATATGTATATTTCGTATACCTCTGGTACTTCAAAAATTCTGAAAAATTACGACAGTCTGAAGAATTTGCGTAGCAATCAGCAGCAAAAGGAATCAACTCAAAAGCTCTTACAGAAAAAAAATATTTTCGTGAGCAGAAAGTTTGTGTCTTTTCCAGCATGACCAAACGAGCATCCCCAAGACTAATCATAACGGTTTTGCTTGGCACAAACGCAAAAAGAAACACAAAAACACAATCATAACAGAATTATGAAAGTGTGGGGAACACAAAACAGAAAGAAAAATGATAGATTCGTTGGGTTGCCTCCCAACAAGCGCTTTTGTTTAACGCCCTTAGCTAGGCATTCGATGATGCTCTCACAAAAGACAAGAATTGAAGCACAACGAGAGCATCCTAAAGCATGTGAAAATCACATTTAAGTCTAACATACTTCCTATGCATAGGCATTTTATAGGAAAAAAATTTGTCAAGACAACCAATAGCTATCATATGCAAGGAAGAAGAAAGAGACAAGAGCAATCTCCACATAACGAGAGGTAATTTGGTAACATGAAAGTTTCTACCAAAATATTTTCCTCTCTCATAGCAATTACATGTGGGATCATATCCGAATTCAACAATGTAACTATCACAAAGGATATTCTTTTCATGATCCACATGTATGCAAAGTTGACGCTCTTCAAAAATAGTGGGATTATCATCAACTAAAGTCATGACGTCTCCAAACCCACTTTCAATCTTATTGCAAAAATCATATTCATCATGAGGCTTAAACAAATTTTCAAGATCATAAGAAAGGTCATCACCCCAGTCATGATTATTGCAACAAGTAGTGGACATAGAAAAACTAGCATCCCCAAGCTTAGGGTTTTGCATATTTTTAGCATGATTGTCACTAATAGAATTTATAGTGAAATCATTGCAATCATGCTCTTCAACCAAGGAGCCCTCGTGAATCACTTCATGAATTTCTTCATCACGATTTTCAGATTCACGCATCTCAAGCAAAACTCCATAAAAATAATCAAGTGCCCTCAACTCACTAGCAATTCGTTCCACAATAGTGGGTCTCTTAAAGAGATTAGCAAGTGGGTGAGGATCCATATGAATGGATTTTTAGCAAGCAAAGATGCAAGCTAAAAGAAGGCATGTGGTAACACAAGCAAACAGAAAGCGAGCGGAAGAAGGGCAAACGGAAAAAGGAAAATGAAAATGGCAAATGTGAAGTGGGGGAGAGGAAAACGAGAGGCAACTGGCAAAAAAGTAAATGCAGGAGATGAGTTTGTGAGACCTACTTGGATAGATCTTGATCTCTCCTCCCCGGCAACGGTGCCAGAAATACTTCTGCTACTGCAACAAAAGACCTTCCAACGGTGCCAAAAATAGGTGTGTCGATGGCACCAGGAATCCTTCTGCTACGGCTACGCCTTAAGGGACTTCCTAGGCAAGTATGCAATGGATTTCCCCCGTGGCCTTGGAGCCTTGCGTTGGTGTTCCCTTGAAGCGGAAAGGGTGATATAGCATAGCGGTGGTAAGTATTTCCCTCAGTTTGAGAACCAAGGTATCGAACCAGTGGAGGAGTATCACAAGAGCCTGCACAAACACAAAAAGCTTGCTCCCAACGTTATGAAGGGGTTGTCAATCCCTTATAGATTGTTTGCCAAGTGAGAACTGAAAGCAACAAAGTAGCAAAGCAAAGTAAAAGTGGAGGTGTAAATGATGGATGTGAATAGACCCGGGGGTCGTACTGTTTACTAGTGGCTTGTCTCATGAAAGCAAGTAGACGGTGGGTGAACAAATTACTGTCGAGCAATTGATAGAACCGCGCAAAGTCGTGACGATATCTCTGGCAATGATTATATCTATAGGCATCACGTCCAAAACAAGTAGACCGATACTTTCTGCATCTACTACTATTACTCCTCATGTCGACCGCTATCCAGCATGCATCTAGTGTATTAAGTCCATAAGAACAGAGTAACGCCTTAAGCAAGATGACATGATGTAGAGGGATAATCTCAAACCAATGATGAAAACCCCATCTTTTTACCCTTGATGGCAACTACTTAATGTGTGCCTTGCTGCCCCTACTGTCACTGGGAAAGGTCACCACATGGTAGAACCCAAAACCAAGCACTTCTCCCATTGCAAGAATCATAGACCTAGTTTGCCAAACAAAACCCAAGACTCGGAGAGACTTACAAGGATATCAAACCATGCATATAAGAAATCAGCAAAGAATCAAATATATATCATAGATAATATGATCACAAATCCACAATTCATCGGATCTCGACAAACATATCGCCAAAGAAGATTACATCGGATAGATCTCCATGAATATCATGGAGAACTTTGTATTGAAGATCCAAGAGAGAGAAGAAGCCATCTAGCTACTAACTACGGACCTGTAGGTCTGAAGTGAACTACTCACGAGTCATTGGAGGGGCGATGATGATGATGATGAAGCCCTCCAACTCCAAAGTCCCCACCGGCAGGGCGCCGGGAAGGGTCTGCAGATGAGATCTCGCGGAAACGGAAGCTTGCGGTGGCGGAAAAGTATTTTCGAGGATCCCTTGATTTTTTGCTGAATTTTTGGGAATATATAGGCCAAGGATATAGGTCAGGGGGCGGCCAGGGAGGCCACAATCCCTGACACCGCCGTCTCCCCCTGGTGGCGGAGTTGGAGCTTGTGGGCTCCCTGGAGCCCACCTGGCTTGGCCTAGAGGCCCCCTGATCTTCTTCCGTTCGGGAAAACACCATTTCGGGGTTTTTATTCCGTTTGGACTCCATTCCAAAATCGGATCTGAAAAGAGTCAAAACACAGAAAAAACAGGAACTGGCACTTGGCACTGAATTAATAAGTTAGTCCCAAAAAAGATATAGAAGGTACATAAAACATCCAAAGATGACAAGATAACAACGTGAAACCATCAAAAATTATAGATACGTTTGAGACGTATCAGAGAGTTGTTGTGAGATTGAGAGGCATAACAGGGTAGGAGAGTGAGCGCACCCAAGTGTTCGACCCTTTCTCGGTCTGCAGAGCCCCGATTCCGACAAATAAGGGTGCATCAATTTTACCAATCTCAAAACACTTTCCAATGAGAAACTTCTTTAGGCATTTGCACCAACCTCGAGGGGCTTCTTTCAGACCATATAAAGCTTTACAAAGTTTGGAAACATGATTAGGTTTCTTAGGGTTCACAAAGCCGAGAGGTTGTTTGACATAAAATTCCTCCTCAATTTCACAATTTAGAAGAACACTTTTGATATACATTTGGTAAAGAGTAATATCGTGGTGATTGGCATAAGCGAGAAGAATACAAATGGTTTCAAGTCTAGCAATGGGGGCATAGGTCTTGCCATAGTCCATACCTTCGACTTGTGTGTAACCTTGAGCTACGAGACGTGCCTTGTCGCGTACAACTTGACCATATTCATCTTGCTTGTTCCGAAAGACCCTTTTTGTACCAATGATGTTGTGCTCTTCCTTCGGATTTTGCACGAGTGTCCACACTTCATTCCTCTCAAAGTTGTATAGCTCTTCGTGCATGCAATTTACCCAATCCGGGTCTTGAAGTGCTTCTTCTACCTTCAAAGGCTCAATGCTAGAGATAAATGAGTAATTCTCACAAAATTTAGCTAAATAAGTTTTAGAGCGAGTGATTCTCGCGGTTTGTATGTCACCGAAGATTTGATTCAGCGGATGATCCTTGTCCACTCTTGCTCGAACTTGTGACAACTTTTTCCTGTTGGATGGTGGAGCTTCCTCATCATCTTCTTCTTCGTTGTCGTTCAAGGTGTCATATCCTTGAGGTGGTGGTGAAGAAGGTTGACGTGGATCATCACGATGTACTTCTTCCTCCTCTTCATCATGTCGTGTACCACTTGTGGTTGGCACCACTTTGCTACTACTATTTCCCTTTCAAAATTTGGAAAAAATTAAAACATTTTAAGTAAGTGTTGTGAGTGTCCTAATTGTCATTGCTTGTGTGTGTGATTGTGAGTGCATCACCAAAAATAGGTTTTATAAACTATCATTTCTACAAAAACCCTTTTTATTAATTTTGTAGCTTTAAACCCCTTACTTTGAGATTCGCACTACAAGTACCTGATAAGGGAGTGCTTTTATCCAAAGGTTTTATTCTGATTCTATTGTTAAAATAAATCTTCAAAACCATAAATTAATTATTTTTAAAGGCATTAATCTATTTTATTCATATGCCCTTTTCTAGGGCCATAAATGGTATTTCTTGGTGAAAATTTATTTTTATACCTTAGAAAAATGTGATAAAATTTAGGAAGGCTATGAGGACATATATTTTCCATACATAAGAGTTGCAACCCCTTGTCATGTTCCAAACATTGGACTAAACCCTTGAAGACCATTTCTGTCTATTTTGACGCTTTGAAATATTTCCAAAGGAAATATTCTCAATAAATTCTAAGAAAATTCTAGCATGTCTCACATGTTATATTTGGTGATCACACCAAATTTCACCTCCATCCTAGGTGGTTTGGTTCACCAAATATTCCAGAAACCCTTCCTGTCCAGAAGCAAGTTGAATCAACTCCACATTACCAAGTTTGTCCAATTGGTCTCAAACTTTACAACAGTGCTCAATACCACAAATAAGGAGGGAATGCCAAGAATTGGGTTTGTGGGAATTGATTTGACCACAATTGCTCACAGGATTGCAGATCTTCCCATTTGGGTGTATTTTCAAGTTTACATTGTCATACTTGTTCAACTGAGCTCAAATTTGGTAAAACCTCCTAATTATGTCCTCCATCCATTCCTGTTAACTATCAAAGCCTTTGAAGGAGGTCAACTCCCCCAAACCAGCATCAAACACCTTCTGCCAGTTTAGAAAACTAGCAACTAGAACCCCCAACACTCACTCCCTTCACTCCAAACTTGTATCACAGGTTGCCCATGCCTCCCCAGAGCTGCACGCAAAAGGTCCAACACCAATTCAATAAGAGGGATCCAAAATATCCAATTAAATCACTAAATCAATGCTGACAGAGCTTGATTCCCCTCCGCTCCAAGCACTCAGAGGGCATCTACCACACCCCCAGACTCCCCCAGACAAGGCCAAACGTGCCAGAGGGTGCCAGTATGTCGTGGCATGCCAAAGCTGCGCTCTGGACATGCTACAGGGCGCACCCGAGCATAGGGAGGCCAGCCACGGTCAGTTCCTACTCCCTCCCGTTCCCCTCTTTGACCACGTCGTCGATCGAGTCCACGGCAGCGTCGAGCCCCTCTCTTCCTCCTCTCCTCGGCCCGAGGCGACGTGTGGCCACGCGCGACCAAACCGGCCAGAAGAGCTCCACCATAGTGATGGGCCAAGAGCTTGCCCCACTCCTCCTGAAGATCCCTCATGGTCTAAAACCATGTTCGCAAAACCACGAACTCGCTCCCGAGCTCTCTCTCCCCCTCTGGCCACTTCAACATCATCGCTGGAGCACCACCCTTCAGTGGATCTCTGCCCGCCTATATAAAGGCCCCACAGCTCTCCCCCGCACCTATAGCACCTCTCTCTAGCCTCCAATCGACCACCCCTAGTACCCCTTTGAGCTAAACGAGCACGGGTGCTTGAGATCGACTGAGGCGCCACACTGTCCGGGCTCCGTCGATCTCGGGACACAGGCACGCTCCGGAGCTCCTTCCACCTCCCTCGTGACCGCAAGAGCTTCCTGGTTCTCCTCCACCTCTTCCTTGACCTTCTCCATCCTTTGAGAGTCGCCTTCAGCAGCTTCCCGAAAGCCTCCGACACAGCTTCTACGTCGCCGGCGACTGAGGTCACCATCGACGCATGTTCAACCCTTAGTCGAGAGTGCGAGGAGTCCATTCCCGCACTCGCACGTCCTTGACACCACCGGAATCGCCACCGGTGAGGTCCCCTCCCCTCTATACTGAGGTAGGAGACGTCCCCGACACGAGGGCCCCACTTGTCAGCGACATCTCTCTCCTCCTCTCTCCCCTCTATCGCTCGCTGCAGGGCCCCGCACGTCAGGTTTGAACTTGATGGCTCGCTCGCCTCGGCTTGTTAGCTGGCTGACTGGCCGGGTGGCCAGTTGGGCCAGCCCAGCTACTGGCCAAGCCTGATGAGTGAGCTGGCCCTCTTTCTTTATTCCTTTCTCTGCTTTCAAAATAAAATTCCACAAAGTTAAATATTCATCCAAACTCAAATCTTTTCCCACCATAATTCTTGTAAAACTTTGTAGTATTTAATAATATTTCTTGTGCAATTTTTATAAAAACTTTTATACACAATTTTGAATTAAAAACTAGTTTAAGTATATTTGCCTCTGATAAGGAGACTTTTAAAAGTAGTTTTCCATTCCATAACTAGAAACAAATATTTTTAGAACTAATGCTAGTATTTTGCAGAATAGAGTAACATTTTAGATGTGTGTTTGTGCTCTGTTTTTGGTTGTGATTCTTTTTATTATTATTACTATTACGACTATAGATCATGCGTTTGACGAAGGACTTGGATCCGAAGACCTCGAAGACTACGGGTACCTAGCTGATCAAGGCAAGCAGCCCTTTGACCATGTGTGAGAAAACATTTATATGCATGCCATGTTGATTACTTTTTTCCAATGCATATGATCATGATTATCGGCAAACCCTCGATATGGTGTTACCGATGGCTCCTCTAGAGCACTTGCATTTGAGCATGACCTTACCATCTATGAGGGTCACGCTGGTGTCAAGTTGACAAGTAGATAGTAGTGCTACACATAGGATGAGCATAGGCATGGTGATGGTATCACAGGGGTGATTACAAAGATTTATCTGAAAACCCGTCGGGTGCCACAAATGCCCGAGGGTGATGATGCTGAGTTGGATGACCACTTGAGAAAGAAGTGGTGTACCAAGAAAGAAATTGGTGTGTGTGTGTGTATGGTTTCGAAAATAAGGAGAGATTTAAGATGTGTCGACCGTCCCAACCTTACATGTGCGACCACGTTACCCCTTTATGGGAACGGGCTTTGTTGATTACTCTGGTCGGTGCTAGCAAAGATCCCGTATTACTACTGTCAGGAGTGATATGGTCAGTCTTGTGTCGGGATCGTGCCACGTAGGACGAGTATGCTGTTTTTACATGTGTCGGGCACACCGTTGGTCCCTGCATGGATGATACGATCTAGGGTTGGTGCTCGTAAGACGTACATCATGTGGGCTGGGTACCAATCGAGTGGACTCTTTGTCAAGTGTCACCAGGGGAAAGGCAATGATCGGGTACTTACCTCGGGTATGTTATATATCACGAGTCATGGATGACACGGAATTTCCCGGATCTCGTGGATACACCACACAACCTCTGAAGTGTGTAAAACTATTCGAATAGCCGTGTCCATGATCAAGGTCACTTGGGTGCTGCTGCTTAGGCTACGTCTAGTCGTTTTCGCATAAACCACGTGTGCGTGAGTATAAAGGTGTTTCACGAGAAAGTGATTAATTGGACCAAGTCTGGTGACTTGGCATGCAGGGTGAACATGAGGTGTTTAGCCCTTGGGATATTGTTGATATTTGTAACCTGATCTCATGGTTACCATTCACCTTGTGATGCATGAATATACCTACACATGACCATGTTACTATATTTAAGGAAAAACCTACTTTCCGCAGAGGCTGTATACTAAAGATATATCATGTTGCATTATTCCCTTGTTACGCATCATGGGTTGCTTGCGAGCACATTAAAAGTATTCATTGGCATGCGACTGGTTATTTTATTTGACCAAACATGGAAGAACTAGAGTATGGAGAGCAGTTCGTCGTCGGTGACGGTCACGCGAACTAGGACGCTTCCCAGTCAGAATGCCTGTTGGTTAAGGCTGATGGCATGGGTTCACGTTTTCTACCAAGATTTCCGCTATTAGTTGAGTTGGTGTGATTGGCTTTGAAGGCCCTATCTATGTAATACTTGACCATAATGGTCCTTATGTGTATCAGACGTTATTTATGGATGTAAGACTCTTGTATTCAGTATCTCTGTGTTCAGTGAGCATTGACCTCTGGGATCACTGTACACGTTTATTCGGGATCTCGACTCGTAAGTCGGGGTGCCCACATAGTAGAGTCAGTTTGTGGCATGGCAAGCGGTTCCCACGGCTTCTACCCAAAAGTGTCTTGGCGTCTTGTATTCATCAAGCATCGTTCTAGCCATCTCTATGATAGTACCATTCTTCCTGCCAACAACTCCATTTTGTTGAGGTGTGTACATAGCCGAGAACTCATGTTAGCTACCCTCTTCGTCAAGAAAAGTATCCACATTTATATTCTTGAACTCCGATCCATTGACGCTCCAAACTTTCTTGATCTTCACTTCAAACTGATTTTGGGATTTCTGAGTGAAGTTCTTGAAGATCTTTTGTACCTGCGACTTGTCATCAAGAAAGAACACTCACTTAAATCTGGAAAAATAATCAACAACAACGAGACCAAAAGAATATCCACCGAGGCTCTTGTAAGCATTGGGACCAAAGAGATCCATGTGAAGCAGCTCGAGTGGCCTTCTAGTAGTCATGATATTTTTCACGGGATGACTTCCCCTGACTTGTTTTCCTGCTTGAAAAGCACTACAAAGTCTACCTTTGTCAGAGATAACATCTTTAACACCATGAATATGAACACTTTTGGTAAGCCTATCAATATTACCCATACCCAACATGTCCTAGCCTTCTATGCCATAACCAACCTTTAGAAGATTTTGCAATAAGACATGTACGAGGTTTGGATTTTTTATTGAAATCGACAATGTATAAATCACATATACGGAAACCAGTAAAGAACATGTTATGATTATCACGACAAAACACTTGGCAATCAACTTCCATAAATAGCACATTGAAACCAAAATCCACTAATCTAGATAAGGAAAGAAGATTGTAGCCAAGGGATTCTACAAGCATGACATTTTGAATGGAACTATCATGACATATGGCCACCTTACCAAGAACTAGTACCTTACCCTTGGAGTTGTCCCCAAAAGTCACATACCTTCGTGGTCCATGACTTGGTGTGATCTGATGAAACATGTCTTTATCTCCGGTCATGTGATCGGTGCATCCACTTTCAAGTATCCACTCCTTTCCTCAGGCCATGTAATCTCTAAGGTTTTCCATAAGACTTAGGCTCCTCATGGTCTTCCCATACTCGATGTCAAGCTCTTCTTCTTCATTGTAGCGGCCATGCTCCACGTTGTCATCGTCGGATGCAATATCCTAGTCACAAGAATCAAAAGATTTGCTAGAATTTCGACTATGACATTGTTCATGTTTATGCATGCGTATGGCTTCAACAATGAAGTTATTAATGTTAATGACATCTCCTTTAGCACACATGAGGTCACGAAGCTCGAATAGACAATTGTCAAAGTTATGATCATTGGGCTTCATTTTGTGGAAAGCAATGGATTTTTGGAAAATTATATCAAGATCTTTCAAGGAGTAGTCGGGATATCTTTACTCCAAATCATTCCACAAAGTATAAGCACACTCGAAGTTCTTCATTTGATTAAGCATATTTATTGGTAGTCCTCTAATGATGAGATTAACAGTTTTAAAATTGCCAAGCATATTAACTTCATCATCATGAGAAGGATGTATGGGATCAGTGGGAGGCTCATAGGGATGATCAATATACTTTCTCAAATGGAATTCATTAAATATATCAAGCATTTCATCTTTCCATTGTCTATAGTACTCCCCATTGAGAATTGGCACTCTACAACTAAGATTCCCCAAACTAGACACATCGAGCTTCTTCCAATGGTGATTGAATGAAGGCTATGGAGACCAAAGCTATGATACCAGTTGTGGGATCACTAGAAGCGATGTCTAGAAGGGGTGTGAATAGGCTACTTCGATAAATTAAAACCTAGCCTTTCCCAACATTAATTGTTCCTATATTTTAGCAATTCTAACAAGTCTAGTGCACCCTACACATGCTAGTCAACATATATGGCAGCGGAAAGTAAAACATTGCACATGTAAGTAAGGAGTAGAGTTTAGGAAGATCAAACACAAAGATGGACACACTGATATTTGGCATCGTTCTGATAGGTGGTGCTATCGTACGTCCACGTTAGTGGAGACTTCAATCCACAAAGGGTAACAGCTGCGAGAGTCCACGGAGGGCTCCACCCATAAGGGGTCCACAAAGAGGCGGCCTCATCTATTCCACCATGTCTTACGTCCACACAGGACTAGCCTCACTCGGGGTAGATCTTCACAAAGTAGGCGATCTCCTTACCTGTACAAACATCTTGGTTCAACTCCACAACACGAAGTAGGAGGCTCCCAAGCGACACCTGAGCAATCTAGGAGGCACCACCCTCTAAAAGGTAATAGATGCGGTAGAACGATGACCACATTGGTCTTGTTCCTCAAAAGATAGTCGCCTCAACACTCAATCACTCTCTCACAGATTTGGCATGTGCAGAAGAGATTGATTGGGTGGAAAGCAACTTGGGGAGGCTGGAGATCAAGTTTCAAATGGATGGACTGGAATATCTTGATCTCAACTCATGAGTAGGTGGCTCTCTCTAAAAATATGAATATGGCAAGTGTATGTGTGTTCTGAGCACTTCCTTTGCGAATGAGAGGTGGTGGATGGGTATATATAGGCATCTCCAAAAATCCAAAAGTAACAACATTATTTCCCAACTCGGTGAAAGAGTAGTGAATCTCGGTGGCACTGATTTCAACAAAATGCGAATTCTTGGTGAGACCGATATAGAAATCTCGGTGGTACCGATATGGGTGTCCTAGGCAGTTTCCAAATCTCGGTGAGACCGATTCTCAAAACTCGGTGGTACAAATTCTTGAAAATGGCTAACCAGAGAGTTGGTCCAATACTCGATGAGACCAATTCTCAAACTCGGCGGTACCGATTCTTGAAAATGGCTAACCAGGAAGTTGGTCCAAATCTTGGTGAGGCCAATTCTCAAACTCGGTGCTACCGATTCTTGAAAATGGGTAACTAGAAAGTTGGTCATTGATTTCCGTGGCACTGAAAGGAATGGTAGTGGTACCGAGATGTCACGTCCAAGATGCGGTCATATCCTTATTTTGGCGCGAGGGCCTCGATAGGGATAGAAATGCATCTTGTCGTTTCGCAAGAACAGATATCGTTACAAGTACATGTACTAAAAAGATGAATATAAGGAGTTGGCTTACACTCGCCACAAGATACATCAAAGTCACATCAATACAACCATATACAGTCATCATGAAGAAGAGCAGGGTCCGTCTACGGACAAAAACAAACGATGTCCATCCTTGCTATCCCAGGCTGCCGGCTTGGAATCCATCCTAGATCGATGAAGGAGAAGAAGAAGAAACTCCAAATAGCACAATCAGTGCGCTCACATCAAAGTTACCTTTTACCTGTACCTGCAACTGGTGTTGTAGTAAACTGTGAGCCACAGGGGACTCAACAATCTCATTTCCAAAGGTCTCAAGACTCGCAAAGCTTGATGGGTGAGTTATGGTTAAGTGGTGAGGATGCAGCAAGAGACTAAGCATTTATTTCAGGGGGCTAACTTACGAGTACAAGAAAAAAGGGGGATGATCTATGCATAGAGGACGTGAACTACTGATGATCAAATGAATGATCCTGAACACCTACTTACGTTAGACATAACCCCACCGTTTCCTCGATCGTAGAAGGAGCTCACGAAAGAGTCAGTCACGGTTACGCACTGAGTTGGCAAGTTCTAATTAAGTTTACTTCAAGTTTTCTCGAAACGGGTGCTAAACAAAGTTTCCAAGTTGCCACATAACCGTTGGCATGGCTTTCCGAAAGATTTAACCCTGCAGGGTTGCTCCAACAAGTCCATCACAAATAATCACAACCCGCATAGAAAACCTCTATCACGAAACTCGTGATCTCCTCAGATTCCTTAGTGGAAAACCTCAACTCTCAGATAGCCCAAAGCATCCCCGGAATCCCGATGCACAAGATATTTCGTGGAAGGTAAAACGAGTCCAGCAAGGCTCCCCGACGTGTCGATGAACCCGATAGGAGCCACGTATCTCATTCTTAGGACATGACCGAATGGGAAAGCCTACGAGTAAAACCAAACCTCGAGTTGCCCCGTGGTGGCCTCGTAGTCTGCCCTTTTTGGACCAACACTCATGAGGAGCACTGGCCTGGGCGTTGATTAATTATCTGTGGGTGTCAGCGGGTCCCTATGCTATTTATTAGTTATTAGGCAAATGTAGTAGCGAAGTTGGGCCTTGCCAAACCAGTCTTAATCCAAAACAAATTATCAAGGGGGTCCCTATAACAACCCCGATCATGTTAGGAGCGCTCAATTATGGAATATAACACCAGTAGCCGAAACTATGGTGACAAAGGTGGAATAAAACACCAGACTAGAAAGGCCGAGCCTTCCACCTTTTACCAAGTATATAGGTGCATTAATTTAAATATTATTAATATGGTGATATAACAGCGAACCCATGTTATCACATGGAAGCAACTGCACCTGCAACTAGCAACGTTAACACATGGCTAAGCAAGCGGTAACATAGCCAATCAGTGGTTTGCTACATCGTATAAGGGTTGAAGGTTTCATGGCAATGTTGAGAGGCTGACATTTAAGAGGTGGTAGGCAATGAGACATAACAAAAGAAACGAGACAACTAGGATGGCATTGATAGTAATGGTATCTAGGGAAATGATAATCTTGCGTGAGATCCCGCTTGGAAGGAGAACAAATCCGTGAAGTAGGCGAACCAACGTAGTTGAACGGGCCCTCACACTCCGAAGCAGATCGGAACTCTATAGAGAAGAAGCAAAGCGGGAACAAGAATCAACACACGATATTCACCATGGCGCATGCACGATATGATGCACAACCAAATATGATGCATGATCAGTTTCAAATATGCAAGGCATGGCACTGCAAGTCACACAATCAAACACTACACATTAAGTGAAGCTCAATATGCAACGAGTTGCATACTGACGAAACTCCACATTCAA
Organism: Hordeum vulgare subsp. vulgare; assembly: GCF_904849725.1. Classification (NCBI taxonomy): domain Eukaryota; kingdom Viridiplantae; phylum Streptophyta; class Magnoliopsida; order Poales; family Poaceae; genus Hordeum; species Hordeum vulgare. The sequence goes on from NC_058521.1 coordinate 208,413,934, forward strand.
ATATTTAGTTCCCTCTCGTTAGGTACACGACAATATTAAATGTTGTTTAAACATGGCACGAGGTGAAGCATGTGATTTATAGGTCATACTAGTTGGTTGACACACGGAACATTTGAACGGAGCTACGACCTAAAATATACGAGCAACACAAGATCATACACTATGAATGCAACATATATGCAATGTGTGTGTGTGCGCAAAAGAAAAAAAACATGGAAAAAATTGGGGTACCTGGGCATCGAACCCAGTACCTCTCTGCTGCGAAGGAGAGCGCTGAACAACAGGCTACCTAGGTGCTTGTGACACAACAGGGGATCAATCCTAAATGAACCTAATGCAAAACCTGATCCTCTGGTGAGGGAAAAAATGCATAAAAAAGTGCTCTCTGCTATGGAGGAATGTCGTGTGTATCCTAATAAGCCTAACATACCAGAACGAATCTAGTAAAAAAACGATGTTCAGATTGGACTGGGCTTGCCTACAATGGGGAAACGAGCCTGGCGGGAGATGTTGTGGGCCAGGCAAGCGAGGACGCGCTTGAGCGCCTCATGATCTAGGGAGGCACAACATGGTCAACGTGCCCACGAACCAAGGTCCTCGGGGCGCTCGTTCTGGATCACCAGAAGCAGAGCGCGGCGGCGCGGCTCGACGCGCATGCGAGGGGACAGGGACGAGCAGGGCTCGGGCTGATCCTGCCCAGGGACTCGGCATCCGGCTGCATATCGTCGGATCGGGAGCGGAGTGACGAGGAGCTCTGACGAACGGGCAGTTGTAGGGGTGATACGTCACAAACGCATCTATAATTTCTACTTGTTCCATGATCTTTTAGGTGATATTGTTACATGTTTTGCTATACTTTTATATCAGTTTACACATATTTGGACTAACCTACTAACTTAATGCACCTAGCGCCAATTTCTGTCTGCTGCTGTCTTTTTTGCAGGGGCTTTTACCCAATTTTCCGAAGCCCAAAAAGTCCATAAAAATATATAAAAAAATCAGCGAAACAGAAGCTTCGGGATCACGGAAGGAGGGTCGGAGGGGGCCAGGGGCCTCCCAGGCGACCTGCTGGCGCGGCGAGGGCCGAGGCCGCGCCAGGAGGTCGCCTGGGTGGGCCCCACCTCCTCCGGTGCCCTCCTTTGGCCTATATTTAGTGTTCCGTGAGGAAACCCTCACAGACTTTTTGGAATCGCGAATTTCTCCATCGTTCTGCCGCCACATCGCTTCCAAGATCGGAAGCGTCAAGAGACCTCTTCCCTGCACCCCGCCGTGAGTAGTTTCCCTTGGACTATGAGTCCATCACCAGTAGCTATCTGATGTCTTCTCTCCAATCTTGTGCTTCAATGGTTAGTCCTTGTGAGCTGTCCTACATGATCAAGGCATCTATGTAATTCTCTTGCTATTGCTATGCTCGGTTTGTTGGGATCCGATGGATTATGAGATTATGTTCAAATTGTTATGAGTTATATATTTGATTATCCTTTTATATTATGTTCCTTAGTGATTCTAGCATGTTCTCCATTGCTTTTTATTGCTTTGGCCAAGTAGTAGATGGTAACTCCAAGAGGGAGCGTTACGCGTCATTGTGGGTTTGGGCCCCTCGATGTCTAGCTTGAGTGACAAAAACATGAGACTAGGGGATGTGCTTGTTGCCACCAGGGAGAATACAACGGTGCTTGTGACCACAGTTGCAAGGATTGTTTACCTTATGCATAGTTCGTTAATGCAGTTGTCTGTTGCTTTGAGTTTACACTTTGGGTGGGGCTCGCAACTTAATACCGGAGATATGTTCTGGATAAATATCTCAAGGTGGATGATTAGTAAGTGGATGCCAATGAATAAACGGTCTACTTTTCTTGGCGTATTGCCCATTACTATTGAACCTCATACTATCAAGGAGCATAATTAGCATTGTGGTCCGATCATTATTCTATAAATTGCCCAACTGTGATTTGTTTACCCTAGCATAGTTGTTTATCGTATTTTTGGAGAGAGACATCACTAGTGAACATCTTGTGACTCCGTTCCATACCACCATCATTGTTTACACCTCCACTATTTGAAGCTTTATTTACTTTTCTGTTGCAATCACTATTACCTTCCCGCTTGTGTTTTGATCCTTTGCAAACTACAAGGCCAGAGAGATTGACAACCTCTCTGTACTCGTTGGGAGCAAAGTTATTTGTTGTGTGTGCACGTCCACGTCTTCTGCTAGCGCCACGGTGGAAGATACCTACTTGTTAAGCCTAGGAGTCCTCCTGGTTCGATAAACCTTACAGTCTCCATGTAAGGGAAATTTGCTGCTGACTACATCTCCACCTTCCACTTGGGGTCCAACGAGCGGTGAGAAGTATATACATTAACTCGTCATCAAGCGAATTTCTGGCGTCGTTGCCGGGGACTCCACTCTTCAAGATAGGGGAGTTGCACACTATCTTTTAACTTTGCTTTTTAGTTTTGTTAGTTTGCTTTCTAGTTTTTGCTTTAGGGTCCTATACCAAAAACCACAAAAAAATTAGTTGCTTTGACCTTGCTTGTTACCGCTGCTATTGGTTCCACTGAGAACACCAAATTATGTGACTTCACTAGTCACAACAACAATGACTTTATCTTCACTCCTATTGCTGCTCCTGCCACTGAGGCCACGTCCTATGAGATTAAACCTGCTTTGCTAAACCTAGTTATGAAAGATCAATTCTCCGGTGCTGGAGATGATGCTGCTTTGCACTTGAACAATTTTGTTGAGCTCTGTGACATGCAAAAATATAAATAAGTAGATGGTGATATTGTTAAACTTAAGCTTTTCCCTTTCTCCTTGAGAGGAGGAGCTAAAGTGTGGCTCCAATCTTTGCCTTGAAATAGCATAGATTCTTGGGATAAGTGCAAAGATGCTTTTATGGGAAGTATTACCCGCTTGCTAAGATTATCCAGTTGAGGAGTAACATTATGAATTTTAGGCAACTGGATAATGAACATGTTGCTCAAGCTTGGGAACGTATGAAATCTCTTGTTAAGAATTGCCTTGCTCATGGTTTGACTACTTGGATGGTTATCCAAACTTTTTATGTAGGATTGAACTTTACCTCGCGGAATCTGTTAGACTCGACCACGGGAGGAACCTTTTTATCAACCACACTTGGTGCTACCCCAAAGCTATTGGATGAGATGATGACAAATTATTCTCAATGCCACACCGAGAGAGCTCCAACAGGTAGGAAGGTAAACTCTGTTGATGAGATTTCCTCCCTTAATGATAAGATTGACATGATTATGACTCTACTCACTAAGCAAGCTCCTACTGATCCTCATGATGTTCCTCTAAATTCTTTGTTTGCTCAATAAAGAGAGCAAGTGGATGTTAATTTTATTTCTAGGAACAACTTTAATAACAATGCCTATAAGAGTAATTTTGGTAGCAATCTTAGACTGTTCCCATCCAACAACTATGGGAACAACAACAATTATCCTAGCACCAAAAACTCCACTTCTGAATTAGAGAGCATGCTTAAGGATTTTATCACTTCTCAAAAATCCTTCAACAAGAGTGTAGAAGAGAAACTAGAGAAATTAGATAGTCTCTCTTTGAAGGTGGACAACATAGCTCATGATGTGGAGATGCTTAAAATTAGAACTTCCCCACTTGAGGAAAGTAACACCACACCCATGAATGCTATCCAAGTCCAAATTAATGAGAACATAAGAATGCTAGCCAAACATAAAGAGAGATGGGCTAGAGAAAAGGAAGAGGAAGAGAGAATTAAGAGCCTTCCTACACACACTACCATTGCTACTATACAAATTGTTGAGAATCTCAAAATCTTTAGCACCCATTGCACTCCTAGTCCATGTGGACCCATTAATGGTGATGCTAATACCTCAACCCTAGGACAAGAAGGTCCTATGAATTTAGAGACTGCCAAAAGAATGAGCTTAGGTGACATTACTACCACTTTAATTAATGGTAGTAGTCTTGATTTTGACAATTGTAGTCTCTCCAAAGTCATCACCTTTTTGCAAAGAATGGCCAAAGACCCCCACACTAGCAGACTTAATATTGCCTTCACCGAGCATATTTGTTGGAAATATGCCCTAGAGACAATCATAAAATAGTTATTATTATATTTCCTGTTTCAGGATAATCGTTTATTATCCATGCTATAATTGTATTGAATGAAAACATAAATGCATGTGTGGATGTATAGACAAAACTATGTCCCTCGTAAGCCTCTAGTTGACTGGCCAGTTCATCAAGGATGGTTAAGGTTTTCTCACCATATGCAAGTGTTGTCACTTGATGACTGGATCACATCATTGGGAGAATGATGTGATGGACAAGACCCAAACTATAAACGTACCATGTGATCGTGTTATTTTGTTGCTATTGTTTTCTGCATGTCAAGTATTCACTCCTATGACCATGAGATCATGTAACTCACTGACACTGGAGGAATACCTTGTGTGTATCAAATGTCGTAACGTTACTGGGTGACTATAAAGGTGCTCTACAGGTATCTCCGAAGGTGTCCGTTGAGTTAGCATGGATCAAGACTGGGATTTTTCACTCCGTGTGACGGAGAGGTATATCGGGGCCGACTCTGTAATACAATATGACATATAATCCTTGCAAGCAATGTGACTAACTTGTATTACGGAACGAGTAAAGAGACTTGTCGATAACAAGATTGAAATAGGTATAGGGATACCGACGATCAAATCTCAGGCAAGTAACATACCGAAAGACAAAGGGAATGGTATACGAGATTATATGAATCCTTGGCACAGAGGTTCAACAGATAAGATCTTCATAGAATATGTAGGATCCAATATGTACATCCAGGTCCCGCTATTGGATATTGACCGGGGAGTGTCTCAGGTCATCTCTGCATAGTTCTCGAACCCGCAGGGTCTGCACACTTAAGGTTCGGTGACGTTTCAGTATAGTTGAGTTATAGGTGCTGGTGACCGAAGTTTTGTTCGGAGTCCCAGGTGAGATCACGGACGTCACGGGCGTTTCCAGAATGGTCCGAAAACGAAGATTGATATATCGGATTATTTCATTTTCCTTCTGGAAAGATTTCGAGCATTACAGGCAATGTACCGGGAGTGACGAATGGGTTCCGGGTTTTACCGGGAGGGGCCACCCACCCGGGAGAGAACCTAATAGGACCATGGGTGGCGCACCAGCCATTGGTGGGCTGGTGAGGCCATCCCAATAGGGCTATTTCGAGCAAGAGAAAAATCAAAGGAGAAAAATAAAAAAAGAGGAGGTGGGAAGGAAGGAAGGGACTGCTCCCTCCAAACCGACTTGGAGGAGGATCCCTCCTCCCTCTCGACCGGCGCCCTAGGGGCAATCCCCACCCCTTGTCTCCTCATGTATATACTTGAGGTTTAGGGCTTTTTGAGACACGACTTTGCCACGTGCAACCCTAAACCTCTACTTCTTAGTTCTTCCTCTAGATCGGTTTTCTGCGGACCTCGGGCGGAGCCGTGCAGGAATAGATCATCGCCATCACCGGCGCGCCGTCACGCTGCCAGACAACTCATCGACTTCCCCATCTCTCTTGGTGGATCAAGAAGGCGGAGATCGTCATCGAGCTGTACGTGTGCTAAACGTGGAGGTACCGTCCGTTCGCTGCTATATCGGGACGGATCATGGGACGACGATGATTTGAATCACGAAGCTGTTCCACTACATCAACCGCGTTTATTAACACCTCCCGCTTAGTCATCTACAAGGGTATGTGGATCCCATCTCCCTCTCGTAGATGATCAACACCATGATAGGTCTTCGTATGCATAGGAATTTTTTTGTTTCCCATGCTACGTTCCCCAACAGTGGTATCAGAGCCAGGTTCATGCGTAGATGTAATCTCGAGTAGAACACAAAACTTTTTGTGGGCGTTGATGTTCAATTTTCTGCCCTCCTCAGTCTTTTCTCGATTCGGCGGTATTTTTGGATTGAAGCGTCCCGAACCAACCTTACTCGTACGCTTACAAGAGACCGGTTTCATTGACTAACATGCAACTTGTTGCATAAATATGACTAGGGGGTGTCTGTTTCATCAACTTCAGTTGAATCGGATTTGACCGAGGCGGTCCTTGGAGAGAGGTTAAATAGAAATTTCCACATCACCGTTGTGGTTTTGTGTAAGTAAGATGCGATCATACTAGATACCCATAGCAGCCACGTAAAACATGCAACAACAAATTAGAGGACGTCTAACTTGTTTTTGCGGGGTATGCATGTGATGTGATATGGCCAAAGACATGATGTGATATATTGGATGTATGAGATGATCATGTTGTAATAGTTAAATATAGACTTGCACGTCGATGCTATGGCAACCGGCAGGAGCCACATGGTTGTCTTTAAACTAATGTTTGTGCTTGCAGATGGGTTTACTATATTGCTAGGTTGTAGCTTTAGTAGTAATAGCATAGATAGCACGACAACCTCGATGGCGGCATGTTGATGGAGATCATAATGATGGAGATCATGGTGTGGTGCCGGTGACGATGAAGATCATGCCGGTGTTTTGGTGATGGAGATCAAGAAGCACAAGATCATGGCCATATCATGTCACTTATGAATTGCATGTGATGTTAATCCTTTTATGCACCTTATCTTGCTTAGAACGACGGTAGCATTATAAGGTGATCCCTCACTTAATTTCAAGATAAAATTGTGTTCTCCCCGACTGTCCACCGTTGCGACAGTTCGTCGTTTCGAGACACCACGTGACGATCGGGTGTGATAGACTCAACGTTCACATACAACGGGTGCAAAACAGTTGCACACGTGGAACACTCGGGTTAAACTTGACGAGCCTAGCATGTACAGACATGGCCTCGGAACACAAGAGACCGAAAGGTCGAGCATGAATCGTATGGTTGATATGATTAACATAGAGATGTTTACCACTAAAACTACATTGAACTCACATGATGATCAGACTTGAGATAGTGAATTTGGATCATGCCACACTCAAATAACTAGAGGGTTGTCTATTTGATTGGGAATTTATTAGTAATATGATTAGATGAACTCTAATTGTCTTGAATATAGACTAACTAAACTTTGCAATATTTTATGTTGTAGATCGATGGCTCACGCAGTAGCAACACTGAATTTCAATACGTTCCTTGAGAAAGCTAAGCTGAAAGATAATGGTAGCAACTTTATAGACTGGGCTCGTAATCTGAGGCTTATCCTACAAGCTGGGAAAAAGAATTATGTCCTTGATGAAGCGCTAGGAGATGAACCACCCGCTACGTCTGAACAAGATGTTTTGAATGCTTGGGAAGCACGTAAGGATGACTACTCAGTAGTTCAATGTGTAGTCTTGTATGGCTTAGAACCAGGACTTCAACGACGCTTTGAACGTCATGGAGCATATGAGATGTTCCAGTAGTTGAAGTTTATCTTTCCGAAGAATGCCCGGATTGAGAGGTATGAGACCTCCTATAAATGCTATGCTTGCAAAATGGAGGAGAATTCGTCTCTCAGTGAACATGTGCTCAAAATGTCTGGGTACTCAAACCGTCTAGCTGAGCTGGGGATTGAACTCCCACAAGAGGCTATCACTGACAGAATTCTTCAATCACTACCACCTAGCTACAAGAGCTTTGTGTTGAACTATAACATGCAAGGGATGAATAAGTCACCCGACAAGTTATTTACGATGCTGAAAGTCGCGGAGTCAGAACTCCGGAAAGAACATCAAGTGTTGATGGTCAATAAGACCACTAGTTTCAAGAAAAGTGACAAAGGCAAGAGGGGTAACTCCAAGAAGAGCGACAAAACTGTTGCCCCTTCGACAAAGAAACCCAAGGCTGGACCTAAGCCGGAAACTGAGTGCTATTATTGCAAGGGGATGGGTCACTCGAAGCGCAACTGCCCCAAGTATTTGGCTGATAAGAAGGCGGCCAACGCCAAATAAGATATATGTGATATACATGTTATTGATGTGTACTTAACCAACTCTAGTAGTAGTGCCTGGGTATTTGATACCTATTCTGTTGCTCACATTTGCAACTCGAAGCAGGAACTGCGGAATAAACGAAGGCTCGCGAAGGATGAAGTGACGATGCGCGTGGGAAATGGTTCCAAGGTTGATGCAATCGCCGTCGGCACAGTCTCACTTCAATTACCATCGGGATTAGTTATGAACTTAAATAATTGTTATTTAGTGTCTGTGTTAAGCATGAACATTATATCTGGATCTTGTTTATTGCGAGACGGTTACTCATTTAAGTCAGAGAATAATGGTTGTTCTATTTTTATGAGTAATATATTTTATGGTCATGCACCCAATGTGAGGGGTTTGTTCATATTGAATCTTGATTGTGATGACACACATATCCATAACACTGAGACCAAAAGATGTAGAGTTAACAATGATAGCACCACCTTTTTGTGGCACTGCCGCTTAGGTCATATTGGTGTAAAGCACATGAAGAAACTCCATGTTGATGGGATTTTGGAGTCACTTGATTTTGAATGACTTCACACGTGCGAACCATGCCTCATGGGCAAGATGACTAAGACTCCGTTATATGGAACAATGGAGCATGCAAGTGACCTGCTGGAAATCCTACATACTGATCTATGCGGACCAATGAGTGTGGAGGCGCGCGGCGGATATTGTTATTTTCTCACCTTCACTAATGATTTGAGTAGGTATGGATATATCTACTTGATGAAGCACAAGTCTGAAACATTTGAAAAGTTCAAATAATTTCAGAGTGAAGTTGAAAAACATCGTAGCAAGAAGATTAAGTTCCTACGATCTGATCGAGGGGGCGAATATCTGAGTTTTGAGTTTGGTGCTCACTTAAGACAATGTGGAATCGTTTCATAGTTGACACTGGCTGGAACACCATAGCGTAATGGTGCGTCCGAATGTCGTAATCGTACTTTGTTAGATATGGTGCGATCTATGATGTCTCTTATCGATTTGCCATTATCGTTTTGGGGCTATGCATTAGAGATAGCTGCATTCACTTTAAATAGGGCATCATCAAACTCCATTGAGACGACGCCATATGACCTATGGCATGGCAAGAAGCCAAAATTATCGTTTCTTAAAGTTTGGGGATGCGATGCTTATGTCAAAAAGCTTCAGCCTGAAAAGCTAGAACCCAAAGTGGAAAAGTGCGTCTTCATAGGTTACCCAAAAGAGACAGTTGATTACACCTTCTATTTCAGATCCGAGGGCAAAGTGTTTCTTGCTAAGAACGAAGCTTTTTGAGAAAGAGTTTCTCTCGAAAGAATTGAGTGGGAGGAAGATAGAACTTGATGAGGTTGTGGAACCTCTGCTCCAACAGGATGGTGGCGCAGGGCAGAGGGAAATCTCTGTTGAGGCGACACCAGTTGAGGAGGAAGCTAATGATGATGATCATGAAGCTTCGGATCAAGTTACTATCGGACCTCGCAGGTCGACAAGATCACGTACTGCCCCTAAGTGGTACGGGAATCCTGTCTTATCTATCACGTTGTTAGACAACAATGAGCCTGTGACTTATGAAGAAGCAATGGTTGGCCCAGATTCCAACAAATGGTTAGAGGCCATGAAAACCGAGATAGGATCTATGTATGAAAACAAAGTGTGGACTTTGGAAGTATTACCTGAAGGTCGCAAGGCTATTCAGAACAAATGGATCTTTAAGAAGAAGACAGACGTGGACGGTAATGTGGCCGTTTATAAAGCTCGACTTGTGGCAAAGGGTTTTTCACAAGTTCAAGGAGTTGACTACGATGAGACATTCTCACCCGTAGCGATGCTTAAATCCGTCCGAATCATGTTAGCAATAGCTGCATTTTTCGATTATGAAATCTGGCAGATGGATGTAAAAACGACGTTCCTTAATGGTTTTCTTAAGGAAGAGTTGTATATGATGCAACCCGAAGGTTTTATCGATCCAAAGAATGCTGACAAAGTACGCAAGCTCCAGAGATCCATTTATGGACTGGTGCAAGCATCTCGAAGTTGGAATAAGCGCTTTGATGAGGTGATCAAGGCGTTTGGGTTTATCCAAGTTATTTGAGAATCTTGTATATACAAGAAAGTGAGTGGGAGCTCTCTAGCATTTCTAATATTATATGTGGATGACATATTGCTGATTGGAAACAATGTGGAGTTTTTGAAAAGCTTGAAGGACTACTTGAACAAAAGTTTTTCAATGAAAGACCTGGGAGAAGCTGCTTACATATTAGGCATTAAGATATATAGAGATAGATCGAGGCACCTAATAGGACTTCCACAAAGCACATACCTTGATAAAGTTTTGAAGAAGTTCAAAATGCAGCAATCCAAGAAGGGGTTCGTGCCAGTGTTACAAGGTATAAAGTTGAGTAAGACTCAGTGTCCAGTGACTGCAGAAGATAGAGAAAAGATGAGTACCATCCCCCATGCTTCTGCCATAGGGTCTATCATGTATGCAATGTTGTGCACAAGACCGGACGTTAGCCTGGCCATAAGTATGGCAGGCAGGTTTCAAAGTGATCCAGGAGTGGAACACTGGGCAGCGGTTAAGAATATTCTGAAGTACCTAAAAATGACTAAGGAAATGTTTCTCGTTTATGGAGGTGACGAAGAGCTCGTGGTAAAGGGTTACGTTGATGCAAGCTTTGACACTCATCTGTATGACTCTAAGTCTCAAACCGGATACTATTTATTATCAATGGGGGTGTGGTAAGCTGGTGCAGTTCCAAGGAAAGCGTCGTAGCAGATTCTACATGTGAAGCGGAGTACATTGCTGCCTTAGAGGCGGCTAAGGAGGGTGTCTGGATGAAGTAGTTCATGACGGATCTTGGAGTTTTGCCGAGCGCACTAAATCCAATAACTCTGTTCTGTGATAACACTGGTGCCATTGCTCTAGCCAAGGAACCAAGGTTTCACAAAAAGACCTGACACATCAAACGACGCTTCAACCTCATCCGCGACTATGTCGAAGGAGAGGACGCAAATATTTGCAAAGTGCACACGGATCTGAATGTTGCAGATCCGCTGACTAAACCTCTTCCACGAGCGAAGCATGATCAACACCAGAACTGTATGGGTGTTAGATTAATTACAATGTAAATCACATAGCAATGTGAGACTAGATTATTGACTCTAGTGCAAGTGGGAGATTGTTGGAAATATGCCCTAGAGGCAATGATAAAATAGTTATAATTATATTTCCTGTTTCAAGATAATCTTTTATTGTACATGCTATAATTGTATTGAATGAAAACATAAATGCATGTGTGGATGTATAGACAAAACTATGTCCCTAGTAAGCCTCTAGTTGACTAGCCAGTTGATCAAGGATGGTTAAGGTTTTCTGACCATATGCAAGTGTTGTCACTTGATGACTGGATCACATCATTGGGAGAATGATGTGATGGACAAGACACAAACTATAAACGTAGCATGTGATCATGTTATTTTGTTGCTATTGTTTTCTGCGTGTCAAGTATTCATTCCTATGACCATGAAATCATGTAACTCGCTGGCACCGGAGGAATACCTTGTGTGTATCAAATGTTGCAACGTTACTGTGTGAATATAAAGGTACTCTACAGGTATCTCTGAACGTGTCATTTGAGTTAGCATGGATCAAGACTGGGATTTGTCACTCCGTGTGATGGAGAGGTATCTCGGGGCCAACTCGATAATACAACATCACATATAAGCCTTGCAAGCAATGTGACTAAAGTGTTAGTCACGGGATCTTGTATTATGGAACGAGTAAAGAGACTTGCCGGTAACGAGATTGAAAGAGGTATAGGGATACCGACGATCAAATCTCGGGCAAGTAACATATCGAAGGACAAAGGGAATTATACGGGATTATATGAATCCTTGGCACAGAGGTTCAACCAATAAGATCTTCACAGAATATGTAGGATCCAATATGGACATCTTGATTCCGCTATTGGATATTGAGCGGGGAGTGTCTCAGGTCATGTCTGCATAGTTCTCGAACCCGCAGGGTCTGCACACTTAAGGTTCGGTGATGTTTTGGTGTAGTTGAGTTATAGTTGCTAGTGACTGAAGTTTTGTTCGGAGTCCCGGATGAGATCACAGACGTCACGAGGGTTTCCGGAATAGTCCGGAAACAAAGATTGATATATAGGATTGTTTCATTTGGCTTCCGGAAAGATTTCGGCCATTACCAGCAGTGTACTCGGAGTTACGAATGGGTTCCGGATTTTACAGGGAGGGGCCACCCACTCGGGAGAGAACCTAATAGGCCCATGTGTGGTGCACCAGCCCTTGGTGGGCTGGTGAGGCCAGCCCAATCGGGCGATTTCGGTCAAGAGAAAAAATCAAAGGAGAAAAAAAGAGGAGGTAGGAAGGAAGGATGGGACTCCTCCCTCCAAACCGACTTGGAGGACGATCCCTCCTCCCTCTCGATCGGAGCCCTAGGGGAAAGCCCCACCCCTTGGCTCCTCCTATATATACTTGAGGTTTAGGGATTTTTGAGACACGACTTTGCCACGTGCAACCCTAAACCTCTACTTCATAGTTCTTCCTCTAGATCGGTTTTCTGCGGAGTTCGGGCGGAGCCCTGCAGGAATAGATCATAACCATCACCGGCGCGCTGTCACGCTGCCGGAGAACTCATCTACTTCCCCGTCTCTCTTGCTGGATCAAGAAGGCGGAGATCGTCATTGAGCTGTACGTGTGCTGAACGCGGAGGTGTCATCCGTTCGGTGCTAGATATCATGGGACGACGATGATTTGAATCACGAAGCTGTTCCACTACATCAACCACGTTTCTTAATGTTTCCAGCTTAGCGATCTACAAGGGTATGTGGATCCGATCTCCCTCTCGAAGATGAACATCACCATATAAGTCTTCGTGTGCGTAGGAATTTTTTTGTTTCCCATGCAACGTTCCCCAACAATATTACCAATGCTCTTATCAAAGCTAGGGAGGAGAAGCTCAAGCTAGATACTTATATTCCTAGGAAGCTAGAAGATGGTTGGGATCCTATGGTCAAAATTAAATTGAATAATATCTCTTGCTTTGCTTTATGTGATGTTGGAGCTAGTGCCTCCGTTATGCCCAAAAGAGTGTATGATATGCTTGATTGGAAACCTTATGATCCATGTTCTTTTGGTGTTCGTCTTGTTGATTCTTCCATAAAGAAACCTTTAGGAAGAATTGATGATGTTATTATTATTGTCAATGATAATTACGTGCCCGTTGATTTTCTTATTATGGGCATTGAATGTGATCCTTCATGTCCAATTATTTTGGGACGTCCTTTTCTCCGCACCGTTGGTGCTATCATTGACATGAAAGAGGGAATTATTAAATTCCAATTTCCTCTTAACAATGGAAGGAACACTTCCCTATAAAGAATATTAAGCTACCTTATGATTCCGTTACACGGGCAAGCTATTATTTTGGAGTTCATAACACTTGATCTTCTTGCACTATGCCTAGCTCAAAGCCATAAAGGAAAGCGCTTGTTGGAGGGCAACCTAATATGTTTTTAATTTCTGTTTTTGTGGCCTTGATGTGTGTTACTAATGTAGCAACATCATTGTATCTTTATTTTTAAGCTTTGTGCCATGTTATAGCTTCCGACTACAAGAAAGTTCAAAAATTGTGACATGCTGTCCAGAAATAGATTCTGGCTGCTTGATGGAAAAATTCGCCAAAAATCACCGGATCGTATTTTTGATATAAATTGTTTTGAAATCATGCTCTATATAATTGTCTTTCTGGCACATGTTCTCAGTTTGTTGATTTGGGTTGCAGAAGTGCCCTGAATAAATTATTTACTACACGTTGTTTTTCACAGATTCTGCCATGTTTTGTGTTTTCATTGTTTTGCGAATCCTAAGCTTGCTTTTTTTTGCAAAAACACTTTGGCATTCATGAGAAGTAGTAGCTTTTCATGATAATCTTTATTTCCAGCTGATATTGAATTACTTTATTAAGGGAACTAACTACTCTAATCAGCTTATGATGAGCTTTGTATGAAGGGAGTTTTCAAGTATTGCGATGGGAGAGATGATGAAACAAGATAAAGGAGTGTCAAACTCTCAAGCTTGGGGTTGCCCCCATGCACCCCAGTAAATATTGAAGGAGACTCAAGCGTCTAAGCTTGGCGATACCCCCGTGCATCCCTTTCTCTATGAACAATCATCACGTCGTCCATCTCCATACTATATTTTTATCACTTCATATGATATGTGCTATGCTTGGAGCATCCCGCTATTTGCTTTTTAGTTTTTTTAGTTTAGTTTGATGTTCATAACAAGTCCGAACCTAGCCTACCTTGTTTGGGAGAGAGACACGCCCCATTCCACTCTAGAACACAACATAGCTTTTCATGCTTATCCTTTTCTGTGTTCTTCATCTTTTCGTAGCTAGTGTCATGCTTAGCTCTTAGTTTACATGCTTATCTTTTAAGATATTTTACTTAGGTTGATTTTGGAAATCTCTTGAGTTATCGTGCTTATCTTGTTTAGAGAGTTGGCTTGTTGCACTGAGTTGTGTGTCTTGCATAAGTAGGTAATTGAGGTTGCTATTTAAGTATAGTAGTAACTTGCAATAGTTTTGAGGTATTGTTTTGAGTAATGTTTGGACTATTGGTGCTGAGAGCTTGAGCCTATTAGTGATAGGTGTCGTATTTTGGGAAATCCGTGTGTTCTACAAAAAATGAAAAATTAGTTGAGAACTCTAGCTACTAAATTGATCGCTAACCTCTGGAGGGGTTGGAATATATAGAGTACCCTCACGTTACCATGAGTCGAGGACGCGCAAGGATAACCAAACCCCCAAACATTCCTCCTCGGGGTACATGTCTTTTTGTGAATTTCCCAACTAGATAGAGAGTTACCGATAATAAGTGTATGAGTTCTTCGGACTAATGTGAGTATTTGATTGTTGGCATTTCCACCATCCATATTTTGCTAGCCTCTTCGGTACCGTGTATTGCCCTTTCTCACATTGAGAGTTGGTGCAAACTCCGCCGGTGCATCCAAACCCATGACATGATACGCTCTGTCATACATAAGCCTCATTATATCTTTCCTCAAAACAGCCACCATACCTACCTATTAAGGCATTTCCATAGCCTTTCTGAGATACATTGCCATGTAACATCCATCATCTCATGACTTGATCTTCATTTCATACATGCTTTTGCTTGATCATAGAGCCGCATGCTAGTTGGGCCTTGCCCTCATTACTGCTACATGACGCGCTAGTATCATTGCATATCCTGCTACACTGGCAGAGGCATACATTTGCATACATCATGATAGTTTTCACTTGTCTCTATGTTGAGTACTTCTTATAAAGTGTGATGATTTTTCTTTCTGTTCATGTAAAATATAGAGTGTTGCCCTTAAGTGAGGAAAAGATCCCAAAGAGGACAAACAAAATGTCCCAAAGAGGAAAAATGAGAGATAAAAAGAAAGAGCCAAAGAGGCCACAAAAACAAAAAAAATAGAAAAGAAGAGAGAAAGGGGCAACACTACTATTCCCTTTGAAAGATCGACACTCGTACTTCATGCATAACTATGTGGGGATCCTTACACTATAGAACTTGGTTTGCATATTCCAATGATGAGCCTCCTCAAATGAGCTATAGGTATTCATGAGCAAACAAGTTGGATGCACCCCCACTAGTTCCATTGGAGAACTTACCTTAGCTCATATGTGCATCTGTTACATGGCAATCCCTACTCCTCACATCATATCTATCATTTGGCTTTCTCTCGCCTATGGTTGTCCTCATTGATGTGAGCCTTTCACTCCTTTTTGTCTTCCTTCCCCCATCATTATTCTATTTGCCATCCTAAGTTCCAACATATCTTGCTTACGCTCATTCATTGCATGAGTGCTCAAAATCGACAGGGAGAGGATCATTTTGACTTGTGCCTAACAAGTGGTCTCGGGATGAGTCAAAATAAGATTCCAATGGAGACTAAATGTGAGGTTTAGTAGATTAAGTTCTGAATTAAAAAAATATTTTATCTCTCAGCCCATCTCCTACTTCTTGCACGCAAACACCATTTGGAGACATTCGAGTCATGGACAGCGAGAGCTCTTGCACCTTTATGTTCTTACTTTGCTAAATTTAATACTAGATATAGACTTTTGCTTGTTATTGTATTGGCTTGAATTGCATATCTCACTTGCTTTACTTTGAAGTTCTTATATGTGTGTTAGCATGTCACTACAGAAATTATTGTGTTATCATTTATCCACTCGAGGACGAGCAAAAATTAAGCTTAGGGATGTTGATACGTCCCAAACGTATCTATAATTCTGCTTGTTCCATGATCTTTTGGGTGACATTGTTACATGTTTTGCTATACTTTTATATCATTTTACACATATTTGGACTAACCTACTAACTCAGTGCACCCAGTGCCAGTTTCTGTCTGCTGATGTCTTTTTTGCAAGGGCTTTTACCCAATTTTCCGAAGCCCAAAATATCCAGATATATATAAGAAAATCAGCAAAACACAAGCTTCAGGATCACCGAAGGAGGGCCAGGGGCCTCCCAGGCGGCCTACAGTCGCGGCCAAGGAACAGGCCACGCCAGGAGGTCGCCTGGGTGGGCCCCACCTCCTCCGATGCCCTATTTTGGCCAATATTTAATGTTCCGTGAGGAAACCCTCGCACACTTTCTGGAATCGCGAATTTCTCCATCGTTCGATCGCCGGAGCGCTTCCAATATAGAGAGCGTCAAGAGACCTCTTCCCGAATGTGCCATGAGTACTTTCCCTTGGATCATGAGTCCATGACCAGTATCTATGTGATGTCTTCTCTCCAATATTGTGCTTCAATGGTTAGTCCTTGTGAGCTGCCATACATGATCAAGGCATCGATGTAATTCTCTTGCTATTGCTATGCTCGGTTTGTTGGGATCCGATGGATTATGAGATTATGTTCAGATTTTTATAAGTTATATATTTGATTATCCTTTTATATTATGTTCCTTAGTGATTCTTGCATTTTCTCCGTTGCTTTTTATTGCTTTGGCCAAGTAGTAGATGGTAACTCCAAGAGGGAGCGTTATGCATGATTGTAGGTTCGGGTCCCTCGATGTCTAGCTTGAGTGACAAATATGAGACTAGGGGATGTGCTTGTTGCCATCAGGGAGAAAATAATGGTGCTCGTGACCACGGTTGCAAGGATTGTTTACCTTACACATAGTTCGTTAATGCAGTTGTCCGTTGCTTTGAGTTTACACTTTGGGTGGTGTAACACCCAAGATTTTTTTAACTTCTATTTCCTTGATATCCTTGGATTTATAAATTTTTGGCTTGACAAACAAATTGAAGCTCTCTTGCTAATATTCATGAGAAAAACCTTTTGGAGCTTCCCTTCCCACCAAACAAGTTTTAGAGATATTCTTTGGCCCTTTCTCAAAATGAATTGGTTGAGAGAATATTATTTCTTTTGCAAATTTGGAAATTTTCCATAAGCCTTCTATTATTACCTTCAAAAAGAATTACTCACCACCTTCTGTTTTAAATATTTTACACCTTCCCTAGCCCTAGAGACGGATCACCCTTAATTATTTCATTGGAATAAAAGGGATTTTATGTAATCGGTGTAAACCTCTATCATTTTACAAAGGAACTCCTCTTTTCCTTAGGATTCTTGACCACAAATTCTAGCAATTTGAAGCCCTTAGTGTCTTCTTTCATTTCCACCAGAAACTTTGAGTTGCCAAGTTCAAATATTTCAAATTCTGTTTGACTGAAGTTTGACCTCAGAAACTTATTTTCTCTTCAAACCTGCCTCAAACCCCTCCAAAAATTCTTAAAATATTTGTAGTGCCTTTTCTTCCAATGAGAGTGCTCCCCTCAAAAATTTAGCTCCAAATTCTTCGAGTAGCTATCTTTATCAATATGTCGAGCACCTCATGTGCACTCTAACTAAACCTGTCTGAATTTATTTCAGACCAAACTTTAGATAGAGCCGCAGCTCTCTCCCCCTCGCCAATCTCGCCAGTATCATCGCTTTGGCTGTCGATCCTATGCGTCGAGCATATCCGCAGCACGACCCGCAACTTGGACTTTTCTCCCTGTCGGTGGCTAGCTGACAAAGCCGGCCAAGCTCAGGTAGTGGCTCTGCAAGAGCCATAGTATGCCCCCTGCTGCAACCCCGCGCCGCCCGGCACCGCCCTTTACCCGTGCTGCCTCTGCATTTCCTCCTGCGCATGTGCATGCCGTGAAGACCGTCGCCATGCACCGAGTTGTTCAGAGCATGGTTTGTGCAGCCGCAGAGCTCAGCAAGGCCTCGTCGTCGCCGCGTTGCCACAGTCAACGACGAACTCCCCTTTGGTCAAAACTGGATTCCCCAGAGTAGTTAGGTACGACCTGCACCACCTAACCGCCTGCTCAAGCCTCTTCATCACCGGAATCGCTCGCCGGAGTTAATACCGAAGCTCCTCCCGCGGCGCCTATAAAAAGAACCCCTTCCGTGAGCTTCAGACCTCACCTCGCACCTCTCCACACTCCATCTCCACCCCGCAACCCCAGTCGATCCAGCAAGGGGTCCTCGAGGGGCCTTCTTCCCCAACTCCGGCCGCCCCTATTCGCTTCGGGATCCGGCCATTCCCGAGCTGTGTAAGAAACGGTAGGACCCACTGAGGCATTTGTTTGTATCTAGGAGCTCCTCCCCTTCTTACCCATCGCTCAATTTGATCACAGAAGCTCTCTTCCGTCGATCCCCGCAACTCACCGGAGTTGCTGCCCGCCGAAGACTTGCTGACGTCGACGTGAAGCTTCTCCCGCAACCCAATCCTCCTCCACCAGACGGGCAAGTCAACGGTAAGTGCCGCTGCACCCTCAGCTGGCTCTCCTTTCCCTCCTATCATCACTGGCGATCACTGGATGCTTCTGGCGCCGGTGGGGCCTTCGAACCTCACAGGGGGACCCCCCCCCCCTTGTCAGTGTCTCTCTCTCCCTCCAAAGCATTTCGTAGAAGACGTATTCGGCCAGAAGTTGTTTTCCTTTCGGGGAAATGCCTTTCCCCTCAGGCGCTTTGATATATCTCAAGCTAGCCCATGTTTCAAATAAATCTTATTACAGATTAGTCCCTGAAACTCTTTTGGCTATAACTTTTGATCCATAAATTATTTTTAGTGATTCTTTTTGAAAATTGATCCTGGTAATGGCTAGTTTATTTAAGTTTTTGCTAAAAATATTTTGGGGCCAGTAGCTAGGCAGTGACACTTATGCCATTGTTTCATGTATTGTTGGAAATATGCCCTAGAGACAATAATAAATTAGTTATTATTATATTTCCTTGTTCATAATAATCGTTTATTATCCATTCTAGAATTGTATTGATTGGAAACTCAAATACATGTGTGGATACATAGACAACACATTGTCCCTGGTGAGCCTCTAGTTGACTAGTTCGTTTATCAAAGATGGTCAAGGTTTCCTGGCCATAGGCAAGTGTTGTCACTTGATAACAGAATCACATCATTAGGAGAATCATGTGATGGACAAGACCAAAATTATATACGTAGCATATTGACCATGTCATTTTATTGCTATTGTTTTCTGCGTGTCAAGTATTTGTTCCTATGACCATGAGATCATATAACTCACTGGCACTGGAGGAATACCTTGTATGCATGAAACATCACAACGTAACTGGGTGACTATAAAGGTGTTCTATAGGTATCTCGAAAGGTGTCCGTTGAGTTAGTATGGATCAAGATTGGGATTTGTCAGTCCTTGTGACGGAGAGGTATCTCGGGGCCCACTCGGTAATACAACATCACACACAAGCCTTGCAAGCAATGTGACTAACTGTAAGTCACGGGATCTTGTAATACGGAACGAGTAAAGAGACTTGCCGGTAACGACATTGAAATAGGTATGCGGATACCGACGATCAAATCTCGGGCAAGTAACATACTGAAGGACAAAGGGAATGACATACGGGATTATATGAATCCTTGACATTGAGGTTCAATCGATAAGACCTTCGGAGAATATGTAGGATCCAATATGGGCATCCATGTCTCACTATTGGATATTGACTGAGGAGTACCTCGGGGCATGTCTACATAGTTCTCGAACCCGCATGGTCTGCACACTTAAGGTTCGATGATGCTTCGGTATAGTGAGTTATAGGTGTTGGTAACCGAAAGTTGTTCAGAGTCCCGGATGAGATCTAGGACGTCACGAGTAGCTCCGGAATGGTCCGGAGGTAAAGATTAACATATAGGAAGTCCTGTTTTGGTCACCAGAAAAGTTTCGGGCTCATTGGTAGTGTACCGGGAGTGCCGAGAGGGGTGCCGGGGACCATCGGGAGGGGTGCCACTCCCCAAGGGGTCTCATGGGCTATGGGACGAGATAAACCAGCCCCTAGTGGGATGGAATAAGTTCCCACTAAGGCCCATAAGTTTTGAGAAGGAAAAAACACAAGGTGGAAAGAGTTTCCAATTAGGAAGGTTGAATCCTACTCCAAGTAGGATTAGAGTAGGACTCCTCCACCTCCAATTTCAGCCAAACCTTGAGGTTTTGAGGTTGCCTCCTCCCGTCCCTCCCTCCTATATATAGTGGTGATTTAGGTCTGATTTGAGAAAACCTTTTCCAGGTTTGTGGGGCCCACAGGCACCTGCCGCCCCCAACTCCAGCTCTATAAGTTGACTTTCGTCCCGGTAAAAATAAAAAGAGAAGTTTTCGTCGCGTTTTCGATACGGAGGCGCCGCCACCTCCTAATCTTCATCTGGAGGGCAGATCTGGAGTCCGTCTTGGGCTCCGGAGAGGGGAAATCGTCGCCATCATCATCATCAACCATCTTCCCTCTCCAATTCCATGAAGCTCTTCGTCGTTCGTGAGTAATCTATTCGTAGCCTCGCTAGGCGGTGATGAGTAGGATGAGATCTATCATGTAATCGAGTTAGTTTTGATGGGGATTGATCCCTAGTATCCACTATGTTCTGAGATTGATGTTGCTACTACTTTGCCATGCTTAATGCTTGTCACTAGGGCCCGAGTGCCATGATTTCAGATCTGAAATTATTATGTTCTCACCAATATATGTGTGTTTTAGATCTGATCTTGCAAGTTGTAGTTACCTACTATGTGTTATGATCCGGCAACCCCGGAGTGACAATAACCGGAACCACTCCCGGTGATGACCATAGTTTGAGGAGTTCATGTGTTCACCAAGTGCTAATGCGTTGGTCCGGTTCTTTATTAAAAGGAGAACATTAATATCCCGTAGTTTCCTTTTGGACCCCGCTGCCATAGGAGGGATGGACAATAGATGTCATGCAAGTTCTTTTCCCTAAGCACGTATGACGACACACGGAATGCATGCCTACATCACATTGACGAAAGGGAGCTAGCCACTTATCTCTCCGTGTTATAGCTGTTTCATGATGAATATCATCCAAACAAATCACCGACCCATTGCCTACGAGTTTGTCCTACTGTTGCTACTGATGTTACTTGTTTTGCTCTGCTGCTGCTACTACTGTTGCTATTGTTGTTACTTGTCTTGCCCTGCTGCTACTGTTGCTACTACTGTTGCTTGCTACTGTTGCTACTTGCTACTGCTGTCACTACTGCTGTTCCTTGCCGCTGCTATTGCTCGTTACACTGCCGTTACTCGCTACTTTGTTGTTACTACTGTGCTTGCAGATACTAATCTTTCAAGTGTGGTTGAATCTGACAAATTCAGCTGCTAATACTTGAGAGTATACTCTCACCTCCCGACTGGTAAACCAACAAATTGGGTCGAATACTCTACCCTCGAAAACTGCTACGAACCCACGTGTTGGTGGGCCATCAACAACATTCTTCCAGTTTCATTGCCGGGGAGTGCTAGCAGCACTCTTCTGGTGCCGTTGCAGGAGAAGGTTCGTTGTCATAAGCATTCGTCTAGCTAACACTAGAGATTGCAGGATCAACACTTTTCTGGCGCAACTGCCGGGGAAGCACAGCTGACATCAAATCGCAAGACGGTTCATGCAACGGATCGCGAGACGGTTTGTGGGACGGATCGCACGACGGATCGTGGGACGGTTCGTGGGGCGGTTCGAGGGACGTGAAGACGTTCTACTACATCAACCGCATTTCTTAATGCTTCCTGTTGTGCGATCTACAAGGGCACGTAGATCCAAATCTCCTCTCGTAGATGGACATCACCATGATAGGTCTTCTTGTGCGTAGGAAATTTTTTGTTTCCCATGCAATGTTCCCCAATAGTGGCATGAGAGCTAGGTTCATGCGTAGATGTTATCTCGAGTAGAACACAAAGGGTTTTGTGGATGGTGATGTTCGATTTGCTGCCCTCCTTAGTCTTTTCTCGATTCAGCGGTATTGTTAGATTGAAGCGGCCCGGACCGATATTATTCGTACGCTTACGAAAGACTGGTTTCATCGATAGACATGCAACCTCGTTGCATAAAGATGACTGGCGGGTGTCGGTTTCTTCAACTTTAGTTGAATTGGTTTTGACCGAGCGATCCTTGGAGAGGTTAAATAGCAATTTGCACATCTCCGTTGTGGTTTTTGCGTAAGTAAGATGCGATCTACTAGATACCCAGAGCAACCATGTAAAACATGCAACATCAAATTAGAGGACGTCTAACTTGTTTTTGCAGGGTATGCTTGTGATATGATATGGCCAATGACGTGATATGATATATTGGATGTATGAGATGATCATGTTGTAATAGTTAATATCGACTTGCACGTCGATGGTACGGCAACCGGCAGGAGCCATAGGTTTGTCTTTAAACTAACGTTTGAGTTTGCAGATGCGTTTACTATATTGCTAGGATGTGGCTTTAGTAGTAATAGCATAACGAGCACGACAACCCCGATGGCGACACGTTGATGGAGATCATGGTGTGGTGCCGGTGACAAGAAGATCGTGCCGGTGCTTTGGTGATGGAGATCAAGAAGCACATGATGATGGTCATATCATGTCACTTATAAATTGCATGTGATCTTAATCCTTTTGTGCACCTTATTTTGCTTAGAACGATGGTAGCATTATGAGGTGATCTCTCACTAAAATTTCAAGACGAAATTGTGTTCTCCTGACTGTGCACCGTTACGACAGTTCGTCGTTTTGAGACACCACGTGATGATCGGGTGTGATAGACTCAACGTTCACATACAACGGGTGCAAAATAGTTGCACACGCGGAACACTCGGGTTAAACTTGACGAGCCTAGCATGTGCAGACATGTCCTCGAAACACAAGAGATCGAAAGGTCGAGCATGAATCGTATAGTTGATATGATTAGCATAGAGATGCTTACCACTGAAACTATTCTCAACTCACGTGATGATCGGACTTGAGTTAGTGGATTTGGATCATGTACCACTCAAATGACTAGAGAGATGTACTTTTTGAGTGGGAGTTTATTAAGTAATTTGATTAGTTAAGCTCTAATTATCATGAACATAGTCAAAAGGTCTTTGCGAATTACGATGTAGCTTGCGCTATTGCTCTATTGTTTTTATATGATCCTAGAGAAAATTTAGTTGAAAGTTGATAGTAGCAACTTTACAGACTAAGTCCGTAAAACTGAGGATTGTCCTCATTGCTGCACGGAAGGCTTATGTCCTTAACGCACCACTCGGTGTGCTGCACCTCGAGCGTCGTGTTTGGATGTTGCGAACATCCGACATACACGTTTTGATGACTACGTGATAGTTCAGTGCGTGATACTCAATGGCTTAGAAGCAAGGCGTCGAAGACGTTTTGAAACGTCACGGAACATAAGAGATGTTCTAGGAGATGAAATTGAGATTTCATGCTCGTGCCCTTGTTGAGAGGTGTGAGACCTCCGACAAGATTCTTTGTCTTCAAGCTAGAGGAGAAAACACAAATTATTGAGCATGTTCTCAGATTGTCTGAGTACAACAATCGCTTAAATCAAGTGGGAGTTAATCTTCCAGATGAGAAAGTGATGGTTCTCCAAAGTCATTGCCACCAAGCTGCTAGAGCTTCGTGATGAACTATAAACATATCAAGGATAGATATGATGATCCTTGAGCGCTTCGCAATGTTTGACACTGCAAGAGTAGAAATCAAGAAGGAGCATCAATTGTTGATGGTTACTAAAACCACTAGTTTCAAGAAAGGCAAGGGCTAGAAGGGATACTTCATGAAACGGCAAACCAATTGCTGCTCTAATGAAGAAACCCAGGATTGAACCCAAGCCCGAGACTTAGTGCTTCTGTTATGAGGGGAACGGTCACTGAGGCGGAGCTACCCTAGATGCTTGGTAGATAAGAAGGCTGGCAAAGTCGACAGAAGTATATTTGATATACATGATATTGATGTGTACTTTACTAGTACTCCTAGTAGCACAAGGGTATTGGATACCAGTTCGGTTGCTAAGTGATTAGTAACTCAAAATGAAAGCTATGGTATAAATGGAAACTAGCTAAAGGCGAGGTGACGATAAGTGTTGGAAGTGTTTCTATGGTTGATGTGATCAAACATCGCACGCTCCCTCTATCATCGGGAATGGTGGTAAAACCTAAAAAATTGTTATTTGGTGTTTGCGTTGAGCATGAACATGATTGGATCGTGTTTATTGCAATACGATTATTCATTCAAAGAGAATAATAGTTGTTCTATTTGCTTGAATAATTACCCTTCAATGGTTTATTGAATCTCGATCGTAGTGCTACACATGTCCATAATATTAGTGCCAAAAGATATAAAGTAATAATGATAGTACCACTTACTTGTGGCACTGCCACTTGAGTCATGTTGGTATAAATGCATGGAGAAGCTCCATAGAGATGGATCATTTGGACTCACTTGATTTTGAATCACTTGAGATATGCAAATCATGCCACATGAAACAAGAGAGTAACTTGTTGGGAGTAATACATTTTTGATGTGTGCAGTCCAATGAGTGTTGAGGCACGCAGTGGATATCGTTATGTTCTTACTTCACTAACGATTTGAGTAGATACAGGAGTATTTACTTGATGAATCACAAGTCTGAAATATTGAAAAGTTCAAAGCTATTTCAGAGTGAAGATCGTCGTGACAAGAGGATAAACTGTCTACGATATGATCATAGACATGAATATCTTAGTTGCGAATTTTGGTACACAGTTAAGACAGTGTGGAAATTGTTTCACAATACATGCCACCTAGAACACCATAGTGTGATGGTGTGTCCGGACGTCATAGCCATGCCCTATTTTGATATGTTGCATACGATGATGTCTCTTATCGAATTGCTACTATCGTTTATGGGTTATGCATTAGAGACAACCGCATTCACTTTAAATTGGGCACCGCGTATTTCCGTTGAGATGACATAGTATAGACTATGGTTTGGAGAAACCTGAGCCGTCGTTTCTTGAAAGATTGGGGCTGCGACGCTTGTGTGAAAAAAATTCAGTCTGATAAGCTCGAACCCAAAGCGGATAAATGCATCTTCATAGGATATCCAAAACAATTGGATACATCTCCTATATCTGATCCAGAAGCAAAGTGTTTGTTTCTAGAAACGGGCCCTTTCTCGAGTAAAGGTTTTTCTCGAAAGAATTGAGTTGTAGGGTGGTGGAACTTGATGATGTTAGTGAACCGTCACTTCAACCAGTGTGTAGCAGGGCGCAGGAAGATGTTCCCATGGCGCCTACACCAATTGAAGTGGAAGCTGATGATGGTGATCATTAGAGCTTCGGATCAAGTTACTACAAACCTCGTAGGTCGACAAAGGTCGCGTACTACTACAGACTGGTACGGTAACCCTGTCTTGGAGGTCATGTTGTTGAACAACAATGAACCTACGAGTTATGGAGAAGCAATGGTGGGCCTGGATTCTGACAAATGGGTGGAGGCCATGAAATCCGAGAGAGGATCCATGTATAAAACTAAGTGTAGACTTTGGAAGAACTACTTAATGGTAGTAAGACTATTAAGTAAAGATGGATCTTTAAAAGGAAGACAGACGATGATGGTGATAAGTCACAATTAAGAACAGCTCGACTTGTCGCAAAGATGTTTTCTATAAGATCAAAGAGTTGACTATGATGTGACTTTCTCACTCGTAGCGATTCTAAAAGTCTATTGGAATTATGTTAGTAGTTGCTGCATTATTTGTGAAATATTGCACATATGAAGTCAAAACATTGTTTCGTCGACAGTTTTCTTGAGGAAAGATTGTATATGATAAAATCAGATGGTTTTGTCGATCCTAAGGATACTAACAAGTATGCAAGCACCAGCGATCCTTTCATGGACTGGTGCAAGCATCTCGGAGTTGGAATATACTCTTTGATGAGATGATCAAAGCTTTTGGGTTTGTGCAAGGTTTATGGTAAACTTGTATTTCCAAAGAAGTGAGTGGGAGCACTATAGAATTTCTGATAAGTATATGTGGTTGACATATTGTTGATCGGAAGTAATGTAGAATTTATGTAAAGCATAAAGGTTTTTTGAAAGGGGTTTTCAAAGGAAGACCTGGATAGAGCTACTTGAACATTGATCATCAATATCTATGGAGATAGATCAAAATGCTAAACAGAACTTTCAAATGAAATGCATGCCTTGACAAGTTTTTGAAGGTGTTCAAAATGGATCAGCAAAGAAGGAGTTCTTGGATGTGTTGTAAGGTGTGAATTTGAGTAAGACTCAAAAGCCCGACCATGGCAGAAGAAAGAGAAAGGACGAAGGTCATCCCCTATGCCTTAGCCGTAGACTCTACAATATGCCAATTTGTGTACCGCACCTAATGTGTGCCTTGCCACAAGTCTGTTAAGAGGTACAGAGAGTGATCCAGGATTGAATCACTGAACAGCAGTCAAAGTTATCCTTAGTAACTAATGCACTAAGGAATTTTTCTCAATTATGGAGGTGGTTAAAGAGTTCGTCGTAAAGGGTTACGTTGATGCAAGCTTTGACACTAATTCGAATAACTATGAGTAGTAAAACAGATTCGTATAGTAGAGTAGATATTTGGAGTATTTCCGAATAGCACGTAGTAGCAACATCTATAAGATGACATAAAGATTTGTAAAGCACACACGGATCTCAAAGATTCAAAACCATTGACAAAAACCTCTCTCACGAGCAAGACGTGATCAGACCCCAGAACTATATGGGTGTTGGATTCGTTAAAATCACATGGTGATGTGAACTAGATTATTGACTCTAGTGCAAGTGGGAGACTGTTGGAAATATGCCCTAGAGGAAATAATAAATTAGTTATTATTATATTTCCTTGTTCATAATAATCGTTTATTATACATGCTAGAATTGTATTGATTGGAAACTCAAATACATGTGTGGATACATAAACAACACACTGTCCCTAGTGAGCCTCTAGTTGACTAGTTCGTTGATCAAAGATGGTCAAGGTTTCCTCGCCATAGGCAAGTGTTGTCACTTGATAACGGAATCACATCATTAGGAGAATCATGTGATGGACAAGACCCAAGTTATATACGTACCATATTGATCGTGTCTTTTTATTGCTATTGCTTTCTGTGTATCAAGTATTTGTTCCTATGACCATGAGATCATATAACTCACTGGCACCGAAGGAATACCCTGTGTGCATCAAACGTCACAACATAACTGGGTGACTAAAAGGTGTTCTACAAGTATCTCCGAAGGTGTCCGCTGAGTTAGTATGGATCAAGACTGGGATTTGTCACTCCGTGTGACGGAGAGTAATCTCGGGGCCCACTCGGTAATACAACATCACACACAAGCCTTGCAAGCAATGTGACTAAGTGTAAGTCACGAGATCTTGTATTACGGAATGAGTAAAGAGACTTCCCGGTAACGATATTGAAATAGGTATGCGGATACTGACGATCAAAGCTCAGGCAAGTAACATACCGAAGGACAAAGGGAATGACATACGGGATTATATGAATCCTTGAAACTGAGGCTCAACCGATAAGATCTTCGGAGAATATGTAGGATCCAATATGGGCATCCAGGTCCCGCTATTGGATATTGACCGAGGAGTACCTCGGGGCATGTCTACATAGTTCTCGAACCCGCAGGGTCTGCACACTTAAGGTTCGATGATGTTTCGGTATAGTTGAGTTATAGGTGTTGGTAACCAAAAGTTGTTCAGAGTCTCGTATGAGATACAGGACGTCACGAGGAGCTCCGTAATGGTCCGGAGGTAAAGATTAAATTATAGGAAGTCCTGTTTTGGTCACCGGAAAAGTTTTGGGCTCATCGGTAGTGTACCGGGAGTGCCGGGAGGAGTGTCGGGGACCATCGGGAGGGGTGTCACGCCCCAAGGGGTCTCATGGGCTATGGGAAGAGATAAACCAGCCCTAGTTGGCTGGAATAAGTTCCCACTAAGGCCCATAAGGTTGGAGAAGGAAAAAAACACAAGGTGGAAAGAGTTTCCAAGTGGGAAGGTGGAATCCTACTCCAAGTAGGATTGGAGTAGGACTCCTCCACCTCCAATTTCGGTCAAACCTTGAGGTTTTGAGGCTGCCTCCTCCCCTCTCTCCCTCCTATATATAGTCGTGATTTAGGGATGATTTGAGACAACCTTTTGCCATGTGCTACTCAGATCTAGACACCATAGTTCTTCCTCTAGATCGTATTTCTGTGGAGCTCAGGCGGAGCCCTGCAAGATTAGATCGTGACCACCACCGGAGCGCCGTCATGCTGCCGGAGAACTCTTCTACCTCTCTGCCCCCTCTTGTTGGATCAAGAAGGTGGAGATCGCCATCGAGCTGTATGTGTGCTGAACGCGGAGGTGTCATCCGTTTGGCACTAGATCGGAACGGATCGTGAGATGGATGGATGGTTCGTGCAACGGATCGCGAGATGGTGTGTGGGACGGTTTGTGGGACGGATCGTGGGACGGATCGCGGGACGGTTCGTGGGACGGTTCGTGGGGCGGTTCGAGGGACGTGAAGACGTTCCACTACATTAACCGTGTTTCTTAATGTTTCCTGCTGTGTGGTCTACAAGGGTACGTAGATCCAAATCTCCTCCCGTAGATGGACATCACCATGATAGGTCTTCGTGTGCGTAGGAAATTTTTTGTTTCCCATGCAATGTTCCCCAACATGTATACCGTATATTCTGACACCGAGAACACCGACATCAACTGCATTGAGCTTGATCCCGACTATGTGGAACCAGGCAAGCATGTTTGAACTCTTGATGTGTTGTTTGCTAACCTAACTCATATTTAATACTCATCACCTTGCATATTTCATACATGTTATACATATTTCAACAATGATAAAATATGATGATGGCAAGTGGTAGTTATGAAAGGTCGTGGAATAGCCTAGTCACACGGAACATGATAGGTTATGGCCTGGTCATGACATGTGCACAATGGTGCTGGTAAACACTTGGTTAAACTCGAGTATCAACCTAGATCGAGTCTTGTCCGTGTCATACTTCTATATCGTGCTATCACAGTTTCCTGGATAATGGATTCGGTATAGACAGTTGTAGACCTATTATTAGTCACACACAATTAGAGGGGCCGGTATGAAGGTATCCATGGCCCTGGACTAAATCCAGTCATCCGGTCAGGGGGCACGGGTGTTTTCGGTCTGGGACCAGAAGGGAGGGCACTCTCCGTGAGCGCGTGGTATAGATATTTTTGATCCCATGCTAGACGAGGTCGCAGCCTCCCCGTCTTATGGTTTTGCTTGGTAGCATAGTCCGGGTGAAGCCGGGCTCCGCGGAGGTAAAAATGGGTGTGTGCTGATTCTGAGTGTCCGCTTCTAAATTACTGTATGCGGGATTAGTCATCATGACTATCAAAAATCGTGGACTATGGGTAAAGAGGATACCCTCTACAGAGTCAAAACTATTCGAGTAGCCGTGTCCCCGGTCAAGGACATTGTTTGACGAGTCAAGTGTCGGTCCTAGAGTCGGTCTTTGGAGTATAAACGGTGTTAATAATAATGGATGTGGAAAATCATATGATGATGTGGGACATGATCATATTATGATTATTTCTCTGGACTAACCCCTATCACTGTGTTGTTGGATATCCCTGGGACGGTTCTACCTCCTGGATATTCAATATTTATTTTCTTTATTTCATATAAGCCCTTTATGTGGTGTCGCTTAGACGCCCGACTGTGGCATGTTTATTGTTTCATATAAGCCCTTTATGTGGTGTCGCTTAGACGCCCGACTGTGGCATGTTTATTGTTTCATATAATCCCTTTATGTGGTGTCACTGTCACATCCCTAGTTTCCATTTGAAGTTTAGCAAGATTGTGCTCATGTTTTATCCTTGCATTTAAAAGTGAAAATAGAAATCAAAGAAAATTCCTAGCACTTCCATATTCAACCAATTCAAAACTTGTGATCAATCAATGAACCCAAAATGGCCTTCATAAAAGCCCACCATTTTTTATAAGTATTGGAAACAATATTTCAGGGGTGGAACTTATTTTTAAAATACATTTGGTATTTTATTTAAATATTAAAAGCTACTGAAATCACCCAAATATGTGGTTTTTAATATTTCACAATATCATAAAATGTTGAATCTTTTATATGGGCTTGGAAATATTCCAAATAACACCCCAGAGTTTTATTCACTATTTGTAGAAATAGTTTGGAGCCAAAATAAAAACAAACAAATGACAGAAATGATTTAACAGAAATCAGAAAATAAAGAAAATGGAAAAAGACTTACCTGACGCTCACCTTGGCCCAGCCCATCTGCTCATGTCGTCTTCCCCTCGCCAGTCGGCAGAAGGAGGTGGCCGCCGCTTCCTCCGGCGCGGCCATGCACCTGAGTGCCTGCCTGGCCACTCCATCGCGCTGGCCGCGGAGGGATAAGCCTCCCGAGGTCATTCCATCCCTCTCCCTCTCCCCATTCGCTCTCCTGCGTACCCTCCTCTCACCCGCCATTAGAGCCGAGCTCGAGCTCGAGCTAGCCGTCGCCTCCGGCCACCGCAAGCTTTCTCGAGCATGCTATCCTCTCCGCCTCGACGAGACATCCACGCGAAAGGAAACGAGCCCCCGAGCCCTGCATCACCCTCAGCGCCGTCATCTTCCACCTTCGGCCGCCAGCAAGTCGTCGTGGATTCACCAGATCCAGCGCCTCCCTGGGCAGCCTGAGCCTCTCATCGACATCGCAGTGAGCTCCGGATTGTTTCCCCCCATCTACCCCTCTCTTTTCTACTCTCTAGCCCCGTGGTCGTCGAACCCGAGCTCCGGCCGCTGCCATGGCTTGTCGCCGGTGCTCTTCGGCCACCCCTAGCTCCTCTCGCTGCCCCTGTTAGATGAGGCCGAGCCTGGGCTTCCTCCCAGTGCTCTCGCCACTCAAATCCGAGCCTCACACCATGTTTTAAAGCAACTCCGGCGAGGATCCGCCGCGGGTTTGGTTGCCGCCGGTGAGGCTCCGATGGGGGCCGACGTGGATAGCTCATTAGAGCCTAATCCACCCCCTAGAGCCACTGGCAGTGGGCCCCAGAGTGGGTCAAACCCCACTTAGCCTCTGGTCAGCGCGGAATTAGCCCCTGAGCCACTGACCAGTGAGCCCTACTGGTCAGGTTTGACCTGACCAGCCCGTGTTGACCCTGATGACGTCAGCCTGGAGGAATGATGCTATTTCCGTTTTAAATAATTAAAGAATAAGTGCAAAGCTTTGGAAATTCATAGAAAATTAAATATAACTCCAAATTTGACAAATAATACATGTAAAATGATCAAAAAAATTCAATGAACACAATGGTGCTATTTTCATGCATGACAAACAAAGTTATGAAACAACATCAGGTCAAATCATTTAAATGAACTTGATAAATATCTTATTTCAACTAATATTTGAACTTGAATTCAAATCAGCATCAAACCAAGGGTTTGGTAGCCACACTAGCTCATGCTACATTTCATTTCATGCCATATTCATGCATAATATTGTTGCATATGAATGCTATTGATTGTTGTTATTATTTCGGTAGGCCCAGCCCTTTCGGATACGTCCGAATATCCGACTGACGGATTTAATCCCCGAGCTGAACAACAAGGCAAGAACCCTTTCGATCATCCCGATATAATCCCATGTTCATGCTCCTGCTCCCACTTATTGCATTAGGACAAAATATTTCAAATGCTTTACTTCGGTAGTTGAACCTATTCCTTTGCATGACCTGTCATTATCACAGTAAATAGCCAAACCTTGCAACCTAGCATACTGATAACCCACAAGTGTAGGGGATCGCAACAGTTTTCGAGGGTAGAGTATTCAACCCAAAATTATTGATTCGACTCAAGAGGAAGCGAAAGAATATTCTCCAGTATTAGCAGATGAGTTGTCAATTCAACCACACCTGAAAGATTAGTGTCTGCAAGCAAAGTATCAGTAGCAAGGTGGTATGATAGCAACGGTGTGAGAAAAAGTCTGTTGACGAGAGCCTATTCCTGACTTAACGGTGCCAGAAAAGACTTGCAGCTGGTAACAGCAAAGTAACAAGTAACAACAATGGCAAGGTAACAGCAGTAGTGACAGCAGCAGCAAGTAACAGCAGTAGCAGCAAAGTAACATAGCAAGGACCAGTGGGACAAACTCGTAGGCGTTGGATCGGTGATTGTGTGTTGGATGGCATTCATCATGCAACAGTTATAACACAGAGAGATATGTAACTAGCTCCAGTTCATCAATCTAATGTAGGCATGTATTCCGTATGTAGTCATACGTGCTTAGGGAAAAGAACTTGCATGACATCTATTGTCCATCCCTCCCATGGCAGCGGGGTCCTAATGGAAACTACGGGATATTAAGGTTCTCCTTTTAATAAAGAACTGGACCAACGCATTAACACTTGGTGAATACATGAACTCCTCATACTATGGTCATCTCCGGGAGTGGTTCCGGCTATTGTCACTCCGGGGTTGCCGGGTCATAACACATAGTAGGTGGCTACAACTTGCAATATAGGATCTAAAACACACATATATTGGCGACAACATAATAGGATCAGATCTGAAATCATGGCACTCGGGCCCTAGTGACAAGCATTAAGCATGGCAAAGTAGTAGCAACATCAATCTCAGAACATAGTGGATACTAGGGATCAATCCCCGTCAAAACTAACTCGATTACATGATAGATCTCATCCAACTCATCACCGTCCAGCAAGCCTACGATGAGATTACTCACGAACGGTGAAGAGCATCATGGAATTGGTAATGGAGGAAGGTTGATGATGACGATGGCGACGATTTTCCCTCTCCGAAGCCCAGAACGGACACAAGATCTGCCCTCCAGATGAAGAACGGGAGGTGCCGGCGCCTCCGTATTGTAAAACGCGATGAATCCTTCTCCCTGATTTTTTTCCCGGGCGAAACGTAATATATAAAGCTGAGTTTGGAGGCGGTGGAGCTGTGTGGGATCGACAAGCCTGGTTGATGCGGCCTGGGGGCTGGCCGCGACTAGTGGGCTTGTGTCCCACTGGTTCACCCCCTCCGGTGGATCTTTGCGCAGGTATTTTTCATTAATTCTAGAAAATTTCTCCGTAAATTTTCAGGTCATTCCGAGAACTTTTATTTCTACACAAAAACAACACCATGGCAATTCTGCTGAAAACAGCGTTAGTCCGGGTTAGTTCCATTCAAATCAAGCAAGTTAGAGTCCAAAACAAGGGCAAAAGAGTTCGGAAAAGTAGATACGATGGAGACGTATCAACTCTCCCAAGCTTAAAACCTTGCTTGTCCTCAAGCAATTTAGTTGACAAACTGAAAGAGAGAAAAGAAAAACTTTGACGAACTCTGTTTGATCTTGTGGTTGCAACTATGTCTAACTCATAACCAAAATTTCAGCAAGATCACAAGCAAACCACATAAGCAATTGACATTTAGGTCTCATGGTAAACTCATATCAATGGCATAATCAGCTAGCGAGCAAATAATAATAAGCCTCAAATGTCAACACTTCAATCAAAACAACATGAAGTAGTGCGAACAGATGGTATCTCGCTAGCTCTTTCTGAGATCGCAAAACATAAATGCAGAGCACCTTCAAAGACCAAGGGCTGACTAAACACTGTAATTCATGGCAAAGAAGATCCAGTCACAATCATACTCAACACAGTTAAAAGCAAAGCATAAAAACGACAGAGGTGCTCTCTAATTGGTGCTTTTATAGGAGGAGGATGACTCGACAGGAACATAAATAGACAAGCCCTTCGCAGAGGGAAGCATTGATTTGCAGAGGTGCCAGAGCTCAAGCTTTGGAAATAGAGATAATAATTTTGGGTGGCATGCTTTCATTGTCAACGCAATGACTAAGAGTTCTCAACATCTTCCACACTACACATGCTATAGGAGGTTCCCAAACAGAAAAGTAAAGTTTTGACTCCCCCACCACCAATCAATCACACTCCACGGCTAGCCAAATCCTCGGGTACCGTCCATACCAACATCAATCCTGGGGGAGTTTTGTTTGCAATTATCTTTTCGATTTGAGCATGGAACTAGGAATTCCAATTACCGGCCCCTTTCTCGTGAATGATAGTGAATAAACACATATCGAGGATAACACGCCTAGCATGGAAGATACTGATAGCCCCCTATCACCACATGAGCGCTTCGGGCACGCAAAACAAATTATTTCTTGAAGGTTTAGAGAGTGGCACATGCAAATTTATTTGGAACGGCAGATAGATACCGCATATAAGTAGGTATGGTGGACTCGTATGGAACAACTTTGGGTTTATGGAAGTGGATGCACAAGCAGTATTCCCTCTTAGTACAAGTGAAGGCTAGCAAAAGACTGGGAAGCGACCAACTAGAGAGCGACAACAGTCATCAAAATGCATTGAGATTAACTAACATTGAGTGCAAGCATGAGTAGGACATAAATCACCATGAACATGAATATCATAGAGGCTATGTTGATTTTGTTTCAACTACATGCGTGAACATGCGCCAAGTCAAGCCATTTGAATCATTCAAAGGAGGATACCATCCTATCATACTACATCATAGTCATCACAACATTCATGTGGGCAACCAAGACAAACCATTATAATCTCCTAGCTAAGTAAGCATGGCATAAGCAACTATGATCTCTAAGTTGTCATTGCAAACATGTTTCTCTCACAACAAAGCTGAATCAGGCATGATGAGCTAGTCATATTTACAAAAACAAAATAGATCGAGTTCATACCATCTTTTCCAGGCTCAGTCACTTCATCATGTATCGTCATTATTGCCTTTCACTTGCACGACCGGTCGAAGTGAACAATAATAAGAGTGCTCGTGCATTGGACTAAAGTTGGAATCTGCAGGCAAACACAAAGGATAAGACAAAGTAATATGGCTCTATGCAAGCTAAACAGGTATGCATGCAAGAGCCACTAAACATTGTAACCAATATCTTCTACCTTGACCCAAAGAAAAAGAAAACTATTTACACGGGAAAGCTCCCAACAAGCAAAAGAAGAAAAATAAAATATTTTTGGGTTTTCTCAAACTAGACAGACACACGAAAAGAAAACGAGAAAAACAAAATAAACTAGCATGCATGATACAGTGGCAAAGTGTGAACACCGGCTAACAAAGTGAAAGCATAAGCAAGAATGTAAAGTCGGTGAGAACATGTACTCCCCCAATCTTAGGCTTTTGGCCTAAGTTGGTCTACTCCCAAGGAGGGAAATAACCAGCTCCGGGATACTCCGGAGTGGACTGAGGATGCCACTACTGTGTGAGCTCCTCCGGCTCCCACAGATAAACTGGCGTATGGTACTCGACTGGTGGCTCGGGCACGGGCACCTGTGGTTGGGCTAAGCCCCAATATGCGTAGATGTCTGAGGGCATAATAATGTACTTGCCTACATGAGGATTGAATAAAGAAGGAGCAGGCAAAGTAATAGTCTCACGAGTACCCTGACTAAAGACCAGGTTCTAAATCATCCTTCCATTTATATCTCTATCAAGAAAGTCATGGCGAACCATGCTATCGTAATCTAGATATCTCTCGGGAAGAAGAATCTCTTCTTCCTCCTCCAGTCTAATAGGTATCTCAAAGTGTCTAGCAAGACGGGTAGCATAGATACCTCCATAGACAACGCCTTTAGAACGGTTCAAGTTCAACCGTTGAGCTACTATAGCGCCCAAGCTATAAGTTTTATCGTTAAAAAGGGCTTCGTGCAAGACCGCAAGATCTGGAGAACTAAGTGACCCAGCTTTCCCACGGCCAATCAAACATTTTCCCACAAAAAGTGAGAAGTACCGAAGCACAGGAAAATGTATGCTAGCAACTCTAGCGCAAGACACTCCTCTCTCCTCTCCTACAACAATTGTATTGATGAAAGCTTCCAAGTCCCGTGGACGAGGTTCATGAATATCCCCAACGTAAGGTAATTTGCAAACATTGCAAAAATCCTGGAGTGACATGCGGTGGGGGATATCATAAAGTTTGAACTCAACCATAGGAGGATTCTTCCTCGGATAGAAGTTAGAGCTTTGTACGAAGATATTAGTGAGGAGGAGGTATTGCGGACACTTAACTTCAACGAAGGCGGTAAGGCCTGCGTTTTCCACCAAGTGATAAAAGTCCTCATAAATTCCAGCGGCGCGTAAGACCACGTCGCTTCGCCACTCGCACGCTCAAACTTTCGTGACTCGAGGGACCAGATACTTGGGCTTCTTCTCACTTCCATCATCCTTGGGGTCACGGCTTGAAGAGCCTCTTAAGAACCTCCTCATCTTTTCCCTTTTTCTATCTCTGAAAATTTCTTAATTTTTTAGTGATTCTAAGGAAAAGTGAATAAGGCTCAATGAAACTCGTAGGAACTTATCCAACAAGTGTCTAGAGGCCATATTACGCATCAAAACTACTTGGGACCAGCTAACATTAGCATGCAAAGCTCAGGAACATGGTCACCAAGGCAGCAATACACGCGAAGTATAAGGCACTAGAGCAAAAACTAATTGGACCAATGGAGGAGTCACTTACCAAGGAGTAATTTCCCCCAAAACATTTCGGAGAATGGTGATTTGAGCAAAGAGATCGAAAATCCTAGCAAGAGGAGCAAGAACACGGGTTTGAGCTATGAAACGATTTTTTCTGGAGGTAGGAGAACCAGATGAGAGCAAGAATGAGTGGAGGGGGTGCCTGTGGGCCCCATAAGCCTGGGTGGCGCGGCCAGGGGGTGCCCGCGCCGTCAGGGCTTCTGGCCCACTGGTGCAGCCCCCAGACAAGCTCTTTGTCTCAGAATTTTTCAAAAATTCCAGAAAAAAATCATACTTGATTTTCACGGCGTTCGGAGAACTTTTATTTTCAGGGTATTTTTCTACCTTAAGCTAAAACAGAAAACAGGGAAAACTAATCTAAATCTATCATTTTTCTTCTCAGCAACCGAAGGTGAAAGCTTGGAACAGAGGTTTGTGACTCCTCGATTCATCCATCTCATGGTCATCGAAAGAAATCCGTCAGTGAGGTTGATCAAGCCTCTTTGACAACCCTTTTCGAATCGCAAACGAGAACGGAGAATTTTTGAATAGTCACTAGGTCACCTCAATGGGGATGTGT
The DNA here is from genome assembly GCF_904849725.1 of Hordeum vulgare subsp. vulgare. Taxonomy (NCBI): domain Eukaryota; kingdom Viridiplantae; phylum Streptophyta; class Magnoliopsida; order Poales; family Poaceae; genus Hordeum; species Hordeum vulgare. The sequence continues at coordinate 208,451,417 of NC_058521.1, forward strand.
ATTTCCCCAACAAGCAAATCATACTTCATCTTGACACGAGGAATAGGGCATTCAAAGCTCCCAATAAGAATCGATGAAGTTTTTTCGATATCATTGATGCAATGTACTCGATATTGTTTCTTCGGAAAGTGCACCGTATGCTCATTACCATTGACATGGAAAGTGACATTGCCTTTCTTGCAATCTATAACAGCCCCTGCGGTGTTTAAAAAGGGTCTTCCAAGGATGATCGCTGTCACATCCCTAACCCTTAAGCAAGTTAGTCTTGTGCTCATGTCTTCTTTGCATTTGCATCTAAGAAGTTTCAACAAAAACAACAAAGTGGCAAAGGAAAAACTCAAAACCCTAGCCACTATTTCAATTAAAGAAAATCTCAAACTAGTTCAAATCAATGAACCCAAAATGGCCTCAAGAAATGTTCAAACTTTCTGATAAATCATGAAAGTAAATGAGCATTGGAGAAAACTATTTTCTTGACACTTTAAGCATTTTAAATAAATGCAAAAGGCTACTGGTTTCAAGTTTTAAGTTTGAAATCAGAATCTATAAATTTCCAAAAATGTTGAAAACTTTGGAAATGGTTAGGAATGTTATAACAATATTTCAGGAGGTCGACGTGGCAAAGCTAACCCAGCAGCTCAAGACTAAATCACTCGTTGACAAGTGGGCCCAAGGCCAAGTCAAACCTCAATTAGGGCTGCTCAGCGCGGGATTAGTCCCAGAGAGGCTGACCAGTGGGGCCCCCCTGTCAGGTTTGACCTGAACAGGTCGGCTGACCTGCTGACGTCAGTCTGATGCAATAAATAGAATTTCCAGTATAAAACTAATTCCAAGAAATTGCTAAAACTTGTAAAAATCATAGAAATTAATCTGTAACTCCAATGAAAATAATTTATATATGAAAAAGTATCAGAAAAATTCAAGGATTCTGATTATGCTATTTTCAACTATGTTTGAAAAAGTTACAGAACCCTAAATTGTGGAATAAGGAATAATTCAATTCTTATAATCACTTTATAAATGGAATTTGCAAAAATATTCAAATTTCATTATATATACAATGTTCACCACTGTCCTAATTACAAATCAGTACCATAACATGACATTTAATGCATGTTAACATCAAGTTGATCTGAGCATCAGGTCGAATCAATTAAACCGGTATCCGAGAATACCCCGTTTGAATTGCTATTCGAATGTGATTCAAATCAACTCTAAACCTAATACATATTGATTATAATAACTTATCACCTTGCATTCTCATGCCATGCTCATGCATCATTTTGAGTGCATATGATTGTTATTGAATGTTGCCATTCATTTCGGTAGGCTCCGCACCCCCGGATTCCACCGAATATCCGTCCGACGGATATCGTTCCTCCTCTGAGCAACAAGGCAAGCAACCCTTTTGATCATCCCGATAATTCCCATGTTCTTGCTCCTGCACTTATTATTGCATTAGGATCAAATGCTTCAACTGCTTTTGCCATGTTAGTTGAACCCACTTCCTTTGCATGACCTAACCTTGTCATAGTAAATAGCCGAACCTTGCAACCTAGCATACCTGGTAGTTGCTTGAGCTATGATGTGCCTTATCCTGCTATGCATGCTATGCCTAGAGTTGTGTATGGTCTGTCATCTGGGAGATGAACAGAATTGTGAGATTGTGTTCGGTGAGCAAAGGTTGTGTGTTGAACTTGATTTGGTAAAGGTACCGGTGAAAGGTTGTGTAGGAGTACATGGCGGGTTGTTTCATTGGAACCGTCCTTAGGAACTGAGTTCCGTGTATGTATTCCAAGACTAGATACTACCACATGTTGGGCCCTGAAATATGAACCCGCTCGGCCTATTAATCGCGTAGTACCCGGTCCAGGAGTTGCAAGTAGTTTCTGGTGTTTATAGTAATGCTGGAGGCCGTGCATGGTGCTGACCTGAGAGGTGGGCCGTGATGCGGTAGGCAGTGGCACGGTGTACCAAGTGGCACCCGGATGGTGGGCTTGGGAACCCTACGCACATTGTTTGAGGCCGTGGCGGAAACCTCAGCTAGACTTCCGTACGGGTTACTCTCAGATAGGCGATAAACCTGGACTAGGTACTAGTGTGGTTAACGGTCGTGGCCGACTCCCTCGCTGGGCTTCCGCTTGAAGGTTGCCGAGGTGCATGACGTGCACATGGCGATAAGTGGCGAGAGCGTGTGTGACGAAGTACACCCCTAATGGGTTATGATCTATTCGAATAGCCGCGTCCGCGGATATGGACTACTTGGAGACATATGTTGTTCATAGATAACTTCAATGGCTACTCATAAAATTGCTAAGATAAGCGTGAGTGTTGTGGACGGCATTTCCGTACGGAGACGGAATGATTCCACGATAGTGTATTGTTGTGGTGTTAGTGGACTCGTGTGCGAGAAATCAAGTTGTCAAAACTAATTTCAAAATGCAAGTTGTCTAGCCACGAGTCAAATGCTGGCTTTCCGCATGAAACCCCACAATACCCCTTTGATACCTTGCATGAGTAGTTAGTTCTCCTAAAGTCTTGCTGAGTACCTTCGTACTCATGTTTGCTTAATAAATGTTGCAGAGGTTGCTAATGACCCTGATGGAGGGTTCTTCGTAGACATCGACGACGACGAGTAGCTGGTGTCCCAGCTACGATCTCGCCCTACGTTGGCTCTGTAGTATAGTCAGGCCTTGTGCCTTCTAGTTGCCCTGTCTGTACCCAGACAGTTTATAACTCTTCCGCTGGCTTGTAATTGTATGACTGCTATTATGGGTCGAGAGACCCTTAATGTGTAATATTATGTGTGTGGCTCTTCCGAGCCTCTTAAATAAAGCTTGTATGTTTATGGTTATGTTGTGATGCCATCGATGTATCTATACATATCGGCATGCCATGCGTACGTGTGTCTTACTTGATATGTATGGGGTTCGAATACCTAGTCGTGAACTTTAGTAGCACTCCTTACAAGGAAATGCCCCTTTGTGATCCAACGAGCCTTGGTAGTTCGCTACTGCTCCGGACACATTGGTTGACCGGCATGTGTCCTTCTTAGCTGCTGTGTCTGTCCCCTTTGGGGAAATGTCACGCGACGTAATGGAGTCCTTGTAGCTTGCTACGACTCGTCTACGTTCGCTGATGACCGACACCTCCTTTGTTGGGTCATGTATGTCTGTCCTTGTGCGGTACTGCCACTTTGGTTTATGACTAGACATGTCCATCCGGGTTCTTTGACATTGGATTGCTAGCGACACTATCGCATACGTGAGTCAAAATACGCAAACGGTCCCGGCTAAGGTAAGGCTGCAGCCGTGGAGTTAACCGTGCGTGAGACCACAAAGGGATGCGATGTGTTACAGGCTGGATTCCTATGGCTTAGGATCGGGGTCCCGACAGCGTTGGTATCAGAGCCTGACTGACTGTAGGATTACTAAGCCAAACTGGTCGAAGTTGAGTCTAGAATTTCTTTAGCTATATATAAGGGAATTGTTTGTGGAAGGGAACGTCAGACTCTTGTTCTCTTCTCAAGTTATTCTATTCTGGTCATCCTCCTCTTTTCTGCGGGAATTAAGGACTAGGTTACTCATCTTCTCCTAGGCTCGTGTTTCTGATCGGTAGATTATAGGACTACGGGTCAAGAGATATTGGGTTTCTTTTATTCCTAGGAAGCAGGAAGTAAGTTTGATGATCAGAGAGTTGAACTTGATAGTTGAGTGGTTACGCTATTCCATTTTTGGGTTGTCTCAAAATTTGTTTTTGAGCATTTACAGCCGTTATGCTGCCCAATTTTGCATTCAGAGCTCTAATGCTTTTGCATTACTCTCTATTTACAGATGCCTGGCCGTCCTTCTCGTCAGGTGGTACGTCTGACTAGGTGCATTGATGTACCGGGTCATACGGCCATGCTGGTCAGGGTGATGTCGGTGTGCGGTTACCGCTGGTACCCCGAGTACACAGTGGAGGAACAGTACCGAGACTTCAACCAGAGCCAGTACATCTGCACTGTTAGGGTATTTCCAGACTACCCTGGAGCTGAGAAGCCAATCCATTGGTCCTATGGGTTGGGGGTCACCGTTGACATGGCAGTACAGGATGCTGCCTATTCAATGCTGACCATTATGAGAGCGAGACATGCACTGCTACAGAATTCAGAGTTCTGCTATGTTCCGGCCTCTCAGCCTGGTGAAGAGGGATACCTTAGCGGACTCTATTTTGATTCTTCTATGGAGGATCCACTTCTGCAGTCCACTGTTGAGATGCTAGAGAACAGAGACAGGGATGCTCGTGCTCTCCGCATGGAGCTTTATGCTACCCGTGCCCGTCTGTGGACAGCTTTGACGCAGCTGGCACCGGTAGTCCAGACAGGGTATGGAGAGATGGAGATGCTGAACCCTGTTAGGAACCATCTTCCGGCCCACGTCGACTGGCCAGCCATAGGAGGAGTCACACCTCTTCGGGGACCCCTCTTACCACCAGTCAGGGGACCAAGGCCACATCCGTGTCCTTATGGATCCCAGGGATCTCAGGCTAGAGTGTTTCCTGATCCGCAGGTTGAGCTTCCAGGTCATGGAGGTAATCTCTATGAGATGTTCTATGCGGATGCCTGAGCTGTGAGCGGAAGGATAGTATGGTAGTAGCCGTACTTTCACAGTCCTGCGTGACTTGTGAAGTATGGTTGTAATGTGAAATGAATTCCGGAGGCCTAGATAAATAATGTATAGGAAGCTTGTAAGCCTCTGATGAGTGGTTTCACAATTTCAGTAGTTTGCTCTTCGGTTAAGGGTGTACTCGACTATGTAAGGGTGTGTATGAACCATGGTGTATATATAGCAGTTGCTTGTTACCATGCTGTTCGGATATTCATTTCCGCATTCTGTGTGTTCAGTACATTCTTAATCCATAGCTAGTATTGATATGATATTGGTCTAAGCTATGAGTTTGTTTGTCAGGATGGTGTTCACCAGGTTGAACCGTGCCCCTGCTCATGAGCAAGGTGAGGGTAGTCAAGCGTCGCAGGAAGACCTGCCTCACCCACCTTCTCTGGTAGAAGTGATGCTTGAGGCAGAAAGAAACAAAAGGGAGACCAACCGACTGCTAGAGCGTATTGAGCAGAATACGGCTCGACAGCCCAGGAATGCTGCAGTGTCCCTCAATGACTTTGTGAAGCTGAATCCTCCAAAGTTTCATCATTCCGTCGATCCCCTCGACGCTGATGACTGGCTTTGCAGCATCTCATGCAAGATTCGCTCTGTGAATGTGTCTGAGGCCGACAAGGTGACCTTCGCGGCGTACTTCCTGGAGGGACCCGCCAATCTGTGGTGGGAGAATTTTGAAGCTATGCGTCCCGCTGAACCAGTGGCCACATGGGCAGACTTCAGTGCAGCTTTTCGTCTGCACCATATTCCAGAGGGCCTGATGGACAGAAAGAGAGAGGAGTTCTGTGCCTTCACTCAGGGCAAGTTGTCTGTGGATGCCTATAGCCGCGAGTTCGGTAACCTCGCCCTCTATGCAACAGAGGAGGTGTCTACTGACGCCAAGAAGCAAGCAAGATTCCGTAAGGGTCTGAGCCCTGAGCTCCGTCGTGACCTGCGCCTCCATGAGTGTGCAAGTTTTCAAGCCCTAGTCAACAAGGCGATCAGTGCGGAGACTGGTCATACTGACTTCGAAGCCACAAGGAAGCACTCCCGTGACTTTGGCTCGTCTTCTGGTTCCGCGTTTCCAAAATGCAGGCTGTGGGTTCCAAACAGTTCTCTGCCGCCACGATACACTCCGAGGCCATCCTACGTGGCGCCTCAGACGAATCAGGCCAACCCTCCAGCAAAAGCTTATGGTGGTCCAGCTAGCAATGCTGCACCACGTGCCAACCAGGTGATATGCTACAAGTGTGGAGAACCGGGGCACTATTCCCGTGAGTGTCCTCAGAATGTGGGTGCCAAGCAACCCGGAAAGTCCGTCGGGCAGGCCAAGTCGGGCAAAGCTTATTATGTGAAGCCAACTCCTGCACGTGGCCGTCTGAACTATGTGTCAGCAGAAGAAGCTGCAGAGGATCCCGACGTCATGCTGGGTACGCTTCTTGTTAATCATCACCCAGCGTACGTTCTCTTTGACACTGGGTCTTCTCATTCCTTCATTTCAGAAAGTTATGCACAGTTGCATAACATGTCATTTTGTGATATGCCAATCCCATTGGTTGTCCAAACCCCTGGTAGTAAATGGCAAACCTCTAGGATAACCTGTGGCAATGAAATTCTAGTAGACATGCTAGTTTTTCTAGCCTCTTTGATAGCTTTGAAATCTTCGGATATTAATATCATCTTGGGCATGGACTGGATGTCAGCTCACTATGCCAAGATTGATACTCACTCTAGAAATGTCCAGCTTACCCATCCCTCGGGTGAGATAGTAAATGTCTCTACTCGAGTTGCCAAATGCCAGCTCTATTCCCTAAATGCCAACCCTCTTCCGGAACTTGAAGACATTCCGGTAGTCCGTGACTTCCCGGATGTTTTTCCAGAGGAACTGCCAGGAATTCCACCTGACAGAGATGTAGAGTTTGTAATAGATCTTGTTCCAGGAACTGTCCCAATAGCCAGGAGACCTTATAAGATGGCACCCCTGGAGCTAGCCGAACTTAAAAAGCAACTAGATGAGGCCTTGAACAAAGGTTTCATTCGTCCTAGCTCTTCTCCTTGGGCTTGTCCCGTCCTCTTCGTCAAGAAGAAAGACGGAACGGATCGGATGGTTGTAGATTACCGACCAGTTAACCTGGTCACCATAAAGAACAAGTATCCGCTCCCCAGGATCAACGATCTGTACGATCAGCTCGCTGGATCCTCAGTCTTCTCCAAAATGGATTTGAGGTTGGGATACCATCAAATCAAGATTTAGAACGGGGACATTCCAAAAACGGCTTTTGTTACTCGTTATGGCCAATATGAGTGCACCGTTATGTCCTTCGGTTTAACCAATGCCCCAGCCACTTTCTCTCGGCTGATGAACTCAATCTTCATGGAGTATTTGGATAAATTCGTCGTGGTATACCTCGATGATATTCTCATCTACTCGAAGAATGAACAAGAACATGCCGAGCATCTAAGGCTGGTATTGATGAAACTTCGAGAGCATCGCCTTTATGCCAAATTTTCAAAATGTGAATTCTGGTTACCAGAAGTGACCTATCTAGGCCACGTAATCTCTGGTAAGGGTATTGCTGTCAATCCCGAGAGAGTTCAAGCTGTCCTTGATTGGACCCAACCTGAATCGGTTAAGCAAGTTAGGAGTTTTCTTGGTTTAGCGAGCTATTGTCGCCACTTCGTCGAGAATTTCTCCAAGGTTGCAAAGCCTCTAACTGAACTCCTCAAGAAAGATAAAAGGTTCGAGTGGACACCACAGTGTGAGCATAGTTTTCAGGAACTGAAAAGACGCCTGACTTCCGCACTTGTGTTGCTACCACCAGATTTTTCTAAGGACTTTGTTATCTATTGCGACGCCTCGCGACAAGGATTAGGTTTCATTCTCATGCAAGATCGTCATGTGATCGCATACGCATCTCGTCAGTTGCGTCCACATGAGGATAATTATCCCACACATGACCTCGAGCTTGCAGCTGCGGTCCATGCACTAAAAACCTGGCGACATTACCTTTTGGGTAATCGTTGCGAAATATTCACTGATCACCAAAGTCTGAAATATATTTTCACCCAGCCGGATTTGAATCTCAGGCAAAGACGGTGGGTTGAGTTGATCTCGGATTACGACTTAGGGATAACTTACACCCCGGTGAAGGCCAATGTTATGGCCGATGCACTAAGTCGTAAATCTTATTGTAACAATTTGATGCTTCAACAAGGTCAACCACATCTCCATGCGGACTTTCGGAAGTTGAATCTTCATATTGTTCCTCAAGGATTCCTTTCTACCCTGGTGGCGAAGCCTACTCTTAAGGATCAAATTATAGCTGGCCAAAAGCGTGACAAGGGTATATCACGGATCAAGGAGAACAATTTTAGCGGAAACGCTAAAGAATTTTCCATGAACGATCAAGGTGTTGTGTTCTTCCAGAATCGTTTAGTGGTTCCTAAGAACCCACATCTAAGGCAGTTAATCCTTAAGGAGGCTCATGATTCTCCTCTCACCATTCATCCCGGTAATACTAAGATGTATCAGGACCTACGCCAGAGGTTCTGGTGGACTAGGATGAAGAGAGAAATTGCTGAGTTCGTTGCTAACTGCGATGTTTGTCGTCGAGTTAAGGCAGAACATCAAAGGCCTGTTGGCACCCTTCAACCTTTAGCTATTCCTGAATGGAAATGGGATAAAGTTAGCATGGATTTCATTACCGGATTTCCCAAGACCAAGAAAGGAAATAATGCTATCTTTGTGGTCATTGACCGTCTTTCCAAAGTGGCTCATTTTCTTCCTGTTCGTGAGAGTATAACAGCTAGCCAGCTAGCAGAGTTATATATCTCTCGAATAGTGTCTCTTCATGGTGTTCCCCTGGAAATTAACTCGGACCGTGGAAGTATCTTTACTTCTCGCTTCTGGGAAAGTTTTCAGAATGCCATAGGGACTCACTTATCTTTTAGCACTGCTTTCCATCCTCAATCAAGTGGTCAAGTAGAAAGAGTGAATCAAATCCTAGAAGATATGCTCCGAGCTTGTGTTATTTCGTTCGGTATGAATTGGGAGAAGTGCCTTCCATTCGCCGAATTCGCTTATAACAATAGTTATCAATCAAGCTTGGGCAAAGCCCCTTTTGAACTTCTCTATGGACGAAGATGTCGAACACCTCTTAATTGGTCAGAAACCGGAGAGAGGCAACTCTTTGGCCCGGATATGATCCAGGATGCAGAAGAGCAGGTTCGCATTATTCTTGAAAAGTTGAAAACAGCCCAGTCTTGTCAAAAGAGCCAATATGATCGTCGTCATAAGGCTGTGACCTTTGAAGTTGACGAGAAGGCTTACCTTCGGGTTACACCTTTGAAGGGTACCCATCGTTTCGGTATCAAGGGCAAGTTGGCTCCTCGTTACATTGGTCCTTTTCGCATTCTTGCCAAACGAGGAGAAGTTGCCTACCAGTTGGAACTTCCTCCGCATCTTTCCAAGGTTCATGATGTTTTCCACGTCTCGCAACTCAGGCGTTGCTTTTCGGATCCTATCCGTGAAGTGGACCACGAAACGCTTGATCTCCAAGATAACCTTTCATACCGAGAATACCCCGTGCGTATTCTTGATCAAGCTGAGCGTACCACTCGACGTCGAAACCTCAAGTTTCTTAAAGTTCAGTGGTCAAATCATTCTGAAAAGGAGGCAACTTGGGAAAGAGAGGATCGTCTCCGACTTGAATACCCTGCGTTATTCCCGACGACTTCTAAATCTCGGGACGAGATTCTTTTGAGTGGGGGTGAGTTGTCACATCCCTAACCCTTAAGCAAGTTAGTCTTGTGCTCATGTCTTCTTTGCATTTGCATCTAAGAAGTTTCAACAAAAACAACAAAGTGGCAAAGGAAAAACTCAAAACCCTAGCCACTATTTCAATTAAAGAAAATCTCAAACTAGTTCAAATCAATGAACCCAAAATGGCCTCAAGAAATGTTCAAACTTTCTGATAAATCATGAAATTAAATGAGCATTGGAGAAAACTATCTTCTTGACACTTTAAGCATTTTAAATAAATGCAAAGGGCTACTAGTTTCAAGTTTTAAATTTGAAATCAGAATCTATAAATTTCCAAAAATGTTGAAAACTTTGGAAATGGTTGGGAATGTTATAACAATATTTCAGGAGGTCTAAATTGTTTTTACTTTTTGTTTTGGAGCTGAAATAATTAGCAAAACAATAGTTAGCAAAACAGAAAAACAAAAACAGAAAAAAAAATGGGAAACCCTTACCTATCGCCTAGCCTGGCCCGGCCCATCTCCCTCGCTCGTCCCCTCCCTCGCGCCAGTAGGCAGCAGGAGGTGGCCGCCGCCTCCTCCGGCGCGGCCACGCACCTGTGCGCCTGCCTGGCCACCGCCTCGCGCTGGCAAGGCCGGGGATAAGCCCCCTGAGGCCTCCCCTATCCATTCCCCGCATCGGCTCTCTCCCTCCTCCCGGATCTCTTCCTCCTCCTTGCTGCCGCCATTGGAGCCGAGCTCGAGCTCGAGCCGCAGCACCTCTAGCCATGGGATCCCGCCTCCGAGTAGTCTGTTAGCTCCGCCTCGTCGCCCTGGTCATCTCTGCAAAAGCCGAAGCCACCCCAAGCTCTGCATCGCCCCCAACGCCGTCGTCTTCCACCTCCGGCCGCCGGACCTCTCCCGTCGATTCGCTCCCTCCGGTGCATCCCCGAGCCCCTCTTCAGCATCATCGGAACCGCCGTGAGCTTGTCGTCGTTTCCCCTCTCGCCCCACGCTCTCCCATGCATCGTAGCCTAGTTCCTCACCAAGGCCGAGAGCTTCTCGCCGCCGGTCATGTCGTCGCCGTCGCTGTGATGTCCGATCCACGCGCTCGAGCTAGGATTCGAGCTCCTGGAGCCTCCAGGAGCGTGTCGAGCCCTCCAGCTGCCCTCCCCGTGCCCTAGAGCCGTCTCTCAAGGAAGGCCGAGTTTCGGCCGCCGCTCCGGCTCGTCGCCGGCGCCTCTTCTAGCGACCCTAGCCTCCCCTGATGCCCCTGCCAGATCGGCCACTTCGCCAGCGTGCCGTAGCTGCAAACCGCGTGCGTTTTGGTGCTGTGCATAGCCGTTTAGGTCGCCTCCGGCGAGCCCTCCGCCGCGGGCCTGGTCGCCGGCGACCACCCTCCGGTGGGGGTCGACGTGGCAAAGCTATCCCAGCAGCTCAGGACTAAATCACTCGCTGACAAGTGGGCCCAAGGCCAAGTCAAACCTCAATTAGGGCTGCTCAGCGCGGGATTAGTCCCAGAGAGGCTAACCAGTGGGGCCCCCCTGTCAGGTTTGACCTGAACAGGTCGGCTGACCTGCTGACGTCAGTCCGATGCAATAAATAGAATTTCCAGTATAAAACTAATTCCAGGAAATTGCTAAAACTTATAAAAATCATAGAAATTAATCTGTAACTCCAATGAAAATAATTTATATATGAAAAAGTATCAGAAAAATTCAAGGATTCTGATTATGCTATTTTCAACTATGTTTGAAAAAGTTACAGAACCCTAAATTGTGGAATAATTGCGGATATCATTCCTCCTCTAAGCAACAAGGCAAGCAACCCTTTTGATCATCCCGATAATTCCCATGTTCTTGCTCCTGCACTTATTATTGCATTAGGATCAAATGCTTCAACTGCTTTTGCCACGTTAGTTGAACCCACTTCCTTTGCATGACCTAACCTTGTCACAGTAAATAGCCGAACCTTGCAACCTAGCATACCTGGTAGTTGCTTGAGCTATGATGTGCCTTATCCTGCTATGCATGCTATGCTTAGAGTTGTGTATGGTCTGTCATCTGGGAGATGAACAGAATTGTGAGATTGTGTTCGGTGAGCAAAGGTTGTGTGTTGAACTTGATTTGGTAAAGGTACCGGTGAAAGGCTGTGTAGGAGTACATGGCGGGTTGTTTCATTGGAACCGTCCTTAGGAACTGAGTTCCGTGTATGTATTCCAAGGCTAGATACTACCACATGCTAGGCCCTGAAATATGACCCCGCTCGGCCTATTAATCACGTAGTACCCGGTCCAGGAGTTGCAAGTAGTTTCTGGTGTTTATAGTAATGCTTGAGGCCGTGCATGGTGCTGACCTGAGAGGTGGGTCGTGATGCGGTAGGCAGTGGCACGGTGTACCAAGTGGCACCCAGATGGTGGGCTTGGGAACCCTGCGCACACTGATTGAGGCCGTGGCGGAAACCTCGGCTAGACTTCCGTACGGGTTACTCTCAGATAGGCGATAAACTTGGACTAGGTACTAGTGTGGTTAACGGTCGTGGCCGACTCCCTCGCTGGGCTTCCGCTTGAAGGTTGCCGAGGTGCATGACGTGCACATGGCGATAAGTGGCGAGAGCGTGTGTGACGAAGTACACCCCTGCAGGGATATGATCTATTCGAATAGCCGCGTCCTCGGATATGGACTACTTGGAGACATATGTTGTTCATAGATAACTTCAATGGCTACTCATAAAATTGCTAAGATAAGCGTGAGTGTCGTGGAGCATTTTCGTATGGAGACGGAATGATTCCACGATAGTGTATTGTTGTGGTGTTAGTGGACTCGTGTGCGAGAAATCAAGTTGTCAAAACTAATTTCAAAATGCAAGTTGTCTAGCCACGAGTCAAATGCTGGCTTTCCGCATGAAACCCCACAATACCCCTTTGATACCTTGCATGAGTAGTTAGTTCTCCTAAAGTCTTGCTGAGTACCTTCGTACTCATGTTTGCTTAATAAATGTTGCAGAGGTTGCTAATGACCCTAATGGAGGGTTCTTCGTAGACATCGACGACGACGAGTAGCTGGTGTCCCAGCTACGATCTGGCCCTACGTTGGCTCTGTAGTATAGTTAGGCCTTGTGCCTTGTAGTTGCCCTGTCTGTACCCAGACAGTTTATAACTCTTCCGTTGGCTTGTAATTGTATGAATGCTATTATGGGTCGAGAGACCCTTAATGTGTAATATTATGTGTGTGGCTCTTCCGAGCCTCTTAAATAAAGCTTGTATGTTTATGGTTATGTTGTGATGCCATCGATGTATCTATACATATCGGTATGCCATGCGTACGTGTGTCTTACTTGATACGTATGGGGTTCGAATACCTAGTCGTGAACTTTAGTAGCACTCCTTACAAGGAAATGCCCCTTTGTGATCCAACGAGCCTTGGTAGTTCGCTACTGCTCCGGACACATTGGTTGACCGGCATGTGTCCTTCTTAGCTGTTGTGTCTGTCCCCTTCGGGGAAATGTCACGCGACGTAATGGAGTCCTTGTAGCTTGCTACGACTCGTCTACCTTCGCTGATGACCGACACCTGCTTTGTTGGGTCATGTATGCCTATCCTTGTGCGATACTGCCACTTTGGTTTATGACTAGACATGTCGATCCGGGTTCTTTGACATTGGATTGCTAGCGACACTATCGCATACGTGAGTCAAAAGACGCAAACGGTCCCGGCTAAGGTAAGGCTGCAGCCGTGGAGTTAACCGTGCGTGAGACCACAAAGGGATGCGATGTGTTACAGGCTGGATTCCTATGGCTTAGGATCGAGGTCCCGACAATCTCCATGGCATCGTCCTCAGGAATATCCAGGATAACAAAGTTTGTTAAGATAGTGACGTTAGCAACCACAACAGGCACATCCTCGCAAATGCCGATAGGGAAAGCAGTTGATTTGTCGGCCATTTGCAGAGAGATTTCAGTGGGTGTCAACTTATCCAGTTCAAGTCTACGATAAAGAGAGAGAGGCATAACACTAACACCGGCTCCAAGGTCGCATAAAGCAGTTCTAATGTAGTTGCCTTTAATGGAGCAAGGTATAGTGGGCACACCGGGATCACCTAGTTTCTTGGGAGTTCCACCCTTGAAGGTATAATTAGCTAGCATGGTGGAAATCTCAACCTCAGGTATCCTCCTCTTATTAGTCACAATATCTTTCATGTACTTAGCATACGGAGACATTTTCAGCATATCTATCAAACGCATTTGCAGAAAGACAGGTCTGATCATTTCAACGAATCGCTAAAATCCTCATCATCCTTTTTCTTGGATGGTTTGGGAGGAAAGGGCATGGGTTTCTGAACCCATGGTTCCCTTTCTTTACCATGCTTCCTAGCAGTGAAGTCATTCTTATTGTATCTTCTATTCTAAGGTTGTGGGTTATCAAGATCAACAGGTTCAATCTCCACATCCTTATCATTGCTAGGTTGAGCATATTCATGGACATCACTATTGATATTATCATTAGGCTCATGTTCATCACCAGATTGTGTTTCAGCATCAGAGACAGAGACATCGTTTGGACTCTCGGGTGTAGCAGCGTTGCTAGCATGCAAGTTCCTATCATCTTTCTTCTTCTTTCTAGGATGACTAGGTGCATCAGTGCTAACTCCTTGAGAATCTTGTTCAATTCTCTTCGGATGACCCTCGGGATACAAAGGTTCATGGGTCATTCTACCGCCTCTAGTGACGACTCTAACGGAATTTTCATTCAACTCATTGAGCAAGTCATTCTGAGCTTTAAGTACTTGTTCTACTTGAGTAGTAACCATAGAGGCATGTTTACTCAAGAGCTTAAGATCATTGACATTTCTGTCCACACAAGCACTTAAATGACAAAGCATACGAGCATTCTGTTCCAATTGTCTGCTAACATAATCATTGAAACTTTGTTGTTTGGCAATGAAGTTATCAAATTCATCCAGGCATAGCCTAGCAGGTTTATCAAAAGGAATATCACTCTCATCAAACCTACACAGAGAATTTACTCCTACTACCTGTATCGGGTTATCGAGACCATTCATATCTTAGATAGGTGGTAGATTTTTTACATCTTCAGATTTAATGCCTTTCTCTCGCATAGATTTCTTAGCTTCTTGCATATCTTCAGGACTGAGGAATAGAATACCTCTTTCCTTCGGAGTTGGCTTAGGAGGTGGTTCGGGAATAGTCCAAGCATTCTCATTGCACAAGATGTTATTCAGTAGAATCTCAGCTTGTTCTACAGTTCGTTCCCTAAAAACACAACCAGCACAACTATCTAGGTGGTCTGTGGAAGCATCGGTAAGTCCATTATAGAAGGTATCAAGTATTTCATTCTTCTCAAGAGGGTGATCAGGCAAAGCATTCAGTAGCTGGATGAGCCTCCCCCAAGCTTGTGGGAGACTCTCTTCTTCAGCTTGAGCAAAGTTGTATATTTCCTGCAAGGCAGCTTGCTTCTTATGGGCAGAGAAATATTTTTCAGAGAAGTAGTAGACCATATCCTCCGGGCTACGCACACAACCAGGAGCAAGAGAAGTGAACCAAGTCTTAGCATCATCCTTTAGCGAGAATGGAAACAGCTTGAGGATATAGTAGTGGTGGATCTTTTCCTCACTAGTGAATAGGGTGGCTATATCGTGCAGTTTGGTAAGATGGGCTACAACCATTTCAGACTCATAACCGTGAAAGGGATCAGATTCGACTAGAGTCATTAACTCAGGGTCGACAAAGAATTCATAATCCTTATCGGTCACAAAGATAGGTAAAGTAGCAAACTTCGGGTCGTATTTAATCCTAGCGTTCAGAGATTTTTCTTTCCACTTGAGCAGTAATTTCTCAACATCATAGCTATCCTTACACGCAAGAAAGTCCTCAGCTATCTCTCCCTCCATAACATAGCGTTCATGAATAACAGGCAATTCAGGCATATCAGGAGAGCTAGTTCTAGCATGCAAAATAGCAGTTTCAGAAGTATCATCGCGTCTAGCAGCAACTCTAGCAATTTGTGCATCAAGGAATGCACTGTTGGAATTATGCCCTAGAGGCAATAATAAATGTATAGTTATTATTATAATTCCTGTATCAAGATAATAGTTTATTATCCATGCTATAATTGTATTGAATGAAGACTCATTTACATGTGTGGATACATAGACAAAACACCGTCCCTAGCATGCCTCTAGTTGGCTAGCCAGTTGATCAATGATAGTCAGTGTCTTCTGATTATGAACAAGGTGTTGTTGCTTGATAACTGGATCACGTCATTGGGAGAATCACGTGATGGACTAGACCCAAACTAATAGACGTAGCATGTTGATCGTGTCATTTTGTTGCTACTGTTTTCTGCGTGTCAAGTATTTATTCCTATGACCATGAGATCATATAACTTACTGACACCGGAGGAATGCTTTGTGTGTATCAAACGTCGCAACATAACTGGCTGACTATAAAAATGCTCTACAGGTATCTCCGAAGGTGTTAGTTGAGTTAGTATGGATCAAGACTGGGATTTGTCACTCCGTGTGACGGAGAGGTATCTCGGGGTCCACTCGGTAATGCAACATCACACACAAGCCTTGCAAGCAATGTAACTTAGTGTAAGTTGCGGGATCTTGTATTACGGAACGAGTAAA
Organism: Hordeum vulgare subsp. vulgare; assembly: GCF_904849725.1. Taxonomy (NCBI): domain Eukaryota; kingdom Viridiplantae; phylum Streptophyta; class Magnoliopsida; order Poales; family Poaceae; genus Hordeum; species Hordeum vulgare. The sequence continues at coordinate 208,467,441 of NC_058521.1, forward strand.
GAGACTTGCTGGTAAACGAGATTGAAATAGGTATGCGGATACTGACGATCGAATCTCGGGCAAGTAACATACTGAGGGACAAAGGGAATGACATACAGGATTATACGAATCCTTGGCACTGAGGTTCAAACGATAAGATCTTCGTAGAATATGTAGGATCCAATATGGGCATCCAGGTCCCGCTATTGGATATTGACCGAGGAGTCTCTCGGGTCATGTCTACATAGTTCTCGAACCCGCAGGGTCTGCACACTTAAGGTTCGACGTTGTTTTATGCGTATTTGAGTTATATGGTTGGTTTACCGAATGTTGTTCGGAGTCCCGGATGAGATCACGGACGTCACGAGGGTTTCCGGAATGGTCCGGAAACGAAGATTGATATATAGGATGACCTCGTTTGATTACCGGAAGGTTTTCGGAGTTACCGGGAATGTACCGGGAATGACGAATGAGTTCCGGGAGTTCACCGGGAGTTCCCCATAGGCTTTGGGGAGACACACCAGCCCTTAGTGGGCTGGTGGGACAGCCCCAAAGGGGCCTATGCGCCAAGGATAAGAAATCAAAGGAAAAGAAAAAAAAAGAGGGAGGAGGTGGGAAGGGAGGAGGACTCCCTCCCACCAAACCTAGTCCAACTCGGTTTGGGGGGGGGGAGAGTCCTCCCCCTTGGCTCGCCCGACTCCTTGGGGGTCCTTGGACCCCAAGGCAAGGCCCCCCCTCCCTCCTCCTATATATATGGAGCAATTAGGGCTGATTTGAGACGACTTTCTCACGGCTGCCCGACCACATACCTCCACGGTTTTTCCTCTAGATCGCGTTTCTGCGGAGCTCGGGCGGAGCCCTGCTGAGACAAGGTCATCACCAACCTCCGGAGCGCCGTCACGCTGCCGGAGAACTCTTCTACCTCTCTGTCTCTCTTGCTGGATCAAGAAGGCCGAGATCATCGTCGAGTTGTACGTGTGCTGAACGCGGAGGTGCCGTCCGTTCGGTACTAGATCGTGGGACTGATAGCGGGATTGTTCGCGGGGCGGATCGAGGGACGTGAGGACGTTCCACTACATCAACCGTGTTCTCTAACGCTTCTGCTGTACGATCTACAAGGGTATGTAGATCACTCATCCCCTCTCGTAGATGGACATCACCATGATAGGTCTTCGTGCGCGTTGGAAAATTTTTGTTTCCCATGCGACGTTCCCCAACAGTGGCATCATGAGCTAGGTTCATGCGTAGATGTCTTCTCGAGTAGAACACAAAAGGTTTTGTGGGCGGTGATGTGCGCTTTGCTGCCCTCCTTAGTCTTTTCTTGATTCCGCGGTATTGTTGGATTCAAGCGGCTTGGACCGACATTACTCGTACGCTTACGAGAGACTGGTTTCATCGTTACGAGTAACCCCCTTTGCTCAAAGATGACTGGCAAGTGATGGTTTCTCCAACTTTAGTTGAATCGGATTTGACCAAGGAGGTCCTTGGATGAGGTTAAATAGCAACTCATATATCTCCGTTGTGGTGTTTGCGTAAGTAAGATGCGATCCTACTAGATACCCTTGGTCACCACGTAAAACATGCAACAACAAAATTAGAGGACGTCTAAACTTGTTTTTGCAGGGTATGATTGTGATGTGATATGGCCAACGATGTGATGTGATATATTGGATGTATGAGATGATCATGTTGTAATAGAAATATCGACTTGCACGTCGATGGTACGGCAACCGGCAGGAGCCATAGGGTTGTCTTTATACTAACGTTTGTGCTTGCAGATGCGTTTACTATTTTGCTAGGATGTAGCTTTAGTACTAATAGCATAAGTAGCACGACAACCCCGATGGCAACACGTTGATGGATGATCATGGTGTGGCGCCGGTGACAAGAAGATCGTGCCGGTGCTTTGGTGATGGAGATCAAGAAGCACGTGATGATGGCCATATCATGTCACTTATGAATTGCATGTGATGTTAATCCTTTTATGCACCTTATTTTGCTTAGAACGACGGTAGCATTATGAGGTGATCTCTCACTAAAATTTCAAGACGAAATTGTGTTCTCCCCGACTGTGCACCGTTGCTACAGTTCGTCGTTTCGAGACACCACGTGATGATCGGGTGTGATAGACTCAACGTTCACATACAACGGGTGCAAAACAGTTGCGCACGCGGAACACTCGGGTTAAGCTTGATGAGCCTAGCATGTGCAGACATGGCCTCGGAACACATGAGACCGAAAGGTCGATCATGAATCATATAGTTGATATGATTAGCATAGGGATGCTTACCACTGAAACTACTCTCGACTCACGTGATGATCGGACTTGGGATAGTGTAAGTGGATCATGAACCACTCAAATGACTAGAGAGATGTACTTTTTGAGTGGGAGTTTAGCATATAATTTGATTAAGTTGAACTATAATTATCTTGAACATAGTCTAAGTCCACTTTGAATATATTTGTGTTGTAGATCATGGCTCACGCGACAGTCATCCTGAATTTTAATACGTTCCTAGAGAAAGCTAAGTTGAAAGATGATGGAAGCAACTTTGTAGACTGGGCTCGTAATCTTAAGCTAATCTTACAAGCTGGGAAGAAGGATTATGTCCTTAATGCTACGCTAGGAGATGAACCACCCGCTACGGCTGATCAGGATGTTAAGAACGCTTGGTTAGCACGTAAGGAGGACTACTCAATAGTTCAATGTGCAGTCTTGTATGGCTTAGAATCGGGACTTCAACGTCGCTTTGAGCATCATGGAGCATTTGAGATGTTCCAGGAGTTGGAGTTTATCTTTCAGAAGAACACCCGGATCGAGAGGTATGAGACCTCCGATAAATTCTATGCTTGCAAGATGGAGGAAAACTCGTCTGTCAGTGAACATGTGCTCAAAATGTCTGGGTACTCAAACCGTCTAGCTGAGCTGGGGATTGAACTCCCGCAAGAAGCTATCACTGACAGAATCCTTCAATCACTTCCGCCAAGCTATAAAGGCTTTGTGTTGAACTACAACATGCAAGGGATGAACAAGTCTCCCGGCGAGTTGTTTGCGATGCTGAAAGTCGCAGAGTCTGAACTCCGTAAAGAGCATCAAGTGTTGATGGTGAGCAAGACCACTAGTTTCAAGAGAAACGGCAAAGGCAAGAAGGGCAATTCGAAGAAGAGCGGCAAGCCTGTTGCCAATCCGCCAAAGAAACCCAAGGCTGGACCTAAGCCTGAAACAGAGTGCTTCTATTGCAAGGGTATGGGTCACTGGAAGCGCAATTGCCCCAAGTATCTGGCAGATAAGAAGGCGGGCAAAGAAAAATCAGGTATATTTGATATACATGTTATTGATGTGTACTTAACCGGCTCTCGTAGTAGTGCCTGGGTATTTGATACCGGTTCTGTTGCTCACATTTGCAACTCGAAGCAGGAACTGCGGAATAGACGAAGGCTGGCGAAAGACGAAGTGACGATGCGCGTAGGAAACGGTTCAAAGGTTGATGCAATCGCCGTCGGCACAGTGTCACTTCAGCTACCATCCGGATTAGTGATGAACTTAAATCGTTGTTATTTAGTGCCTGCGTTGAGCATGAACATTATATCTGGATCTTGTTTATTGCGAGACGGTTACTCTTTTAAGTCTGAGAATAATGGTTGTTCAATTTCTATGAGTAACATCTTTTATGGTCATGCACCGAATGTGAGAGGATTGTTCATATTGAATCTTGATAGCAATACGCATATACATAACATTGAGACCAAAAGGGTTAGAGTAAACAATGATAGCACCATATTTTTGTGGCACTGCCGCTTGGGTCATATTGGTGTAAAACGCATGAAGAAACTCCATGCTGATGGACTTTTGGAGTCACTTGACTTTGATTCACTTGACACGTGCGAACCATGCCTCATGGGCAAGATGACTAAAACTCCGTTCTCCGGAACAATGGAGCGTGCAAGTGACTTGTTGGAAATCATACATACCGATGTGTGTGGTCCAATGAGCGTAGAGGCACGCGGCGGATATCGTTATTTTCTCACCTTCACTGACGATTTGAGTAGATATGGTTATGTCTACTTGATGAAGCACAAGTATGAAACATTTGAGAAGTTCAAGCAATTTCAGAGTGAAGTGGAAAATCATCGTAACAAGAAGATCAAGTTCCTGCGGTCTGATCGTGGGGGTGAATATCTGAGTTTCGAGTTTGGTGCTCACTTAAGACAATGTGGAATTGTTTCGCAGTTAACACCGCCTGGAACACCACAGCGTAATGGTGTGTCCGAACGTCGTAATCGTACTTTGTTAGATATGGTGCGATCTATGATGTCTCTTACTAATTTGCCGTTATCATTTTGGGGTTATGCATTAGAAACAGCTGCATTCACTTTAAATAGGGCACCATCAAAATCCGTTGAGACGACACCATACGAACTGTGGTATGGCAAAAGGCCAAAGTTGTCGTTTCTTAAAGTTTGGGGATGTGATGCTTATGTCAAAAAGCTTCAGCCTGAAAAGCTGGAACCCAAAGCGGAAAAATGCGTCTTCATAGATTACCCAAAAGAGACAGTTGGGTACACCTTTTATCTCAAATCCGAGGGCAAAGTGCTTGTTGCTAAGAACGGAACTTTTCTCGAGAAGGAGTTTCTCTCGAGAGAATTGAGTGGGAGGAAGATAGAACTTGACGAGGTTGTCGAACCTCTCATCCCTCTGGATGGTGGCGCAGGGCAAGGGGAAACCTCTGTCATTGCGACGCCGGTTGAGGAGGAAGTTAATGATGATGATCATGAAACTCCAGTTCAAGTTTCTGTTGAACCACGCAGGTCGACGAGATCACGCGCTGCTCCAGAGTGGTACGGTAATCCCGTCTTATCAATCATGTTGTTAGACAACAATGAACCTGCAAATTATGAAGAAGCAATGGTGGGCCCAGATTCCAACAAATGGCTAGAAGCCATGAAATCCGAGATAGGATCCATGTATGAGAACAAAGTGTGGACTTTGGAGATACTACCTGAGGGCCGCAAGGCTATTCAGAACAAATGGATCTTTAAGAAGAAGGCGGACGCTGACGGTAATGTGACCGTTTATAAAGCTCGACTTGTGGCAAAGGGTTTTTCACAAGTTCCAGGAATTGACTACGATGAGACTTTCTCTCCCGTGGCAATGCTTAAGTCCGTCAGAATCATGTTAGCAATAGCTGCATTTTTCGATTATGAAATCTGGCAGATGGATGTCAAAACGGCGTTCCTTAACGGTTTCCATAAGGAAGAGTTGTATATGATGCAACCCGAAGGTTTTGTCGATCCTAAAAGTGCTAACAAGGTGTGCAAGCTCCAGCGATCCATTTATGGACTGGTGCAAGCATCTCGGAGTTGGAACAAATGCTTTGATGAGGTGATCAAAGCATTTGGGTTTATACAAGTGGTTGGAGAATCTTGTATTTACAAGAAAGTGAGTGGGAGCTCTGTGGCGTTTCTAATATTATATGTAGATGACATATTACTGATTGGAAACAACGTAGAGCTTTTGGAGAGCATAAAAGGTTACTTGAATAAAAGTTTCTCTATGAAGGACCTAGGAGAAGCTGCTTACATTCTAGGCATTAAGATCTATAGGGATAGATCAAAACGCCTGATAGGACTTTCACAAAGCACATACCTTGATAAAGTTTTGAAGAGGTTCAAAATGGAACAGTCCAAGAAAGGGTTCTTGCCAGTGTTACAAGGTACGAGATTGAGTAAGACTCAGTGCCCAGCAACTGATGAAGATAGAGAGCATATGCGCTCCGTCCCCTATGCTTCAGCCATAGGTTCTATCATGTATGCAATGCTGTGCACTAGACCGGATATTAGCCTGGCCATAAGTATGGCAGGTAGGTTCCAGAGTAATCCAGGAGTGGATCACTGGACAGCGGTCAAGAATATCCTGAAGTACCTGAAAAGGACTAAGGAGATGTTTCTCGTGTATGGAGGTGACGAAGAGCTCGCCGTAAAAGGTTACGTCGATGCAAGCTTTGACACAGATCCGGACGACTCTAAGTCGAAAACCGGATACGTATTTATTCTTAATGGGGGTGCAGTAAGCTGGTGCAGTTCCAAGCAAAGCGTCGTAGCAGATTCTACATGTGAAGCGGAGTACATGGCTGCCTCAGAGGCGGCTAAGGAGGGTGTCTGGATGAAACAATTCATGACGGATCTTGGAGTGTTGCCAAGTGCACTGGATCCAATAACCTTGTTCTGTGACAACACTGGTGCCATTGCCTTAGCAAAGGAACCAAGGTTTCACAAGAAGACCAGACACATCAAACGACGCTTCAACCTCATCCGCGACTACGTCGAGGAGGAGGACGTAAATATATGCAAAGTGCACAGGATCTGAATGTAGCAGACCCGCTGACTAAATATAGAGGCATGTTTACTCAAGAGCTTAAGATCATTGACATTTCTGTCCACACAAGCACTTAAATGACAAAGCATACGAGCATTCTGTTCCAATTGTCTGCTAACATAATCATTGAAACTTTGTTGTTTGGCAACGAAGTTATCAAATTCATCCAGGCATAGGCTAGAAGGTTTATCAAAAGGAATATCACTCTCATCAAACCTTCGCAGAGAATTTACTTCTACTACCTGTATCGGGTTATCGAGACCATTCATCTCTTAGATAGGTGGTAGATTTTTTACATCTTCAGATTTAATGCCTTTCTCTCGCATAGATTTCTTAGCTTCTTGCATATCTTCAGGACTGAGGAATAGAATACCTCTTTTCTTCGGAGTTGGCTTAGGAGGTGGTTCGGGAATAGTCCAAGCATTCTCATTGCACAAGATGTTATTCAGTAGAATCTCAGCTTGTTCTATAGTTTGTTCCCTAAAAACACAACCAACACAACTATCTAGGTGGTCTGTGGAAGCATCGGTAAGTCCATTATAGAAGGTATCAAGTATTTCATTCTTCTCAAGAGGGTGATCAGGCAAAGCATTCAGTAGCTGGATGAGCCTCCCCCAAGCTTGTGGGAGACTCTCTTCTTCAGCTTGAGCAAAGTTGTATATTTCCTGCAAGGCAGCTTGCTTCTTATGGGCAGAGAAATATTTTTCAGAGAAGTAGTAGACCATATCCTCCGTGGCTACGCACACAACCAGGAGCAAGAGAAGTGAACCAAGTCTTAGCATCATCCTTTAGCGAGAAAGGAAACAGCTTGAGGATATAGTAGTGGTGGATCTTTTCCTCACTAGTGAATAGGGTGGCTATATCGTGCAGTTTGGTAAGATGGGCTACAACCATTTCAGACTCATAACCGTGAAAGGGATCAGATTCGACTAGAGTCATTAACTCAGGGTCGACAGAGAATTCATAATCCTTATCGGTCACAAAGATAGGTAAAGTAGCAAACTTCGGGTCGTATTTCATCCTAGCGTTCAGAGATTTTTCTTTCCACTTGAGCAGTAATTTCTCAACATCATAGCTATCCTTACACGCAAGAAAGTCCTCAGCTATCTCTCCCTCCATAACATAGCGTTCATGAATAACAGGCAATTCAGGCATATCAGGAGAGCTAGTTCTAGCATGCAAAATAGCAGTTTCAGAAGTATCATCGCGTCTAGCAGCAACTCTAGCAATTTGTGCATCAAGGAATGCACTGTTGGAATTATGCCCTAGAGGCAATAATAAATGTATAGTTATTATTATAATTCCTGTAACAAGATAATAGTTTATTATCCATGCTATAATTGTATTGAATGAAGACTCATTTACATGTGTGGATACATAGACAAAACACCGTCCCTAGCATGCCTCTAGTTGGCTAGCCAGTTGATCAATGATACTCAGTGTCTTCTGATTATGAACAAGATGTTGTTGCTTGATAACTGGATCACGTCATTGGGAGAATCACGTGATGGACTAGACCCAAACTAATAGACGTAGCATGTTGATCGTGTCATTTTGTTGCTACTGTTTTCTGCGTGTCAAGTATTTATTCCTATGACCATGAGATCATATAACTTACTGACACCGGAGGAATGCTTTATGTGTATCAAACGTCGCAACGTAACTGGGTGACTATAAAGATGCTCTACAGGTATCTCCGAAGGTGTTAGTTGAGTTAGTATGGATCAAGACTGGGATTTGTCACTCCGTGTGACGGAGAGGTATCTCGGGGCCCACTCGGTAATGCAACATCACACAAAAGCCTTGCAAGCAATGTAACTTAGTGTAAGTTGCGGGATCTTGTATTATGGAATGAGTAAAGAGACTTGCCGGTAAACGAGATTGAAATAGGTATGCGGATACTGACGATCGAATCTCGGGCAAGTAACATACGGAAGGACAAAGGGAATGACATACAGGATTATACGAATCCTTGGTACTGAGGTTCAAACGATAAGATCTTCGTAGAATATGTAGGATCCAATATGGGCATCCAAGTCCCGCTATTGGATATTGACCGAGGAGTCTCTCGGGTCATGTCTACATAGTTCTCGAACCCGCAGGGTCTGCACACTCAAGGTTCGACGTTGTTTTATGCGTATTTGAGTTATATGGTTGGTTACCGAATGTTGTTCGGAGTCCCGGATGAGATCACGGACGTCACGAGGGTTTCCGGAATGGTCCGGAAATGAAGATTGATATATAGGATGACCTTGTTTGATTACCGGAAGGTTTTCGGAGTTACCGGGAATGTACCGGGAATGACGAATGGGTTCCGGGAGTTCACCGGGGGGGCAACCCACCCCGGGGAAGCCCATAGGCTTTGGGGAGACACACCAGCCCTTAGTGGGCTGGTGGGGCAGCCCCAAAGGGGCCTATGTGCCAAGGATAAGAAATCAAAGGAAAAGAAAAAAAAAGAGGGAGGAGGTGGGAAGGGAGGAGGACTCCCTCCCACCAAACCTAGTCCAACTCGGTTTGGGGGGGGGAGAGTCCTCCCCCTTGGCTCGGCCGACTCCTTGGGGGTCCTTGGACCCCAAGGCAAGGCCCCCCCTCCCTTCTCCTATATATATGGAGCAATTAGGGCTGATTTGAGACGACTTTCTCACGGCTGCCCGACCACATACCTCCACGGTTTTTCCTCTAGATCGCGTTTCTGCGGAGCTCGGGCGGAGCCCTGCTGAGACAAGGTCATCACCAACCTCCGGAGCGCCGTCACGCTGCCGGAGAACTCTTCTACCTCTCCGTCTCTCTTGCTGGATCAAGAAGGCCGAGATCATCGTCGAGTTGTACGTGTGTTGAACGCGGAGGTGCCGTCCGTTCGGTACTAGATCGTGGGACTGATCGCGGGATTGTTCGCGGGGCGGATCGAGGGACGTGAGGACGTTCCACTACATCAACCGCGTTCTCTAACGCTTCTGCTGTACGATCTACAAGGGTATGTAGATCACTCATCCCCTCTCGTAGATGGACATCACCATGATAGGTCTTCGTGCGCGTAGGAAAATTTTTGTTTCCCATGCGACGTTCCCCAACATGCACCTAGTGGCAAAGCAGTATCAGGCATAGCATCATCAGGCAAAGTAGTATCAAGCATAGCATCATCATAAGCATCATAGGCAGCAGAAGTAGCATCATCAAGCATAGGCGACATATCAAGATTTCTAGCAGGAGGTGATGTCGCAAACTTACTCATAACTGAAGGTGAATCAAGTGCAGAGCTAGATGGCAGTTCCTTACCTGTCCTCGTAGTGGAAGGCAAGATTTCAGTTCTTGGATCTTTCAGATTCCTCCTTGCGACCAGCAGATGAAAATCCCAAGTGACTCAGAGAATATAGTTGTGCTTCCCCGGCAACGGTGCCAGAAAATAGTAACCCACAAGTGTAGGGGATTGCAACAGTTTTCGAGGGTAGAGTATTCAACCCAAATTTACTGATTCGACTCATGGGGAAGCGAAAGAATATTCTCCAGTATTAGCAGATGAGTTGTCAATTCAACCACACCTGAAAGATTAGTGTCTGCAAGCAAAGTATCAGTAGCAAGGTGGTATGATAGCAACGGTGTGAGAAAAAGTCTGTTGACGAGAGCCTATTCCTGACTTAACGGTGCCAGAAAAGACTTGCAGCTGGTAACAGCAAAGTAACAAGTAACAACAATGGCAAGGTAACAGCAGTAGTGACAGCAGCAGCAAGTAACGGCAGTAGCAGCAAAGTAACATAGCAAGGACCAGTGGGACAAACTCGTAGGAATTGGATCAGTGATTGTGTGTTGGATGGCATTCATCATGCAACAGTTATAACACGGAGAGATATGTAACTATCTCAAGTTCGCCAATCTAATGTAGGCATGTATTCCGTATGTAGTCATACGTGCTTAGGGAAAAGAACTTGCATGACATCTATTGTCCATCCCTCCCGTGGCAGCGGGGTCCTAATGGAAACTACGGGATATTAAGGTTCTCCTTTTAATAAAGAACCGGACCAACGCATTAACACTTGGTGAATACATGAACTCCTCATACTATGGTCATCTCCGGGAGTGGTTTCGGCTATTGTCACTCTGGGGTTGCCGGGTCATAACACATAGTAGGTGGCTACAACTTGCAAGATAGGATCTAAAACACACATATATTGGCGACAACATAATAGCCTCAGATCTGAAATCATGGCACTCGGGCCCTAGTGACAAGCATTAGGCATGGCAAAGTAGTGGCAACATCAATCTCAGAACATAGTGGATACTAGGGATGAATCCCCGTCAAAACTAACTCGATTACATGATAGATCTCATCCAACTCATCACCGTCCAGCAAGCCTACGATGAGATTACTCACGAACGGTGAAGAGCATCATTGAATTGGCAATGGAGGAAGGTTGATGATGACGATGGCGATAATTTCCCCTCTCCGGAGCCCAGAACGGACTCCAGATCTGCCCTCCAGATGAAGAACAGGAGGTGCCGACGCCTCTATATCGTAAAACGCGATGAATCCTTCTCCCTGATTTTTTTTCCGGGCGAAACGGAATATATAAAGCTGAACTTGGAGGCGGTGGAGCTCTGTGGGCTCCACAAGCCTGGTTGGTGCAGCCTGGTGGGTGGCCGCGGCCAGTGGGCTTGTGGCCTACTGGTTCACCCCCTCCGGTGGATCTTTGCGCAGGTATTTTTTACTAATTCCAGAAAAATTCTACGTAAATTTTCAGGTCATTCCGAGAACTTTTATTTCTGCACAAAAACAACACCATGGCAATTCTACTGAAAACAGCGTTAGTCCGGGTTAGTCCCATTCAAATCATGCAAGTTACAGTCAAAAACAAGGGCAAAAGAGTTCGGAAAAGTAGATACGACGAAGACGTATCACATACCTAGTAGTTGCTTCAGCCATGATGTGTCTTATCCTGCTATGCTTGCTATGCCTAGAGTTGTGTCAGGTCTGTTTCATCTGGCTGATGAACAGGAATGGATGAATGTGTTCTAGTGACAAAGAATAAGTGTGGAACCTGATTTGGTAAAGGTACTGATGAAAGCCTATGTAGGAGTACATGGCGGGTTGTTTCATTGGAACCGTCCTTAGGAACTGAGTTCCGTGTATGTAATCCAAGACTAGTTACTACCACATGCTCGGCCCTGAAATATGACCCTGCTCGACTTATTAATCGCCTAGTACTCGGTCCAGGAGTTGCAAGTAGTTTCTGGTATTTATAGTCATGCTGGAGGCCGTGCATAGTGCTGACCTTAGAGGTGGGCTATGATGCGGTAGGCAGTGGCACGGTGTACCAAGTGGCTCCCGGATGGTGGGCTTGGGAACCCTGCGCACATCGTTTGGGGCCGTGGCGGAAACCTCAGCCGGACTTCCGTGCAGGTTCACTCTCAAATAGGCGATAAACCTGGACTAGGTATTGGCGTGGTTAACGGTCGTGGCCGACTCCCTCGCTAGGCTTCCCCTTGAAGGTTGGCGAGGTGCATGACGTGCACATGGCGATAAGTGGCGAGAGCGTGTGTGAAGAAGTACACCCCTCCAGGGTTATGATCTATTCGAATAGCCAAGTCCGTGGATATGGACTATTTGGAAACATATGTTGTTCAGAGATAACTTTAATGGCTACTCATAAAAGTATCCAGATAAGTGTGAGTATCATGTATGGCATTTCTGTAGGGAGACGGAAAGGAATCCATGATAGTGTATTGTTGTGGTGGTAGTGGACTCGTGTACGACTTATCAAAGTTGTTTAAAACTATTTAAAATTGTAGTTTAGTCTAACCAAGAGTCAAAGCTGGCTTGTTGCATGAAACTCCACAACTCCCTTTGTTGATACATGTGCATGAGTAGATAGATCTGCTCTAAAGTCTTGCTGAGTACTTTTGTACTCATGTTTGTTTAATAAATTTTGCAGAGGATAACCACGAGCCAACACGTGGGTTTTATCTAGACCTTGATGATGATGAGTAGCTGGTGTCCCACCTATGACCTAGCCCCTTTCAGAAGGGATTTGTAGATAGTCAGACTTTATGCTTTTTTCCTTTCAATTGTCTGTACTCAGACAAATTTAGTGCCTCCGCTTGGTTTGTATGACTCTGTTTGTATGATTTGAGTGTGGGGTCGTGTGACCCCTATCTGTATGAACATATAATGCAAGACTCTTCCGAGTCTTCTAAATAAATGGTGTGATGTTGTATGGTTATGTTGTGATGCCATTGTTGTATATATGCATATCAAGTATGTCATGCATACGTGTGATGCACTATGATATGTATGGGATTCGACACCTAATCCTATGCCCTTAGTATCCCTCTATACAGAGAAATGCCCGTTTGTGTTTCCACCGAGCCTTCGTAGTTCGCTACTGCTCTGGACACATTGATTAACCGGCATGTATCCTTCTTAGTTGTTGTGTCTGTCCCTACGGGGAAATGTCACTCGGTGTAATGGAGTCCTTGTAGCTTGCTACGACTCGTCTACACTCGCTGATGACCGACACCTGCTTTGTTGGGTTATGTATGCATGTCTTTGTACAGTTGAGCCACTTGAGTTTATGACTAGTCATGTCGACCCGGGTTCTTTGACATTTGAATGCTAGCGACACAATTGCATACGTGAGTCAAAAGGCGCAAACGGTCCCGGCTAAGGTAAGGTGGCAGCCGTGGGGTTAACCGTGCGTGAGACCACAAAGGGATGCCATGTGTTACAGGCTGGATTCCTATGGCTTAGGATCGGGGTCCTGACAGCGTTGGTATCCGAGCCTGACTGACTGTAGGATTACCAAGTCAAACTGGTCGAAGTTGAGTCTAGAAATGCTTTAGTTATATTTAAGGGAATTGTTTGTGGAAGGGAACGTAAGTTTCTTGCTTCTCTTCTCAAGTTATTCTATTCTGGTCATCCTCATCTTTTCTACGGGGATTAAGAACTAGGTTACTTATCTATCTCTTAGGATCGCGTGTTACTAATCGGTATATTGTAGGAAAATGGTTGGATAGTTAATCCGAGTTTTCCAAGGAAAATAAAATAAGTATATGATGAGCATGGAACTGAACTTGATAGTTGAGTGGTTATGCTATCCTATCTTTTGTGGGTTGTCTCAAAATTGTTTTTGAGCATTTACATCCGTTATGCTGCCCAATTTTATCTCCAGAGCTCTAATGCCTTTTGCATTACTCTCTATTTCAGATGCGTGGTCGTCCTTCTCGTCAGATGGTCCGTCTGACTAGGTGCATTGATGTGCCGGGTCACACGGACATCCTGGTCAGGATGATGTCAGTAGCCTGTTACCGCTGGTACCCGGAGTATACAGTGGAGGAGCAGTACCGGGATTTCAACCAGAGTCAGTACCTGTGCACTGCTAGGGTATTCCCAGATAATCCTGGAGCCGAGGAGCCGATCCATTGGTCTTATGGATTGGGGGTTACCGTTGACATGGCGGTACAAGATGCCGCCTATTCAATGTTGACCATCATGAGAGCCAGACACGCACTGCTGCAGAATTTAGAGTTTTGTTATGTTCCCGCTTCTCAACCAGGAGAAGAAGGATATCTCAGTGGGGCCTACTTTGACTCCTCTTTGGAGGATCCGCTGTTGCAGACTACCACTAAGATGTTAGAGAATAGAGACATAGATGCTCGTGCCCTTCGTATGGAGCTCTATGCTACTCGTGCCCGTTTGTGGACAGCCTTGACACAGCTGGCACCTGTAGTTCAGACAGGTTATGGGGATATGGAGATTTTGAACCCCGTTAGGACTCGTCTTCCAGCTCATGTTGACTGCTATTTGAGGTGTCACCCCTCTTCGGGGACCTCTACTGCCACCAGTCAGGGGACCAAGGCCACACCCGTGTCCTTACGGTTCCCAGGGGTCTCAGGCTAGAGTATTTCCTGATCCGCAGGTTCAGCTCCCAGGCCATGAAGGCAACCTTTATGAGATGTTTTATGCGGATGCTTGAACCCGTGAGTGGAATAGTAGTATTGTAGTAGCTGTACTTCCACAGTCATGTGTGTCTTGTGGAGTATGACTATGTTGTGAGATGAGTTCCGGAGGCATAGATAAATAATGTATAGGAAGCTTGGAAAGCCTCTAATGAGTAGTATCACCCTTCAGTAGCTTGCTCTTTAGTTTGAGGTTGTACTGAACTATGTAATGGTGTGTATGAACCATGGTGTATATATAGCAGTTGCTTGTTACCATGTTGTTCGGATGTTCATTTCTGCATTCCATGTGTTCAGTGCATTCTTAATCCATAGTTAGTATTGATGTTGATCTAGTATAAGATGTGAGTTTGATTGCCAGGATGGTGTTTACCAGGCAGAACTGTGCCCCTATCCATGAGCAGGGAGAAGGTAGTCAGGCAACATAGGAGGAACTACCCCACCCGCCTTCTCTAGCGGAGGTTATGCTCGAGGCAGAAAGAAACAAGCGAGAGACCAACCGTCTGCTAGAACTTATTGAGCAAAATACGGCTCGTCAGCCACGAAATGACGCAGTGTCCCTCAGTGACTTTGTGAAGCTGAATCCCCCAAAGTTCCATCACTCCGTCGACCCTCTCGACGCTGATGACTGGTTGTGCAATATATCACGCAAGATACGCTCTGCCAATGTTTCTGAGGCTAACAAGGTGACCTTTGGTGCGTACTTTCTGGAAGGCCCCCCCAATATGTGGTGGGAGAATTTTGAAGCTATGCGTCCTGCCGGACCAGCAGCCACATGGGCAGATTTCAGTGCAGCCTTCCGCCTGCACCACATTCCAGAGGGTCTAATGGACCATAAGAGAGAGGAATTATGTGCCTTCACCCACGGAAAGTTGACCGTTGATGCTTATAGCCGCGAGTTTGGTAATCTCGCTCGCTACGCAACTGAAGAGGTGTCAACTAACACCAAGAAGCAAGCAAGATTCTGCAAGGGTCTGAGCCCCGAACTTCGTCGTGACCTGCGCCTTCATGAATGTACAAGTTTCCAAGCTCTTGTCAACAAGGCGATCAGTGCCGAGACTGGTCATACCGACTATGAAGCCACGAAGAAGCACTCTCGCGACTCTGGCTCCTCATCCGGTTTGGCGTTTCCAAAGCGCCGCTTGTGGGTTCCGAATAGCTCCCTGCCGCCAAGATATACCCCGAGGCCATCCTATGTGGCGCCTCAGGCAAACCGGACCAATCCCCCAGCAAAGACCTATGGTGATCCAGCTAGTAATGGTGCACCACGTGCCAATCAGGTGACCTGTTACAAGTGTGGAGGATGAGGACACTATTCACGAGAGTGTCCTTAGAATATAGCTGCCAAGCAACCTGGGAAGTCTGTTGGGCAAGGCAAGTCGGGCAAAGCATATTATGTGAAGCCAATTCCTGCGCGTGGTGCGTGAATTATGTTTCGGCAGAAGAAGCTGGAGAGGATCCCGACGTCATTTTGGGTGCGCCCCTTGTCAATCATCACCCAGCGTCTGTTCTTTTTGACACTGGGTCATCTCATTCCTTCATTTCCAAAAGGTATGCATAGTTGCATAGCATGTCCTTTTGTGATATGCCAATCCCATTAGTTGTCCAAACCCCAGGTAGTAAATGGTAAACTTCTAGGATAAGTTATGACAATGAAATCCTAGTAGACAGGCTAGTTTTTCTAGCATCTTTGATAGACCTTAAATCCTCAGATATCAATATCATCTTGGGTATGGACTGGATGTCAGCTCATTACGCCAAGATTGATACCCATTCTAGGAATGTTCAGGTTACCCATCCCTCGTGTGAGATGGTTAATGTCTCAACTCAAGTTGCTAAATGCCAACTCTATTCCCTCAATGCTAGTCCTCTTCCAGAACTTGAAGACATTCTGGTAGGCCGTGACTTTCCGGATGTTTTTCCACAAGAACTGCCAGGAATTCCACCTGACAGGGATGTAGATTTTGTGATAGATCTTGTTCCAGGAATTGTCCCAATAGCCAGAAGACCCTATAAGATGGCACCCTTAGAGCTAGCCAAACTTAATAAACAACTAGATGAGGCCTTGAATAAAGGTTTCATTCGACCTAGCTCTTCACCTTGGGATTGTCCCGTCCTCTTCGTCAAGAAGAAGGATGGAACAGATCGGATGGTTGTAGATTATCGACCAGTTAACCTGGTCACCATAAAGAACAAGTATTCTCTCCCCAGGATCAACGATCTGTATGATCAGCTTGCTGGATCCTCAGTCTTCTCAAAAATGGATTTGAGGTTGGGTTACCATCAAATCAAGATCAAGAATGGGGACATTCCAAAAACGGCTTTTGTCACTTGTTATGGCCAATACGAGTACACCGTCATGTCCTTCGGTTTAACCAATGCCCCAGCCACCTTCTCTCGCTTGATGAATTGAATCTTCATGGAGTATTTGGATAAATTCATCGTGGTATACCTCAATGATATTCTCATCTACTCGAAGAACGAACAAGAACATGCCAAGCATCTCAGGCTGGTATTGATGAAACTTCGAGAGCATCGCCTTTATGCCAAGTTTTCAAAATGTGAATTTTGGTTACCAGAAGTGACCTATCTAGGCCATGTAATCTCTGGTAAGGGTATTGTTGTCAATCTCGAGAGAGTTCAAGCCATCCTTGATTGGACTCAACCTGAATTGGTTAAGCAAGTTAGGAGTTTTCTTGGTCTAGCGAGCTATTGTCGCCGCTTTGTCGAGAACTTATCCAAGGTTGCCAAGCCTCTAACTGAACTCCTTAAGAAAGATAAAAAGTTCGACTGGACACCACAGTGTGAGCATAGTTTTCAAGAACTGAAAAGACGCCTGACTTCTGCACCTGTGTTGCTACCACCGGATTTTTCCAAAGGACTTTGTTATCTATATCGACGCCTCGCGACAAGGATTAGGTTGCATTCTCATGCAGGATCGTCATGTGATTGCATACGCATCTCGACAGTTGCGTCCACATGAGGATAATTATCCCACACATGATCTTGAGCTTGCAGCTGTAGTCCATGCACTAAAAATATGGCGACATTACCTTCTTGGTAATCGTTGTGAAATATTCACTGATCACCAAAGTCTGAAATATATCTTCACCCAGCCGGATTTGAATCTCAGGCAAAGACAGTGGGTCGAGTTGATCTCAGATTATGACTTAGGGATAACTTACACCCCAGGGAAGGCCAATGTCATGGCTGTCGTAAGTATTATTGTAACAAGCTGATGTTACAATGAGGTGAACCACGTCTCTATGAGGAATTTTGGAAGTTAAACCTCCACATTGTTTCTCAAGGATTCCTTTCTACCCTGGTGGCGAAACCTACTCTTAGGGATCAAATCAGAGCTGGCCAAAAGCGTGATAAGGGTATATCACGGATCAAGGGGAATATTACTAGAGGAAATGCTAAGGAATTCTCCATGAATGATCAAGATGTTGTGTTCTTCCAGAACCGTCTAGTGGTTGCTAAGAATCCACATCTCAGGCAGTTGATCCTTAAAGAGGCACAGGAGTCTCCTCTCACGATTCATCCTGGTAGTACTAAGATGTATCAGGACCTACGTCTGAGGTTCTGGTGGACTAGGATGAAGAGAGAAATTGCTAAGTTCATTGCTACCTGCGACATTTGTCGTCAAGTGAAGGCAGAACATCAATAGCCTGCTGACACCCTTCAACCTTTAGTTATTCCTGAATGGAAATGGGATAAAGTTAGTATGGATTTCATCACTGGATTTCCCAGGACCAAGAAAGGAAATAATGCTATCTTTGTGGTCATTGACCGTCTTTCCAAAGTAGCTCATTTTATTCCAGTTCGTGAGAGTATAACATCTAGCCAGATAGCAGAGTTACATGTCTCTCATATAGTGTCTCTTCATGGTGTTCCTCTGGAGATTAACTCAGATCGTGGAAGTATTTTTACTTCTCATTTATGGGAAAGTTTTTAGAATGCCATGGGGACTCACCTATCTTTTAGCACTGCTTTCCATCTTCAATCAAGTGGTCAAGTAGAAAGAGTCAATCAAATCCTAGAGGATATGCTTCGAGCTTGTGTTATATCGTTTGGTATGAATTGGGAGAAGGGCCTTCCATTCGCCGAATTTTCTTATAACAATAGTTATCAAACAATCTTGGGCAAAGCCCCTTTTCAAGTTCTCTATGAACGAAGATGTCAAACACCTCTTAATTGGTCAGAAACTGGAGAGAGGCAACTCTTCGGTCCGGATATGATCCAGGAAGCAGAAGAGCAAGTTCACATTTTTCGTGAAAAGTTGAAAACAGCCCAGTCTCGTCAAAAGATCCAATATGATCGTCATCATAAGGTTGTGACCTTCGAAGTTGACGAGAAGGCTTACCTTCGGGTTACACCTTTGAAGGGTACCCATCGCTTCGGTATCAAAGGCAAATTGGCTCCTCGTTACATTGGTCCTTTTTGCATTCTTGCCAAACGAGGAGAAGTTGCCTACCAATTGGAACTTCCTCCGCATCTTTCCAAGGTTCATGATGTTTTCCACGTCTCGCAACTCAGGCATTGCTTCTTGGATCATATTCGTGAAGTGGACCACGAAACGCTTGATCTCCAAGATAACCTGTCATACCGAGAATACCCTGTTCGTATTCTTGATCAAGCTGAGCGTACCACTCGACGTCGAAACCTCAAGTTTCTTAAAGTTCAATGGTCAAATCATTCTGAAAAAGAGGCAACATGGGAAAGAGAGGAATGTCTCCGACTTGAGTATCCCACGCTCTTCCCGACGACTTCCAAATCTCAGGACGAGATTCTTTTGAGTGGGGGTGAGTTGTCACATCCCTAGTTTCCATTTGAAGTTTAGCAAGATTGTGCTCATGTTTAATCCTTGCATTTAAAAGTGAATATAGAAATCAAAGAAAAATCCTAGCACTTCCATATTCAACCAATTCAAAACTTGTGATAAATCAATGAACCCAAAATGGCCTTCATAAAAGCCCACCATTTTTGATAAATATTGGAAACAATATTTCAGGGGTGGAACTTATTTCTAAAATACATTTGGTATTTTATTTAAATATTAAAAGCTACTGAAATCACCCAAATATGTGATTTTAAATATTTCACAATATCATAAAATGTTGAATCTTTTATATGGGCTTGGAAATATTCCAAATAACACCCGAGAGTTTTATTCACTATTTATAGAAATAGTTTGGAGCCAAAATAAAAACAAACAAATGACAGAAATGATTTAACAGAAATCAGAAAAGAAAGAAAATGAAAAAAGACTTACGTGACGCTCACCTTGGCCCGGCCCATCTGCTCCTATCGTCTTCCCCTCGCCAGTCGGCAGCAGGAGGTGGCCGCCGCTTCCTCCGGCACGGCCACGCACCTGATTGCGTGCCTGACCACTCCGTCGCGCTCGCCGCGGAGGGATAAGCCTCCCGAGGCCATTCCATCCCTCTCCCCATTCGCTCTCCTGTGTCCCCTCCTCTCGGCCACCATTAGAGCTCGAGCTCGAGCTAGTCGTCGCCTCCGGCCATCGCAAGCTTCCCCGAGCACACCATCCTCTCTGCCCCGACGGGCACGACATCCACGCCAAAGGAAACGAGCCCCCGAGCCCTGCATCACCCTCATCACGTTCGTCTTCCACCTTCGGCCGCCGGCAAGTCATCGTCCATTCACCAGATCCAGCGCCTCCCCGAGCAGCCTGAGCCTCTCATCGACATCGCAGTAAGCTCCGGAGCGTTTCCCCCCATCTACCCCTCTCTTTCCTGCTCTCTAGCCCCGTGGCCATCAAACTCGAGCTCCGGCCGGCACCATGGCTCGTCGCCCGTGCTCTCCGGCCACCCCTAGCTCCTCTCACTGCCTCTATTAGATGAGGCCGAGCCTGGGCTTCCTCCCAGTGCTCTCGGCACTCAAATCTGAGCCTCACAACATGTTTTAGAGCAACTCCAGTGAGGATCCGCCGTGGGTTTGGTCCCCGCCGGCGAGGCTCCGTTGGGGTCGACGTGGACAGCTCATTAGAACCTAATCCACCCCGTGGCAGTGGGCCCTAGAGTGGGTCAAACCCCACTTAGTCTCTGGTCAGCGCGGGATTAGCCCCTGAGCCACTGAACAATGGGCCCGACTGGTCAGGTTTGACCTGGCCAGCCCGTGTTGACCCTGATGACGTCAGCCTGGCGCAATAATGCTATTTCTGTTTTAAATAATTCTAGAATAAGTGCAAAACTTTGGAAATTCATAGAAATTAAATATAACTCCAAATTTGACAAATAATATATGTAAAATGATCAAAAAAATTCAGTGAACACAATGGTGCTACTTTCACGCATGACAAATAAAGTTATGAAACATCATCACGTCAAATCAATTAAATGAACTTGATAAATATCTTATTTCAACTAATATTTGAACTTCAGTTCAA
This sequence comes from Hordeum vulgare subsp. vulgare, assembly GCF_904849725.1. Lineage (NCBI taxonomy): Eukaryota > Viridiplantae > Streptophyta > Magnoliopsida > Poales > Poaceae > Hordeum > Hordeum vulgare. Next base: position 208,488,155 of record NC_058521.1, read on the forward strand.
ATCAGCATCAAACCAAGGGTTTGGTAGCCACACTAGCTCATGCTACATTTCATTTCATGCCATATTCATGCATAATATTGTTGCGTATGAACGTTATTGATTTTTGTTATTATTTCGGTAGGCCCTGCCATTCCGGATATGTCCGAATATCCGACTAACAGATTTAATCCCCGTGCTGAACAACAAGGCAAGCACCCTTTTGATCATCCCGATATAATCCCATGTTCATGCTCCTGCTCCCACTTATTGCATTAGGACAAAATATTTCAAATGCTTTACTTCGGTAGCTGAACCTATTCCTTTGCATGACCTGTCATTGTCACAGTAAATAGCCAAACCTCGCAACCTAGCATACCTAGTAGTTACTTGAGCCATGACGTGTCTTATCCTGCTATGCTTGCTATGCCTAGAATTGTGTTAGGTCTGTTTCATCTGGGTGATGAACAGGAATGGATGAATGTGTTCTAGTGACAAAGAATAAGTGTGGAACCTGATTTGGTAAAGGTACCGATGAAGGGCTATGTAGGAGTACATGGCGGGTTGTTTCATTGGAACCGTCCTTAGGAACTGAGTTCCGTGTATGTAATCCAAGACTAGTTACTACCACATGCGGGGCCCTGAAATATGACCCCGCTCGACTAATTAATCGCCTAGTACTCGGTCCAGGAGTTGCAAGTAGTTTCTGGTGTTTATAGTCATGCTGGAGGCCGTCCATAGTGCTTGCCTTAGAGGTGGGCTATGATGCGGTAGGCAGTGGCACGGTGTACCAAGTGTCACCTGGATGGTGGGCTTGGGAACCCTGCGCACATCATTTGGGGCCATGGCGGAAACCTCAGTCAGACTTCCGTGTGGGTTCACTCTCAAATAGGCGATAAACCTTGACTAGGTATTAACGTGGTTAACGGTCCTGGCCGACTCCCTCGCTAGGCTTCCCCTTGAAGGTTGCCGAGGTGGATGACGTGCACATGGCGATAAGTGGCGAGAGCGTGTGTGAAGAAGTACACCCCTACAGGGTTGTGATCTATTCGAATAGCCAAGTCCGTGGATATGCACTACTTGGAGACATATGTTGTTCATAGATAACTTTAATGGCTACTCATAAAAGTATCCAGATAAGTGTGAGTATCATGTATTGCATTTTCGTAGGGAGACGGAAAGGAATCCATGATAGTGTATTGTTGTGGTGGTAGTGGACTCGTGTACGACTTATCAAAGTTGTTTAAAACTATTTAAAATTGTAGTTTAGTCTAGCCAAGAGTCAAAGCTGGGTTGCTGCATGAAACCCCACAACTCCCTTTCTTGATACATATGCATGAGTAGATAGATCTGTTCTAAAGTCTTGCTGAGTACTTTTGTACTCATGTTTGTTTAATAAATTTTGCAGAGGATAACCACGAGCCAACAGGTGGGTTTTATCTAGACCTCGATGATGATGAGTAGCTGGTGTCCCAGCTACGATCAGGCCCCTTTCAGAAGGGATCTGTTGATAGTCAGACTTTATGCTTTTTTCCTTTCAACTGTCTGTACTCAGACAACTTTAATGCTTCTGCTTGGTTTGTATGACTCTGTTTGTATGACTTGAGTGTCGGGTCGTGTGACCCCTATCTGTATGAACATATTATGCAAGGTCCGGATATGATCTAGGAAGCAGAAGAGCAAGTTCACATTATTCGTGAAAAGTTGAAAACAGCCCAGTCTCGTCAAAAGAGCCAATATGATCGTCATCATAAGGTTGTGACCTTCGAAGTTGACGAGAAGGCTTACCTTCGGGTTACACCTTTGAAGGGTACCCGTCGCTTCGGTATCAAAGGCAAATTGGCTCCGCGTTACATTGGTCCTTTTTGCATTCTTGCCAAATGAGGAGAAGTTGCCTACCAATTGGAACTTCCTCCGCATCTTTCCAAGGTTCATGATGTTCTCCACGTCTCGCAACTCATGCATTGCTTCTCGGATCATATTCGTGAAGTGGACCACGAAACGCTTGATCTCCAAGATAACTTGTCATACCGAGAATACCCTGTTCGTATTCTTGATCAAGCTGAGCGTACCACTCGACGTCGAAACCTCAAGTTTCTTAAAGTTCAATGGTCAAATCATTCTGAAAAAGAGGCAACATGGGAAAGAGAGGACTGTCTCCGACTTGAGTATCCCACGCTCTTCCCGATGACTTCCAAATCTCGGGACGAGATTCTTTTGAGTGGGGTTGAGTTGTCACATCCCTAGTTTCCATTTGAAGTTTAGCAAGATTGTGCTCATGTTTTATCCTTGCATTTAAAAGTGAAAATGGAAATCAAAGAAAAATCCTAGCACTTCCATAGTCAACCAATTCAAAACTTGTGATAAATCAATGAACCCAAAATGGCCTTCATAAAAGCCCACCATTTTTGATAAATATTGGAAACAATATTTCAGGGGTGGAACTTATTTTTAAAATACATTTGGTATTTTATTTAAATATTAAAAGCTACTAAAATCACCCAAATATGTGGTTTTAAATATTTCACAATATCATAAAATGTTGAATCTTTTATATGGGCTTGGAAATATTCCAAATAACACCCCAGAGTTTTATTCACTATTTATAGAAATAGTTTGGAGCCAAAATAAAAACAAACAAATGACATAAATGATTTAACAGAAATCAGAAAAGAAAGAAAATGAAAAAAGACTTACGTGACGCTCACCTTGGTCGAGCCCATCTGCTCCTATCGTCTTCCCCTCGCCAGTCGCCAGCAGGAGGTGGCCGCCGCTTCCTCCGGCGCGGCCACGCACCAGATTGCGTGCCTGACCACTCCGTCGCGCTCGCCGCGGAGGGATAAGCCTCCCGAGGCCATTCCATCCCTCTCCCCATTCGCTCTCCTGTGTCCCCTCCTCTCGGCCGCCATTAGAGCCGAGCTCGAGCTCGAGCTAGCTGTCGCCTCGGGCCACCACAAGCTTCCCTGAGCACACCATCCTCTCTGCCCCGACGGGCACGACATCCACGCCAAAGGAAACGAGCCCCCGAGCCCTGCATCACCCTCATCACCGTCGTCTTCCACCTTCAGCCGCCGGCAAGTCATCGTCCATTCACTAGATCCAGCGCCTCCCCGAGCAGCCTGAGCCTCTCATCGACATCGCAGTGAGCTCCAGAGCGTTTCCCCCCATCTACCCCTCTCTTTCCTGCTCTCTAGCCCCGTGGCCATCAAACTCGAGCTCCGGCCGCCACCATGGCTCGTCGCCGGTGCTCTCCGGCCACCCCTAGCTCCTCTCACTGCCCCTATTAGATGAGGTCGGGCCTGGGCATCCTCCCAGTGCTCTCGACACTCAAATCCGAGCCTCACAACATGTTTTAGAGCAACTCCGGCGAGGATCCGCCGCGGGTTTGGTCCCCGTCGGCAAGGCTCCGTTGGGGCCAACGTGGACAGCTCATTAGAACCTAATCCACCCCCTAGAGCCACTGGCAGTGGGCCCTAGAGTGGGTCAAACCCCACTTAGCCTCTGGTCAACGCGGGATTAGCCCCTGAGCCACTCACCAATGGGCCCGACTGGTCAGGTTTGACCTGGCCAGCCCGTGTTGACCCTAATGACGTCAGCCTGGCGCAATAATGCTATTTCTGTTTTAAATAATTCCAGAATAAGTGCAAAACTTTGGAAATTCATAGAAATTAAATATAAATCCAAATTTGACAAATAATATATGTAAAATGATCAAAAAAATTCAGTGAACACAATGGTGCTATTTTCATGCATGACAAACAAAGTTATGAAACATCATCAGGTCAAATCAATTAAATGAACTTGATAAATATCTTATTTCAACTAATATTTGAACTTGAATTCAAATCAGCATCAAACCAAGGGTTTGGTAGCCACACTAGCTCATGCTACATTTCATTTCATGCCATATTCATGCATAATATTGTTGCGTATGAATGTTATTGATTGTTGTTATTATTTCGGTAGGCCCTGCCCTTCCGGATACGTCTGAATATTCGACTAACGGATTTAATCCCCGTGCTGAACAACAAGGCAAGCACCCTCTTGATCATCCTGATATAATCCCATGTTCATGCTCCTACTCCCAGTTATTGCATTAGGACAAAATATTTCAAATGATTTACTTCAGTAGCTGAACCTATTTCTTTGCATGACCTGTCATTGTCACAGTAAATAGTCAAACCTTGCAACCTAGCATACCTAGTAGTTACTTGAGCCATGACGTGTCTTATCCTGCTATGCTTGCTATGCCTAGAGTTGTGTTAGGTCTGTTTCATCTGGGTGATGAACAGGAATGGATGAATGTGTTCTAGTGACAAAGAATAAGTGTGGAACCTGATTTGGTAAAGGTACCGATGAAAGGCTATGTAGGAGTAGCGGTTTGTTTCATTGGAACCGTCCTTACGAACTGAGTTCCGTGTATGTAATCCAAGACTAGTTACTACCACATGTTGGGCCCTGAAATATGACCCCGCTCAACTTATTAATCGCCTAGTACTCGGTCCAGGAGTTGCAAGTAGTTTCTGGTGTTTATAGTCATGCTGGAGGTCCTGCATAGTGCTGACCTTAGAGGTGGGCTATGATGCGGTAGGCAGTGGCACGGTGTACCAAGTGGCACCCGGATGGTGGGCTTGGGAACCCTGCGCACATCGTTTGGGGCCGTGGCGGAAACCTCAGCCAGTCTTCCGTGCGGGTTCACTCTCAAATAGGCGATAAACCTGGACTAGGTATTAGCGTGGTTAACGGTCGTGGCGGACTCCCTCGCTAGACTTCCCCTTGAAGGTTGCCGAGGTGCATGACGTGCACATGGCGATAAGTAGCGAGAGCGTGTGTGAAGAAGTACACCCCTACAGGGTTATGATCTATTCGAATAGCCAAGTCCGTGGATATGGACTACTTGAAGACATATGTTGTTCATAGGTAACTTTAATGGCTACTCATAAAAGTATCCAGATAAGTGTGAGTATCAGGTATTGCATTTTCGTAGGGAGACGGAAAGGAATCCATGATAGTGTATTGTTGTGGTGGTAGTGGACTCGTGTACGACTTATCAAAGTTGTTTAAAACTATTTAAAATTGTAGTTTTGTCTAGCCAAGAGTCAAAGCTGGCTTGCTGCATGAAACCCCACAACTCCCTTTGTTGATACATGTGCATGTGTAGATAGATCTGTTCTAAAGTCTTGCTGAGTACTTTTGTACTCATGTTTGTTTAATAAATTTTGCAGAGGATAACCACGAGCCAACAGGTGGGTTTTATCTAGACCTCGATGATGATGAGTAGTTGGTGTCCCAGCTACGATCAGGCCCCTTTCAGAAGGGATCTGTAGATAGTCAGACTTTATGCTTTTTTCCTTTCAACTGTCTGTACTCAGACAACTTTAATGCTTCTGCTTGGTTTGTATGACTCTGTTTGTATGACTTGAGTGTCGGGTCGTGTGACCCCTATCTGTATGAACATATAATGCAAGACTCTTCCGAGTCTTCTAAATAAATGTTGTGATGTTGTATGGTTATGTTGTGATGCCATTGTTGTATATATGCATATCAAGTATGTCATGCGTACGTGTGATGCACTGTGATATGTATGGGATTCGACACCTAGTCCTATGCCCTTAGTAGCTCTCTATACAGAGAAATGCCCCTTTGTGTTTCCACCGAGCCTTCGTAGTTCGCTACTACTATGGACACATTGGTTGACCGGCATGTATCCTTCTTAGTTGTTGTGTCTGTCCCTACAGGGAAATGTCACGCGGTGTAATGGAGTCCTTGTAGCTTGCTACGACTCGTCTACACTCGCTGATGACCGACACCTGCTTTGCTTGGTTATATATGCATGTCTCTGTACAGTTGAGCCACTTGAGTTTATGACTAGTCATGTCGACCCAGGTTCTTTGAGATTGGAATGCTAGAGACACAATTGCATACGTGCGTCAAAAGGTGCAAACGGTCCCGGCTAAGGTAAGGTGGCAGCCGTGGGGTTAACCGTGCGTGAGACCGCAAAGGGATGCGATGTGTTACAGGCTGGATTCCTATGGCTTAGGATCAGGGTCCTGACAGTCACTTAGACGTCCAAGTGTGGCATGTTTATTGTTTCATATAAGCCCTTTATGTGGTGTCGCTTAGATGCCCGACTGTGGCATGTTTATTGTTTCAGATAAGCCTTTTATGTCATGTCGCTTAGACGCCCGACTGTGGCATGTTTATTGTTTCATATAAGCCCTTTCTGCGGTGTCGCTTAGACGCCCGACTGAGGCCTGTTATTTATTTTGCCCTTACTATGGTGTTGCAAAGTTGCCCGTTTGTTGCTTGTCATTTATTTCTTTTATGCATGCCCTGTATGTGGTGTTGCTCAGACGCCCAACGGTGGTTTTACTAAGATTTGTTAACATTTCGAGGCGTCACTCGAGACACCCGATCGATGTATTTTCCTTTTCTTCTAAGGATGTCTCGGGAGGACTACCGCCTGATTTATCCACTAACTTAATTTATTTTTAGCACATATATTTTGGATATAACCTGATTCTAGCCATGCATATTAAAATCAACTGCATGCATCTCATCTTTTGTGCAAACTGTTTGCGAGTACTTCTCGGAGTACTCACTGGCTTGTTGTTGTGGCCAGATATGGATGAAGGAGACCTCATGGATGAAGAGTTCGATATCGAGTCTGATGTCTAGAGGAGTCCCAGTCAGTCTTGCGATCCTGGAGTCCGCCGTTGTTTTATTCCATCTCTTCTGCATCCCCGAATAAATTGTTGAGCTTCACTCTGATGCTTAAAGCATAGTAGTACTTGTCATGTCACATGACTCTGATGTGACGTGCCCCCTTTTATTTTTGCAAGCAGTAGAGTCACCCCAAGACCACTGTAACATTCCATTTTTCCTAAGACTTGGATATGTTGTAATAATTTTAGAGCAATCCTTGCTCTACTTATATAATATTAAGTACCACTGGTTTTCCATATCAATATGAGTCTGTCAGTGAGAAAAAATTTGTTCACTAAGGACACACATGGTTGATTTCCAATTAATTCATTTATTTGGAAACTTGTCGTGACAAACTTGGTACCAGAGCCAGGCTGACTATAGGAAACCCTTAGGCACGATCACTGACAGGATTAGTCATTTTTAATTCCTTCTTATTTTAGCAATTTTTTGTTAGTCAACATATATTTATGTTTTGACTATATGAAAATTTTGTTTTGTAGATGGCTCGCGGTGGTTGCCCGTCGCAGGTGTTCGCCAACGAGCCAACAGGATTTTCGCGACTTCTTTTCGACATCGTTAAGATCGCGATTGGACCGACGACTCGCACTAAGTACACGTTTTACCGCCACAAGATCAGCGACTCCCTGACTATGCATCAGGCGTCGGTGCATTTTATTGGTGGTCGACCAAAGAGTCGTCGTCTTCGCTTTGTTGGGAGAGCCATGCCTATGGAGAGGCAGGCTATTCAGATGGCAGCCAGGGAGGCGATTGCTCGTCTCCGGGACACTCTTCCAGCAATGAAGACTCGTCCTTATTATTACCTGCCTTGCCACGTGTCATACACTAGTCACTATGCCTTTGCTTGCCCAGAGGAGAGGAAGATGATGCTCTTGGGATGCTCATGCAGTATGTCCGAGCCCTAGAGTCAGCTTTTGATGACTTAGTGGATGACTTGGTGGCTTCTCGCATGGAGCACCTTACTTGTGCTCACCACAGGACTGAGCTCCTTTGCCCCGCACCGCCTCGGTCATGCCCGTCTTCTTCTGCTTCTTGCACTCCGCCAGCTCAGCTCCGCCGTCAGCTGCCTACCATTAAGGAGTTCAATCAAGTCATTGCTCCTGCCCCCATTAGAGCTGCTATGTCTGCTAGTCTTGTGCATGCTTCGCCGTCTCGCGCAGTGTGCTTAGAGCCAGTAGAGGAGGAAGTGAACTCCCCAGCTCCTCATCTGGGACTTTCCCTGGGTCAGCCAATCCAGGTTCCTTCCGACTCCACCTAGAGATGGTGCAGCAGATCGCTAGTACGCCTGTTAGAGCATATATCTCCATATGTGGTTTTGGTAATTGATGACAATTCCTATGGACTAATGGTTGCCTTAAGTTATATTTGTAGGATTTGTCCATAGGTACTTCTTGAAGTCCATCTGCTGGGTTCAAGGAGTTTATATGATGACCAAGATGGTATTCAAGGTATTATCCAAAGAATGGTCATAGAGACACAAGGTTGATCAAGATCTCAGACAAAGAGTAAATCAAGATGATCAACACACAAAGCGTACAAGATGTACTGAGAGGGATCAAGTGATCCCATGGTATGGTAAGCATTGTCCATTATGTGTTTGTGTACTAACCCATGGTCTTCGTGAGAGTTCTATGTGTGGGTTAGGTGTGTTTCCATGGGCTTGCGTCAAAAGGAAGATCTCATACAACCCATGAAGGATGACGTCAAGTGGTGATCGTCATCAAGATTGCAGTGTGCAAGTTCAAGTGGATCAGCACGAAGATATCATGCTTGAAGCTTGCCGTCCATTGTGGTGGCAATGGACTTGTGAAGATATGTTGAAGAGTGGCTCACCCATAGTGAGTATAGGGGAGCAATCAACTAGTCTTCATCAAGCCAACGCAATCAAGAAAGGTGGTCCATCTTGAGGAAGCCAAGATCATCATCATCTAGCTCAAGACGACGAGGTGCAAGGTATAGGTTTGCCCTTGATAGGTTTTCTGTTTAGGATAGATTACTGTACTGTCAAGGGGGGATCTCAAGTGAGTAGCTTGATCATATCGTTCGTTGAGAGCTCAAACCATTTGCATCCTTGCATCATACTTCTTGGTTCTTGTTTGGTGTTTCTCTTTGTGAGTTTTAGAGCTTATGGTCATGTTCGTGACAAGCTCGAGTTCATCGAAAACAGAGTACATATGCATCTACTATGATGTTTTCGATGTTGGAGTTTTTGCTGGTTCTTCATTCATAGAGGACTCACATCTCTATATCATTGGCATTTTCATATCTGCATGGTCTTAAGATTTCCAACAAGCTTGGGTTTGCTCTTGTCGTCCTGAATCCAACAAGCTTGGGTTTGCTCGATTCGGAGCTCGTATGCGGAAGTTATGGTTGTTTCAGTGGCGAGCGGTAGTACCGCTGGACCTAGCGGTAGTACCGCTAGAGTTGGCGGTAGTACCGCTGGCCCTAGCGGTAGTACCGCTAGAGCTCGCGGTAGTACCGCTGTCCCAGCGGTAATACCGCCCCTGGTCAGCGGTAGTACCGCTCCAGGACTTTAGTACCGTCATCTTGGCGGTTGTACTGCGTCGGACTTTTTGCGAAGACTTTCCTGGCGGTGGTTGCCCCAGTAGTTTCTTTGCGCTACCATGGGCTCAGCGGTAGTACCGCTGCAGCCAGCGATAGTACCGCTGGAGGGTCAGCGGTAGTACCGCTGCAGCCAGCGGTAGTACCGCCGGAGGGTCAGCGGTAGTACCGCTAGAGCCAGCGGTAGTACCGCTGGGCTCGGGCTGTAAGCGGGGGTAACGGTCTGATTCCTTCCCCCACTATATAAAGGGGGTCTTCTTCCCCCTTGGTCTTATCCATCCGTTGAGCTCTTGTTCTACCTCCATTGTTGACATCCTTAGAGCTTGCTTACTCTCAATCCCTCCAATGATTCTTGCTTGTTCTTGAGGGAAAAGAGAGAGGAGATCTAGATCCACATCTCCACCAATCACTTTCTCCTCTATGTGAGGGGAACCCCTTGGATTTAGATCTTGGAGTTCTTTGTGAGCTCCTTGTTCTTCCTCTCATATTTCTCCATAGCTTTCGTTGTTGTGGAGGGATTTGAGTGTGAGGGACTTGACCACTTCGTGTGTTCTTGCCATTGCATCGGTTGCATCGGTTTGAGTTCTCCACGGTGATACGTGGAAGTGAAGTTTGAGAAGCTTCTACCTTTGGTACTTAGTACCCTAGATATTGTTCTTCGTGGATGCTTTGGCGTCCTAGAAGCTTGGTGGTATCTTGGAGCTCAAGCATTGTGGTGTAAAGCTCCGGGAAAGCGTTGGGGTCTCTAATTAGGTTGTGGAGATTGCCCCGAGCAATTTGTACGGGTACCGGTAACCGCCCCCAAGGGTTGCCACGTGTACGGGTTCGGTGACCTCCCCCAAGGGTTGCCACGTGTACGGGTTCGGTGACCGCCTCCAAGGGTTGCCATTTGTACGGGTTCGGTGACCGCCCTCAAGGGTCCCTTAGTGGAATCACGACATCTTGCATTCTGTGAGAGCGTGAGGAGATTACGGTGGCCTTAGTGGCATCTTGGGGAGCATTGTGCCTCCACACCGCTCCAATGGAGATTAGCATCCGCAAGGGTGTGAACTTCGGGATACATCATCGTCTCCCCGTGCCTCGGTTATCTCTTACCCAAACCCTTTACTTATGCACTTTACTTTGTGATAGCCATATTGTTCATTGTCATATATCTTGCTATCACTTAGTTGTTTATCTTTCTTAGCATAAGTTGTTGATGCACATAGGTGAGCCTAGTTGTTTGACGTTTTGTGCTTGACATATTAAACGTTAGTCTTATTCCGCATTTGTTCAAGCCTAAACCTTAATTAGTTTAAAGCGCCTATTCACACCCCCCCCCCTCTAGGCGACATCCACGTCCTTTCAACACATGTATGATATGTATGATGATGTGCTCCTAGACCGAAGAGAAGTAGTCGTGTTGCGTCATGTAGGACAAGAGAAGTGCACTAGCTTAAATAACAAGTCAGGCATATGAGAGTACGACCTGAGTGGTATGTATAATTATGTTCGATGTAAGATGTACCGCAGTCCTTCTCCGAACATGACAATTGTTTTATAAAAAACCCTTGCAATGTTTCTTTGGAAAATATTTCTAAACTTTTTATTCGAGCTTCAATTTTCTTATTGGTTCTTGCAACATTAACCCAGCTTTGAGAAAATGAGTCGTCCCTGGACACGCTCCATGCCAAGGGACAATGGAGAAAATCGATACGCTGAGACATGGAAGAACTTCACTCAAGGTCAGTCTAGCCAGCATGAAAGCAGCCCAGCACTTTCAGAAGTCTGTCGTTTATACGAGCAGAGCCAACAGCAGCATCACGAAATGATTAATCAACTGATGAATATGGGAAATCAGCGTGGTCCGCACCCACAACACTCCCGACTGGCTGAATTACAAAAGACACGTCCGCCAACGTTTTCGCACACCGACAAACCAATGGAAGCAGACGATTGGCTACGTGACATTGAAAGAAAGATGACAATTGCACAATGTTCAGATCATGAGAAAGTACTTTACGCTCCCCACTATCTGACTGGAGCCGCAGCCTCGTGGTAGGAATATATCCTCCGCGTACATCCAGACGACAACAATATCACATGGGCTGAATCCAAGGAAAGTTTTTGTGGAGCGCGCATACCCAACATTGTCATGAAAATAAAGAAAAGAGAATTCGAATACCTGAAGCAAAGAAGTTCCAGCATGATGGAATGCCTTGATCAATATAATCATCTGTCCCGCTATGCAAGTGAGGACTACAAGACAGAGGAGATAAGGATGGAGAAATCCCTGGATGGACTTGCTCCAGCATTAAAATGCCAACTGGTTCTTCACACGTTTCCAGATTTTAAGACACTCATAGACAAACCCAATATGCTAGAAGCCGAACGTTGCAGCCTGGATGACATTCGTAAAGGTCGTCGCAATAATTCTGCCCCAGTGCGCAACACCAGGCACAAGATAGAGGACTCAAAGACTCAAGCTCCGCATACCCCAGCACCAACCATTAAATTCAACAACTACTCTTACATAAGGAACAAATATTTTACTCCCCGTACCAGCATCACTTGTTTTGCATGTGGAGAAACAGGACACTACGCTCGGTAATGCCCAAAGGCCGGAAATGGTGCAACCAAGACCAACACTTCCAACTTTGACTCAGCACCAAAGTGCAACAATTTCAACCCCAATAACAATCACAAGAAGGGTCACGTGAATCTTGTCGCCAAAGAAGATGCTATGAACGCACCTAAAATTGTACTCGGTAAGTTTCGTGTAAACAAAATTCCTGCCCTGGTTTTGTTTGATTCTGGAGCTTCCCACTCGTTCATTTCGAAAACATTTGTTTCGAAACACAACTTTTCAATCCTCCCCTTGGAAAATTCAATGACTATCAAGTCCCCGGGAGTATAGTAGACTACTCAAGAATATTGCTAGAGTGTTACTATTGAAATCAAAGATTTGGTGTTTTGGGCAAATCTTATTGTTATTGAAAGCAACAAAGTGGATATTATTTTGGGAATGGAATGGATAAACACCAACAAGGTATTTATTGACTACTTCAGTCAAATGGTCACCCTCACTCGCCATCAAGGTAAGAGAGTAATAGTTGCAGCCCTACGGAGGGAAAAATCAAGCAAAGCAAGATTAAACGAGACATAAGCCAGTGAGTTGAAAGATGTTCCAGTGGTATGTGAGTTTCCGCATGTATTTCCTGACGAGCTGCTAGGTATGCCACCAGATCGAGAAATAGAATTTTTTTATTGAGCTAGCACCGGGCACAACCCCAATATATAAGAAGCCGTACCGCATGGCACCAACTGAGTTAGTCGAACTCAAGAGCAAATAAAGGAACTATTGTATAAGGGGTACATTAGACCAAGCTCTTCACCTTGGGGATCACCAGTACTGTTTGCTAAGAAGAGAGATGGAACGCCGGGACTATGCATTGATTATCGAGCACTCAACATGGCCACTATCAAGAACAAATATCCACTGCCTTCAATAAATGATTTGTTTGATCAATTGGCACAAGCGAAGGTATTTTCAAAGATCGATTTGAGGTAAGGATATCTTCAGCTCAAGATCCGTCCAGAAGATATTCCATAGACACCCTTTACATCGAGATACGGATTGTACGAGTTTACAGTAATACCTTTCGGACTAACCAACGCACCATCTTACTTGGTGCATTTTACGAATAAGGTATTCATGAAGTATATGGATAAGTTTGTCGTAGTCTTCATCGACGACATACTTGTCTACTCTAGAAATCCTGAAGAGCATGGGGAACACCTAATAATTGTGTTAGGAGAACTCCGCAAACATCAGATGTATGCAAAATTCAGCAAATGTGGGTTTTGGCTTAAACAGGTTGGATATTTGGGACATGTGATGACACAAGATGGCATAGCCGTAGATCCAGAAAAGGTCAAGGCCATAAGTGAATGGCCGAAACCAGCCAATGAGACAGACGTCGGGAGTTTCCTTGGATTAGCAGGATATTACCAAAGGTTCATTGAAATTTTTTCTACTATTGCCCGACCCATGACCCAGTTGCTCAAGCAGGAAAAGAAGTTTGAATGGACAGAAGCTTGTGAGAAAAGTTTCTAGGAATTGAAGAAGAGATTGACTACAACCCAAGTATTAATTGTGCCGGACTTAAACAAGGATTTTGAAATATACTGTGATGCTTCCAGGAAAGGCCTCGGATGCGTACTCATGGAAGAAGGAAAGGTCATGGCTTATTCCTCATGACAACTCCGGCGACACGAAGAGAACTACCCCATTCACGATTTGGAGTTGGCCGCCGTGATTCACGCTCTCAAGGAATGGAGACACTTTCTGCTTGGAAATCGTTGTGAAATATACACGGATCATAAGAGTCTCAAGTATATTTTCACACAACCAGATCTCAACCTACGACAACGACGTTGGTTGGAGTTAATTAAGGATTATGATGTGGGCATTCATTACCACCCGGGTAAGGCTAACGTAGTAGCCGACGCTCTTAGCCGGAACCCGGCCTTAGGCAAGAAACCCGTACCAAAGATGAGAACTGAGCTTGCAAAAGAGTTTTCTCTGCTAAACCTACTCCTCGTTCCAGAAGGTACAGTGGCACAACTTGACGTACAACCCACTTTGGACGGGAATATCAAGGAAGCTCAGAAAGGTCACCCCAGCATTGAAGGCATAAAGAAAAATATGAACCTCGGGAAGGCCCCCGAGTTTGTTATTGATGAGCAAGGCATTCTGTGGTACAGACACCAACTGTGTGTACCGGACCAAGAGGACCTCAAAACTCAAATTCTGGAGCAAACCCACAATGTGCCCTATTCCATCCACCAGGAGGCACCAAAATGTTCAAGGACCTCCAGATGAAATATTGGTGGCACGGAATGAAGAGAGATATTGCCTCTTTCATCGCCCGTTGTGATTCATGTCAACAAATTAAAGCAGAACATCAGAAGCCAGCAGGGCTATTACAACCTATGAAGGTACCCGACTGGAAGTGGGATGAGGTAGGAATGGATTTTATTATCGTACTACCCCGGTAACGACATGGACACGGCGCTATATGGGTGATCACTGATCGGCGCACAAAAGTGGCTCACTTCATCCCAGTCAAGACTACGTACTCCACTCAGAAGCTAGCAAGACTATACTTTGCCTGTATTGTGTCCTTACTCAGGATACCCAATATGATTGTATCCGATAGAGGCACCCAGTTTACCTTAAGATATTGGGAATATCTACAACAAGCTTTGGGAACACAGCTAGTATTTAGCACAACCTATCACCCTCAGACTGGAGGACAAACCGAGCGTGTAAATAAAATCCTCAAAGACATGCTCAGGTCTTGTGTGCTCACATATGGGAACAGTTGGGTAGACAGTTTTCCCTACGCCGAGTTCTCATACAACAATAGTTATCAAGCAAGCTTGGAGATGTCGCCTTTTGAAGCCTTATATGTAAGGCGATGTCGTACTCCTCTAAATTGGTCAGAAACCGGAGATAGCCGCATCTTCGGCCCGCAGTTCTTCCAGGAGGCAGAGGACAAGGTAAAAGTCATAAGAGAGAAACTCAAAACAGCCCAAAGCCGTCAGAAAAGCTACTATGATCAAAAACACCGGGATGTCGGTTTCAACCCTCGTGATTATGTGTACCTTAAGGTAACACCCATGAGAGGGCTACAAAGGTTCAAATTCAAAGGCAAACTTGCACCTCGTTTCATCGGACTGTTTCGCATAATTGCTCGTAAAGGACAAGTTGCCTACCGGCTAGACCTACCAGCAGAATTGTCACAGGTACACGATGTGTTCCCAATTTCGCAGCTAAGGAAGTGTGTGAGGAACCCCGAGCAACAGGTAGCTCATGACAACATACAAGTGCAACCGGACCTATCCTATCAGGAACACCCCGAGAAAATATTAGAGGAATCAGAAAGAAGGACTCGGCAGAAGGTCACCAAGCTATTCAGAGTACAGTGGAGTAACAACTCAGAGGATGAGGCCACGTGGGAAAGAGAGGATTACGTGCACAAAGAGAAACCACAATTTCTTGAGGAATGGCTGAAATCTCGGGGACGAGATTTTTCTTAAGGGGGTAGGAGTTGTAACACCCAATATTTTTTGTAACTTTTATTTCCTTCATTTCCTTGGATTTTTAATTTTTTGTCTTGACAAAAACTTTGAAGCTCTCTTCCTAACCTTCATGAAAACAATATTTTGGAGCTTCTCTTCCCACCAAAGAAGTTTTAGAGATATTCTTTGGCCCTTTCTCAAAATGAATTGGTTGAGAGAATATTCTTTCTTTTGCAAATTTGGAAATTTTCCATAAGCCTTCTATTATTCCCTTCAAAATGAATTACTCACCACCTTCTGTTTTAAATCTTTTACACCTTCCCTAGCCCTAAAGTTTTATTTTGAATGTTTTCCAAAACATTTGAAGGGACGGATCACCCTTAATTATTTTATTTGAATAAAAGGGATTTTCTGTAATGAGTTTAAACCTCTGCCATTTTACAAAGGAACTCCTCTCTTCCTTTGGATTCTTGACCCCAAACTCTAGCAGTTTGAAGCTCTTAGTGTCTTCTTTCATTTCCACCAGAAATTTTGAGTTGCCAAGTTCAAATATTTCAAATTCTATTTGACTAAAGTTTGACCTCAAAAACTTATTTTCTCTTCAAACCTGCCTCAAACGCCTCCAAAAATCCTGAAAATATTTGCAGTGCCTTTTCTTGCAATGAGAGTGCTCCCCTCAAAAATTCAGCTCCAAATTCTTCTAGCAGCTATCTTTTTCAATCTATCGAGCACCTCATCTGCACTCTGACTGAACTTGTCCGAATTTATTTCAGACCAAACTTCAAATAGAGCCGCAGCTCTCTCCCCCTCGCCAATCTCGCCAGTATCATTGCTTTGGCCGTCGATCCTGTGTGTCAAGAATATCCGCAGCACCGCCCGCAGCTTGGATGTTTCTCCCCGTCGGTGGCTAGCTGACAGAGCCGGCCAAGCTCAGACAGTGGCTCTACAAGAGCCGTAGCATTCCCCCTGCTGCAACCCCACGCCGCTCGGTGATACGTCCATTTTGCACCATGCTTTCATGTTGATATTTATCGCTTTATGGACTGTTATATTACTTTGTGGTACCATACTTATGCCTTTTCTCTCTTATTTTGCAAGGTTTATTTCAAGAGGGAGAATACCGGCAGCTGGAATTCTGGACTAGAAAAGGAGCAAGTCTAAGTCCTCTATTCTGCACAACTCCAAATGCCCTGAAATCAACGTGGAATTTTTTGGGATTATATAAAAAATACTGGGCAAAAGAAGTACCAGAGGGGAGCTACTAGGGCCCCACAAGCCTGGTAGCCGCCCCCCCCCCCTGGTGGCGGCTATAGGGCTTGTGGGCACCCTGGTGGCCCACTGGCCCCCCTCTTTTTCTATATGAAGGGTTTCATCCAGGAAAAAATCAGGGTGGATCTTTTTCATGGATTCTCCGCCGCCATGAGGCGGAACTTGAGCAGAACCAATCTAGAGCTCCGGCAGGACGATCCTGTCGGGAAACTTCCCTCCTGGAGGGGGAAATCATCGCCATCGTCATCACCAACACTCCTCTCGTCGGAGGGGAGTCATCTCCATCAACATCTTCATTAGCACCATCTCCTCTCCAAACTCTAGTTCATTTCTTGTAACCAATCTCCGTCTCGCGACTCCGATTGGTACTTGTAAGGTTGCTAGTAGTGTTGATTACTCTTTGTAGTTGATGCTAGTTAGATTACTTGGTGGAACAGTTTATGTTCAAATCCTTGATGCTACTCATTACACCTCTGATTATGATTATGATTATGCTTTGTGAGTAGTTACTTTTGTTCCTGAGGACATGGGATAAGTCATGCTGATAATAGTCATGTGAATTTGGTATTCGTTCGGTATTTTGATATGTTGTATGTTGTCTTTTCCTCTAGTGGTGTTATGTGAACGTCGACTACATAACACTTCACCATCTTTGGGCCTAGACGAAGGCATTGGGGAGTAGTAAGTAGATGATGGGTTGCTAGAGTGACAGAAGCTTAAACCCCAGTCTATGTGTTGCTTCGTAAGGGGCTGATTTGGATCCACTAGTTCAATGCTATGGTTAGACGTTGTCTTAATTCTTCTTTTGTAGTTGCGGATGCTTGCGAGAGGGGTTAATCATAAGTGGGATTCTTGTCCAAGTAAGGGCAGTACCCATGCGCCGGTCCACCCACATATCAAACTATCAAAGTAACGAACGCGAATCATATGAACATGATGAAACTAGCATGACAGAAATTCTCGTGTGTCCTCGGGAGCGCTTTTCCTCCTTTAAGACTTTGTTCAGGCTTGTCCCTTGCTACAAAAGGGATTGGGCCACTTTGCTTCACCGTTGCTACTACTTGTTACTTGTTACTTTTCACTTGCTACGTTTCACCTCACTACACCATCACTTGTTACCGCTACTTTCAGTGCTTGCAGTTATTACCTTGCTGAAAACTATTTACCAGAGCCTTCTGTTCCTTGTTGGGTTCGACACTCTTACTTATTGAAAGGACTATGATTGGTCCCCTATACTTGTGGGTCACCCAGACTCTTTTATGGCGCCGTTGACAGGGAGGGAAGCGCCTTTGGTAAGTGGAATTCGGTAAGGAAACATTTATATATTGTGCTGAAATTTATTGTCACTTGTCACTATGGAAACTGTTCCTTTGAGGAGTTTGTTCGGGGTATCTTCACCACGAACGGAAGCACGAGGAGTTGCTCCTCAACCTGAGGTACCTACTGAAAATATCTTTTATGAAATTCCTTCGGGTATGCTTGAGAAACTGCTGGCTAATCCTTTTACAGGAGATGGATCATCACATCTAGACTTGCATCTAATCTATGTAGATGAAGTTTGTGGTTTATTTAAGCTTGCAGGTTTGCCCCGGGATGAGGTAAATAAGAAAGTATTTCCTTTATATTTGAAGTATAAGGCGTTGACATGGTATAGGCTATGTGATGATACTTGGTCATGGGACTACAATCAGTTGAAATTGGAATTTCATCAAAAGTTTTATCCTATGCATTTAGTACATCGTGATCAGAATTATATTTATAACTTTTGGCCTCATGACAGGGAAAGCATAGCTCAAGCTTGGGGGAGGCTTAAATCAATGCTATATTCATGCCCCAATCATGAGCTCTCGAGAGAAATTATCACTCAAAACTTTTATGATCAGCTTTCTCATGAAGATCGTACCATGCTTGACACTTCTTGTACCGGTTATTTCATGAAGAAGGATATTGACCACAAGTGGAATTTATTGGAAAGAATCAAACGTAACTCTGAAGATTGGGAGCTTGAAGAAGGTAAGGAGTCGGGTATGAATTTCCAGTTTGGTTGTGTTAAATCTTTTGTTGAAAAAAACACTTTTAGAGATTTTAGCGCTAAGTATGGACTTGACTCTGAGATAGTAGCTTCTCTATGTGAATCTTTTGCTGCTCATGTTGATCTACCCAAAGTGAAGTGGTTTAAGTATCATCCTCCTGTAGAAGTCAACATAGTTAAACCCAATCTAGTTGAAGAGAAAGTCATTGCCTTTAGTGATCCTATTGTTCCTTGTGCCTACGCTGAGAAACCACCTTACCCTGCTAGGAAAAAGGATTATTCTAAAGCTCCAACTGTGATACGTAGGGGTTACATTAGACCACTTGCACCCCCTGAGGAAATTAGAGTCGAACCTAGTGTTGCTATTATCAAAGACATCTTAGCCAAAGACATAGACGGGCATGTTATCAAATTTTGTGAGGACTCCGCTAGAATTGCTAAACCTCACGCGAAAGACAAATACGGACCTGTAGTTGGCCTGACCATTGTTTCTGTCAAGATAGGAGATCACTGTTATCATGGTTTATGTGATATGGGTGCTAGTGTTAGTGCAATACCCTGGTCCCTATATGATGAAATCAAAGATGAGATTGCACCTGCTGAGTTAGAACCCATTGATGTCACTATTACGCTAGCTAATAGAGACACTATCTGCCCTCTAGGAATTGTGAGAGACGTAGAAGTCTTGTGTGGTAAGACGAAGTATCCTACTGATTTCCTCGCCCTTGCTACTGCACAAGATAGCTTTTGTCCCATCATATTTGGTAAACCCTTTCTCAACACTGTCAATGCTCATATTGATTGCATTAAATAGACCGTCACTGTTAGTTTCGAGGGTGTTTCTCATGAATTTAACTTCTCCAAGTTTTGAAGACAACCCCATGAAAAAGAGTCGTCTGGTAGGGATGAAATCATTGCTCTTGCCTCTATTGTCGTACCTCCTACGGATCCTTTAGAGCAATATCTGCTTGAGCATGAAAATGATATGCATATGGATGATAGAGATGAGATAGATAAAATTGTTTTAGAACAATATCCTATTCTCAAGAATAATCTACATGTTGAACTGCTTGGGGATCCTCCCCCACCAAAGGGTGATCCTGTGTTCGAGCTAAAACAGTTAGCAGATAATCTTAAGTATGCCTACCTTGATGAGAAGGAGATATATCTTGTTATTATTAGTGCTCACCTCTCGAATCACGAAGAGAATAAGTTACTAAAAACTTTGAGGAAGCACCGTGAGGCTATTGGATATACTCTTGATGATGTTAAGGGTATTAGTCCCACTCTATGTCAGCACAAGATTAAAACTGACCCTGATTCTAAACCAGTTGCTGATCATCAAAGGAGATTAAATCCTAAGATGAAAGAGGTCGTGAGGAAAGAAATATTAAAGCTTCTGGAAGCAGGAATCATTTATCTTGTTGCTCATAGCGGTTGGGTAAGTCCAGTACATTGCGTACCTAAGAAGGGAGGTATCACCGTCGTTGCTAATGATAAGAACGAACTAATCCCATAGAGGATTATTACTGGCTACAGGATGGTGATAGACTTCCAGAAACTGAACAAGGCAACCAAGAAAGACCATTATCCTTTGTCGTTTATCGACCAAATGCTAGAAAGGATATCTAAAGACACACACTTCTGCTTTCTAGACGGTTATTCAGGTTTCTCGCAAATACCTGTTGCACAATATGATCAGGAGAAAACCACTTTCACCTGCCCCTTCGGTATCTTTGCTTATAGACGTATGCCTTTTGGCTTATGCAATGCACCTGCCACCTTTGAAAGATGTATGATGGCTATATTCTCTGACTTTTGTGAAAAGATTGTTGAGGTTTTTATGGATGATTTCTTCGTTTATGGTTCTTCCTTTGACGATTGCCTCAGCAACCTTGATTGATCTTACAGAGATGCAAAGATACCAACCTCGTCTTGAACTGGGAGAAGTGCCACTTCATGGTTAATGAAGGCATCATCTTAGGACACCAAATATCTGAGAAAGGCATTGAAGTTTATAAGGCTAAGGTTGATGCAATTGAGAAAATATCTTGCCCCACAGATATCGGAGGTATACGAAGTTTACTAGGTCATGCTGGTTTCTATAGAAGGTTCATTAAAGACTTCTCTAAGATTTCTAGGCCTCTTACCAACCTCTTGCAGAAGGATGTTACTTTTGTTTTTGATGAGGATTGTGAGGAAGCTTTCGAAATACTTAAGAAGGCCTTGATAACCGCACCTATTGTTCAACCACCTGATTGGAACTTGCCCTTTGAAATCATGTGCGATGCTAGTGATTATGCTGTCGGTGCTCTTCTAGGACAAAGAGTTCACAAGAAGTTGAATGTTATTCACTACGCTAGTAAAAACTCTAGACAGTGCCCAAAGAAACTATGCCACTACGGAGAAGGAGTTTTTAGCAGTCGTGTTTGCATGTGAAAAGTTCAGATCTTATATAGTTGACTCCAAAGTCACTATTCACTCTGATCATGCTGCTATTAAGTACCTTATGGAGAAGAAGGACGATAAGCCTAGGCTAATCAGATGGGTTCTCCTGCTACAGGAATTTGATTTGCACGTTGTTGACCGAAAGGGTGTCGATAACCCTGTAGCAGATAACTTGTCTAGGCTAGATAATGTCCTTGATGACCCACGACCTATTGATGACAGATTTCCTGATGAGAAATTAAATGTCACCCGCACTTCACATAGTGCACCGTGGTATGCTGATTACGCAAACTATATCATAGCCAAATACATACCACCCAGTTTCACCTACCAGCAAAAGAAGAAATTCTTCTTTGACTTGAGACACTACTTTTGGGATGATCCTCACCTTTATAAGGAAGGAGTAGATGGTGTTATTAGACGTTGTGTGCCTGAACATGAACAGGGACAGATCCTGCAAAAGTGTCATTCCGAAGCCTGCGGAGGACACCATGCTGGAGATAGAACTGCTCATAAGGTATTGCAATCAGGTTTCTATTGGCCCACTCTCTTCAAGGATGCCCGTAAGTTTGCCTTGTCTTGTGACGAATGCCAAAGAATAGGGAGCATCAGTAAGCGTCAGGAAATGCCTATGAACTATTCACTTGTCATTGAACCGTTTGATGTCTGGGGCTTTGATTATATGAGACCCTTCCCGAGTTCCAATGGGTATACTCACAACTTAGTTGCTGTGGATTACGTCACTAAGTGGGTAGAAGCTATCCCCACTAGAAATGCTGATCATCACACCTCTATTAAGATGCTTAAATAAGTCATTTTCCCAAGATTTGGAGTCCCTAGATATCTGATGACTGATGGCGGTTCACACTTCATTCATGGTGTTTTCCGCAAGATGCTTGCTAAGTATGATGTCAATCATAGAGTTGCATCTCCTTATCATCCTCAGTCTAGTGGTCAAGTGGAGTTGAGTAATAGGGAGATCAAATTGATCTTACAAAAGACTTTCAATAGATCTCGGAAGAATTGGTCTAGCAAACTTGATGATGCACTATGGGCTTATAGGACGGCTTATAAGAATCCCATGGGCATGTCGCGTATAAAATGGTTAACGGTAAGGCATCTCATTTACCTCTTGAGTTGGAACACAAAGCTTATTGGGCAATCAAAGAGCTCAACTTCGATTTCAAACTTGTCGGTGAGAAGCGGTTGTTTGATATCAGCTCATTAGATGAATGGAGGGCCCAGGCATATGAGAATGCCAAGTTGTTCAAGGAAAAGGTTAAGAGATGGCACGATAAAAGAATACAAAAATGAGAGTTCAATGTAGGAGACTATGTCCTGCTATACAATTCTCGCTTAAGATTCTTCACAGGCAAGCTCCTCTCTAAAGGGAAGGTCCTTACGTTGTCGAGGAAGTATATCGTTCCGATGCCATCAAAATCAATAACACGGAAGGTAATTTTCCTAGAGTGATAAATGGGCAAAGAATCAAGCATTATATCTCTGGTACTCCCATAAATGTTGAGACCAATATCATCAATATCATAACTCCAGAGGAGTACATAAGGGATGTTTATCAGCCTGTTTCTGACACTGAAAACGAAGAAGTATGTGTTTTGGTAAGTAATTGGACTCCGAAACTTTTCTAATAGGAAATTTTCTCCGTTTTGGAATTTTTGGAAAACTAGAAAAATAAAAAGCAGTCTGGAGAGCGCACGAGGCGGCCACAAGCTTGGTAGCCGCCACCTACCCCCCTAGCGGCGGCTACAGGGCTTGTGGGAACCTCGTGTGCCTCCCGGACTCCGTTTTCTTGCGGAGCACTCCTTCTGGTCCAGAAAAATCATTATATATACGCTCGAGGGTTTTGATCTCCGTATCGCACAGTTTTCCTCTGTTTTCGCTTCGAGCCTGTTTCTGCTGCAGATCTAGGTCAAGATGTCTTCTCAGGATTCAGAAGGGGAGAGCTATGTGGCTGATTACCTTGCTTACCCCAAAGTCTATGGGGACTTGGAACCATATGGTTGGACCACTGACGAGGAAGAGGACTATGAGCCCAAGGGGAAGGAACAAACGATTTCCGACGAAGAGGAGGCTCCTCTGCCTCAACCAGGACGCACTCATGTGGAGTTCAAGAAGTCAAGCCTGCCTGGCCAAAGGAAGAAGCCTAAGACCTTGTTTATCCCTTCTCGTTCCTTGTAGGAGAGTAAGCAGGAACTTTGCCATAGAGTGTTGAAGCTTGAGGAGGAAAATGACGATCTGAGGGAGCAGAACTTTATGCTCAAGTGGAAATTAGACAAGCTCAAGACTGCTTCAACAACACCACCACCATCACCACCAAAGGAAGACAACTAAGCATTGGTATGGGCAATCCTCGTGGCTTTTGCCAAGCTTGGGGGAGTTGCCCTGGTATCGTATCACCTTTATATCTTTTGCTTTTACCTTTGTTTTAGTTCTTTCATTTTCAGTTTTTATTTCTTCTCTTAGTGGAATAAGTCTTCAGTGTTCAGTTTGAGTCTTTTACTTTGTTTCTCCCCCGATGTATTCGAGCTCGCGAGCTATATAATAAAGAGTATCTTAGTCAAGGGCTTTGTTTTGTGCCGTGATCAAAAAGTATTAAAAGAACGATAGCATGAAAGATCATGAGATGATCTCATGGAAAGTGATAGCTTCACATATGACAAGTATGATGATTGAAACTTGTTGAGAATAGACCAACATAGACCCCAGTCATTGTTGCAATTAATAAGAAGTAATAAGGAAAGAGAGGTTCACATATAAATATATCATCTTAGACACTTTTTACAATTGTGAGCACTCACCAAACTATTACATGCTTAGAAGTAGATGTTGGACAAGGAAGACAACATAATGAATTGTGTTTGCTTGGTTCCAAACAATGTTATATGCCTAGAGATCCCTTAGCATGTGACGATTGCTTCCACCTCATATTAGCCAAAATTCCCGCACCAAGTAGAGATACTACTTGTGCATCCATAAACCTTCAACCCAGTTTTGCCATGAGTGTCCACCATACCTACATATGGATTGAATAAGATCCCTCAAGTAAGTTATCATCGGTGCAAGCAATAAAAATTGCTCTCTAATATGTATGGTCTATTAGTGTGTGGAAAATAAGCTTTGTACGAACCTGTGATGAGGAAGACATAAAAGCGACAGACTGCATAATAAAGTTCTTTATCACACGACGCAATATAAAGTGACATTCCTCCGCACTAATAGGACACGCATCCTAACCTCAAAAGTGCATGACAACCTCTTCTTCCCTCTGCGAAGGGCATATCTTGTACTTTTACTTTTTTCCCTTGAAAGAGTCATGGTGATCTTCACCAATTCCTTATTTACCTTTGTCTTGGCTACCGTCACAAGCTAGGGAAAGATCTATATTCATATATCAACTTGGAGGTGAGTACTTATGCTTTATTATTGTTAACTTTACCCTTGAGGTAAATGGTTGGGAGGCAAAACTATAAGCCCCTATCTTTCTTTGTGTCCAGCTGAAACTTTGATACCTTGAGTACCACGTGAGTTGTAACAATTGTGCAAAACAAAAGAGATGATTGAGTATGTGGGTTTGCTTTACAAGCTCTTATTTGACTCTTCCTGATGTTATGATAAATTCCAACTGCTTCAATGACTATGGACTTTTGTTGGCTACTTCTCGGCAAGGTTTTTTGCTTCATACTTTTCTTTGTGAAGGAATTGTTACTTTCCCATAAGAATCTTTATGATGTATTGTTGTTCTATGTGTGATCATGATGCCCTCATGTTTGTATTATGTTTTATCGACATGTTCATCCCTAAACATGTGGACATGTTTATGGATCTTGGTTTTCGCTTGAGGACAAGCGATGTCTAAGCTTGGGGGAGTTGATACGTCAATTTTGCATCATGCTTTCATGTTGATATTTATCGCTTTATGGACTGTTATATTACTTTGTGGTACCATACTTATGCCTTTTCTCTCTTATTTTGCAAGGTTTATTTGAAGAGGGAGAATACCGGCAACTGGAATTCTGGACTGGAAAAGGAGACTGCTTAAGGCATTACTTTGTTCGTCATGAACTCAATACACTAGATGCATGCTAGAAGAGGTCGATGTGTGGAGTAATAGTAGTAGATGCAGAAAGTATCGGTCTACTTGTCTCGGACGTGATGCCTATATGTATGATCATTGCCTTAGATATTGTCATGACTTTGCGCGGTTCTATCAATTGCTCGACAGTAATTTGTTCACCCATCGTAATATTTTCTATTTTGAGAGAAGCCTCTAGTGAACACTATGGCCCCCGGGTCTACTTCACACCATATTTTCAGCCTTTCACTTTTACTTCGTTGCACTTTCCGCCTTCAGATCTCACTTTGCAATCAATCTTGAAGGGATTGACAACCCCTTTATAGCATTTTGTGCAAGCTCGTTTGTGTTTGCGTAGGTACTCTGGACACTTGGCTTGATTCTCCTACTGGATTGATACCTTGGTTCTCGAACTAAGGGAAATACTTACTGCTCCTGTGCTGCATCACCCTTTTCTCTTCAAGGGAAATCAACGCAAGCTCAAGAGGCAGCATAGAGTCACCCCAAGAGCACTGTAACATTCCATTTTTATAAGATATGTTGTAATATTTGTAGAGCAACCCTTGCTCTACTTGTATAATATTAAGTACTACTGGTTTTCTGTATCAAGATGAGTCTGTCAGTAAGAAATATTTTATTCATTAAGGATTCACATGGCTGATTTCCAATTAATTCATTTATTTGGAAACCGGTCGTGACAGGTGGGGTTCGCAACTTAATACCGGAGAGATGTTTTGGATAGATATCTCAAGGTGGATGATTAGTAAGTAGATGCTGATGAATAAACGGTCTACTTTTCTTGGCGCATTGCCCATTACTATTGAACCTCATACTATCAAGGAGCATAATTAGCATTGCGGTGCGATCGTAATTATGTCAATTGCCCAACTGTGATTTGTTTACCCTAGCATAGTTGTTTATCGTCTTTTGGGAGAGAGACATCACTAGTGAACATCATGTGACTCCGGTCCATACCAGCATCGTTGTTTACACCTCCACTATTTAACGCTTTCTTTACTTTTCCATTGCAATCACTATTACCTTCCCGCTTGTGTTTTGATCCTTTGCAAACTACAAGGCCGGAGAGATTGACAACCTCTCTGTACTCGTTGGGAGCAAAGTTATTTGTTGTGTGTGCAGGTCCATGTCTTCTACTAGCGCCAGGGTGGAATACACCTACTTGTTGAGCTTAGGAGTATTCCTGGTTCGATAAACTATACAGTCGCTGTGTAAGGGAAATTTGATGCTAACAACATCTCCACCTTCCACTTGGGATCTAACGAGGGGCGAGAAGTATATACATCAACTCGTCATCAAGGGGTTGCGTTCATGGCGTTGCTAATGCCTGAATAAAACAGACGAAGAGAGAATTCAGAGAGGGAGAGAAATATCAGAAGGGGAGAAGAAAGAGAGAGAGAGAAGACATTGGCGCTCGAGGGTCGTAGTGCTCGACGAACGGAGCAAGGCGGCGGCTGGAGATGCAAGGCCATGGCGCAGGGGGGCGCGAGGAGCTCAGGGACGCAGGGGCTTGCGATGCACAGGTTGCTTTGTGGAGGCGATGGCGAGGTGTGATTGACTAGTTTCAGGCGCAGGGGATTGGTCGACGGCTGAAATCGGGGAGAGGCTGGAGCGGGTGGATTTTGGATCGGGAGCGATCCCAAGAGGAAGGAGGTTGGTCAGGTGGCGGTGCGGTGATGGGACAATATCCTCGATTTTAGGGTTATGTAGGGTTTGATCTTTAAATAGGAAAAGGGACTAGCCGAGGACCCTTCAATTTTAATCAGACTGTCGGGAGAATAGGTTAGGAGAGACCAATTGACAAACTGATCATGGTTTGGGGTATTACAGGGTTGATCCGGACCCAATAGTTACGGCCGCTGGGTTCGGTTTCCGGGAGTTTTTCGGGCTAGGTTGTGCATAGGGAAAGTGTGTGTGCAGAGGGGCTACGTGGAGATGAGAGGGAAAATGGACAGCCCGGCATCAAGTTTAGAAAAACAAAACGTCCAAGAATTTGACCGGCTATAGTGTCGTTATACATTTAAGGGTATGGGTATCAAACAAACTCTGATTGCGACGAAATTTGGCAGGCGGCCTACCTACATTATAATAAGACCGCACGCCAAGTTTCAACCCAATCCGAGAATGTTTTATACACACTTTTAAAAACAAGTTTTTTAACGGTGACGCGGACGCGTGCGTGTGTGGTTGGGTTCGAAACTGTCAACGACGAAACGGAGAGACCAGGTAACTAATAAAGGATGCAAGTTATGAAAACTGGCGGCAACGGAGTGCCGATGCAATTCGGATGATGCGAATGATGCAATGATGAATGCAACAAACAAATATTAACCGGACGACAACGGAATAAAAGGGGAATCTTCTGCAGCGTCGGTCTCGGGCTGTCACACGAGATTCTAGGGTTTGTCATTGGTTCTGTCTATGAAAAAATGGTAGGGCCGAGTGGAAAATATTGTTGGCACCAATTTTCATATCTTGGCTTTGGACACATAATTTTGTGGGAGAATGGGTGAATATTGTTGGTGGCTATCTCTAAGTACTTGAGCAACCAATTCATCATAGATACGTCACCCCCTCTTAACAGTATTGGCTTTCCTATGGACTCAAATGTGATTTCTCACAAATATAGAAGCTAGAGTCTTGTAGCTTGAAGCTTGGTCAATCTTGTTCCTTTCCTTGGGGATTCTCCACACAATCCTTAGTCAATGCTCTCTGTGGACTATACCTGAAATATACATGTAAAAGTGTTACTCCAAGAGACAGTGTATGTTGTCATGAATTATAAAAACCACCAAGGGAGCATATGTGATTTGAGGAAGTATGGAGACTATGCTTTCCTCGCCGCGCTGCACAGCAGGGAGATGATAGGCGAAGGATGATGGTGGCATCTTAGGAGAGAACAGTTTTAGGTTTGTGCTTGTCTATCCTTTCTCGAGAGGGATATTTCCCTCTTATAGCCCTGGATTGATAACCCCCATGCAACACGGTCTGCCTATATCCTAGGATCCGCCCCGGGATATCTCCAGCGCGAACAAATCGCTAACCGCACATAAATGTACGAGTTTATCCTTGGTTCGTTCGTGAGACAGACAAGGGTGGATAAGAGTAAAGGCTGCGCGATCGAAGCAACAAAAAAGGTGCATCTTATTCTTCCACGGTCGCGCTCGCCTTGCAAGAGTCCAATGTCACATGTTTCACGTAATTAAACGCGAATAAATACGAAATGCGAGTGAGCGAGCGAGCGCGTGGCTGGTGTACACTCAACATATATTTCTCTAGTCATTCTCATCAAGAGAACCATGAAATGCTCCCTTATATGCAGGTCAAACTCTTTACCCCTAGCGATGTGGGACTAAACTCCCACATGGCAGTCCACCCCCTTGACTTCTCTCCATTTCTGAAATTTGACCCAACAATTCTTTCTATATGCTCCAACAACTTGTTTTACCCTTTTCCTAATTCACGAGATCTCAGATCACATAGGCTTGGTTTCTGTCGGTGTGCAACTCAAGTGGGTCTCAAACCCATTTCCCTTGATGCTCCATCTATAACTGTATGTGATAGTCCCTTTGTAAAGGGATCCACTAGGTTTTTGGTAGTGTTAATACAATCAACGGCTATCACTCTTGTGTGTCTCAAGTTCCTGACTGATTTGATACGCCGGTTCACATGTCTTGACGACTTCAGGTTATCCTTCGAACTTTTATCTTTAGTAATCATAGTTCGGTTATCACAGTTCAGAAGGATGTCTGGAATTGTTTTATCAACCATTGGCATATCATTGAAGAGTTAATGCAACCACTCCGCCTCTACAGTGGTCATGTCAAGTGCCACAAGTTCAACCTCCATAGTAGACCACGATAAGATACTCTACTTGTGAGAACTCCAAGAGACTACATCACCGCCAAAGTTAAATATATATCCATTGGTGGCTTTGATCTCATCTGCATCTGAGATCCAATTACCATCACTATACCCCTCTAGTACATCTGGGTACCCTATATAGTGTAGTCCATATGTTGTGATTCCTCATCTACGTCATTACTCGTTCTAGTCCAGTCTAGTGATTATTTCCATGATTTGAATTAAGCCGGCTCAACATGCTATCAACAAATGAAATGTCAGGTGTAGTTGAATCAACAACGTACATAAGAGAACCATCAATTTGAGAGTATTTTAGCTGCTCGACCCCTTGTCCTCTATTCTTTCTAAGCTTTAGACTAGGGTCATAACGTGTTGGAGATGATTTGGAGTCCTCAAAACCAAACAGACTGAAAATTTTATCCACATAATGAAACTGACTTAATGTAATCCCATTCTCAATCATTTGTAGCTTTATGTTTAAAATAACAGCTACGTCTCCCAAATCTTTCATATCAATGTTTTGGGACAAGAACAATTTAACATCATTTGTAACATCCATATCGGTCCCCAAAATAAATATGTCATCAAGTTATAAAAATAAGATTAAACATTTACCCCCACCATATTAATAGTGCACATATTTGTCTCCTTCGTTCACCACAAAGCCTGCCGAAGTGAGTGTTTTGTCAAAATTTTCATGCAACTACTTTGGCACTTGCTTGTGGCCATAGACTGATTTCTTTAATCTACATACCATGTTCTCTTGCCCGGTTGCTAAAAATAGTGAGGTTGCTACATATAAATTTCATCATCAAGCTCTCCATTTAGAAAAGCTGTCTTGACATCGATTTGGTGGATTAGGAATTCTTGTGAAGATGTAAGTGCAATCAGCACCCGAATTGTAGTCATCCTAGCAACACGCGAGTATGTATCAAAGAAATCCTCACCTTCCTTTTGTGTAAAACCCTTGGCCACATGTCTAGCCTTATAATTTTAAATGGTACCATCAGGTCTTAACTTCTTTTTGAATATCCATTTGCAACCAATAGGTTTGCAATCCATGGGGCATGGACAGATTTCTCGTGTTCCGTTAGTGAGAATGGAATCCATTTCACTTTGGATTGCCTCCTTGCAATCATCAACTTCTAGAGATGCATACGCTTCAAAAAGAGTTCTGGTAACGTCATCCTCATGATACACAGCCAAGTCATCTCCAAAGGAATTTTCAGTCTGTTATATTTTGCTCCTTCAAGGAACAGCTTCACTGTCATTCTCCTCATTGGAGTTCTCTAGAGTTAGAAAAAGGAGTATTTTCGGTTTCAGGTTCTACTTGTGAGGTGAGTTGATCAGCGGATTCCCTATTTTCCTTCATTGAAAAAATGTTCTGAAAGAAAGTAGCATCTCGTGATTCTATGACAGTGTTATTATACACATCATATAACTTGGATTTAACCACCAAGAATCTATAAGCACTCCTATTGTGTGCATAGCCCAAAATGATACAATCAATAGTTTTAGGTCCCAATTTTTTGTTTCTTGCATATACGTACGTTAACCTTGGCTAAACATCCCCAAGAATGTAATAAACGTAGAGACGGTTTGTTTCATTTCCATCCTTCATATGGCGTTATAGCTCCTTTTGATGAAGGAACTCTATTGAAAGTGTAACATGCAACCAAAGGAGCCTCTCCCCACCATGACTTAGTTCAACCGACATTATCCAACATGGCATTCACCAAGTCCGTAAGTGTTTGCCTTTTACATTCAAGCACTCCATTTGATTGGGGCGAGTAGGGAGGTGTTGCCTCATGGATAATTCCATGTTCTGCATAGAATTCACCAAACTCATGTGATACATACTCTCCTCCTCTGTCAGACCTTAAACTCTTGATATTCTTCTCTAATGGGTTTCTACTTCAGCTTTGTAGATCTTCAAACAATTCAATACCCCATCTTTCAATTTTTACTAGATGAATATAACACCACTTACTCGCATCTTCTATTAGTGTCATCATATATCTTTTCCCAGCCTTAGTCAAAACACTATTCATCTCACATAAGTGTGAATGGATTAAATCTAGAGGTGAGAGGCTTTTCTCCCCCCGATTGGCCTAAACAGATTTCGGGGTTGCTTTGCCTGCACACAAGCGTGACACTTCGATACGCAGATTATGGGAACATTCTGAACTAAATTTAGCTTGCATAACCGAATAATACGATCAAAATTAATATGACATAAGCGAGAGTGCCAAATAGCAACATCTCCAACATTCATTCTAGAATTCGAAGAACAAAATAAATTGTTTAGGACATTACAATCATCTAGAATAGAAAGGTGGAACAAGCCTCTCGTGTTAAAGCCTTTTCTAATAAGCAAACCAAACTTTGAAATAATAAATTTATCCGACTCAAAAACCAGCTTCTGGCCATCACAGCATAGCAGTGAACCAGAAATCAGGTTCCTATTAGTCTTGGGACATGATGAACGTTTGTAAGCGACAAAGTCTTCTCCAAAGTAAGCCTCACGTCAACTCTACCGGTCCCCCAAACAGCTCCCCTTGTCCCTGTCGAGGGAATGGACCCGTGACAATAGATGTGTCCCTGGAGGCCCCTTTCACGGTTCTGCAGGGGGTTTCATTGCACACAAAGCATCGGTCGGCAAGTCCATGTGTGAGGGTATTTATAAAGGTTCACGCCTCCCGGAAGCGTAACACCCGGCATCCTGGTGGTGGTGTTTAATTGGGTGGAAATACGCACAGGAGTACAATGGCCTGGCAATGATCCTCGAGGGCTCAGCTACGCGTGTGATTGAACAACGTGTTGACCTTTGTAAAGATAGCCATGGACCTCCTTTTATAGGATAAAGGGGTTACCAGCGTGGCTATAACGGTCATTTTACTAGGTGTATAGTGCAAACTGCAATGATGGTACTGCTTGCCAGAGTGGGTAGTGGGAAATATCTAACTCTGATGGACTGGGACAGGCACATTAAATGCGTCATGAGGTGGCACGTGGATGGAGTATTCCGACAAGCATTGCCTCTCTCTCTCTGTGTCGTCCGCCCAGCTGCCTCTCTATCTTGCTACCACTCCATGGGATAGGTGTCACTATGACTTGGACGCGCCCGCTGCTATAGCCGCATGCTCGTGCCAGCCCTGCCCGTCTGCCTGCCCACTCAACACCTCAGCTTATGTAGTCATTCAGCCCCCTGGAGAGGTGGAGCGGTGGCTTGGCGGGATGAAGTCTTGTCGGGCGCCATTAGCGACGCACGTAGAGGCCGGTGGGGGCCTTGCCACCCCGCCTGTGTCTTGGTCATATTTTCCTCGGGGCTTGGGATGACCCGACAAGGAGTTGCTAGCCTGGGAGTCGCGGCTGCCTGTGCCTAAATTAGGGTAACTAAGGGGGCCCATTCCTTAGTACACTGACAGTAGCCCCCAGGCCTGGGTCATATACGTGTGCGCGGTGTTGTTACGCTAGGCCCAAAAAATAGTGCACGGGCATGCGTGGTCGTGCTCCTGTGTAATGATGGTTTTGCTGGCCATTCCCATGGCGCACAATCCCACGAGGGACGACATTGCTGGAGCAGGGCGGTCGCCCAAGCCGCACATCTTGAAGTGAACGGTCGCGTCGGTACGCGGGGAGCCAACCCCTGGTCTTCCTTGGGTCTTGAAATGGGGACACGATGCGGCTTCACCGTGCCTTCCACCATTTAAGTGGTGTCGCCTCCCCTCCTGTTTTGATTGTGCCTCGTATGCATACGCTCCGCCATTAGCCGGGGCAGGCGCTTGATACGTCCATTTTGCATCATGCTTTCATGTTGATATTTATCGTTTTATGGGTTGTTATTACACTTCACGGTACAATACTTATGCCTTTTCTCTCTTATTTTGCAAGGTTTACATTAAGAGGGAGAATGCCGGCAGCTGGAATTCTGTCCTGAAAAAGGAGCAAGTTTGAAATACCTATTCTGCGCAACTCCAAAAGCCGTGAAAATCAACAAGGATTTATTTTGGAATTTATAAAAAATACTGGGCCGAAGAAGTACTAGAGGGGAGCCAGCAGGAGGCCACAAGCCTGCTAGGCGCGGCCTACCCCTTGGCCATGCCTAGGGGGCTTGTGGGCTCCCTATTGGCCCTATGGCCCCCCTCTTTTGTTCTAAGGAAGGTTTCGTTCCAGAAAAAAATCAAGAGGAGGCTTTCTGGAGGAATCGCCGCCGCCACGAGGCGGAACTTGAGCAGAACCAATCTAGAGCTCCGGCAGGGTCGTCCTGCCGGGGAAACTTCCCTCCCGGAGGGGGAAATCGTCGCCATCGTCATCACCAACACTCCTCTCATCGGAGGGGACTCATCACCATCAACATCTTCATCAGCACCATCTCATCTCCAAACCCTAGTTCATCTCTTGTAACCAATCTCCGTCTCGCGACTCCTATTGGTACCTGTAAGGTTGCTAGTAGTGTTAATTACTCTTTGTAGTTGATGCTAGTTGGATTACTTGGTGAAAGATTATATGTTCAGATCCTTGATGCTATTCAATACCTCTCTGGTCATGAATATTATTATCTTTTGTGAGTAGTTACTTTTGTTCCTGAGGACATGGGATAAGTCATGCTATAAGTAGTCATGTGAATTTGGTATTCGTTCGATATTTTGATGTGTTGTATGTTGTCTCTCCTCTAGTGGTGTTATGTGAACGTCGACTACATAACACTTCACCATTAGTTGGGCCTAGAGGAAGGCATTGGGAAGTAGTAAGTAGATGATGGGTTGCTAGAGTGACAGAAGCTTAAACCCTAATTTATGTGTTGCTTCGTAAGGGGCTGATTTGGATCCACTAGTTTAATGCTATGGTTAGACTTTGTCTTAATTCTTGTTTCGTAGTTGCGGATGCTTGCGAGAGGGGTTAATAATAAGTGGGATGCTTGTCCAAGTAAGGGAAGTACCCAAGCGCCGGTCCACCCACATATCAAACTATCAAAGTAGCGAACGTGAATCATATGAACATGATGAAAACTAGCTTGACAGAAATTCCCATGTGTCCTCGGGAGCACTTTACCTCCTACAAGAGTTTGTCCAGGATTGTCCCTTGCTACAAAAAGGATTGGGCCACTTTGTTGCACCTTTGTTACAATTGCTACTTGTTACTTGTTACTTGCTACTCGCTATGAATCATCTTACCACACAACTATCTGTTACCGATAGTTTCACTGCTTGAGGAGAATACCTTGCTGAAAACCACTTGTCAGATCCTTCTGCTCCTCGTTGGGTTCAACACTCTTACTTATCAAAAGGACTACGATAGATCCCCTATACTTGTGGGTCATCAAGACTCTTTTCTGGCGCCATTGTCGGGGAGTGAAGCGCCTTTGGTAAGTGGAATTTGGTAAGGAAACATTTATATAGCGTGCTGAAATTTATTGTCACTTGTCACTATGGAAACTAATCCTTAGAGGAGCTCGTTCGGGGTATCTTCACCTCGAACGGAAGCACAAGGAGTTGCTCCTCAACTTTCTGCACCTACTGAAAATATTTGCTATGAATTTCGTTAGGGTATGCTTGAGAAACTGCTGGCTAATCCTTTTATAGGAGATGGAACATCACATCCCGACTTGCGTCTAATCTATGTAGATGAAGTTTGTGGTTTATTTGAGCTTGCAGTTTTGCCCGAGGATGAGGTGAAGAAGAAGGTCTTTCCCTTATCTTTGAGGGATAAAGCATTGACATGGTATAGGCTATGTGATGATACTGGATCATGGAACTACAACCGCTTGAAATTGGAATTTCATCAAAAGTTTTATCCTATGCATCTAGTACATCGTGATTGGAATTATATTTATAATTTCTAGCCTCGTGAGACAGAAAGCATCGCTCATGCTTGGGGGAGGCTTAAATCAATGTTATATTCATGCCCCAACCATGAGCTCTCGAGAGAAATTATCATTCAGAACTTCTATGCTCGGCTTTCTCATGATGATCGCACCATGCTTGACACTTCTTGTACCGGTTATTTTATGAAGAGAGATATTGACTTCAAATGGAATTTATTGGAAAGAATTAAACGCAACTCTGAAGATTGGGAGTTTGATGAAGGTAAGGAGTCAGGTATGAATTTCAAGTTTGATTGCGTTAAATCCCTTGCCGAAACAAATACTTTTTGTGACTTTAGCGCTATATATGGACTTGACTCTGAGATAGTAGCTTCATTGTGTGAATCATTTGCTGCTCATATTGATCTCCCTAAAGAGAACTGGTTTAAATATCATCGTCCCTTAGAAGTCAATGTAGTTAAACCCAATCCAGTTGAAGAGAAAGTCATTGATTATAATGATCCTATTGTTCCCAGTGCTTACATTGAGAAACCACCTTTCCCTGTTAGGATAAAGGATCTTTCTAAAGCTTCAAGTGTGATACATAGGGGCTACATTAGAATACCTACACCCCCTGAGCAAATTATAGTTGAACCTAGCATTGCTATTATCAAAGATCTCATGTCCGACAATGTTGATGGCCATGATATTCACTTCTGTGAAGATGCTACTAGAATTGGTAAACCACGTGCTAGAGACAAACATAGGCCTATTGTTGGCACGCCTGTTATTTCTGTTAAGATAGGAGATCATTGTTATCATGGTTTATGTGACGTTGGTGCTAGTGTTAGTGCAATACCTCAATCCTTATATGATGAA
Organism: Hordeum vulgare subsp. vulgare; assembly: GCF_904849725.1. NCBI lineage: Eukaryota > Viridiplantae > Streptophyta > Magnoliopsida > Poales > Poaceae > Hordeum > Hordeum vulgare. Next base: position 208,523,894 of record NC_058521.1, read on the forward strand.
ATTAAAGACGAGATTGCACCTGTTGAGATGGAACCTATTGATGTCACTATTCAGCTTGCCAATAGAGATACTATCTGCCCTTTGGGAATTGTTAGGGATGTTGAAGTCTTGTGTGGTAAAACGAAGTATCCTGCTGATTTTCTCGTTCTTGCTACCACACAAGATAGCTTTTGTCCCATCATATTTGGCAGACCGTTCCTCAATATTGTCAATGCTCATATTGACTGTGAGAAGCAAACTGTCACTGTTGGTTTTGAAGGAGTGTCACATGAGTTCAATTTCTCCAAGTTTTGTAGACAACCTCATGAAAAAGAGTTGCCTAGTATGGATGAAATTATTGCCCTAGCTTCTACTGATGTGCCTCCTACTGATCCTTTAGAGAAATACTTGCTTGAGCATGAAAATGGTATGCATATGGATGAAAGGGATGAGATAGATAAAGTTATCTTTGAACAATATCCTATCCTTAAGAATAATTTGCCTCTTGAACTGCTTGGAGAACCACCCCCACAAAAGGGTGATCCTGTGTTCGAGCTTAAACAGTTGCCTGATACTCTTAAGTATGCTTATCTTGATGAGAAAGAGATATATCCTGCTATAATTAGTGCTAGCCTCTCAGAGCATGAAGAAAAGAAGTTACTAAAAACTCTGATGAAGCACCGTGCTGCTATTGGATATACTCTTGATGATCTTAAGGGCATTAGTTCCACTCTATGCCAGCACAAAATTAAAACCGATCCTGATTCGAAACTAGTTGCTGATCATCAAAGGAGACTAAATCCTAAGATGAAAGAGGTAGTAAGAAAAGAAATACTAAAGCTCCTGGAAGCAGGTATTATCTATCTTGTTGCTCATAGTGATTGGGTAAGTCCGTGCATTGCGTCCCTAAGAAGGGAGGTATTACTATTGTCCCTAATGATAAGGATGAATTGATCCCTCAGTGGATTATTACTCGCTATAGGATGGTGATTGATTTTAGGAAATTGAATAAAGCCACTAGGAAAGATCATTACCCTTTGCCTTTTATCGACCAAATGCTAGAAAGACTGTCTAAACATACACACTTCTGCTTTCTAGATGGTTATTCTGGTTTCTCCCAAATACCAGTTGCATAATCTGATCAGGAGAAAACCGCTTTCACCTGCCCTTTCGGTACCTTTGCTTACAGACGTATGCCTTTTGGCTTATGTAATGCACCTGCTACCTTTCAAAGATGTATGATGGCTATATTCTCCAACTTTTGTGAAAAGATTGTTGAGGTTTTCATGGATGACTTCTCCGTTTACGGGTCTTCTTTTGATGATTGCCTCAGCAACCTTGATCGAGTCTTGTAGAGATGTAAAGATACCAATCTTGTCTTGAATTGGGAGAAGTGCCACTTTATGGTTAATGAAGGCATCGTCTTAGGACATAAAATTTCTGAAAGAGGTATTAAAGTCGATAAGGCTAAAGTTGATGCAATCAAGAAAATGCCATGTCCCACAGATATCAAAGGTATAAGAAGTTTCCCTGGTCATCCTAGTTTCTATAGAAGGTTCATTAAAGACTTCTCTAAGATTTCTAGGCCTCTTAACATTCTCTTGCAAAAGGATATTCCTTTTGTTTTTTATGATGATTGTGAGGAAGCCTTCGAAATACTTAAGAAGGCCTTGATAACTGCGCCTATTGTTCAACCACCTGATTGGAACTTACCTTTTGAAATCATGTGTGATGCTAGTGATTATGGTGTTGGCGCTGTCCTAGGACAAAGAGTTGATAAGAAGTTGAATGTTATTCACTATGCTAGTAAAACTCTAGACATTGCACAAAGAAACTATGCTACTACGGAAAAGGAATTTTTAGCAGTCGTGTTTGCATGTGAAAAGTTCAGATCTTACATAGTTGATTCCAACGTCACTATTCACACTGATCACGCTACTATTAAGTACATCATGGAAAAGAAAGACGCTAAACCTAGACTTATCACATGGGTTCTCTTGCTACAAGAGTTTGATTTGCATGTTGTCGACAAGAAGGGTGCTCATAACCCCGTAGCAGATAACTTGTCTAGGTTGGAGAATGTTCTTGATGACCCACAACCTATTGATGATAGCTTTCCTGATGAGCAATTGAATTTCATCAATACTTCCCGTAGTGCATCGTGGTATGCTAATCATGCAAATTATATCGTTGCCAAATATATACCACCTAGTTTCACATACCAGCAAAAGAAGAAATTCTTCTTTGATTTGAGACATTACTTTTGGGATGATCCTCACCTTTATAAGGAAGGACTAGATGGGGTTATTAGATGTTGTGTACCTGAACATGAACACGGACAGATCCTACAGAAGTGTCACTCCGAGGCTTACGGAGGACACCATGCGGGAGATAGAACTGCACACAAGGTATTGCAATCAGGTTTCTATTGGCCCACTCTCTTCAAGGATGCCCGTAAGTTTGTCTTGTCTTGTGACGAATGTCAAAGAATAGGTAATATATGTAAACATCAGGAAATGCCTATGAATTATTCACTTGTCATTGAACCGTTTGATGTTTGGGGTTTTGCTTATATGGGACCTTCTCCAAAATCCAACGGGTATACTCATATCCTAGTTGTTGTTGATTACGTTACTAAGTGGGTAGAAGCTATCCCGACTAGTAGTGCTGATCACAACACCTCTTTCAGGATGCTTAAAGAAGTTATTTTCCCTAGATTTGGAGTCCCTAGATATCTAATGACCGATGGTGGTTCACATTTCATTCATGGTGCTTTCCGTAAAATGCTTGCTAAGTACGATGTCAATCATGGAATTGCGTCTCCCTATCATCCTCAGTCCAGCGGTCAAGTAGAGCTAAGCAATAGAGAGATTAAACTAATTCTGCAAAAGACTGTCAATAGGTCTGGAAAGAATTGGTCTAAGAAGCTCGACGATGCACTGTGGGCTTATAGAACTGCCTATAAGAATCCCATGGGCATGTCTCCATACAAAATGGTTTACGGTAAAGCATGTCATTTACCTCTTGAGCTAGAGCATAAGGCTTTTTGGGCAATCAAAGAGCTCAACTTTGATTTCAAAATTGCTGGTGAGAAGAGGTTATTTGATATTAGCTCTCTTGATGAAATGAGAGCTCAGGCATATGAAAATGCCAAGTTGTTCAAAGAAAAGGTTAAGGGGTAGCATGATAAAAGGATAACGAAACGTGAGTTCAATGTAGGTGATTATGTCTTGCTATATAATTCTCGTTTAAGATTTTTTGCAGGCAAGATTCTCTCTAAATGGGAAGGTCCTTACATTGTTGCGGAAGTATATCGTTCTGGTGCCATCAAGATCAACAACATGGAAGTTAATTTTCCAAGAGTGGTAAATGGGCAAAGAATCAAGCATTATATCATAGGTACTGCATAAATGTTGAAAGCAATATTATAAATACCATAACTCCGGAGGAGTACATAAGGGATATTTATGAGCCTGTTTCAGACTCCGAAAACGAAGAGGTATGTGATTCGGTAAGTAAACCTACTCCAAAACTTTTCCACTAGGAATTTTTCTCCGTTTTGGAATTTTTAGAAAAATAGAAAAATTTAAAGTAGTCCGGAAAGCGCACGAGGAGGCGACAAGCCTGCCAGGCACGGGCCACCCCCTGGCCGCGCCTGGGGGGCTTGTGACCACCTCGTGTGCCTCCCGAACTCCGTTTTCTTGCGGAGTACTCCTTCTGGTCGGAAAAAATCATTATATATTCTCCCGAAAGGTCTGACCCTCGTATCACGCAATTTTCCTCTGTTTTCGTTTCGAGCCTGTTTCTGCCGCAGATTTAGGGCAAGATGTCTTCTCCAGATTCAGAGGGGGAGAGCTATGTGGCCGATTACCTTGCTAATCCCAAGGTCTATGGGGACTTGGATCACTATGGTTGGACCACTGATGAGGAAGAAGATTATGATCCCAAGGGGAAGGAAGGAACAAGCTCCGATGACGAGGAGGCTCCTCTACCCCAACCTGGAGACACATACGTGGAGTTCACAAAGTCAAGCCTCCCTGACTCAAGGAACAAGCCTAAGATTTTGTTTATCCCTTCTCGTCTTTTGCAGGAAAGTACGCAAGAATTATGCCAAAGGGTGTTGAGGCTTGAAGAGGAAATTAACGATGTGAAGGAGCAGAACTTTGTGCTCAAGAGGAAATTAAACAAATTCAAGAACTCTGCAACAACTCCACCACCATCACCTCCAAAGGAAGACAACTAAGCATGGGTATGGGCAATCCCCTTGGCTTGTGCCAAGCTTGGGAGAGTTGCCCCGGTATCGTATCACCATCACATCTTTTGCCTTTAGCTTTTCTTAGTTCGATCCTTTTTGGTTTTATCTTTGTCTAGTAGAATAAAGTTCTTAGTGTTTTAGGCTTGAGTCTTGCTTTGTGTCACCCCCAATGTATTCGAGCTCGTGAGCCATATAATAAAGAGTGTTTTAGTTAAGGGCTTTGCCTCATGCCATGATCAAAAGAATGATAATATAACAAAAGCATGAAAGATCATGTAATGATCTTATGATAAGTGATGGCTTCACATATAAAAAGAATGATGATTGAAACTTGTTGAGGGTGGAAAAACATAGACCTTGGTCATAGTTGCAATTAATAGGAAGTGATAAAGAAGGAGAGGTTCACATATAGATATATCATCTTTGACACCATCTATGATTGTGAACACTCATTGAACTATTACATGCTTAGAAGTATATGTTGGACAAGGAAGATAACATAATGAATTATGCTTGCTTGGTTCCTAACAATGAATATATGACTAGAGATCCCTTAGCATGTGACGATTGCTTCCACCCCATATCAGCCAAAACTCCTGCACCAAGTAGAGATACTACTTGTGCATCCATAAACCTTCAACCTAGTTTTGCCATGAGAGTCCACCATGTCTACCTATGGATTGAATAAGATCCCTCAAGTAAGTTGTCATCGATGCAAGCAATAAAAAAATTGCTCCCTAGTTATGTATGATCTATTAGTCTGTGGAAAATAAGCTTTGTACGAACCTGTGATGAGGAAGACATAAAAGCGACGGACTGCATAATAATGTTCTTTATCACAGGAGGCAATATAAAGTAGCGTTCCTCCACACTAAGAGGTCGCACATCCAAACCTCAAAAGCGCATGACAACCTCTGCTTCCCTCTGCGAAGGGCCTATCTTGTACCTCTACTTTTTGCCCTTGAAAGAGTCATGGTGATCTACACCAATTCCTTATTTCACCTTTTTCTTGGCTAACGTCATATGCTAGGTAAAGATCTATATTCATATGTCAACTTGGAATTAAGTATTCATGAATTATTATTGTTGACATTACCCTTGAGGTAAGCAGTTGGGAGGCGAAAGTATAAGCCCCTATCTTTCTCTGTGTCCGACTGAAACTTTGATCTCATGAGTACCACGTGAGTTGTAGCAATTGTAGAAGACGGAAGGATGATTGAGTATGTGGATTTGCTTTACAAGCTCTTACTTGACTCTTTCTGATGTTATGATAAATTGCAATTGCTTCAATGACTAAAGGCTATTGGTTGTTAATTCTCAATAAGGTTATTGATCCATACTTTACTTTCTGAAGGAATTATCACTTTAGCATAAGAGATTATATGATGGTATTGCTGTTCTGACTATGATCATGATGCCTGCATGTCCGTATCTTGTTTTGTCGACACCTCTCTCTCTCTAAACATGTGGGCATATTTATTGATCTTGGCTTTCGCTTGAGGACAAGCAAGGTCTAAGCTTGGGGGAGTTGATACGTCCATTTTGCATCATGCTTTCATGTTGATACTTATCGCTTTATGGGCTGTTATTACACTTCACGGTACAATACTTATGCCTTTTCTCTCTTATTTTGCAAGGTTTACATGAAGAGGGAGAATGCCGACAGCTGGAATTCTGGCCTGAAAAAGGAGCAAGTTTGAGATACCTATTCTGCGCAACTCCAAAAGCCGTGAAAATCAACAAGGATTTATTTTGGAATTTATAAAAAATACTAGGCCGAAGAAGTACCAGAGGGGAGCCAGCAGGAGGCCACAAGCCTGCTAGGCGTGGCCTACCCCCTGGCCGCGCCTAGGGGGCTTCAGGGCTCCCTCTTGGACCTCTGGCCCCCCTCTATTGCTATAAGGAGGGTTTCGTTCTAGAAAAAATCAAGAGGAGGCTTTCGGGAGGAATCGCCGCCGCCACGAGGCAGAACTTGAGCAGAACCAATCTAGAGCTCCGGCAGGGTCGTCCTGCCGGGGAAACTTCCCTCTCGGAGGAGGAAATCGTCGCCATCGTCATCACCAACACTCCTCTCATCGGAGGGGACTCATCACCATCAACATCTTCATCAGCACCATCTCATCTCCAAACCCTAGTTCATCTCTTGTAACCAATCTCCGTCTCGCGACTCCGATTGGTACCTGTAAGGTTGCTAATAGTGTTAATTACTCTTTGTAGTTGATGCTAGTAGGATTACTTGGTGGAAGATTATATGTTCAGATCCTTGATGCTATTCATTACCTCTCTGGTCATGAATATTATTATGCTTTGTGAGTAGTTACTTTTGTTCCTGAGGACATGGGATAAGTCATGCTATAAGTAGTCATGTGAATTTGGTATTCGTTCGATATTTTGATGTGTTGTATGTTGTCTCTCCTCTAGTGGTGTAATGTGAACATCGACTACATAACACTTCACAATTATTTGGGCCTAGAGGAAGGCATTGGGAAGTAGTAAGTAGATGATGGGTTGCTAGAGTGACAGAAGCTTAAACCCTAGTTTATGCGTTGCTTTGTAAGGGGCTTATTTGGATCCACTAGTTTAATGCTATGTTTAGACTTTGTCTTAATTCTTCTTTCGTAGTTTCGGATGCTTGCGAGAGGGGTTAATCATAAGTGGGATGCTTGTCCAGGTAAGGGCAGTACCCAAGCGCCGGTCCACCCACATATCAAACTATCAAAGTAGCGAACGCGAATCATATGAACATGATGAAAACTAGCTTGACAGAAGTTCCCATGTGTCCTCGGGAGCGCTTTACCTCCTATAAGAGTTTGTCCAGGCTTGTCCCTTGATACAAAAGGGATTGGGCCGCTTTGCTGCACCTTTGTTACAATTGCTACTTGTTACTTGCTACTCGCTATGAATCATCTTACCACACAACTGTCTGTTACCGATAATTTCAGTGCTTGCAGAGAATACCTTGCTGAAAACCACTTGTCAGATCCTTCTGCTCCTCGTTGGGTTCAACACTCTTACTTATTGAAAGGACTACGATAGATGCCATATACTTGTGGGTCATCAGCGGTCGTTGGGCCGTGTGCGCGCGGATGCACGAATGCCTTGGACCGTAAGGAGCCACTCCCTACCCCTTCTCCCCGTGTTCGTCCGTATAAACAGGGGGAGGATTGGAGGGAGGACGCAACTCACTCACGGTCTCTTGTTTCTCCCCACTTTCTGGCTCTTCTATCTTCCTCCTTCGTCATATCCTCAGCGTGCCCCTCGACCTGAAATGGCGAGGGGCCACGGGCGGGCCTGAAGCTCCAAGGGCGCCGAGGGGCAGCCTCCAGAATCTGACGCGCATCATGGTGATGACGGCGGGGGGTAGGCTCCAGCTCTCGTGGGCGGGCGGGGTCTAAAAGTCGTGTGGGGGTGGCCCCATCGACCCGCGGTGGCCGCGGTGGAGCCATTCCTCCGCAGCCCGATGCAGGAATTCACGTGGGGGAAGAGGTGCATCAGTTCGTCGTGGTGACTCCCTAGGGGCGCCGGAGATGTCCGTGACTCATGGACCATTTCGCGAGGGCCATGGAGGCCAGCCGACCCTGCGGCTTGTGGCTCTGGGAAGATGGTTGCTGTAATGGACCATGTGGGTGGCGGTCGACCTCAACCGTGGAACCGCCATGTTGTTGACCCAGGGGTGGAAGTCATTCGCCCTCTCCCAGGGGATCGTCCCTGGGCATCTTGTCCATTTCCGCTTTGATGGCTCCACCACCCTTTTTGTAAATTCTTCATCGCGAGCGGTGTCCGTCTGGAATGCTACAGCGAGAGCTCGAGCCGCAGCGAAGTCGATACCTCCAGCGACAGCGACGATGATAGCAACGTCTTCGGCCTCAAGCAAGAGGACGACGACTCCGAGTATCAAGGCTGGCGCCATGGAGGGATCTAGAAACATGGCCCTGTTCTGTGGGGCCATTTCCGGATTAACTCCCACATTGTAGTGGCAGATCTCCTCCCGGGTGCCGGTGGAGGCGCTATAGGAATTCGTTCTCCAACTTCATCTCGTCGCCACCGCCACTTCTGACCTTGGGGAGGCTTCTTTTTACTCTTATATAGTACCCAATGTAATCCTGAAAGAATATCAAAGAAAAACATTGGGTATTGCTGTTGTGTTAATGGCATGGCTTGTCTCTTTTTCTCTCTTCACTTTTTTATGAACGTCAAGGTCGCATCTGAGTGCCGCTCTGACTTAAGACGTGTAACGAGACGCTAGTCGGGGAGTGACGTCTTGCCACGGGGCGCTTCTAAGTATGGATCCTGAGCACACCCTTGGTGGCACTATGCCTGTCAAGGCTAACCTATAATCCTTGCCGTTATCACGGCGGGGGGGTCCCTCCCGGTGCTTAACGAGTCTATCAAGGGCTCAACCGCGCGCAAGTCTTGTCATATGGGTATGATTTAGATAGTAGGGAAAATGTTTTACTTATCTTTTCATTCCCCCACCGGCTTGCTTCTGTGAGGTGGTAGCCTTGGACGCATTCGTGGGTCCTTCCGCCCGCTCCTACTCCCCCTTTCCTTCTCCCGGGATGACTTGCGTGCTGGGAGCGCTTTTTGCATGATGCCCTCCTTTCCTTTGAGAAAAAGGAAGAAGAGAAAATAGGATGTCCAGAGGCTATTAGAGCTTCGACAATGTTTCTACATTGGCTATAGTCTACCGCAATGATCCACATGATAAGCATAATGTAAATATGCAATTAAGCAGAAAGAGTTGCAAAAATTTTAGTCTTATTTAACTGCGCACAGGGTCATCACCTGGCTTTGTACAAAGGATTACACACATTGTTGCGCGACTTGTACAAAAGTGCCCTACAACCACGCCTCATGGGTAGAACTCGAAAAGATGCTCGATACTCCACGAGTTCTGTACGGGAGTGCCATCCTCGTTCTCCAGGCGGACTGTGCCAGGCCTGGTGACTCGTACTACCCAGTAAGGGCCTTCCCACTTTGTCATCAACTTGTTTGTTCCCTTCGCGGACTAAATCCATCAGAGGACAAGGTCGCCTTCCTCAACAATCCTGGCACGCACCTTGTAGCTACGGTAGGGGCACAGGGCCTGCTCGTACCTAGCAGTGTAGTGCGGCCTAGAGACGATCTTCATCGAGGAGCGTGGCATCATCATGACGTAACCGCTCTTGCTGGCCCTCGTCAAAGGCCTGCGCTTTTGCTGACCCATACACGAGTTCCATGGGGGAGAATTGCCTCTGCCCCATTCACAAGGGCGAAGTGGGTCTCACCGATGGCTCGATTTGGTGTCATTTCGATTAACTAAAGAAGTGCCGGGAGTTCTTCAATCCAACACGTTCCGTGCTTGCGCGGCTTGTTGAAAGTTCTTGTCTTGAGGCCCTGCAGTACTTTAGCAATTGCCCTCTCTAGTTTCCCGTTGCTCTTGGGGTGAGCGACGGAGGCGAAGCAGACCTTGGCACCAATGTCCTGACAATACTGCATAAAAGTCGTGATGGTGAATTGAGTGTTGTTATCGGTGATGATCCGATTCGAGACCCCAAAACAGGAGACAATCCCTTTGGGTAACTTGACCACTGCCAGCGCCATCACCTTTCTCACTAGCTCCACCTCGATCCACTTTGTGAACTTGTCTATGGAAACAAACAAGAACTCTAAGCCTCCAGTAGCACGGGGAAGGGGTCTCACGATGTTGAGCCCCCAGACCAAGAAAGGCCAGGAGAGAGGTATGGTTTGTAGGGCTTGTGTAGGTGGTGTATATGCTTGGTGTGGTACTGGCATGCATCACACGTTGTCACCACCGCCAAGGTCTCTTGAAGGGTTGTGGGCTAGTAGAAGTCCTGTCAGAAAGTCTCCCGACAAGAGCTCGCGATCTGTTGGGGATATTATCTGTTGTGTGACCCGCCCTGGTTGGGCCGGGTTATCAAGCGGGCGACTCATCCATTGGCGATTCAAGCTTTGGCCCAATAAAGCCCAGGAGCTAGATGGCGGTTCAAGATCCTCGTGAAGAGTCGATCATTGGGAAGGTCTCCAAGTCTTGGAAAGCACGGCGACTTAGAGATAGAAAGGATCATGACCTGCGTAATGGCAAGGACTCTTGTAAACCCTAAGGGCTCGACCTGTATATAAAGGCGAGTCCCGGGGAAGGAGAGGGTAGGTTCAAAATCATCGAGTGCTAGGTCAGGCGAGTTATGCCCTCCTTGTAATCGAAACATCATCAATACAATACAAAGCAGGACGTAGGCTTTTACCTCCTCACGAGGGGCCGAACCCGGGTAAATCTCTGTCTCGCTCCGTTCAACCCCTTTGAGTCGCCACCAAGGTGCGATGGCTCCAACACTAAGTCCTTTCACGAGGACATCTGCCGTGACAAAACCACGACAGTTGGCGCCCACCGTGGGGCCTACGCACGGTGGAGTTGAGTTCTCAAAGGGAGCCCTACCAGGGTCAGGGAGCTACGCGGCTGGGCTCATGACCCGAAGCCGCCACGGAAAGTACTACATCAATAACTTGCTGTGGGGGCCCGAGGCGGATTCAATCGAATCCGGCTATAGAGTCCCCTTCGGCAAGATCAACATCTTTGTCGGCATGGTTGGATCACCTGCGCCTGAGCCGGACATCTCCATCGACATCGTCGAGCCGACCAGGTATGTCCGCCCTGTTGCGACGCCAAACCTAACCCGCCCGGTCTTTGTTGGCTTCAAACACGGATCTGAGGAACCAAAATGATCGGCGACTCGGGAGATTACACCGGTCAACACTGATGACGAATCATCCATGGGCGACACAGATTCAATTCAGTCTCTACACGGGGGCTGCCTCGGAGACCTGTCACTGGCAATGGATCCCGAGGTCCTTGACCGGACCCGTCGTCAGATCGCCGTGTACATCGTGGGGGCGACTCAGCCCCAGCAAAACCCTGCAGGCAATGACGGGACCGGCGAAACATCCAGGAGCCCAGCTGCGATCTTGGTGGACTTGACGGCGGAGATAACAAGGATCATGGTGACCCCTGTAACAGCAGAAAACCAGGGCACAATAAATGCCGAGTTGGCAAAGCTAAGATATGGGGTGGCAAAGGCTCAGCGAGATGCTGAAGCAGAAGCCGCCAGGATCGAGACCCGGCAAGCTCAGATCACCGCTGAGACAGCCCGCTTGAACACCGAAAACCGGCGGCTCGAAAGGCATCAGCACGCATCCGAAGCTGTTCATCAGAGGAGGCACCAGGGGCGCTTACCCCCTGATCTCAACCCTACCCGCCTTTTTGACACTCCACGCACCCCCGAGGCAGGAAACGCTCCAGGGGGAGGGCCGGGTCAGCCGCCAAACCCGCCGCTTCAGCCAGCAGTTGATCGCGTTCCCCGTTTCCAGACGCCTCGGGGCCACTTTTTCAACCCCGTGGACAACGTGCTCGCTGCAACTCGCCATTTAGAATCCCTTCCGATTTATGGCAACACCCCGGTCGAAATAGAAGCAAGGAACGCCATTGAGATGTTGAAGACGGCGGCGGTTCAAAACACACAGTTCTCGCACAGCCTCGATCGGCTACACTCCACCCCCCAAGCAAGCCACACCAGGAGCCGGCCAGAGGACCAGCCTGCCATAACCAGCGGATCGCGACCCCTGCCCTAGGTTAACCCGCCTGACCATCGGGACCCGCCGGGCCGGGATCACCCGGACATTCAAACCGGCCCAGCACCACTTATTGGAGGCGGCAGGCAAGTAGGGGTACCATGTTTGGCCCCCGCCCTTCGCAATGAGCGGATGCCGAAAGATTTTAAACGACCAAGGAAGGTGCCCAATTACACCCCCGACCTTGAGCCGGCGTCATGGGTTGAGAGTTACGAAATCGCCATGGACATGCTCGATGTAAATGAAGCAGTCTGTGCCAGGTACTTCACAATGATGCTCGAGGGGACAGCGCACACTTGGTTGAAAAACCTTCCACCCAACTCCATCCAGACTTGGGCCAAGCTAAAAGAGCGTTTCACCAAAAATTTCCGGGGAACTTGCAAGCGCCCGATGACGATAGTCGATTTATAGCACTGCGTTCAGCGCCCCGATGAGTCGGCTCACCACTGGACGCGGCGGGTCGCAGAAATCATCCACTCGTCGGACGGCATCACGGCGGCTCACGCCGTGTTGATCTTGGAGCAAAACTGCCACTATGAGCCCTTGGTACAGAAGCTGGGGCGACTCAAGCGAAAGGTCCAGGATATGGGAGAATTGATGGACACCCTCACTAGGTACGCCGAAGCGGACGATACCAAAGATCCAGGAGAGGATGGCAGCAAAGCCAACTCGCCGAGGAAAGGCGAGTCATCCAAAAATCACACCCGGCTCCAGGGACGCGCCCACCATAATCATGGGGGGAACGGCAAGAGAAGGCAGCAGGAAGGGTCCAGGGACTTCGTCGCCAACACCAATGCCAATAACGGCAACCAGCGCCAGAAGAAGAGGGGTTATAGTGGCAAGAAGCCACACAATTATAATGAGATACTTAAGGGCCCCTGCCCACAACATGCCATGGCGGACGGACCGGCGACTCACTCTTGGGAGGACTTTTACGTGATGCAGGAATTCCGGGCAGAGGCAATCAAAAAGGGCCAAAACGGTGACCAGGGCCAACGGCAGGAACAGTTCGGTGCACCTAATCAACGTCAGAACCCATTCGGCGGCTTCCCCGAACCAGGGGCTCAGGGCGGCTCGCAACCAAGCAGCGTCCAGTATCCAGTCCACAACCAACAGCGGTATAACCCGCCCGGAGTGTTTCAGCAGCCACCCCCGCAGGGGGCTTCACAGGGGCAAGATGATCATGGCGGGTTCCGCAACAATCCCAAACAATTAAGCAGCGGGCAATACCACGTGTTCACCACCAATGCCTGCAAGCGAGATAAGAAGGTGAAGCACCGAACGTACAGTGTATCTGAGCCAGCGCTCCCCAGGTACCTCCACTGGTCCGAGCAGACTATCTCGTGGAGTAGGGAGGATCACCCGCCCAGAATTGACAACCCCGGCGACTTAGCATTGGTCGTGGCTCCTCAAGTCGAAGGATATACCCTATCGAAAGTGCTTATGGATGGTGGTAGCAGCATCAACATATTATACTTCGACACCTTTCGAAGGATGAACCTGCTGGAGAAAGACTTAATGCCGTCAACCACGGTATTCCATGGAATCGTCCCACGTAAGTCAGCATACCCCATTGGCCGGGTCAAACTCACAATGGCGTTTGGAAAAGCATCCAATTACAGGAGCGAGTCACTTATATTTGAGGTGGTCAAGTTAAAAAGCCCTTATCATGCGTTGTTTGGGCGACCGGCTTACGCCCGTTTCATGGCTCGCCCCTGCTATGTTTACCTTAAACTCAAGATGCCTGGTCCTAAGGGACCCATCACGGTTGATGGTGACAGGAGGATAGCAAGAGAGTGTGAGGAAGGAGATGCGACTTACGCACAGGTCGCTTGTGCTGCAGAAGAGCTCAAGTATCACCAGGCCAATGTTGATCCGGCAGATATGTCACCCCTCAAGAAGCCAACAACAGACGCTGAGCCGCCCCTCAAGTTCAAACCAACGGATGACACTAAGATGGTGGATTTCGTTCCTGGCGACTCATCCAAGTAGTTTACTATCGGGGCGGATCTGGATCCCAAATAGGAAAGCGCGCTCATCGAATTCATCCGTGAGAATCGGGACATCTTCGCATGGAAACCTTCTGACATACCTGGTGTACCGAGAGAATTCGTTGAGCACCATCTTAATGTTGACCCAAAAGCAAAGCCGATTCAGCAATATCTTTGCACGTTCAATGAGGAACGACGCAAGGCAATTCGGGAAGAAGTCGCCCGTCTTTTGGCCGCTGGATTCATCATAGAGGTCTTCCACCCCAAGTGGTTGGCTAACCCGGTCTTGGTGCTCAAGAAGAACGGCACCTTCCGCATGTGCATTGACTACACAGACCTTAACAGAGCTTGTCCAAAGGACCCTTTCGCCCTTCCCCGCATCGATCAAATCATTGATTCAGTAGCAGGCTGCGAGCGTATGTGTTTCCTGGACGGTTATTCCGGATATCATCAAATCAAGATGGTTGTACAAGATCACGAGAAGACAACTTTTATAACCCCATTTGGGGCCTTTTGTTATGTGTCCTTGTCGTTCGGTCTCAAGAGCGCTGGGGCGACTTATCACGCTACATCCAAAATTGTCTCCGTGGCCAAATCGGATGCAACGTCCACGCTTACGTTGATGACATCGTGGTTAACACTCGTAGGAGGGAGACGCTCTTGGAAGATCTAAAGGAAACTTTTGACAACCTACGGGTATATCAAATGAAGCTTAATCCCACCAAATGTGTCTTTGGCGTTCCCGCGGGAAAGTTTTTGGGTTTCTTGGTGTCCGAACGCGGCATCGAGGCCAACCCGGACAAAATTGAGACAGTTACTTCGCTTGGGAAACCAGCGAATATCAATCAAGTTCAATGCATGGCGGGTCGTATCGCGGTTTTAAGTCGCTTCATAAGCCGCCTAGGGGAGAAAGCTATTCCCCTCTATCAGTTGCTTAAGAAATCTGACCGTTTTGTTTGGACTGACGAGGCCAGTGAAGCTTTTGAAGCCCTGAAGCAGCAGCTGGTAAACCCGCTAGTTTTGGCCGCCCCGACTGAAAAAGAACCTATGCTTCTGTACATCGCGGCGAACTCCAAGGCGGTGAGCGTGGCAGTAGCTGTCGAATGGAAGGAATAAGGAAAGGAATATCCGGTACAACGCCCGGTGTACTTCATTAGCGAGGTGTTAACCCTCTCCAAACAACGTTACCCGCACTGGCAAAAGCTGGTCTATGGGGTCTTTATGGCGAGTCGAAAGCTCAAACACTATTTCCAAGAGCATCCCATCACGGTGGTTAGCTCCGCTCCTCTTGGGGACATCATCCAAAACCGAGAAGCAACAGGGCGAATCGCCAAATGGGCAATCGAACTTGGGCCGCACCACGTGCGGTACACCCCTCGCACGGCCATCAAATCCCAGACATTGGTCGACTTCATCAATGATTGGACCGAATTGCAGATTCCGGAAGACGGGTCTGACCTCACGTACTGGACTATTTACTTTGATGGGTCTAGGCAATTGGAAGGCTCAAGGGCTGGTGTGGTGTTGATTTCGCCCCACGGAGACAAATTCTGTTATGTTCTCCGACTCATGTTCCCATGCACCAACAATGCTGCAGAATATGAAGCCTTGCTTCATGGTTTGCGACTCGCCAAGGAGATGCACGTCACGCGTGCCAGATGTCTTGGCGATTCTGATCTGGTGGCTCAACAAGTTTCAGGTACTTGGGATTCTCGGGACCCCCTGATGGCGGCTTACAGAAGGGTTGTGTCTGATGTGGCGGGTCATTTCCATGGCTATCAAGTTGATCATATCGACCGGCAACTTAACGAAGCAGCTGACGCCCTTTCACGTCTCAGCTCGCAACGTAAGCCGGTTCCTCCCAATGTTTTTCTGGATATTTTGTATAATCCTTCCGTGAGGTTGCCCTCAGAAGAGGAGTTGGCAATACCAGACCCTGAGTCCCAGTTTGTGGCGGCTCTCCGCGTTACGCCAGATTGGGTTCTTTCTTATTTGGCATATCTTGCACGAGGCGAGTTACCTTCGGATGAGGTGTTGGCTTGCCAAATCGTTCGTCGGAGCAAATCTATGGTCATGATCAACGGCGAATTATATAAGCGAAGCACTTCTGGGGTATTCCAACGATGCGTTTCTTCCGAAGAAGGGTGCGTAATTCTGAACGACATCCATGCTGGAGATTGTGGGCATCATGTCGGGTCACGTTCCCTGGTCTCAAAGGCGTTCCGTCACGGATTCTTTTGGTTGACGGCTCATGCAGACGCAGAAGAGATAGTTCGTCGATGTGATGGCTGCCAGCGTTACGGATGACAGGATCATGTGCCGGATCAAGAACTAAGGATGATACCTATTACTTGGCCTTTTGCGGTCTGGGGGCTAGACATGGTTGGCCCCTTTAAGATGTCATCCAACAAAAAAACTCATCTGCTGGTGGCGGTTGATAAATTCACCAAGTGGGTTGAAGCAGAACCTGTTGGCGCTTGCGATGCAGAAACATCAGTCAAGTTCTTGAAAAAGCTGATCTTCCGGTTCGGATATCCACACAGCATTATTACTGATAATGGTACCAATCTATCACAAGGAGCGATGCAGGACTTTTGCCACCGTGAGCACATTCGGCTTGATGTATCTGCGGTCGCTCATCCACAATCTAATGGGCAAGCGGAACGGGCGAATCAGGAAGTTTTGCGAGGAATCAAGCCCTGACTTATGGTTCCCCTGGAGTGCACCCCAGGGTGTTGGGTTGAGGAGTTGCCTTCAGTATTGTGGAGCATCCAAACCACCCCCAAACCGTTCTATGGGTTTTACTCCTTTTTTCCTGGTATACGGAGCAGAAGCCGTTCTTCCCGTGACATTAGGCATGACTCGCCCAGAGTTGTTGCTTATGTGGAACAGGACAACGAGTTGGCGCGTCATGATTCTTTGGACGCTTTGGAGGAAGCACGCGACTTGGCTGCCGCCCGACCGGCTATTTATCAGCAGGACTTGCGGCGTTACCATAGCCGCCGGGTCAAGAGCCGAACTTTTCAGGAGGGCGACTTAGTGCTTCGATTAATCCAAGATCACACTGGCATGCATAAGTTATCACCACCATGGGAAGGGTCGTTCATCGTCAGCAAAAGCCTTCACAACAGGTCGTACTATCTGGTGGATCTTCGGCCTGATTGGCCAACCATGGAGGCTGAGTCAACTCGCCCATGGAACATAGCCCACTTGCGGCCTTATTACACTTGAGGTATTGGCTCTGTTTTTTCTTCTCTTGAAAATTGTAAGTCTTTCATTTTTATAAAGCGATTAAGTTGATGCCCATGAATTCTGGGGCTTTCTTGCTACTTCATATTATTGAAAGCATGGATTTTTATTGCTCTTCGACAAGTCGCCCAAGCACGGACGCTATCCATACCAGAGAGCATAAGTCGCCATGCTGCACTTATTACAACACTGGGTATCGATAAGCCAAAGAGGATCAAGTCGCTACAAGCGCGCGATCCAAACATAGGCGCCTTATATGATTCTGTGGATTAGGCCGGCTTACTTGGGGGCTATTTGCTCCCAAGTCGTTTTGTGGTAAGAGCGTATACGCTTCTACAATCCTATGACCGGTCTTTCCCCTAATCATAGGTCACTTGGGGGCTTCCTCTCATTGAGATCAGCCTTACTACCCATTTGGCTTGCGAAAAATTACCGCATTACAAATGGTTATACTGGACTGTGTGTTGGCCGAATCGCCATATGGACCCATGAACTCTTGGTGAGTTACTCCGCTTTATGGACCCTGAACTCGCCTTGGTTAAAACATGCATGGTACCGGCTAGCGCCCCACATGGAGAATAGAGAAACCATTGGTTCACTTAACCTGCTTCACTGAAGCTTGACTCGTGCCTGATCAGCCGATCTAAATACTTGGGCTTTTTTACACACAAAGTCTCCCTCGGGTAGCACTTGAGTTTATCTAACTCGTCCTATCCTGTCACGACTTGAACGAGCCGACGAAATTCTTACTTTCACCTTCCTAGCACTGCCACAAGGTTTTGCAAATTTTTACGACTCGCCGGATCTTTTTGAATCAGGTTTTTTCTGCACATAATTCACCGGAACATCTTGAGTCGGTTATCATTTATTATCATCCATTACTCACTGAGGTGGTTTGATGTATGTTTTTAGCCTAACAGATTGATGATCAAAATCTCTACTGACATGGCGGGTCAAGCATCATAAGGCGCCCTGAGGGCGATACAAGGGTTTTAAAGAAGTCGCAGAACAAGGTTGTTTTCTACAATAACCTATTACATGGCTCGGATGGCCAATTCCCTGAAGAACTACTCTGCTGGTGCCCCCGGGTCAACTTGCTTTGAGCTCTGGCCGACTTCAAGTTGTAAGTCGCCCAACACCCAATTACACTTGGATAAGGCAGCGAATTCATCTTCATCATTCAAAAATGTCGAGAGGTCCGCCTCCAAATAAAAAGGGTTCTTGGGCCGACGCGGAGTCAAGCTGGTTGTCACAAAGTTCGGCAGATTTATTTTCTTATTCTTGCCATCATAAGCAGCTTGATACTTTGACAAATCCAAGCTTGCTGCAAGCTGAGTCGCCGCCGAGCGTGATTCTTTGACAACGCGCTGATAATCATCTTGAGTAAATTCTAACTCATCGTCCTTGAGCTGGGGAAAGCCTGCTGCTACTTCTTCGGGTTTTAGCTCTAGAGCATATGCTAAGCACCGACTCAACGTAGTCAGCACCCCTTTCCGGGCAGCTGATCGGGTTAGCTCACCTATCTGAGGAGGAAGGGTAGATAAGCAGCCAAGCATCTTTTTGATTGATGTTATGGGTTCCTTGGCGCCCATCACTGCCTTCACGGTCAGCATGCTTCCAGTATACAGTTGCTCCGTTAATGTGTAAATCGCCTTTAACATCAAGATACAGTCATCCTGAAGGTTGGCGGCTCTCGGACCTATATAAGGGATAATGATGGTCAGTAACTCCTTCATACTAAGTTTTTTTACAAAGTACAAGATCAGGGTTTGCTTCTTACCAAAGATAGCATGTGCCATGTTGGAGATATGTTGCTTTAAGCCGGCCAACTCTTGTTGCATGGTTTCCAGTTTTGCTTCAGCTTTTTCCGCTCGCTTTAGCGCGGCGCCTTGATCAGCTTGAGCCTTCTTGTGGGCGGCCTTCAGCTTCTCCATCTCAGATAAGATCACTTGACATTTTTCTTCTGATTTAGCCCGCGCATCTTGTTGGTCGGCTAAACTTTTCTTGAAGTCGCCCAACGCCGACTCAGCTTGGGCAAGAGATTCCTGTCAAGTATATTATCAAGGGGCGAGTCTCAGAATTATTGCAAGCAACATCTCTGACACTTGGGGGCTAATGTATAATTTTTTAGACAAAATTATACAACATCAAGACCCGGCTCATCTTTTAACAGATGACCCCGCCCTTGGGGGTTACAGGTCGAAAGATTTTTCTAATATCAAGACCTGGCTCATCTTTCAATAGATGACCCGGCCCTTGGGGGTTACAGGTTGAAAGATTTTTTCTAATATCAAGACCCGGCTCATCTTTCAACAGATGACTCGGCCCTTGGGGGTTACAGGTTGAAAGATTTTTCTAATATCAAGACCCGGCTCATCTTTCAACAGATGACCCGGCCCTTGGGGTGACAGGTTGAAAGTTTTTTCTAATATCAAGATCCGGCTCATCTTTTAACAGATGACCCGGCCCTTGGGGGTTACAGGACGAAAGATTTTTCTAATATCAAGACCCGTCTCATCTTTCAACAGATGACCCGGCCCTTGGGGGCTAATAAGGATGGTATGCATTAAGGCGTACCTCATGTCTATTCTTTATCATAAGGAGTAGATTCTTCTCCATTTCATAAATCGTCTCCAAGCGACTTGCAAAGCCGGAGCAGAGCTCTTTAAATTCAAGATTCTCGTACTGGGACAGTTTGGCCTTAGAAATTTCATGTCCAGTATAAGGCTGGGTTGATGTTGATACATGCTTCGACAAGACTGCCAAAGCCGGCTTAGAGAAGCCAGTACCAGTGATGATTACAACATCTGGATCTTCTGCCGTTTTCAACGGACTCGGCGGGTTGGGCGTTTCCGTGCCTTCCTTGGGAGAACTTGGGAGGTCCGCTTGGTCATCAGGTTTATCCTTTGCCGGGTTAGCCTGAGTCGGCACCAGTTTTTCAATAGGTTCTGGAGCCGTAGTGGAAGTTGATCCGCCAGTTTTCCTTTTCTTCGCTTGTGCTCTAAATAGAGAAGAGGATATGCTTAAAAACAAACATCATCATCATCAGGACAAATGTAAGTATTATAGGGACTTACCCTGGAACGTGGATCATTGGCAGAAGGGCTGACATCACTGAGTCGCCTGACGAAGGGGGAGAATTCTGCAAAAGTAATACCTCAAGATATGAGCAAGTTATAAGTATGATCCAAAAGGAAGCAAAAGGGGACGCTGCTAAAAGGATACCTCATTCTGCCTCTTCTTGGTAGGAGTTTTCGCTGGTAACCCGGACACCAAGTCTCCAGAGTGACTCCGAGTCTTCCGATAGGAAGCATGTTGCACTTTCTTCAAAAGGAAATTAGGATCCAGACAAGCATTTGGGTGAGACATGGGAACTTTTCCACAAACCCGCCTGGCCGGCTTAGGCGGAGGAGAAGATGAGTTGGAGGAAATAGAAATTACCTCTATGGAGTCTTCTTGGCTTTCGTTACCATCATTCTATACATAAGAGATACAGAGGTGTAAACACAAATTATAGCAATGGATGTCAAGACAAAGAAGATAGAATTTTACCTCTGAAGATACGTCGCCTATTTGGGATTCGTCCACATTAGACGGTTCAGTGATGGCGGTTTTGCTTTTGCTCTTGGATTTCTTTTTTGGAGGCGGCCCGGCTTGCTTTAGGGCCATCTTTTTCGGCCTCTTGGACCAGAACCGGTCACCTTTCTGAAGTGGAATTTTTATTATGCGAATCAGAATTCAAGTAAGTCGGAAAGAATAAATCAAAGGCGGGTTAAGTTATTTACCTTAGGAGCCGAGTTGATCTTGCAGAATGGCTTAAGCCCTATTTGGCTACACTTGGCCATGGGCTCGCGGGTCAGCTTCTTGATGATGGTCACAATATCATTTTCTGTGAGTGCTGTACGGAGGTAGCATTGGGGATGGTCCAAGGTGCCATCAAACTCACACATTAAGCCGTCTCGGCGACTTAAGGGAAGGATGCACCATTCCACCCAGCAGTGGATCAAATCAACCCCAGTGAGACCATTGTTTGTTAAAGATCGTAACTCGGATAGCACCGGAATAAAATCCAACTTCTCTTCTTCAGTGAGCTTGTCTGGAAGTTTAAAGTTTGTAGGAAGCCGTTCCTCCCTATAGCCAAGGAGTTTGTTTTCACCCTCACGAGAAGTTTCTTGGCAATAAAACCAAGACTCGCCCCAGCCTTTGGGATGGCTTGGCATGGCGAGTGATGGGAATGAGATGTCCCTGCGGCGTTGAACGTTGACGCCTCCAAGTTCAAAGCTAGGGCCATTGGAAAACTCGGTCTGGCGATTCAAATGAAAAAAGTACCAGAACAAAGGAACTGAAGGTTCCATCCGCAAGTAGGCTTCACAGAACACTTGAAACTGACATAAGTTACTAATCAAGTTGGGACCCAAGTCTTGGAGGCGGACGTTCATGAAAGTCATGGCATCTCTGAGGAATTTTTGACCCTGGCGGCTTAAACCCCCGTTCGAGGTGTTCAGCAAAGACAATTATTTCCCCTTCCTTCGGGTTGGGAATTTCTTCGCCTAGCCCGGATCGCCATCCGATAACCTCTTTCGGGTCGAGGTTTCCCGTCTTCACACAGTCGTTGAGAAAAGCTTCATCAACTTTGGTCGGGAGCCAATCGGCTTTGAAAACGGTACACATGGCTACAAAGGGAAAGATCACGGATAAATTAACTCGCCAGGCGCTTACTGAGTGGTTAAGAGGATCTATTAACTCGCCAAACATTTGTCAAAATGACTAAGGGAATCTGTTGACTCGCCAAACAAGGGACCGGGTCTGGACACAAGGGCGACTTAGGAATTTCCTACTGTTTAAGGGAGACAACTCAGAGCTTCAGAGATGTTCGCTAAAATGGTGAAGTGCGGGTCTACAAACAGGTTTTACGCAGCACGCGGTAAAACATAGATCTACAGAGCAGGCGAAAATGAATGGAAAAAGGCCTGGACAAAGTAAAACAGCCTATGGCTAGGGTAAAAAAAGTAAAGTTGATTTAACAGAAGCCTTTCTTAGTTCCTTGGCAGGAGTTAATCGGTTGAGAGTATGGTTGATATTACCGCGCCTAGCACTACTGCAAATTAGTCAATATATATATGGAAGGGTTCGAGGTGCGCTAAGGAACCGGCGGACAATGAACACCGAAGAGCTTAGATCTGTTTCTAATGGCGAAAGGCTGACCTGATGATGGTGTCCGGTGGCGACCGAGAGAAATCCGCGGCGAGTGCTGCATCCTTGGTCGGCCTAGAGATGCGTCGAACGAGGTGGACGGAGGTGGAGTTTTCCTCGGGTGGCGATGAAGCTCTCGATGTAGTTGCAAGGAAGAAGAAGACCAGCAAAATGGGTAGGTGGGGATGTGCCCTGCCTCCTTCCCCGAGCCTATTTATTGGGTCGGGCGCTGGGATCAAGGCGCCTTGCGCGGGAACTGAAAATAGGATAAAGATTCGCTTTAATAGCGCCAAGATTTTCGGGATATTTGTGTCGAAAGATCCGTTCGAGATTGCGTCATCATTTCTTCCGAGATTAAAGGGATAAGATGGTGTCAACAAGAAACGGTTCGGCGATTTGGATATTTCCATGGAAGATGGCGGATTAAGCGTATGATGCGTAAAAAGAGCAGAGTGAGTCGCCCCTAACTAGGTAAGAGTTGGTGTGAACAGGTTCAAGCAAATCTGGGCCTAATGTTGGGGATATTATCTATTGTGTGACCCGCCATGGTTGGGCCGGGTTATCAAGCGGGCGACTCATCCATTGGCGATTCAAGCTTTGGCCCAATAAAGCCTAGGAGCTAGATGGCGGTTCAAGATCCTCGTGAAGAGTCGATCATTGGGAAGGTCTCCAAGTCTTGGAAAGCACGGCGACTTAGAGATAGAAAGGATCATGACCTGCGTAATGGCAAGGACTCTTGTAAACCCTAAGGGCTTGACCTGTATATAAAGGCAAGTCCCGGGGAAGGAGAGGGTAGGTTCAAAATCATCGAGTGCTAGGTCAGGCGAGTTACGCCCTCCTTGTAATCTAAACATCATCAATACAACACAAAGAAGGACGTAGGCTTTTACCTCCTCACGAGGGGCCGAACCTGGGTAAATCTCTGTCTTGCTCCCGTTCAACCCCTTTGAGTCGCCACCAAGGTGCGATGGCTCCAACACTAAGTCCTTTCACGAGGACATCTGTCGTGACAAAAGCACGACACGATCCTACGTGGGAGCCACAAATACCTTCATGTATCTCTGCCAACAGCCGTTGTTCTTCCTCCCAGGTGATGCACCTCAATTTCACCACTTTAGGCCTCCGCCTGTATAGGTCATTGTCCATGAATTGGTACATGGATAATCGTCGGGCTACTCTTTCGGCTTCCTCTTGCTCTTATTGGAGGTCTCCTATCTGGAGGTATCGGACAATCTGTTGTGCCCATGCCGGAGCCCTTGGCTCGATGACAAGGACTAAAGGCGTCTCTTCCCCTGCGGTAGCGCTAGCTTCGAATACGAGGGTTGTTTATCCTACCCGAGCTTGGTGCTCACCGTCGAGCGCTTTATCATCCTCGGCAACTTTTTGGCGGACGTGGGTGGCTCAGCCGGGAAATAGTCATCGCTGCTAACCTTCCTCTTCTTAGCTTGCCGCCCTGATGGTTTAACTCACGACTGAGTGAGTCGGAGCACGAAGGTGCGTGGTTCCACAGGTGACTTCTGAGATGCTTGCTTCGACAAGTCATCGGCGATGCTATCCTCTATCCTTGGGACATGTTCCGTCTTTATATCGTCGAAGCATTCCTTATACTTCCTCACTTCATTGATATATGCTTCCATCAGGGGGCTTTGATATTCCTTGTTGACTTGACGCACTACCAGTTGTGAGTCCCCTCGGACTATCAGCTTTCTGATCCCTAAATCAGCAAACCTTCATACTCCATCGTGTTGTTGGTTGATACCTCCTAGGGGAAGTGCATTTGGATCACATACTTGAGGTGCTCCCCGGTGGGTGCTATGAGTAGCACTCTGGCACCAGCGCCTTGCAGCAAAAATGTTCCATCAAGATGTACCAAGACCTCAAGGCAAGATTCTGGTGGCATGGCTTGAAGAGAGAGATAGCCTCTTATGTGCTAAATGTAATGTATGCTAGAGGGTCAAGGATGAGCATCAGTGACCCGCTCGGCTGCTACAACCTCTCCAAGTGCCTGAATGGAAGTGGGACAAAGTCGGGATGGACTTCGTCACTGGTCTGCCCAAATCTAGCAAAGGACATGATTCCATTTGGGCCATTGTCGACTACCTGACCAAGGTAGCCCACTTCATTCCCGTCAATATCACCTATGATGGGAGACAACTAGCCAACTTATACATCAATTACATCGTGAGCCTTCATGGAGTTCCTAAGGAGATCGTGTCAAATTGTGGCACCCAGTTCACCTCGAGGTTTTGGAAGAAGTTTCATGAAGCTATGGGAACCAAGCTATCCTTCAGCACTACTTTTCACCCTCAGACCGGCGGGCAGATGGAACGAGTAAATCCGATACTCGAGGACAAGCTTCGTGCATGTGTCTTCGCCTGTGGAGGCAAGTGGTAAGATTGTTTGCCCTTTGTTGAGTTCTCCTACAACAACAACTATGAGTCCAGCCTCCAGATGGCACCATTTGAGGTGTTGTATGGTCTCAACTGTCGCACTCACCTCAACTGGTCAGAAACCGGAGAAGGACTGGTCTACGGACAAGATGTCCCCGTCAAGTAGAAGAGCAAGTTCAACTCGTCAGGTAACGCCTAGAGGCCACCAAATCAATACAGAAGAGCTAAGCCGACTCCCATCGCTAAGACATGAGTTTCCGTGTTGGGGACTATGTCTATCTTCGAGTCACGCCTCTCGAAGGAACAAAGCGCTTCCATGTCAAGGGGAAACTTGCACCACAATACATTGGTCCCTACAAAGTCACCACAAGACGTGGAAAAGCCTACAAGCTGGTGCTACCATCCGAACTTTCGGATGCGCGCAATGTTTTCCACGTGTCGCAACTCCGGAAGTGCCTCCAAGTTCCCAAGCGACATGAGCTCTACAAGGATATCGATCACCGCGCCATAGATCTTCAGCCAAACCTCACTTATTGTGAGAGACCAATCCGCATCCTGGACGAAGCCGAGCATTGCACCAGAAGTAGCACCATCAAGTACTTCAAGGTACAGTGGAGCAACCACATAGAAGCAGAAGCAACATGGGAGCATGAAGACTACCTCAGATCCGAGTTTCCTTGTCTTTCTAGCGCATGGACAGGTCTATCACACCCTATGGTTGTACCACTTTTTCCACCTATTGAATTTATAAAAATTGGAACCAATTAAAACCTTTTGCATGTTTGTGATGATTGATTTCGTTGCAACTTGCTTGTGTGCCTGATTGAGTTTTTGAATCACTATAGTTGTTCTCCTCTCTAAAACCCACCTCCATGACCCCAATCCCTTGCCATGTGATCATGCCATGTGAATAGAACCAGAAAACCATTTTTATAAATTATTATTTTAACAAAAGGCCTTTTATCATTTCAAAATCTCAAAAACCCCTGATTGCCATTTGCACTTCAAGTCCCCAATTTTGGAGGGATGTTTTACACCAAAGACTTTATTTGAATCCTATTATTCAAAAGAATTCACAAAACCACAGAAAGATATTTTTAAAGTTATTTCCCTATTTTATTTAAATACCTTTTTATGGGGCCAGAAATGGTATTTCATAGGGAAAACTTATTTTATTGCTTCAATAATATTTGAGAAAATTTAGGGAAACCCAGTGGACATATATTTTCTATACATAAGAGTTTAAACACATGGTCATGTTCAAAATATTGGACAAAAACCCTCAAAACGCTTTCTTCCTACTTCAACATTTTGAAATATTTCCATAGGAAATATTCTCAATAAATTATAGGAAAATTGAAGAAGCCACACATTAATTGGTCTGATCCACCTATTAATTCTAAAACCCTTTCTATCCAGAACCAAATTTGAGCAGCTTTACATTGTCAAGTTTATCCAATTGATCCCAAAATTTACAGGAGTGGTCGAACCCCCAAATAAGGATGCCACACCAAGTTGTGCAGTTGTGGGAGTTGATTTGATCACCTTGGTCCACAAAAATCTGATGATGTCCATTTCTAGGGTTTTTCATGTCTACATTGTCAACTTTGCTCAAATGAGCTCAAACTTGGTGAATCCTACTGATTTTGCCCATCCTTTAATCCTGTTAAATCTCAGTGTAAGTGGTGAGGTTTATCTTGCTCAAACCAACATCAAACACCTTCTGGTGATTTGGTAAAACTGTTACTTTCACCCCATACACCATTCTCCTTCACTCCAAATTTTTACCACAAGCCCACAAAGTTACCCTTCATCTGCAGCAGAGAGATCAACCTTTGGTTCAATGGTTGGAGCGGACAAATGCCCCAATTAAGCCCCTGATTCACCCTGGCAGGGACCTTCTTCCCCTCTTCCTTTAACCACAACCTCCCTCCTCTGCTCCAAAGTATCCAAGGGGCATCTCCACATCCCTAGACACTAGTGGACAAGGTGGAACGTGCCAGAGCGCGTCGGCATGTCGTGGCGTGTGAAAACTACGCTCTGGCCGCGCTACAGTGCGCACCCGCACTGTGGGAGACCAGCCCCGACCAACTTTGGGCTCCTCCGGCTGTCCCTCGAGGCCCCCTCAATGTCAGATACCATGCGCCACATCCTGCCCTGCTTTCTCCCTTTCTCCTCCCCCTACGCGCGTACCCCTGACCGACCAAATTGGTCAGATGGCGCTCACCACCGTGGCACGGCAGGAGCCAGCTCCTGCTCCTCCTCGCCCTTTTCCCAACCACACACATCGTCCATGAAGACTGCAAACGCACCCCAACTCCCCTCTCCTCCGTGGGCGTCCCCACGGTCTCGTCGACGCACATGCTTTCGGTGAACCGTGCCCCCTCTATAAAGAGACACCCCGGACCTCCCTCTCCCTCCCTTTGACCTCCTGCTACTCCTAATCGCACCCCTGAACCACCCACTCATCACCAGAGGCCCCCGAGATCGAGATCGAGCTTCGGATCCGTCGCATTGGGATTCAGCAATCCCCGAGTACAAGGTCGCGCCAGATCTCATTTCTTCCCCATTGGAACCGCATCACCTTCCTGATGCTTCTTGATAACCCACAAGTATAGGGGATCGCAACAGTTTTCGAGGGTACAATATTCAACCCAAATTTATTGATTCAACACAAGGAGAGCCAAAGAATACTCTCGAGTATTAATAGTTGAGTTGTCAATTCAACCACAATTGAAAGACTTAGTATCTGCAGCAAAGTTTTAGAAGCAAAGTAGTATGATAGTAACAGTAGCGGCGGTAACAGTAGCAGTAGTAATTTGTATAGCAAGTGTGACAACAGTAGCGGTAAAGTATAGGAAAAGCTCGTAGGCATTGGATCGGTGATGGATAATTATGTCGGATGACATTCATCATGTAACAGTTATAACATAGGGTGATATGTAACTAGCTCCAGTTCGTCAATGTAATGTAGGCATGTATTCCGTATTTAGTCGTATGTGCTTATGGAAAAGAACTTGCATGACATCTTTTGTCCATCCCTCCCGTGGCAGCGGGGTCCTAATGGAAACTAAGGGATATTAAGGTCTCCTTTTAATAGAGAACCGGAACAAAGCATTAGCACAAAGTGAATACATGAACTCCTCATACTATTGTCAACTCCGGGAGTGGTTCCGGCTATTGTCACTCCGGGGTTGCCGGGTCATAACACATAGTAGGTGATTACAACTTACAAGATATGATCAAGAACACACATATATTGATGAAAACATAATAGGTTCAGATCTTAAATCATGGCACTCGGGCCCTAGTGACAAGCATTAAGCATAGCAAAGTAGTAGCAACATCAATCATAGAACATAGTGGATACTAGGGATCAAACCCCATCAAAACTAACTCGATTACATGATAGATATCATCCAACCCATCACCGTCCAGCAAGCCTATGATCAGATTACTCACGAACGATGGAGAGCATCATGGAATCGGCGATGGAGGATGGTTGACGATGACGACGTCGTCGATTTCCCCTCTCCGGAGCCTAGAACGGACTCTAGATCTTCCCTCCCGAGGAAGAAGAGGTGGTGGCGGCGGCTCCGTATCGTGAAACACGATGAACTCTTCTCCCATATTTTTTCCTGGGCGAGAGAGAATATATAGAGTTGGAGTTGGAGGCTGTGGAGCTACGTGGGCCCCACGAGCCTGCCAGGCGCGCCCTAGGGGGGCCGCCTCCTGGGCTCGTGGGCTCCTGGCTCTGTGTCTTCGGGTAATTCTTGCGCCAGTATTTTTTATATATTCCACAAAAATCCTCGTAAGTTTCTAGGTCATTCTGAGAACTTTTATTTCTGCACAAAAACAACACCATGGCAATTCCGCTGAAAATAGCGTCAGTCGGGTTAGTTCCATTCAAATCATGCAAATTAGAGTCCAAAACAAGGGCAAAAGAGTTTGGAAAAGTACATACGATGGAGACGTATCAACTTCCCCAAGCTTAAAGCCTTGCTTGTCCTCAAGCAATTCAGTTGACAAACTGGAAGAGACAAAAGAAAAAACTTTTACGAACTCTATTTGATCTTGTTGTTGTAATTATGTCTAACTCATGTTCGGATTTTCAGCAAGATCATAAGCTAACCACATAAGCAATAATATTCAGGTCTCATGCTGTACTCAGATTAATGGCATAATCAACTAGCGAGAAATAATAATAAGTTTCAAACATCAACACTTCAAACAAAACAATCATGATATAATATGGACAGATGGTATCTTGCTAGCCCTTTCTGAGACCGCAAAACATAAATGCAGAGCACCTTCAAAGACTAAGGGCTGACTGAACATTGTAATTCATGGCAAATAAGATCTAGTCATAGTCATACTCACTATCAATTAATAGCAAAGCATAAAAATGATGGAGGTGCTCTCTAATTGGTGCCTTTATAAGAAGAGGATGACTCAGCAGTAATGTAAATAGATAGGCCCTTCGCAGAGGGAAGCATTGATTTGCAGAGGTGCCAGAGCTCAAGCTTTTAAAACAGAGATAAATAACTTTGGGTGGCATGCTTTCATTGTCAACGCGATGACCAAGAGTTTTCACCATCTTCCATGCTACACATATTATAGGCGGTTCCCAAACAGAATAGTAAAGTTTTGACACCCCCACCACCGATCAATCACACTCCACGACTAGCCGAATCCTCGGGTGCCGTCAAACCAACAACAATCCAAGGGGAGTTTTGTTTGCAATTATATTTTCGATTTGAGCATGGAATTGGGCATTCCGATTACCGGCCCCTTTCTCGTGAGTGATGGTGAATAAACACGTATCGAGGATAACACGCCTAGCATGGAAGATACTGACCGCCCCTTGTCACCACATGAGTGGTTCGGGCATACAAAACAGATTATTACTTGAAGATTTAGAGAGTGGCACATGCAAATTTACTTGGAACGGCAGGTAGATACCGCATATAGGTAGGTATGGTGGACTCATATGGAACAACTTTGGGTTTATGGAAGTGGATGCACAAGCAGTATTACCGCTTAGTACAAGTGGAGGCTAGCAAAAGACTGGGAAGCGACCAACTAGAGAGCGACAACAGTCATCAATATGCATTGAAATTAACCAATGTTGAGTGCAAGCATGAGTAGGATATAAATCACCATAAACATGAATATTGTAGAGGCTATGTTGATTTTGTTTCAACTACATGCGTGAACATGTGCCAAGTCAAGCCACTTGAATCATTCAAAGGAGGATACCATCCTATCATACTACATCATAATCATCTTGAAATTCATGTTGTCATCCAAGACAAACCATTATAAGCTCCTAGCTAATTAAGCATGGCATCAGAAACTATGATCTCTAAGTTGTCAATGCAAACATGTTTCTCTCATAACAATGTTGAATTAGGAACGATGAGCTAGTCATATTTACAAAAACAAAATAGGTCGAGTTCATACCAGCTTTTCCAGGCTCAGTCACTTCATCATATATCGTCATTATTGCCTTTCACTTGCACGACCGAATGATGCAAATGATAATAAGAGTGTTTGTGCATTGGACTACGCTGGAATCTGCAAGCAAACTCAGAGGAGAAGACAAAGTAATATGGCTCTTTGACGGATAAACATTGATGCATATGAGAGCCACTAATCATTTTAATCATGGTCTTCTACTTCGACCCAAAGAAAAAGAAAACTATTTACACGGGAAAGCTCCCAACAAGCAAAAGAAGAATGGGAAATCTTTTTGGGTTTTCTTTTTAATTACCACTAAGAAAGCTGGAAAGTAAACTTACAACTATTTTTGTTTTTTTCTCATTTTTAAACAAACACACGAGAAGAAAGCAAGAAAAAGAAATAAACTAGCATGGATGATACAATGGAAAAGTGTGAACACCGACTATCAAAGTGAATGTGTGAGCATGAATATAAAGTCGGTGAGAAACACGTACTCCCCCAAGCTTAGGATTTTGGCCTAAGTTGGTTTACTCCCAAGGCTGGTCCGGGCGATATCCAAAATCATAATGGGGGTTGTACTAGAACGCGACAGCTACCGCCTGAATAGCTGCCTGACGGAGGCGAGCAGCCTTCGCCTCCCTCTCATACTCCTCTGCCTCTCCTCTGGTTATGTAATATCTCCGTTTTCCTTGAAAGTCAAATAAGGCAGGAGCAGGAAGGGTAATATGGAAAACACGTTGTCGGTTAAATATTAACCGGTATAGGAGGGATTCATTATCCCTCTCAAGGAACTGATAACGTATCATAGCGGCACGATCAAGAAAAGCTGTATGGAGGAGGGGATCTCCTGTGCGGATGGGTATTCCAAGAAAATTTGCTATGCGAGTGGCATAGATCCCACCAAAGAAATCCTCTTCATTAGCATTATTATTTAGCCTCCTCACAATTATAGCTCCCATGTTGAAACTTCTATCACCCGTTACTGCGCTCTTAAGAATACCAAGGTCAGGTGCGCAAAGGTGACAATGCTCATGCTTGCCGTTAATGCATCTACCTATGAAGAGGGCAAAATAATGTAAGGCAGGAAAATGAATGCTCTCGATGGTAGCCTGCGTAATATATCTAGTTTCTCCAACAGTTATACTAGAAATAAAATCTCTAACCGGAGACTTAGGAGGGTCATTGGGACTACCCCAATCAGGTATCTTGCAAATTCTATTAAAATCCTCTAAATCCATAGTATACGATTTGTCATAAAGATCGAACAGTATGGATGTGTCACGGCCAACTAAAAATTTGAAACTACGAACAAAAGAGGTAGTGAGTGTAGTATACTATTCACATTTATTGGGGATGAATTCTTCGAGCCCGGCGTTGCGAACAAATGTATCAAACTCATCCTTCAAACCTGCATCAATCATGGATTCATCGGAAGGCCATTCACATGGTTGCACCGGTGCGTTCCTCGGCTGATAAGGGTCGGGCTCCCGAATCGCAAGACGGGGACCCCTTTTGCTTGAGGAACCACCATGATAGTTTTTCCTGAACATCTTCCTTTCTCTGAAATTTTTAGTGACTCAAAATAAAAGTGAACAAGGCTTAAAAAAACTCATAGCAACTACTCCTACAAGTGCCTAGAGGCCATATCATGCATCAAAACTACTTGGGACCAACTAAAATTAACATGCAAAGCTCAAGAACAGGGTCACCAAGGCAGCAATAATATGCAATGAATAAATCACTGGAACAAAAACTAATTGGACCAATGGAGGAGTCACATACCAAGGAACAATTCCCCAAAACAGTTTGGTGAATGGGGCTTTGCACAAGGAGATCGAAAAATGCAGCAAAATGAGCAAGAACACGGGTTTGAGCTGTGGAATGATTTTTTCTGGAGGTAGACAAAGGAGATGGGTGCTAGAATAAGTGGAGGGGGCCACATGGGACCCACCAGCCTGCCAGGCGGGCCCAGGGGGGTGGGCGCGCCTCCTGGGCTCATGGCCCACTGGTGCATCCCCCTGACTAGTTACCTAACTCAGAAATTTTTAAATATTCCAGAAAAATCATACTTGAATTTCAGGGCATTTGTAGAACTTTTATTTTCAGGACATTTTTCTATGGAACGGAAAAAGCAGAAAACAGGAAAACAAAGCTATATTTATCATTTTTCTTCTAAAAAAACATAAAGTGAAAGTTGGGAACAGAAGGTTGTGACTCCTAGATTCATGCATCTCATGGTCATCAAAAGAAATTCGTCAATGAGGTTGATCAAGTCTCCTTGACAAACTTTTTTCGAATCACATAAAACCGGAGAATTTTCGAATAATCACTAGGTTACCTCAATGGGGATGTGCATATCCCCAATGCGTATATCATATTTCATCTTGACAGTAGGAATAGGGCATTCAAAGCTTCCAATAATAATTGATGAAGATTTTTCAATAGCATTAATGCAATGAACTCGATATTGTTTATTAGAAAAGTGCACCTTGTGCTCATTACCATTAACATGGAAAGTGACATTGCCTTTGTTGCAATCAATAACAGCCCCTGCAGTGTTTAAAAAGGGTCTTCCAATGATGACCGCCATGGCATCATCCTCGGGAATATCGAGAATAACAAAGTCCGTTAAGATAGTAATGTTCGCAACCACAACAGGCACATCCTCACAAATGCCGATAGGTAAAGCAGTTGATTTGTCAGCCATTTGCAAAGACGTTTCAGTAGGTGTCAACTTATCCAATTCAAGTTTACAATATAAAGAGAGAGGCGTAACACTAACACCGGCTCCAAGATCACATAAAGCAGTTCTAACATAATTTCTTTTAATGGAGCAAGGTATAGTGGGCACTCCGGGATCACCTAGTTTCGTAGGAGTCCCACCCTTAAAAGTGTAATTAGCAAGCATGGTGGAAATCTCAACATTAGGTATCTTCCTTTTATTAGTCACAATAGCTTTCATGTACTTAGCATAAGGAGACATTTTAAGCATATCAGTCAAACACATTTGCAAAAAGACTGGTCTAATCATTTCAACAAAGCGCTCAAAATCCTCATCATCCTTTTTCTTGGATGGTTTGGGAGGAAAGGGCATGGGTTTCTGAACCCATGGTTCTCTTTCTTTACCATGCTTCCTAGCAATAAAATCATTCCTATCATATCTCTTGTTCTTAGGTTGTGGGTTATCAAGATCAATAGCAGGTTCAATCTCCACATCATTATCATTACTAGGTTGAGCATCAACATGAACACCATTATCAATATTATCATTAGGCTCATGTTCATCACTAGATTGTGTTTCGGCATCAGAAATAGAAACATCATTTGGATTCTCATGTGTAACACCAACAGGTTTACTAGCATGCAAGTCCCTATCATCTTTATTTTTCTTCCTATTACCAGGATGACTAGGTGCATCAGTATTAACTCCTTGATAATCTTGTTCAATTCTCTTAGGATGGCCCTCAGGATACAAAGGTTCCCGAGTCATTCTACCACCTCTAGTGACAACTCTAACAAAATTGTCATTCAATTCATTGAGCAAGTCATTTTGAGCCTTAAGTTCTTGTTCTACTTGAGTAGTGACCATAGAAGCATGTTTACCAATAAGCTTAAGGTCATTAACATTTCTATCCACACAAGCACTTATATGATTAATCATACGAGCATTTTGTTGCAGTTGTCTGCTAACATAATCATTAAAACTTTGTTGTTTGGCAACAAAGTTATCAAATTCATCTAAGCATAAGCTAGCAGGTTTATCATAAGGAATATCACTCTCATTGAATCTACGAAGAGAATTTACCTCTACTACCTGTATCGGGTTATCAAGACCATGTATTTCTTCAATAGGTGGTAGATTGTTAACATCTTCAGATTTAATACCTTTCTCTTGCATAGATTTCTTGGTTTCTTGCATATCTTCAGGACTGAGGAATAGAATACCTCTTTTCTTCGGAGTTGGCTTCGGAGGTGGTTCGGTAATAGTCCAAGCATTATCATTGCTCAAGATATTATTCAATAGAATTTCAGCTTGTTCCACAGTTCGTTCCGTGAAAACACAACCAACACAACTAGCTAGGTGATCCCTAGAAGCATCGGTTAGTCCATTATAAAAGATATCAAGTATTTCATTTTTCTCAAGAGGGTGATCAGGCAAAGCATTAAGTAACTGGACAAGCCTCCCCCAAGCTTGTGGGAGACTCTCTTCTTCAATTTGCACAAAGTTATATATATCCTGCAAGGCAGCTTATATCTTATGGACAGGAAAATATTTCTCAGAGAAGTAGTATATCATATCCTAGGGACTACGCACACAACGAGGAGCAAGAGAAGTAAACCAAGTTTTAGCATCACCCTTTAGTGATAAAGGAAACAACTTAAGGATATAGTAATGGCGAATTTTTTCCTCATTAGTGAATAGGGTGGCTATATCATTCAGTTTAGTAAGATGTGCTACAACAGTTTCAGATTCATAACCATGAAAAGGATCAGATTCAACAAAAGTGATTAACTCATGATCGACAGAGAATTCATAATCCTTATCAGTAACAAAGATGGGTGAAGTAGCAAACTTAGGATCATATTTCATTCTAGCATTCAGAGATTTTTCTTTCCACTTGCGTAATAAATTATCAAGATCATAGCTATCCTTACAAGCAAGAAAGTCTTCAGCTACCTCTCCCTCCATAACATAACCCTTAGGTATATCAGGCAATTCATATCTAGGAGAGCTAGGTCTAACAGGTGAAACAGCAGTTTCCAATTCAATAATTTCATCAGTTTGAGAAGTATCATCAGATTCAGCAGTAACTCTAGCAATTTGTGCATCAAGAAATTCACCCAGTGACATATCATTATCAAGCAAAGCATCATCATAAGGATCATGGATAGCAGAAGTAGCATCATCTAGCACAGGCGACATATCAGAATTACCAATAGGTGGTGGTGTCGCAAATTTACTCATAACTGAAGGTGAATCAAGTGTAGAGCTAGATGGCAGTTCCTTACCTGTCCTCGTAGTTGAGGGCAAGACTTTAGTTTTTTGGATCTCTCGGATTTCTCATAGTGATCAACAGATATAAATCCCAAGTGACTCAGAGAATAGAGCTATGCTCCCCAGCAACGGCGCCCGAAAAAGGTCTTGATAACCCACAAATATAGGGGATCGCAGCAATTTTCAAGGGTAGAGTATTCAACCCAAATTTATTGATTCAACACAAGGGGAGCAAAAGTATTAGCAGTTGAGTTGTCAATTCAACCACACCTGAAAGACTTAGTATCTGCAGCAATGTTTTAGTAGCAAAGTAGTATGATAGTAACATTAGCGGCGGTAACAGTAGCAGTAGTAATTTGTATAGCAAGTGTGACGGCAGTAGCGGTAAAGTAACTTAGCAAGGACCAGTATAGGAAAAGCTCATAGGCATCGGATCGGTGATGGATAATTATGTCGGATGACATTCATCATGTAACGGTTATAACATAGGGTGATATGTAACTAGCTCCAGTTCGTCAATGTAATGTAGGCATGTATTCCGTATTTAGTCATACGTGCTTATGGAAAAGAACTTGCATGGCATCTTTTGTCCATCCCTCCTATGGCAGCGGGGTCCTAATGGAAACTAAGGGATATTAAAGTCTCCTTTTAATAGAGAACCGGAACAAAGCATTAGCACAAAGTGAATACATGAACTCCTCATACTATGGTCATCTCCGGGAGTGGTTCCGACTATTGTCACTCCGGGGTTGCCGGGTCATAACACATAGTAGGTGACTACAACTTGCAAGATAGGATCAAGAACACACATATATTGATGAAAACATAATAGGTTCAGATCTGAAATCATGGCACTCGGGCCCTAGTGACAAGCATTAAGCATAGCAAAGTAGTAGCAACATCAATCTTAGAACATAGTGGATACTAGGGATCAAACCCCATCAAAACTAACTCGATTACATGATAGATCTCATCCAAGCCATCACCGTCCAGCAAGCCTACGATGAGATTACTCACGAACGATGGAGAGCATCATGGAATTGGCGATGTAGGATGGTTGATGATGACGATGGCGTCAATTTCCCCTCTCCGGAGCCCAGAACGGACTCCAGATCTGCCCTCCCGAGGAAGAACAGGTGGTGGCGGCGGCTCCATATCGTAAAACGCGATGAACTCTTCTCCCTTAATTTTTCCTAGGCGAGAGAGAATATATAGAGTTGGAGTTGGGGGCTGCGGAGCTACGTGGGCCCCACAAGCCTGCCAGGCGCGCCCTAGGGGGGCGCCTCCTGGGATCGTGGGCTCCTAGCTCCGTGTCTTCGAGTAATTCTTGCGCCAGTATTTTTTGTATATTCCAAAAAAATCCTCGTAAGTTTCCATGTCATTCCGAGAACTTTTATTTCTGCACAAAAACAACACCATGGCAATTCTGCTGAAAACATCGTTAGTCCGGGTTAGTTCCATTCAAATCATGCAAATTAGAGTCCAAAACAAGGGCAAAAGAGTTTGGAAAAGTAGATACGATGGAGACGTATCACTTCTCTCTCCCCCATGTTCTGTTGTTGTAGGATTCGACCCAGGCGACCACCCTGCCAAAGCGACTCTGCCACGGGACCTTGTCGCTGGCGTCTCCCAGCATCCCGGCTCCTCCCTCCACCACCAGTCGAACAACGTCTCGCCCGTTGACCCATTTCCACCCCTAGCTGCCCTCGTCGTGCCCTCTGCCATCGCCGGTGAGCTCGCCACCCTCTTTGCCTCGAGGTTGAAGATGACAGGTGGGGTCCACCTATCATCCTCATCGCTCCCTCGCCTCCCTTCGCTGCCACTAGCGGTTGGTCCCCGCCTCTCGGGTTTAAACCCTCGCGGTGCGCGCGCCTGGCCCGCCTAAGCTGGTTTCGCTGGCTGGGCCGATTTGGCCAGCAGCTTCTGGCCAAGGAACTGTGGCCTTTTTCTTTCCCTTTTATTTATGTTTTGCAAAAATCCCACAAGGGTGAATATTTATCCAAATTCAAATATTCCTCCACCACAGATCTTGTAATATTATGTAGTATTTTAAGGTGTCACTTGTGAAATTTCCAGAAAAGGTTGCATGCACTGTTTTATTTCAAAACCATGTTTTAGGCATTTTAACACTGTGTTAAAATTGTTTCTACAACTTTTTACGGTCCAAAAAAAATACCTAATAATTTTTACAGAACCTATACTCATCCTAGTATTTTACAAAAATGGTGTGACATTTTTCTGAGTAGATTATTTCCTCTGTTTTTGATTGAGTGCTTATCTTTGCCCGTTTATGTTGCATCTATAGATTGCATTGCTGATGAGGGACTTGGGCCCGAACACTTTGAAGACCCCAGAGATTTTGTTGAGCAAGGCAATCAGCCCCTTGACCATATCTAAGAGAATACTTTCATGCATGCCATATTTAGCATTTTAATCTGATGCATAAGGACATGTTGGATCGGCAACTACCTCGGTGAGTTGTTCCCGATAAATTCTCGATGACACTTGCACTTGGGCATAACCCTACCTACCTATGAGGGTTGTGCAGGTGGGGTGTAGTTAGGTTGCTAGTAGTGCTACACATGGGATTGGGTACATGCATGGAGACGGTAAAAGAAAATGATTTCAAATGTTTTACGAAAACCCCGTCGGGAGCCACTAATGCCCAAGGGTGATGTGTTGAGCTAGGTAACCACTTGATATGGGAGTGGTATACTGAGGCCAGTTGTGTGAGTGGTTATAAAAAACGAAATAGATTTAAGATTTGATGATCGTCCCAACCTTACATGTACACAATACCCCTTATGGGATGGGGCTTTGCTGATTACTATGGTCGGTGCTAGCAGAGAGCCCGCATTAATAGTGGCGGGAGTGACATGGTCACTCTCGAGACGGGGTCGTTCTAAGAAGAGGGCGACCACGTGCTATTTTCACACACACCGGGCACACCGTTGCATGTCCTCGTGGATGATACGTGTGATGTACATCACGAGGTATTGTCACCAACGAGTGGAATCTGTGCTAGTATCTTCATGGGAGAGGTGATGTTCGGGTACTTACCTCCGGTATGAGAAATTCCGCGAGTCGTGTCCTAACACAGAAGTTTCCTGAGTTTTTGTGGATAAAGTGTGCAACCTCTGTAGGGTGTAAAACTATTTGAATAGCCGTGTCACGGTTAACGACACTTCGATGGTGCTGCTTAAACTACGTTCATGAGTTTTTGCATAAACCAAGTGTGTGTAGTATGAATGATGCACTAAGTAAGATGCCTTTGCATGATGGATGAACATGGGTTGTTCATCACTCCGTTGATATTGAAATCTTTAACCCGTTTGCGTGGTTATCACTTACATTATGATGCATGTCGCACGAGGAGTTGATCATGTTATTGTACGAGGGAAACCCTGCTTTCCGCAAATTGCCTATTGGTATCATATTATGTTTCATTATTGCCTTGTTCCACATCATGGCTTGCTTGCAAGTACATTCAAAGTACTCATTGGCTTGCCACTGGTTATTTAATTGGCCAGACATGGAAGAGCAACAATTTGGAGAAGAGTTTGTCGGTGATGAACCTGCAAACTAGGACGCTTCCCAGTCAGAATGCATGTAGGTTAAGGCAAACGACATGGGTTCAGGCTTTTAGTCAAGATGTCTGGTGTTAGTTGTGTTTGGTGTGTCGGCCTTTGAGCCACTATCTATGTAATACTTGGCCTTAATGGTCCTTATTTGTATCCAGTATGTATGGATGTAAGACTCTTTTTATTCAGCTTTTCTGTGTTCAATGAGCATTGATTCGTGGAATCATTGTACACATGCATTCGGTGAGCACGACTTACAAGTAGGGGTCCTCACACCACCACTCGAACGATGACTCGCCCCTGGATCCATTCCCACCCTGGCTGGCCTTGTCGTGTCCTTTGCCGTTGCCGATGAGCTCTTTGCCCCTCTTTGTCTTGTGGTTGATGATGACAGGTGGGGGCCACCTATCATCCTCACTGCTCCCTCCCCTCCCCTCTCTGCCATTGGCAGGTAGGCCCCGCCTATCAGGTTTGAACCCTGACGGGTGCGCGTGCCTGGCCCCCCTTGGATGGTTTCGCTGGCTGGGCTCGCTCGGCCAACAACTTCTAGCCCAGGAGGCATAGTACCTCATTCCCTTTTTCTAATTAACAGAAACTTGCAAAAATCCCCTAGGGTTAGATATTGGTCCAAATGCAACCATTCGAATTCCTAATATCCTCTAAAAAACTAAGCTATTTAATGGTGTAACTCATGTAATTTTCTTAGGAAGTTTTATATATTGTATTATTTTAAAACATGGTTTTAATTATTTTAACTATCTATTAAAATCCTTTTTGACGCTTTTTACATTTCAAAACAAAAATCCAACAATTTTTAACAAGCTTATAAGTACCCTACTATTTTACAAAAAAGGTGTGACATTTTTAGGAAGACTCTATTTCCTCTGTTTTTGCCATGCTCTTATTTTTGCCCGTTAATTTGCAACGATAGATTGCACTGTTGATGATGGACTTGGACCAGAAGACTTTGAAAACAGTGGAGACTTTGTTGAGCCAGGCAAGCAGACCTTTAACTATGTGTGAGAAACTATTTTTATGCATGCCATATAGCACCATGTTCTGATGCATTGGATCATGTTGAATCAGTGACCACCTTGGTGGGTTGTCTTCGAACAGTTCCTTGTTGATACTTGCAATTGGGCATGACCCTACCTTCCTATGAGGGTTGTGTGGGGGATTCACTACACCACGACACTACAAAGGCGACATGCAGTTGTTGGTATAGGTAAGCATTGCCGACACTTCTTTTATCGCAAATTGTACCGACACACGGTATGCCACAGTTATATAAGCTCATGACATATCATCCGTCGGCAAAAATCCACACGAACAGTGACGTAATTTCTGTCATTAGATGGTATCTTTAAGGACGCTGCTACAAATCAACCGACTGATTTCATTCAAAAATCAGCCGGATCCGTAACCACTCGATTCATCCTTCCCCAGCCGTAGATACGGTCAAACGCATCAGCTTGCTCCCGATTTTTTTCCTTCCGGATCAGCAAAAACAAACAAATCGTAGGCAACAAACCTCTCCAGCGTCATCGTTGCAGCGCTGCTGCATAATACGAGAACCCCCCGTGGCCGCCGCCGACGTGGCTTCATTGGAGCACTAGTGGCCAACAACGAGGGTTTCGTTGCAGCACGAGCGGCCGATGACGAGGACTTCACTGCAGCACCCGGCGGCCGGCGACGAGGGCTAAATTGCAGCATCAATGGCTTCCATTGCAGCACCGGTGAATGGCGACGAGGTCTTCATGGCACCACCCGGCGGCCGGAGATGAGGGCTTTCATCGCAGCACCGGTGGCCGGCGAGTGCCCCAATGCAGCGTCGGGAGGAAGCATTGACGAGCGCTCATTGCAGCGTCGGGAGGAAGGTTCGACGAGCGTGGATTGCAGCACCGGCGAGCGCTCCATTGTAGCGTCGGGAGGAAGCGTCGACGAGCACGAATGCAACGTCAACGAACGCTCCATTGCAGCTCCGCCACCCCGCGACTTGCAGCACCTGTAGCCCCTCACGAGGTCGCGTCGCAACGCGACGGGTATGGACGAGTTGCTCGGTTGAAACACCAACGGCCGTTGAGAGGAGCGATGCATGGTGTGCTCGCGTGAGCTCGTGCTCTTGCCATGAAACACGACAGCGGTGCGTGGCGAGCTTGCGTTGGCCGCCTAGGAACTCCGATGCGCACTATTTCGGCTGAGGAGTGATAGCGCAATGGTGTGCGATGGCGGTGGCTGGACCATATGCAGTAGCGGCCGGTGGGTGAGAAGAAAGACTAGTCTAATGTGTGGAGGAGGCTTCGCAGCCAGGGGATAAGATTAGGGACGGAATGGGAAATGAATGGCTCTCCTTTAACCGCGAGAGAGAACAAGGGAGAAAAACGCATGATGGGTGGTTTCATGGAACACGTGGCATGCTAAGAGCCCGGATGATTTATCAGAAAATCATCCGGATGATTTAAAGAGTTTTCCTATCTTTAATCTATACCTAATAATAAAGAGGCTATTGCTTCCATCGGAAAACCCACCACGTCATTTTTATAAAAAAGCCCCTGTAATTTTTGTTATTCAACCCGCGCTCCATCATTTATCTGAAACGCAAAAGGAAAAAATGATTCGCTGCAAAAATTATATCCATACGCATCGGCTCCTCCCGTCGACCCTAGGCCACCCTGGCCTGTACCCAGGTCGCCGTCACACCACTTGTCGCCGCGGCCGACCTCAACCGCCACCGCTGTCGATCTCAACCCACCCGCCTCCGCGGCCGTACCTCTCCCCGCTCACTGCCCCCGTTGCGGCACTCGAGCGCATCACGTCAACCCTGGTCCACCCTGGCGTGTGCCCAGGCCGCTGCCACACCACTCACCGCCGCGGCCGACCTCAACCACCACTGTTGTCGATCTCAACCCACGCGCCTCCGCGGCCGTACCTCTGCCCGCTTGCTGCCCCCGTTTCGGCGCTCGAGCACAGCTTCTGGATCAAATCAACGCGACAGCTACAGTGACCGGGGATGATGCGTCTGCTCGATGCAGAACGGCGGCGGTGCGGCGGAGCGAAGTACTTGCAGGTGGAGGCGGGCCTCCATGGCTCACACGGGAAACTCCGAGGTTATGGCGCGGCAACGACGACTCCTTATGGCCAGATAGAGGCGCCTAACCCTTGCTCCCCTCATCGTATCCCCTCCTCCGGCAGGAACTCATCATCTGATGAGATCCCCTCCC
Source organism: Hordeum vulgare subsp. vulgare (assembly GCF_904849725.1). Classification (NCBI taxonomy): domain Eukaryota; kingdom Viridiplantae; phylum Streptophyta; class Magnoliopsida; order Poales; family Poaceae; genus Hordeum; species Hordeum vulgare. Next base: position 208,565,838 of record NC_058521.1, read on the forward strand.
CATGCCTCCAACCGTGTGTCAAGCACCGGCAAGAAATTTTGTTTTGTGGGAATTTATTTGTTGATGAATGAATGTATTGAATGTAAGATTGTATTATTGTAGAGACAGAGAATGGAACACCACCTTCAGTTTGTCATCTGATCCCACATTCTCTACCCCATGAGTGAAATAAGATAACAGTCCATTGATCAATTCATGTAGCCTCTTTGTTTTGCTTTGCTTGTTTCGTTCAATTTCTCATCATGATGAAATTAACAATGGATGGATTGATTTCTCAACAAAATAGGATAGGACTGACTACATTAGTTAGTTAGCTTATTATTTTAATAAATCAAAATGATTATAAAAAAATTAAAAGCGTTTGGCATTTTTTTTCTCCCGTTGCAATGCACGGGCCCTTTTTGCTAGTGATGTACAATGTGTCGTCGATTCATGGTAATAATAAAAGTGTCCGCGTTGTTCAGCTAAAAATTTGGCGCGAAAAAAGAGCCATCCGCGCGCCATGCGAGCAGAAAATAGAAGGGAGTGCACGCGTCAAAAAAACTCTACCCCAAATCCCCAAATCTCAGCCCACCCCCCCGCGACCTAGACACCCACAACGCCGCCTCCCAACCCACAACACCGCTTCCCCATCCCGACCCCGCCGCCACCCCATCCCTGACGGCACCCCAACCCACCGCACCGCCTCCCTGACCGCCCCGCCGCACCGACCCACGGCGCCGCCGCCCCGATCGCATCGCAGCCCCGACTGTGCCGCCACAGCCCCAACCCACCACGCGAGTGCCCCGACCGCGCCGTCCCCGACCCACGGCATCTCCGCCCCTCCACACTCTACACGACGACGTCAGCTACAGGTCCTGCGCACCACCCTTTGAGGAGCAGCAGCATCGTCCACTCCGTGGATCTGAAGTTGCCCCTCGCGCTCCCGCTTGGGCCCTTCCCGGGTCCTCATTCGTTGGCCTTCGATCTCATCCCGCCGTGGATATCACGCCTTGGTCTTCTTCTTTTCAGGCAGGTGAGCCCTGAGGTCCCAATCGATCCTAGATGCTCTCGCTAGCTGATGCCTGTTGCTGGTGCTGATAGCTGTTGCTGAAGTGCTGATAGCTGCTGCTGCTGCTAATTTGTGTTGTTAACTGCTAGTAATTATTACAGTTTAGAGTTTAGTACTACTAGAGTAGCAGGAGTTTGTGATCTTGCTGTTAATTCGCTGCTGCTAGTTGCTGCTGATATTAGTTTACTGCCGGTAGGTGCTGCTGTTAATTTGCTGCTGCTAGCTAGCTACCGTTGCTTGGCTGCTTCTGTTACCTATGGCTACTAGCTGCTAATTTGTGTTCTTGTTCACTTTGTCTTTTATTTGTTATTTTTTGTGTAATAAAATATGAAGGAGTGGTGAGAGAGACTATCATGGATCATGGTCATGGTACCTTCTTTTGGTTGAACTAAGCAAAATTGGACAGTCTGGAAAAGGGAGAAGACTATGAACCAACTAGATAAGCTTTTTATTACAATTCATATTATATATATATGATGCTTCCAAAGTTTTGAATGCTTTGCTTGCTTGCTGATTACTGCTGTAACATCTTGCCATCTTCTCTATGATGTATGTAGCTGCTGCCCGTGCACTGGAAGGGGATCAGAGGACAACACACAAAGAGGAAGTGGCAAGATATTGGGCAGAGAACAAGGTTATAAACTTATAGGTATACCTCCATTTACATTCTAGCATTTTTTTGCTGCCAAACTGTATAGCCTATATGGTATATGTTTTTTCCTGGGACCAAATAATTATTTTCGGATCTTAAATTAGTACAAAGAAGTGAAGTTTGGGTGATGAGTTTGATGTTGACTGATTCATGTGGTATTTTTTTTTTGTAATATCAGTTATAAGTGATTGTCTCTTGATAAATACTCCCTCTATCCCAAAATAACTATCTCAACTTTGTACTAGCTCTAGTACAAAGTTATACTAAGCTTAAGACATTTATTTTGGGACGGAGGGAGTATGTTGTAACAAATAATTTTGGTACACATTGTAAATGATGAGAAGTCTTTTCCAATACAATGCCTCATCATAGGGGATATCTCTAAAAGTATCATTCATTATATTATTTTTAGTCCTATACTTTATCTATCTTTTTTTTCATCTTCCATAGTTTTTTTTTGTAAATATCCTACAAGATAACTACCGGGTATAATAAAAATAAATCACCAGAATAATTATCTTCTTGGCTTCTATGAAGCTAACTCCGGAAAGAACAATCTCTGCGCAAACACCAAGACAAATTAAAGTTTATCAATTGGCACCGCCTACACAGAAATTCTCGTTCTTTGTATTCCACTCCCAGTAAATATGATATCAGATAGCTTATTATTTAGAGAGAAATGTAACATATAATTCTTTTCATAGCCTGGTTTATGATTCACGATCAGTATGACTCATGTGCAATATTACTTTTTGTCTCTTTTATCCAGCGAAATAGAGAAAATAAATTAAATTTTGTACGAATATCCCATCAAACAGCAAAAGAAGTTTCCAGGGAGGTGATTTCCTGTCCCTTTTTCTGCTGTATTTTCTCCCACAGTATGATACACTTTCCACTTTTCTAGTTTTTGATAATACCCAAATCTTGACAGGAAATGGATCCAGCAGCCTGTCCAACTCCAGCTACAAGAGCCATATATTGAAAAAGGCAAGATGGAGGTTGATAGGTAACTAATACTCTTGGAATGATGACCATAAAATAAGTGAACGCTTCTCAAAGTATCGTTTAATTTAATACGCTATTTCTGTTACAGCCGGGCAAAAACGCAAGCTGCTATCCAAGTTAAATGGAGAGAACAGTGTGTTTCCAAATCATGTCGTTCTGTGAACATTACAGTGCTATATACTTGTTTTTGCATATTGTTAAACAATGCAAGTTCTACACAATAGGAATTGCTTGCACTTGTGTAGTTACAATAATTAGAGAGTTGCATGGTCTGACAATGTATATGTGATGGTTCGTTGCTCATGTTTTTGCTGCTTGTACTGCAGGAGAACCTAGAAGGCTTGCACGTGACCAATACAAAATGACCTCTCCAGTAGTTCAAAACCAAGTAAGGAGGTAATTTCAGATTCAGTTTTATGAGAAGTAACTAGTGAGCATGAAAGAAAATAGTATAGCAATATTCTGCATACTTATTCATCAACATACAATAGTTTCACATATGTTGATGTGTAGTCTTACATTGAATGTAGCTGTGGTACTTGAAAAATAACTTTAACCGTTTGAGAAAATTAACTCTATGACTTCTTAGTATTCCTCACCCTTTTTCGACACTACTTTATCAACATATGGCAACTCTCATGTAATATGCATACTCTCGTGGATATGAACGCATGCGTTTGTAAGAAGTTCAATGCTGGTCCGATGCTTTATTTTCTACAAAGTTGGGCTATATGTTCATGGATGCTTCATGATAACGATGCATGCAATAAGGTTTCGTAAACTTCATTTAAATAATCAGTATGTTTTGGGTGTCTGACCTATACATATAACAACACTATCAATCTAGTTTTTTGTACACCTTCTGTTTTTTTGGTTCTTTGCACTCAATAGTAACTTATAAGTATGAACAAATGCTATTATGATAATATTGCTCAAACATATGAGTGCTTTTGCAGGGTCACATAGTGGAAATTATGAAGTCGAACATATTATAGCTTTTGTTAGTGGAATGCATGGTCAACCTGTTTTATACAAATGGAAGTTGATGTCAGTTTGGTGATCGAAGACTTGGTCTATTCCATAGTGTTTTGTAGGGTGAACGAACACCTAGTATCTTATGAACTTGGCCCATATTTTGTAACATGCCACGACTTGTATGTTGATGTATGTATTTCTTTAATGGTTGTTGCAAAATCGGGAGAGAGAACCTAATGGATTTTTTATGTGTTGAATAAATGCATTGATCAATGGCATCTTGTGGTGAATACAAGAGGCCAATTGTTGGTATATGTACTACAAAGTGAACATAAACTGAATATTTTGAGTTTACTTTCATGTTAATATATGGTGCATTTGGGTTTGTTCTGAAATGTATAACGCAGGCAGCAAATGTGTCAGCACAAGTATTGGAGGTTGCAAAGACTGTCGACATAGCATACTGACATACAAACTTTTGGGGTAGCAATGGTAGTTGCACTATCTGTCGGGGTAGCACACTGTCAAGCCGTCTATCGGGATAACATCGTTTGTTGCTGTAGAAATGTCTGTCGGCATAGATCTCACCTACTGTGTCATACCATGTGTCAGCATAGGTTTATCTATCGGTAAAGACCTTTCTTGACAGGACTATAGGTCACAACTCCTTTCTGTCAGGAAAGGTCTTTGCCGACACTAAATGTGTTGCATAAGTGACCTATGCTGACCTATTGTTTGACTCTGATTTGAGTGTCGTGGTGTAGTGATTATGCATGGTAACGATGAAGGAAATGATTTCAAAGACTTTACTAAATCCCCATCGGATGCCACTAATTTCCGAGGGAGATGTGTTGAGCTAGGTAACCACTTGATAAAGAAGTGGTGTAGGAAAGGTCTTTGCCGACACTAAATGTGTTGCATAAGTGACCTATGCTGACCTATTGTTTGACTCTGATTTGAGTGTCGTGGTGTAGTGATTATGCATGGTAACGATGAAGGAAATGATTTCAAAGACTTTACTAAATCCTCATCGGGTGCCACTAATTTCCGAGGGAGATGTGTTGAGCTAGGTAACCACTTGATAAAGAAGTGGTGTAGAGAGGCAAGTTGTGTGTGTCGTTTCAAAAAAAAAGGAGAGATTTAAAACTTGTATACTGTCCCAACCTTACATGTGCGACCACGATACCCCTTTATGGGATGGGGCTTTGTTGATTACCTTGGTCGATGCTAGCAGAGTGCCCGCGTTACTAGTGGTGGGAGAGTCGAGTCACCCTCTCGAGACGGGGTCGTGCCAGGTAGGGCGATCATGGGTTGTTTTTACACACACCGGGCACACCGTTGTGTCCCCTTAGGGATAGTACAATCTTGAACGAGGCCCATATGATGTACATCATGAGGACGTGGGCCAACGAGTGTACTCTTTGTTTAGTGTCGCCAGGGGAAAGGCATTGTTCGGTTTCTTACCTACGGTATGTTATATACTGCGAGTCGTGGATGACACGGAAGTTCACCGAGTCTTCTGGGTATAGCGCGCAAAGCTCTACTCAGTGTAAAACTATTCGAATAGCCATGTCTACGGTCAAGGATAGTTGGGTGGTGCTTCTTAAACTACGTCCAGATGTTTTCGCATAAACCAAGTGTGCATGTGTGAGAAAGATGACTGTGTGGGAAAGATGGCAGTGTGATTCATGGGCTAAGTCAGACGACTTGGCAATAAGGATGAGCATGGGATATTCAACCCTTAGTTGATATTCATATCTGTAACCTATTCGTATGGATATTGGTTACCTTATGATGCATTCCCTCACAAAATATTGATCATGTCATTGCACATAAAACTAGCTTTCTGCAAATTACCTATTTTAGTGTTAGATCGTGATTTGTTATTGCCTTGTTACACAACATGGGTTGCTTGCGAGTACATTCAAAGTACTCATTGGCTCGCCATTGGTTATTTAATTGGCTAGGCATGGAAGAGCAGGAATATGGAGAAGAGTTCATTAATGATGAGCGTGCAAACTAGGACGCTTCCTAGTCAAAATGCCTGTAGGTTAAGGCAGATGGCATGGGTTCACACTTTCGATCAAGAATTCCGCTGCTAGTTAAGTTTGGTGTATTGGCCTTCGAGACCCTATCTATGTAAGACTTGACCTTAATGGTCTCTATTTGTATCAAACGGTATGTATGGATGTAAGACTCTTCTTATTCAGCTTCTGTGTGTTCAGTGAGCATTGGTCTCTAGGATCACTGTACACATGCATTCGGTGATCATGACTTATGAGTCGGGGTCCCCACAGAGCTAGTATCAGAGCCATCCTCACTGTAGGGAGCCTTAGTTAGCATGGACGTCAGATAGGATAATACCTCTTCCACAAACCACACCTAGTACCTATACTTAGGAGTTTCTGCACTTCTTACCTCTTCCACTCTACTTCAAAAGCATTACTGACACCCTCCCCTTAAACCTTGTATATGGTCGTCGTACCTGAAGATCTCCTAGCATTCGGCTTTCCCCTACTCCTTGAGGACAACCTGGAGAAGTGCCAGTTCCGCCGATCACCCGTTTTTCTCTACCACGAGCACTGGGTCGATGCCACCACGTAGGAGTATCATGTTGATGTGGTCATGAAGACAAATGACTCCCTGACGAGTTGGTTCTTTGAAGAGCCACACATGGAGACCTTGGCGTTAGCAGTTGAAACAGCTGCACGGAAGGCATACATCCATCTTCGAGACATCATTCCAGAGATGGATGACGAGCCTGCTACTCGCCACTTTCCTCTGAGGAAAAAATGATATTGGCGATAGTTGGACGTTTATCCCATCCCCGGAGGATTGAACACCACTCAGATTCCAAAACTACTTGAGCCTCTCCACCGACAGTTTGAATCACAATCTAATTAAGGAGTTTGTGAAGGTCTACAAGGATCTTCACCACACTCGCGAGCTACTCCGACTAGCCAAGGCGAAGCCAGACAAGATCAAGAAGGATGGAGCCCCCAAGGGACGACCAACTATCGCTTACAGAGGAGGGTTACCCCTAGCTAGAGATGCACCCACATGTCGTCGTCGCATGGGTGCGAAGGAGAATCAAGTGCTCTTCGCCGATCCATCGATGAAGCATCATCGGGATGGACCTCCTCGTCCTCCAACCCCCTCGACGGAAGATGATGCGCATACAGATGATGACGAGGAGGAAGACCTAGAGGAGCGCGAGTATGATACCGAGCACTCCACACTTAAATCAGAGAAGCCTAGGTTAGCACAAGTTATATATCCCTCATGCAAAGCTGAGTCCATGTAATGCTTCATATGAAACCATGTGTGCTTGTTGTTTGTTTTATTGTTTTTGTTTTGATGCAAGTCGGACTTTTGCCTTAGGCACTGTGTAAGTGACTACATTGCCTATCTTATCTAAATGTTATGTGTTGGGTCTTTCAACCTTTGGTTGTCACACTTGCACTATACCAACCCCCTTAGGCGCGTATGGGGACTCCGACTCATAAATCATGACCACTAAATGTACGTGCACAGTGATCCCAGAGATCAATGCTCACTGAACACACAGAAACTGAATAAAAAGAGGCTTACATCCATTACATTTCGTTTAGCTCGAATGTGGCCTTTATGGCCAAGTATTCATATATATTGCAGCATAAATCTTTAATGATAACGTGAACCCATGCCATCTGCCTTAACCCTATAGGTATTCTGACTGCAAAGCGTCCTAGCTCGCTCGAACGTCACCAATATATTCTTCATCATATCCAGTTCTCTCATGCCTCGTCAATGAAATAACCAATGGCAAGCTAGTGAGTACTTTGAATGTACTCGCAAGCAACCCATGTTTGGAACAAGGCAATAACAATGCATGATATAGCACTAAGTAGGTAAGTTTGTAGAAAGTTAATTTTGAGTGCAATGACATGATCAATCTTGTAAAAGCATGCATCAACATGTTGCACATATCCATATGAACAAGTTATAGATATCATCATAAGAAGGGGTTGAACATCCCACATTTATTTGTCATACCAAGTCATCTGACTTAGCTCAAGTATCATCTTTGTCACACAATCACCTCTCTCACACAAGCACACTTGGTTTATGTGAAATCTTCTGGACGTAGTGTAAGAAGGTCTACTCAACTATCCTTGACTGTGGACACGACTATTCGAATAGTTTCACACTCTCGAGAGGTTACGTGTTGTACGCACAAGACTCGGGGAACTTCCATGTCATCCATGACTCGCCGTATATCACATACCCGAGGTAAGAATCCAAACAATGTCTTTCCGCTGGCAACACGAAACAATGAGTCCACTCATTGGTGCAATCCCTCATGATGTACATCATACGAGCCTCGCTCTAGATCGTAACCTCCATGAGGGCAAACAACGGTGAAAGCACAATTTCTCCCTAGGGTGGTTTTGATAATTTATCACAACATATGCATCATTGGACTAATAAGTTTTCCAAGTATATTTAAAAAAGTTCAAAAGATTCTTTGGCTAAAGGCTTATGTGGACATGCCCCTTGATGCAAGAAAGGAATAAGATTGGCTCAAGCTTCAAGATAGAAGACTCTTTCATTTTATAGTTGTGAGAAATCACTTTTAAGTCCATAGGAAAGCTAATACTATTAAAAGAGGGTGAGGTATTAAAATGAATGGTTGCTCAAGTGCTCAAACTTAGCCACTAAAATACTCAGTCATTTTTCTTACATAACCATTCTGTCAAATTCCACATACTAAAATTCAGTGCCACCAACTTTCATATTCCGGCTCCACCGAATTTACCTCAGACAAAAACCCTAACAATTCCCACCAAATTGGTGCAACGTAAACCATATCGGTGCTACCGAGTTGAGGGTGACAAACTTTCTGTTGCCTCGGTACAAAAAATCGAAATTTCTGAGTTTGAGTATTGGTGTCACCGAGTTTGGTTATCTGACTGTTAGCCATATTTTCGGTGCCACCGAGTTGTGTATATCAGTCCCACCGAGATTCAGAAGTTGCCTCCTTTTGTGCAAGTCGGTACCACCGAGTTTATGACTTTGGTGTCACTGAGTTTGCCACTTTATGTGTAACTGTTGGATTTTGTGTGGTGCCTATATATACCCCTTCACTCACCTCTCATTCGTTGGAGAAGCACTCAAAACACACACTTCATTTCCAGATCCATTTTGTAAGAGATAACTACCTACTCATGTGTTGAGACCAAGATATTCCAATCCAATCATTTGAAACTTGATCTCTAGCCTCCCCAAACTGCTTTCCACCAAATCAATCTCTCCTACCTATGCCTATTCTGTGAGAGAGTGATTTTGTGTTTAGGAGACTATCTTTAGAAGCACAAGAGCAAGGAGTTCATTGATCTACCACATCTATTAACTTTTGGAGGGTGGATCCTCCTAGATTGGTTAGGTGTCGCTTGGGAGCCTCCTACTTCGTGTTGTGGAGTTGAACCAAGGTGTTTGTAAGGGAAAGGAGATAGCCTACTTCGTGAAGATCTACCGTGAGCAAGGCTAGTCTTTCGCGGGCGGAAGGCATGGTGGAATAGACAAGGCCGCTTCTTTGTGGACCACTTGTGGGCGGAGCCCTCCGTGAACTCTCACAGCCATTACCCTCTGTGGGTTGAAGTCTCCACTAACATGGACGTAAGATAGCGCCATCTATCGGAACCATGCGAAAAATCGCCGTGTCAACCTTATGCGTTTGATCTCCCTAACTTACTCCTTTACTTTACATTTGCATGTTTTACGTTCCGCTGCTATACTCTTAGAACTTCATGTGTAGGGTGTACTTGACTTGCTATAACTACCAAAACTGCACCTCAATAAAAATTGGTAAAAGGCAACAAATTATCTTGTCAAGCAGTCTAATCACCCCCTCTAGAGATACTTTCAATCCCATAAGTGGTATGAGAGCTTTGGTCTCCATTGCATTGGTTTCACAACCTAGGAGAGAATGGCGTCTAGTCAGGTAAATTATCTGTAGCGACCCAACTCAAGACGAGTCAAGCCTCTGTGTTTCTGTACCATCCCAAGATCATGCTGGTACACACACAATACATAATGTATATATTCAAGAGTGCAATCACATAGCTTTATTAATCGAAATCTCATAAAGAGTACTTTATTACAATAAAGGAGTACAATAAAGTGGCTGAAGGCCAACTCATGAGATTATCTAACGAAGACTAAGCGGAAGCATCAGGTAGACGAGTCCATCCTACTCCAAGGGCATGTCGCTGAGGTAGATCGTAGCCTCACTCCTGGTCGGAAAAGCACTCTGCAACATGATACGTTGCAGCCGTGTAGGTCAGCATATTGAATATGCCGGCAAATCATCAAAGAGAGGGGGTAAAATAATAATCAACTATCTCTACATGCATATTTGGCCGGTGGAGCTAAGTTTTGCATAAAGCCAGTTTTATCCTACAACAAAAGGGGTTGAAAGCAAAATTTACTACAAAGTTTGTTGTTAACGAGATGGTTCCGCCAACCAGTTCTCGTACCCGAATAGTTGTTAACACCCACATCATTATTGAGTTGTGTCGAGAGTTCAGGGGAAATTCAATGCCTTCGGCTCAAGTTGTCCATGACCGTGGACACGGCTAATCGATTAGGTTTGAGTACTCTGCAGAGTTTTGCACATGTTCCCCACAATATTTGATCGCCTCCGAGTATGTCCTCGCACTTCAGGGTGTTTGAAGACCGGATGATCAAAACATGGTCGTCCAACGGGTCCCTCTGAATCCCTGTCGGTGCCCATCCATTCCTACCGTTCGTCTACATCTGCTAGCACCGCCTGTCCAGAGTCGCCACGTTGTCCAACCAAGTCAGAGCCCATAATGACTTGTGGCTGTGCAGGTAAGCCTTGAGTCTTGAATTCTCCGTCCGTCTCTTCGAGCCTGGGTGAAGCTTTCCGCAGGATGACATGGCCTCTCCAGCATCCCGGGCATCCACTGGGTTCTCCAGGGAGCCGATCAACCGTCCTTCACCCAGAGTTGCATTGCGTCCAAGGTCTTGAAAATCTTGTCTTAGTCCGGTCTTGATTATTATATCAACCTCGCGTCACTCGTGGTATACACTCAACCGATAACCCGTCTACTTAAGCATAGCAAATATAACATTGTCGTCCCGGGGCCAAGTGTCGGGGTTGTTGTGTTCCTACCACATGATACTACAACTTAAGCTAAAGTTTCCAAGTACCTAGGCAGCATGCAAATTGGGCAAAGAAGGTGATCTACCATGCATCGAAAACATAGGTAAAATAACATGATCAAAGATGACTTGCCTTGATGATAGTTGTCTTGCTCGAGCGTCTCTAAGTAACACGCTTCGCACTCCGGATGATCTACCGATACAAACACAAAGCACACCATAAGCACTCAATCAAGCCACAAGTAATAATAACATTACATGCAAGGATTTGCTAAAGACTACGCAAAAGAATTCAACGCGCGCCGGTATGGCAGAAACTTGTTTCTGTTTAAAACACCAGTAAAAATACCTTACAAATTCTGAAACTTCTACCACAGTAAGTTTTATCACTAGAAAGCAGTAGTAAAAAGAATCAACTCAAAATTATTTTTCAAACTCCTGGAATAGGCAAAACAAGATTTGAACTAAATCTGCTCTAACTTATGTTTAGAAATTTCAAACATAGACAAATTATATGTTTTTAAAAACTACAGGAAATTTGTGAGCTACTGGAAAAAGAATCAATGTCATTGGACTTAGGGATAAAAAGTTGTGGCCAAAACAAAACATAAAGTTTCTGTTTTTGTAATCAGGCAGAAAAATATAAAACTACTAGTGCTAAAAAGAGAGTATACGTGTCCTGATGCTATTGGCTGCAGGGGGTGTTTGTTTCAAAGCTACGGGCAAATGGCCTAAGGCTAAGCAAGTTCGCTGGTTAATACTTAAGTGACAAAATAACCCACTGGTTTTTCTTATTAGACCGAAGGGGTATCTAGTGATTTAATCCAGACCCTCTATCCACGATCTAACGGCAAAAAAAAGAGAAGACATGAAATACAGAGAGAGGAGGGAGCTACCTTGCTGGGCAGGGCTACTCCGGCGGGAAGGGCTGGCCGGCGAGGGAGGAGGGTAGCTCCGGGGCCGGTGGGGCTTCGGGGGAGGTGGCGGCGGGGTCCTCCTCCGAGAGGGAGGCGGCGGTGGAGCGAAGGGCTCGGGGGGGGGGGGGGGCTCCTCCAGGGCGAGGCCAAAGTGGTGCAGTACTTGCACCGGCGGCGGCTCGGGCGGCGGCGACGGCGACTAAGGTTGGAAACGGGGTGGCCGAGGGGGTTGGGGTTTATATAGGCCATGGGGCGGGGTGGAAAAGGAAGGGAGAGGGGTCGAATGGGGGAAGGTATCCCGTGTACTGGGGAGGCTCGGTCTCGGTTTTTTTTTTGGCAGGAGGAAGAAGAAGGGTGCCGGGGTTGGAGAAGGCTTCGGTCGCGGTGGGCCCTTGGGCAGTGAGAGGAGGGAGGGAGAGTTAAGGAAAGAGAGGGAGCTGTAGGGAAAGAAATCGCTGGTGGGGAGGGATCGGTCTAAGTCTCTTGCGCAGAGAAGAAGGAAGGAGAGGGGAGGGAGGAAGAAGGGTGGGGGTGACGTGGAGAGAGAGGGGGCTCGGGCAGGGCCCGCACGCAGAGAGAGGGGGTAGAGGAGGGGGTCGGTGCATAGGGGATTTAATCCCACGGGGTGGGGATCTTGGCCCAGGTGGCTAAGGCACGCCCAGGGCGGCGGTTAGGTTAGAAAAAAAAAGCTTTCCTTTTATTAAACCTTTCCAAACAGAAAATAATAATAGCTAAAAAAGAAAATAAATCAAAATATCTATATATGGTATTATTTATAAAAAAAATAGAAAAAGAATCTCTACCCGAATAACATTTTATTAAAGCCAAAATAAAAACTTTTAAAAAATGTTTTTTTCAGAAATTCCCAATTTGCTTTATTTGTTTTTGCAATTATTTTTGCAAAAGAACTTTGGGTTTTCTTTGCTCAAATATTTCAGAGATTTGCCCGCACTTTGGAGTGTCATTTTCCTCCGCTCACTCTCTTGCATGCAAGAGAGTTTTCTCCGGGCATTTCTCGCGCGAGGAAAAATGAAAATGCAAATCGAAAAGACGAAAGAAATTCACGAGCTAAATTTATTTCAATCACTTATGCATAGATGCTTAGCTACAATGTAAACATTCCCAATTAGGAAAATTGGGATGTTACAAACCTACCCACCTTAAGATGAATCTCGCCCTCAAGATTCGGGTTGGCTAGAAAATAGGTGCGGGTGGTCTCGACGAAGATCCTCTTCGCGTTCCTAGGTGGCTTCTTCCTCGGTGTGGTGGCTCCACAATACTTTGCAGAACTTGATGATCTTGCTGCGGGTAACTCTGTTGGCAGTCTCGAGAATCCTGACGGGTTTCTCCTCATACGTCAGATCACTGTCAAGCTGTATGGCCTCTAAGGGCACTGTATCTCTCAACGGAACATCGACCATCTCAGCGTGGCATTTCTTCAACTAGGAAACATGGAAGACATCATGAACTCCGGACAATCCTTCCGGCAGTTCCAGTTTGTATGCAACTTCGCCTCTACGTTCAAGAATTTTGTAGGGGCCAATGAAACGTGGTGCTAATTTTCCTTTCACACCGAATCTCTTGATTCCTCGAAGTGGAGACACCCGAAGATATGCTCGGTCTCCCACTTCGTATGTTACTTCCTTGCGTTTGCTGTCGGCATAACTCTTCTGCCTGGACTGAGCTATCTTGAGTCGGTCATGAATAAGCTTGACCTTCTCTTCAGAATCTCGGATAAGGTCGGGACCAAAAAGTTGTCGGTCTCCAACTCCATCCCACATCAACGGTGTTCTGCATCTCCTTCCGTATAGAGCTTCGAAAGGGGCCATCTTCAGACTGGTCTGGTAGCTGTTGTTGTACGAGAACTCGACATACGGTAAATTGTCATCCCAACTAGACCCATAGTCTAGTGCGCAAGCTCTCAACATGTCTTCCAGAATTTGATTGACTCTCTCGGTCTGTCCATCTGTCTGCGGGTGAAAAGCTGTACTGAACTCCAATCTCGTTCCCAAGGTTTCATGCAGTTGGTGCCAAAATTTTGATGTGAACTAAGTCCCTCTATCGGACACAATGCTCTTCGGTACTCCGTGCAGACATACGATCCTCGTCATATATATCTTGGCCAGCTTGGCACTCGTGTAAGTAGTCTTCACCAGAATGAAGTGAGCTACCTTGGTCAAACGATCGACCACAACCCTAATAGAATCATAGCCAGAACGGGTCCTGGGTAATCCTGTGATGAAGTCCATACCAAGCTTTTCCCATTTCCATTCGGGTATCAGCAGAGGTTGGAGCAAACCTGCTGGCTTCTGATGCTCGGCTTTTACTCGCTGACAAACATCGCATATAGCTACGTACTCGACAATGTCTTTCTTCAATCCTGTCCACCAGAAACTTTCTTTCAGATCCAGATACATCTTGGTGTTACCGGGGTGTATCGAGTACGGGGAATCATGGGCCTCCTGAAGTATCAACTTCCTGAGTTCGGGATCATTGGGCACATAGATGCGATCCTCAAACCATAAAGTTCCGTGTTCATCCTCACGAAAACCTTTAGCCTTCCCGTCTTCCATTTTCTGCTTAATCTCAGCTATCTCCTTGTCAGCTTTCTGTGCTTCACGGATCTTTTTCGTCAAAGTAGACTGAATTTCCAGAGTGGCAAAAAATCCTCCTGGAACTATCTCCAATTTGAGCTCTCGGAGATCATCGACTAACTCCTGGGGTAATCCTCCCGCTGTGAGCGTGTTCACATAACTCTTGCGGCTCAACGCATCGGCTACAACATTTGCCTTGCCTGGGTGATAATGCATCTCATGTCATAGTCCTTGATCAACTCTAGCCATCGCCTCTGTCTGAGGTTCAACTCCTTCTGCGTGAAGATATATTTCAGGCTCTTGTGATCAGTGTAAACATCACAACTATTTCCGATCAGGAAATGTCTCCAGGTCTTGAGAGCGTGCACTACGGCTGCTAGTTCCAAGTCATGTGTGGCGTAATTCAACTCATGAGGTCTGAGCTGTCTGGATGCATAGGCTACAACTTTGCCTTCTTGCATGAGTACTCCTCCGAGTCCTTGACGAGAAGCGTCATAGTAAACCTGGAAATCCTTCCGAATGTTCGGCAATATCAACACTGGGGCTGTCACAAGACGTTTCTTCAGCTCTTGAAAACTGGTTTCACATTCCTCAGTCCAAATATACTTGGATTCCTTCTTCAACAACTCTGTCATGGGCTTGGTAATCTTTGAGAAATTCTCAATGAACCTCCGGTAATATCCGGCAAGTCCGAGGAAACTGCGGATCTCCTTGACTGAAGTGGGTGCTACCCATTCGGTGACTGCTGCGACCTTGGCAGGGTCCACTGCTATTCCTTCTCCTGAGATGACGTGTCCGAGGAATCCGACTTCCTTCAACCAAAACTCACATTTGCTGAACTTTGCATATAGCTTATGCTCTCGAAGCTTCTCCAGAACTAGACGCAGATGTTCCTTGTGTTCCTCTTCGTTCTTGGAGAATATCAGTATGTCATCGATGAACACCACGACAAACTTGTCCAAGTATTCCATAAATACCTTGTTCATCAGATTCATAAAGTATGCCGGAGCATTAGTCAGTCCAAATGACATGACCGTGTACTCATACAAGCCGTACCGAGTGGTAAAGGCTGTCTTGGGTATATCCTGTTCACGAATCTTCAACTGATGATACCCGGATCGAAGATCGATCTTTGAGAATACGCGAGCTCCAACTAACTGATCAAATAGATCATTGATCATCGGCAAGGGGTACTTGTTCTTGATGGTCACATCGTTCAATGCATGATAATCGACAACCATTCTCAAGGACTTGTCCTTCTTTTCAACCAAGAGCACTGGGGCTCCCCAAGGTGAAGAACTTGGGCGAATATACCCTTTGCCCAATAACTCCTTAATTTGCTTCTTGATTTCTATCAAGTCATTTGCGGGCATCCGATAAGGTCTCTTGGATATCGGGGCTGTTCCGGGTAATAGCTCAATCAAGAACTCAATCTCTCTATCGGGTGGCATGCCCGGCAATTCCTCTGGAAATACATCTGGGTACTCCTGTACAATCGGTACTTCCTCCTGGACTACTCCCGTGAGAGAGTTTACTCGCTTACTCCGTGTCGGGCGCTGTGACACGTACTTAATCCGTTTCTGCTCGGGGGTGGTGAGCAAAATAGACTTAAGGGCACAATCAATATTCCCTTCATACTTGGCCAACCAATCCATGCCTAGGATTACATCCAATCCCTGGGACTCTAATACGATAAGGTCGGTGGGAAAATTATGGTTCCCGATGTTGAGACTCAAAGCATGGCATGCTATCCCGGCTGTCATCATGCCTCCTGGGGAACTGACCTTAATAGGCTGGCTGAGGGTTCTAGTTGGCAAACTATATTTTGCCACAACTACCCTTGATATGAATGAATGCGTTGCACCAGAATCAAAAAGTACCAATACTGGATGTGAATTTAGCAAAAACTTACCAACCACAGTATCGGGGTGATCATAGACTTCTTCAACATCAATGTGGTTCACCTGAGCTCGAGGAAAAGGATTGGGCTTCTTAGCTGCAGAGTTGCCGTTGCCGTTTCCATTTCCCTGCTTGTTCTGCGGACATTCAGTGGCATAGTGTCCCGTCTTCTGACACTTGAAGCAAGTGATGTGAGTCAGATCCTTCTGAGCTGGAGCTGATTGCTGCTGAGTGCCAGTACTGCCATTCTTGAAGTTGTTGTTGTTGCGGTGGTTCCCATTTCCTCCATGGTTGTGGCCTCCATGGTTGTGCACTGGGTGGTTATGCTGCACGTGTCCTCCAAACTTACCGGATCCAGTCCCGGTATTCCCTGGATAGGGGTGTAGCGAGGCTTCTGCTGAGTGCCGGAGTTGAACTTTCCAACCCCATACTTCCGCTTGCGGTTCTCCATCTGCTGGTGTTTCCCCTCCAAGATGAGGGCCTTATCAACCAGCTCCTGGTAGTTGTTGAAGGTGGCTACAGTCAACTGAATACTCAGCTCATCATTCAGTCCTTCCAAGAACTTTTCCTGCTTGGCCGCATCATCGGCCACATCTCCAGGTGCATAACGGGCGAGCATGCTGAATTCATCGACGTACTGGGCCACAGAGCGATTCCCCTGGCGTAAGTTGCGAAACTCACGCTTCTTCAGACTCATTGCACCAGCTGAGACATGTGCGGTGCGGAAGGCTTGCTTGAATTGCTCCCAAGTGACTCCGGCAATGGGGTAAGTGGTGGTGTAGTTCTCCCACCAAGCAGCTGCAGGGCCTTCAAGTTGATGCGTGGCAAAACGCACCTTCTCAGCTTCAGTACAACCAGTAGTGATAAGTTCACGCTCCATCTTGCGGAGCCAATCATCTGCCACAATGGGCTCAATGCTGCTGGAGAAAGTTGGAGGGTTCAACCTCAAGAAACGGGTGAGATTGTCAGTCTGGGGTGGGGGACGGTTGTTGTTATTGTTCTGGTTCTAGATGATCAGCTGCATCAGGGTGTTTTGTTGCTGGATCAACTGGGTGAGTTCCGGCGGAAAGTTGGACTCAGGGGAACGTCTGGGAGGCATCTGATGTTTGTAGAGGGGTGAGATTAGCATAGAACAATGGTCTAAGAGTAATTGCACTACCCATATGAATGCAACACACAAGTATCACACCACACATTTTATTCAATATCATCACAAAGGTTCACACGAGGATACAAAATTCGATAATCCTAAACATCGGCCTAAAACGTAAAACGATAAAGTAAATTTGGTGGTCTAGTCTAAGTGTCCTCCTCAGAATAGCATGGTGTCGGGTCCTTCGGTGGAGCTTTCTTCATAGTCCTCTTCGTTGCTGATCACGGGGGCTACGTCTCCTTCGGGATGAAGGTTCTCGCCCATGTCCAGTTCCTCCTCCAGGTATGCAACTTGAGTCTTCAGCTTCTCGATCCGCTCCAGAAAGTCCTTCACTTCCAGCTCATGCTCATAGTGGGCTTCCCGGGCTGCATCTTCAAGTTCAAGCTCGCGGAGTGACAGTTGCTTGATCTTCCCGGCGTCCTTGATCACGTGATACTCCAGAGTCCCGCTGTGCTTCTCCAAGGTCTGGGCATAAGACAAGAGAGAGTCCTTGGTCTTGCTTGAGATGATATCTCCGTCTTCGTTTCTCCAAGCCTCTGTGTTTCTGTACCATCCCAAGATCATGCTGGTACACACACAATACATAATGTATATATTCAAGTGTGCAATCACACAACTTTATTAATCGAAATCTCATAAAGAGTACTTTATTACAATAAAGGAGTACAATAAAGTGGCTGAAGGCCAACTCATGAGATTATCTAACGAAGACTAAGCGGAAGCATCAGGTAGACGAGTCCATCCTACTCCAAGGGCATGTCGCTGAGCGTAGATCGTAGCCTCACTCCTGGTCGGAAAAGCACTCTGCAACATGATACGTTGCAGCCGTGTAGGTCAGCATATTGAATATGCCGGCAAATCATCAAAGAGAGGGGGTAAAATAATAATCAACTATCTCTACATGCATATTTGGCCGGTGGAGCTAAGTTTTGCATAAAGCCAGTTTTATCCTACAACAAAAGGGGTTGAAAGCAAAATTTACTACAAAGTTTGTTGTTAACGAGATGGTTCCGCCAACCAGTTCTCGTACCCGAATAGTTGTTAACACCCACATCATTATTGAGTTGTGTCGAGAGTTCAGGGGAAATTCAATGCCTTCGGCTCAAGTTGTCCATGACCGTGGACACGGCTAATCGATTAGGTTTGAGTACTCTGCAGAGTTTTGCACACGTTCCCCACAATATTTGATCGCCTCCGACTATGTCCTCGCACTTCAGGGTGTTTGAAGACCGGATGATCAAAACATGGTCTTCCAACGGGTCCCTCTGAATCCCTGTCGGTGCCCATCCATTCCTACCATTCGTCTACATCTGCTAGCACCGCCTGTCCAGAGTCGCCGCGTTGTCCAACCAAGCCAGAGCCCATAATGACTTGTGGCTGTGCAGGTAAGCCTTGAGTCTTGAAGTCTCCGTCCGTCTCTTCGAGCCTGGGTGAAGCTTTCCGCAGGATGACATGGCCTCTCCAGCATCCCGCGCATCCACTGGGTTCTCCAGGGAGCCGATCAACCGTCCTTCACCCAGAGTTGCATTGCGTCCAAGGTCTTGAAAATCTTGTCTTAGTCTGGTCTTGATTATTATATCAACCTCGCATCACTCGTGGTATACACTCAACCGATAACCCGTCTACTTAAGCATAGCAAATATAACATTGTCGTCCCGGGGCCAAGTGTCGGGGTTGTTGTGTTCCTACCACATGATACTACAACTTAAGCTAAAGTTTCCAAGTACCTAGGCAGCATGCAAATTGGGCAAAGAAGGTGCATCGAAAACATAGGTAAAATAACATGATCAAAGATGACTTGCCTTGATGATAGTTGTCTTGCTCGAGCGTCTCTAAGTAACACGCTTCGCACTCCGGATGATCTACCTATACAAACACAAAGCACACCATAAGCACTTCAATCAAGCCACAAGTAATAATAACATCACATGCAAGGATTTGCTAAAGAATACGCAAAAGAATTCAACGCGCGCCGGTATGGCAGAAACTTGTTTCTGTTGAAAACACCAGTAAAAATACCTTAAAAATTCTGAAAATTCTACCACAGTAAGATTTTGTCACTAGAAAGCAGTAGTAAAAAGAATGAACTCAAAATTATTTTTCAAACTCCTGGAATAGGCAAAATAAGGTTTACACTAAATCTGCTCTAACTTATGTTTAAAAATTTCAAACATAGACACATTATATGTTTTTAAAAACTACAGGAAATTTGTGAGCTACTGGAAAATGAATCAATGTCATTGGACTTAGGGATAAAAAGTTGTGGCCAAAACAAAACAGAAAGTTTCTGTTTTTGTAATCAGGCAGAAAAATATAAAACTACTAGTGCTAAAAAGAGAGTATACGTGTCCTGATGCTATTGGCTGCAGGGGGTGTTTGTTTCAAAGCTACGGGCAAATGGCCTAAGGCTAAGCAAGTTCGCTGGTTAATACTTAAGTGACAAAATAACCCACTGGTTTTTCTTATTAGACCGAAGGGGTATCTAGTGATTTAATCCAGACCCTCTATCCACGATCTAACGGCAAAAAAAAGAGAAGACATGAAATACAGAGAGAGGAGGGAGCTACCTTGCTGAACAGGGCTACTCCGGCGGGAAGGGCTGGCCGGCGAGGGAGGAGGGTAGCTCCGGGGGCGGTGGGGCTTCGGGGGAGGTGGCGGCGGGGTCCTCCTCCGAGAGGGTGGCGGCGGTGGAGCGAAGGGCTGGGGGGGGGGCTCCTCCAGGGCGAGGCCGAAGTGGTGCAGTACTTGCACCGGCGGCGGCTCGGGCGGCGGCGGGGCGACTAAGGTTGGGAACGGGGTGGCCGAGGGGGTTGGGGTTTATATAGGCCATGGGGCGGGGTGGAAAAGGAAGGGAGAGGGGTCGAATCGGGGAAGGTATCCCGTGTACTGGGGAGGCTCGGTCTCGGCTTGGTTTTTTTTTGGCAGGAGGAAGAAGAAGGGTGCCGGGGTTGGAGAAGGCTTCGGTCGCGGTGGGCCCTTGGGCAGTGAGAGGAGGGAGGGAGAGTTAAGGAAAGAAAGGGAGCTGTAGGGAAAGAAATCGCTGGTGGGGAGGGCTCGGTCTAAGTCTCTTGCGCAGAGAAGAAGGAAGGAGAGGGGAGGGAGGAAGAAGGGTGGGGGTGACGTGGAGAGAGAGGGGGCTCGGGCAGGGCCCGCACACAGAGAGAGGGGGTAGAGGAGGGGGTCGGTGCATAGGGGATTTAATCCGAGGGGGTGGGGATCTTGGCCCAAGTGGCTAAGGCACGCCTAGGGCGGCGGTTAGGTTAGAAAAAAATATAAAAAAAGCTTTCCTTTTATTAAACCTTTCCAAACAGAAAATAATAAAAGCTAAAAAAGAAAATAAATCAAAATATCTATATATGGTATTATATATAAAAAAAACAGAAAAAGAATCTCCACCCGAATAACATTTTATTAAAGCCAAAATTAAAACTTTTAAAAAATGTTTTTTCAGAATTTCCCAATTTGCTTTATTTGTTTTTGCAATTATTTTTGCAAAAGAACTTTGGGTTTTCTTTGCTCAAATATTTCAGAGATTTGCCCGCACTTTGGAGTGTCATTTTCCTCCGCTCTCTCTCTTGCGTGCAAGAGAGTTTTCTCCGGGCATTTCTCGCGCGAGGAAAAATGAAAATGCAAATCGAAAAGACGAAAGAAATTCACGAGCTAAATTTATTTCAATCACTGATGCATAGATGCTTAGCTACAATGTAAACATTCCCAATTAGGAAAATTGGGATGTGACATTATCACCGTAGAGGTCCATACTTCGATGACACTAATTTTTCTAGTTGGAAGCATAAGATGAAAATACATATTCTTGGCTTTAATCCTCATGTTTGGTCTATTATTCGTGTCGGTGTGCAAGGTAACTTCTTCGGAGAAGGGCATGAACCGGATCGTGATGCGATAGCTGATGAACTGAAGATGCAGCAACTCAATGCTCAAGCCTGCGACCTCATCTTCAACTGTCTATGCCCAGAAGAATTCAAGAAAATCAGCCGCCTTGAGAATGCAATTTTTTTTGGGATACTTTGATTGATATGCACGAAGGTGTTGATTGTGTCAGATAATCTAAGTTGGATGTGCTTCAAAGTTAGCTTGACAAGTTCAAGATGAAGGATGGTTAAGGTGTCACTGAAATATACTCTAGGCTAGCTCTCATCACCAATGAGATTGCCGGCTTAGGAATCGAAGAGATGAACGACAAATTCATCATCAAGAAGATACTTAGAGATCTTGATGGGAAGTATGACACCGTGTGCACATTGATCCAAATGATGCCAAACTACAAAGATCTCAAGCCAATTGAAGTCATTGGTAGGATTGTTGCTCATGAGATGTCACTCAAGGACAAAGATAAGCTGCACAACAAGTCAAGCGGTGCTTACAAGGCTTCGTGTGATGCTCCCGTTCTTCAAAGGACAATCTTGTCATTTGATGAAGAGATAAGCCTCATGGTAAGAAAATTCAACAAGTTCTACAAGTGTAGACGCAAAGAGAGAAGATCAAGCTCAAGATATGATGAGAAGCCTTCGTCCAGTCGTGACCGAAACTACTACAATTGTGTGAAGCTCGGACACTACTCCAATGAGTGCTCGGTTCCCTACAAACGAAGAGAATAGTCACCTTGAAGACAAAGCTCAATAGACGAGTCACCTCGCACATAGAGAAGGACTAGAGAAGATCGTTATGAATGACGACGCTCATGGAGAGGCAAATAATCGGAGAAGAAGGACAAATACACCAAGAGCAACTGAAGAATATGACATCAAGCTCATTTTGGTGAATGGATTTCTGGCTCCGAGTCTAAAAATCATTCCGAGAGAAGCTATCACTCCAACTCCTACTATAGTCAAGTTGAAGGTGTTGCCGACATTGCACTTGTTTCCTCAAACTCCTACGACCTATTTGATTCAGCAAATGAGGGGTTCGGAAACTGCTTCATGGCTAAAGGCCCCAAGGTATCACACCCCGAGTAACTTGATTTTAATAGTGATGAGGATGACTTGTTAGGAGAAGATGACTTGATCTTTGATAAAACTAGTGATTGCAATGAAAATGAACTTGCTAATTATCATGCTAGTCAAGATAAATCGATTGACGATGATAAGAAAAAGATTGAATGGCTAACTCAAGAATTAAAAACTCTTAAGTTAGCTCATGAAACTACTCTAGAAGATCATAGAGATCTTGCATGAACTCATGAGAAGCTACGCTTCGAGAAGCTCAATTTGGAGCAAGAGCATGTGTTCCTAAAAGCGATCAATGATGACCTTCGAAAGAAGAGTTCTTATTATCTAGTCAAATGATTACTCTTGTCTACTTTTGTGACAGCCCGAGACCGACGTTCCAGAAGATCCCCCCCTTTATTCCGTTTTCGTCGTGTGTCTATTTTTATTTGTCGCATCATCATCGCATCATGCACATCATCAGTATTGCATCGGCATCCCGTTGCTGCCAGTTTTCAAACTTGCATCCGTTGTTAGTTGCGAGTTCGCGTCGTTGTCCGTTCTGAGCCCGACCGCACACGCACGCGCCCGCGGCATCGTTTAAATCTTGTTTTCAAAGGTGTGCGTAAAACTTTCTCTGATTGGGGTGAGATTTGACGTGCGGTGTTATTTTAATATAGGTAGGCCGCCTGTCAAGTTTCGTCGCAATCGGAGTCCGTCTGGTACCCGAACAGTCGACCGTAGCGGCACCGTATTCGGTCTATCGTCGGACGTTTGTCGGCGTTTTAAAAATTGTTGCCGCGCCGCCCGTTTCCTCTCGTCTCCGGTAAACCACTCTTCACAGCCACGTATCCATTCCCGCATGCAGAATCGTTCGAATCCGACCGCACGGTTGGATCCGAAACGAAATTCCTATTAACCTAGCCCCCCATTTGTCTATAAATAGACCCCTCCTAATTATTTAGGCAGCCAACTCCCTTTGCCTCAGGATCCGCGCACCTACCCCCTAACCCTAATTCCCCACTCTCTTTCCCCCTCCAGCCGTCGGGCCCGCCGAGCCCAGATCGGGCCCGGGCAGGCCCATCTCCCAGTCGAGCTCCCTGGCTCCCCTAGCGCCGCTGCATGTCGCCGCGAGCACCTCTCTGCACGGCCCGTAGCAGGCCGTGCCCTTGCCGGAGCCCGCCGGAGTTCGCCCCTCGCTCCGGCCAGCAGCCGCGCACCATGGCCACCAGCTGCCCTCGCCGGAGACCTGCAGTACCGCCAGCACCCGCCGGCGCCCAGCCCCGGCCGCCACGCGCCAGATCCGCGCCTCTGCGTCCCCGCGCCCTCGCCGGTGCGCCGCCCGCCCTCCATAACGGCGCCTCTCGTCCCCGACAGCTGTCCCGTCGCAGGTTGCAGCCGAGCCGGCCTCCCGATCCAGGCGGGATCGTGGAGGGCACGAGCCTCGCCCGCTGGCGCATTGACCGGCCGGGTGGGCCGCCACCAGCGGCACCAACCCCCCCTCGGCTGGGCCCCGCAGCAGGCCTAGACCGGTGCCGCAGTGCCTCCCCAGGCCCAGGCCTCGGCCGACCTCTTCCTGAGCGCACATCTAGGCCGGCCCATGGTAAGCCCCACCCCTATTCCTCGCTTCGAGCGCCCTTTAGTCTTCATTCGCTCCCTGTAGGCCCGGTTAGATTAATTAGTAATTTCGGAATTAATATATATTCGAGAGAATAAACCGTATATTAGAACGCATGTAATTTTTAATCTGTAAGTCGGATCGCGACGAGTTGTATATGGCTTTGGTGTAGAATTTTGCGTAGAATCTGAATTTATAACTTGCATATTTGTTTGACGTGGTTTGCCGTGCCAAATGCGTAGATTTATGTGCTGTTCCAATAGGATTTGCTCCGTAGTTGTTTGTTGCTCGTGTCCGGGTTGCTCGAATGCCGTAGTAGAAATGTCCATGTTTTAGGAACCCTCTTGCCATGTATTTAGAGCGGTCATTGGTATTTTTGTGTGTAGGGATTTGCCGCTAGTTTATTTCCCGTGTTTAGGTTTATATCTCGCATTTACGTGTGCCAATATTTTTGTTGTGCAACCCCACATGTTTTATATGTTTTCGGGGTAATAGGATTTTTCTGTGTAATTAGTTTTAGCTTTTGAGCAAGTTAGTTCGCGCGATATTTTGCCATGTTGCCCTCTTGTCTTTTTCGTAGGATTTATTCCGTGCTTCGTTTGGAGGAGTTGTCAACTAGAGAGTTGCCCTTTGATGTTTAGTCTAGCCCCTGGTAATTTTGGTTGCAATAGAAATGCATGTTTAGGTGCAGTTTGATTGCTCTCAAGTTGCTAGAAATAGTACTGATTTGGAGGTGCTGAAACATTTCTAAGTCTGGAATCTGTTATATTTTGTTGCTGTCTTGTCTTGCTTCTACCTTGTGATCCGTAACTCTTTTGAGGTTGGTGCAATGGAGTTAGTTGTAGACTTTGGGATTCTCTAGCATGTTGTGAATTTTCATGCCATTTGGAGTCCTGTAGCTTATGGTTTTGCTGCTGTGAATATGCCTCCAGACCGAAAACTGCACTTTCATGAAGTGTTATTTTCACTAAGTCTGAAATAGTGTGTGAGAAGCCATTTTGTGACTTCTTTTCCTAGTGATCCATGATGCCATGCTAGATGTTGTTGGTTGTATGTTGTAGTGCTTCTTGACCTCTATAGTGTCATGTCTTGGTTGAGTATATTGGAGTTGAGTACCTCGTAGTTGTGGGGTGTAGAAAATGCTATGTGGCTAATTTTGGCAGATCGTAGTGTTTTCTTGTTTTGCTCGTAGTTGTTGAACCGTAGCTCCGTTTTGATCGTGTCCTATATGAAACTTGCTTAGAATCTCGTGTAGTTTCATTTTATATTGCTGGTTGTACGTTTTGAAGTGCTTGTGACCGTCGTTGCACACATATTGCATTCATGCCATCATATCTTGCGTTGCTTGTATCTTTTGATCTGTAGCTCCGTTGGAGATGATCTCTATGTGTAAATTGCTTGTAACGACGCGTAGAATCACGTGAAACTATTTGTTTTCATGTTTAACAACTAATTAAATGTGTTAGTTCAGATCTGGACAGAATTGTAAATTAACATGTGAGGTCGTTTCGGAGATGCTATATGTCATTTCTGACCTCATTTAAAATGCCTAGATAGGTAGTTTAATTACGCTTCACCTCTTGCCATGTCTAACCACATTTAATATTGTTGTGTATCTAATCGGGATAGAACTAAATAAATAAACGTGGAGTTTCGTCAACATGCAACTCGTTGCATGTTGAACTTCACTTAATGTGTAGTGTTTGATTATGTGATTTGTCATGCCGTGTCTTGCATGTGTTCAGCTGATCATGCATCTTTTGTGTTGTGCATCGTGTGGTGAATATCGTGTGTTGATTTGTGTTTCTGGTTTGCTTCGTCTCAATAGAGTTCCGCAAGCGTGTCGGAAAGTGAGGACCCGTTCGACTACGTCGGTTCGTCTGCTTCATGGAGTCATTCTTCTTCTCAGCGGGATCTCAGGCAAGATGACCATTTCCCCAGATATCATTACTATCATTGCCATGCTAGTTTATCGCTTCTATCGATTATGTCTCGTTGCCTACCACATGTTAAATACCAGCGTCTCAACAATGCCATGAAACCTTCCACTTTTCACAACCTAGCAAACCACTGATTGGCTATGTTATTGCTTGCTTAACCATGTTGTTAGTGTTGCTAGTTGCAAGTGTAGTTGCTTCCATGTGATAACATGGGTTCCTTGTTATATCACCATATTTAATGCTATTTAATTTAATGCACCTATATACTTGGTAAAAGGTGGAAGGCTCGGCCTTTCTAGCCTGGTGTTTTGTTCCACCTTTGCCCCCTTAGTTTCGGCTACCGGTGTTATGTTCCATAATTGAGCGCTCCTAACACGACCGGGGTTGTTATGGGGACCCCCTTGATAATTCGTTTTAGATTAAAGCTGGACTGGCAAGGCCCAACTTTGGTACTACATTTGCTTAATAACCTAATAAAATTGCATCGGGACTTTTCGGACCCCGAGGATAATTAATCAACCCCCGGGCCAGTGCTCCTCATGAGTGTTGGTCCAAAACAGAGCAGCTTATTAACGCTACCCGGGGCAACTCGGCGTTTGGCGTGGTAAGCATCGCTCATCCGCCGTGTCCTGAGAACGAGATACACGGCTCCTATCGGGATCGTCGACATGTCGGGCGGCCTTGCTGGATTAGTTTTACCTTTGACGAGATATTTTGTACATCGGGATTCCCGTGATGCTTTGGGTAATCTCAGAGTTGAGGTTTTCCACTAAGGAATCCGATGAGATCGCGAGTGTCGTTATTGAGGATTTCTATGCGGCTTGTGGTAATTTGTGATGGACTAGTTGGAGCACCCCTGTAGGGTTAAATCTTTTCGGAAAGCCGTGCCCACGGTTATGTGGAAACATGGAAACTTTGCTTAACACTGGGTCTAGATAAGTTGAAGTTAACTTAATTAAAATATGCCAACTGTGTGCGTAACCGTGACTGTATCTTTCGTGAGTTCCTTCTCCGATCGAGGACACGGTGGGGTTATGTCTGACGTAGGTAGGTGTTCAGGATCATTCATTTGATCATCAGTAGTTACGTCCGTTATGCGTAGTTCTTCCCCCCTCTTATATCTCGTACTCGTATGTTAGCCACCTCACAATATGCTTAGTCGCTGCTGCAGCCTCACCACTTAACCACGCCTCACCTAATAAGCTTTGCTAGTCTTGATACCTTTGGAAATGAGATTGCCGAGTCCCCTCTGGCTCACAGATTACTACAACACTAGTTGCTGGTACAGGTAAAGGTTATTTGACGCGAGCGCGTTGATTGTTCATTTGGAGTTGCTTCTTATTCTTCTTCTCCTTCTTCATCGATCTAGGATGGGTTCCAGGCCGACAGCCTGGGATAGCAAGGATGGATGTCATTCTTCTTTTCTCGTTTGTTTTCGTCCGTAGTCGGACCCTGCTCTTCTTCATGATGATTATGTATTGTACTGTTGTGACTCTGATGTAGCTTGTCGCGATTGTAAGCCAATTCTATATATATATCTCTTCTTTTTAGTACATGTACTTGTAACGATATCCATTCTTGCGACACGACGAGATGCACTTCTATCCCTGACGAGGCCCTCGTGCCAAATTGAGGATAGGGTCGCATCTTGGGCGTGACAACTTGATATCAGAGCAGTACCGACCTAGGAGCCCCTTGATTGATCGAACTTGGTCGAGTCGAGTCTAGAGAAAAACTACTTTGAGTCTAGTTATATATCGGAGGGTAGGATTCTTTTTTCTCCTCTTCTATGCTTTGGTGAGGAATCTTGACGTAATAATTTATTCTACTCCTCTTCTCACTCAATTTTTTTAGGATCACGCGGATATTCTTGGAATCTATATGATGCCGATGTGACTGCTGGAAATATGCCCTAGAGGCAATTATAAATTAGTTATTATTATATTTCTTTCTTCATGATAATCGTTTATTATCCATGCTATAATTGTATTGATTGGGAACACAATACTTGTGTGGATACATAGACAAAACACTGTCCCTAGTAAGCCTCTAGTTGACTAGCTCGTTGATCAAAGATGGCCAAGGTTTCCTGGCCATAGGCAAGTGTTGTTACTTGATAACGGGATCACATCATTAGGAGAATCATGTGATGGACTAGACCCAAACTAATAGACGTAGCATGTTGATCGTGTCATTTTGTTGCTACTGTTTTCTGCGTGTCAAGTATTTGTTCCTATGACCATGAGATCATATAACTCACTGACACCGGAGGAATACTTTGTGTGTATCAAACGTCGCAACATAACTGGGTGACTATAAAGATGCTCTACAGTTATCTCCGAAGGTGTTCGTTGAGTTAGTATGGATCGAGACTGGGATTTGTCACTCCGTGTGACGGAGAGATATCTCGGGGCCCACTCGGTAATACAACATCACACACAAGCCTTGCAAGCAATGTGACTTAGTGTAAGTTGCGGGATCTTGTATTACGGAACGAGTAAAGAGACTTGCTGGTAAACGAGATTGAAATAGGTATGCGGATACTGACGATCGAATCTCGGGCAAGTAACATACCGAAGGACAAAGGGAATGACATACGGGATTATATGAATCCTTGGCACTGAGGTTCAAACGATAAGATCTTCGTAGAATATGTAGGATCCAATATGGGCATCCAGGTCCCGCTATTGGATATTGACCGAGGAGTCTCTCGGGTCATGTCTACATAGTTCTCGAACCCGCAGGGTCTGCACACTTAAGGTTCGACGTTGTTTTATGCGTATTTGAGTTATATGGTTGGTTACCGAATGTTGTTCGGAGTCCCGGATGAGATCACGGACGTCACGAGGGTTTCCGGAATGGTCCGAAAACGAAGATTGATATATAGGATGACCTCATTTGATTACCGGAAGGTTTTCAGAGTTACCGGGAATGTACCGGGAATGACGAATGGGTTCCGGGTGTTCACCGGGGGGGGGGGGGGCAACCCACCCCGGGGAAGCCCATAGGCCTTGGGGGTGGCGCACCAGTCCTTAGTGGGCTGGTGGGACAGCCCAAGAAGGCCCCATGCGCCATAGGAAGAAAATCAAAGAGAAAAGGAAAAAAGGGAGGTGGGAAAGGGGGAAGGACTCCTCCTTGCAAACCTAGTTGGACTCGGTTTGGAAGGGGAGGGTTGCCCCCCTTGGCTCGGCCGACCCCCTTGGGAGTCCTTGGACCCCAAGGCAAGGCCCCTCCTCCCCCTATATATACGGAGGTTTTAGGGCTGATTTGCGACAACTTTGCCACGACAGCCCGACCACATATGTCCACGGTTTCACCTCTAGATCGCGTTTCTGCGGAGCTCGGGCGGAGCCCTGCTGAGATAAGATCATCACCAACCTCCGGAGCGCCGTCACACTGCCGGAGAACTCATCTACCTCTCTGTCTCTCTTGCTGGATCAAGAAGACCGAGATCATCATCGAGCTGTACGTGTGCTGAACGCGGAGGTGCCGTCCGTTCGGCACTAGATCGTGGGACTGATCGCGGGACGGTTCGCGGGGCGGATCGAGGGACGTGAGGACGTTCCACTACATCAACCGCGTTCACTAACGCTTCTGCTGTGCGGTCTACAAGGGTACGTAGATCGAACATCCCCTCTCGTAGATGGATATCACCATGATAGGTCTTCGTGCGCGTAGGAAATTTTTTGTTTCCCATGCGACGTTCCCCAACAGTGGCATCATGAGCTAGGTTCATGCGTAGATGTCTTCTCGAGTAGAACACAAAAGTTTTTGTGGGCGGTGATGTGCATTTTCCTGCCCTCCTTAGTCTTTTCTTGATTCCGCGGTATTGTTGGATTGAAGCGGCTTGGACCGACATTACTCGCACGCTTACGAGAGACTGGTTTCATCGCTACGAGTAACCCCGTTGCTCAAAGATGACTGGCAAGTGTTAGTTTCTTCAACTTTAGTTGAATCGGATTTGACCGAGGAGGTCCTTGGATGAGGTTAAATAACAATTCATATATCTCTGTTGTGGTGTTTGCGTAAGTAAGATGCGATCCCACTAGATACCCATGGTCACCATGTAAAACATGCAACAACAAAATTAGAGGACGTCTAACTTGTTTTTGCAGGGTATGCTTGTGATGTGATATGGCCAACGATGTGATGCGATATATTGGATGTATGAGATGATCATGTTGTAATAGTTAATATCGACTTGCACGTCGATGGTACGACAACCGGCAGGAGCCATAGGGTTGTCTTTAAACTAACGTTTGTGCTTGCAGATGCGTTTACTATATTGCTAGGACGTAGCTTTAGTAGTAATAGCATGAGTAGCACGACAACCCCGATGGCGACACGTTGATGGAGATCATGATGATGGAGATCATGGTGTGACGCCGATGACAAGAAGATCGTGCCGGTGCTTTGGTGATGGAGATCAAGAAGCGCATGATGATGGCCATATCATGTCACTTATGAATTGCATGTGATGTTAATCCTTTTTGCACCTTATCTTGCTTAGAACGACGGTAGCATTATGAGGTGATCTCTCACTAAAATTTCAAGACGAAATTGTGTTCTCCCTGACTGTGCACCGTTGCGACAGTTCTTCGTTTCGAGACACCACGCGATGATCGGGTGTGATAGACTCAACGTTCACATACAACGGGTGCAAAACAGTTGCACACGCAGAACACTCGGGTTAAGCTTGACGAGCCTAGCATGTGCAGACATGGCCTCGGAACACATGAGACCAAAAGGTCGAGCATGAAGTTGATATGATTAGCATAGAGATGCTTACCACTGAAACTATTCTCGACTCACGTGATGATCGGACTTGAGATAGTGGATTTGGATCATGTACCACTCAAATGACTAGAGAGATGTACTTTTTGAGTGGGAGTTCTTAAGTTATATGATTAATTGAACTAATTGTCATGAACATAGTCTAATGGTCTTTGCGAATTACGATGTAGCTTGCGCTATAGCTCTACTGTTTTTTATATGTTCCTAGAGAAAATTTAGTTGAAAGTTGATAGTAGCAAACTTTGCAGACTGAGTCTGTAAAACCGAGGATTGTCCTCGTTGCTGCGCAGAAGGCTTATGTCCTTAATGCACCACTCGGTGTGCTGCACCTCGAGCATCGTCTGCGGATGCTGTGAACATCCGACATACACGTTTCTGATGACTACACGATAGTTCAGTGCAAAATACTTAATGGCTTAGAAGCAAGGCGCCGAAAACGTTTTGAAACGTCACGGAACATAAGTGATGTTCCAAAGAGATGAAATTGTGATTTCATGCTTGTGCCCTTGTTAAGAGGTACGAGACCTCCAACAAGATTCTTTGTCCACAAAGTAAAGGAGAAAATCTCAATCGTTGAGCGTGTGCTCAGATTGTCTGAGTACGACAATCGCTTGAATCAAGTGGGAGTTAATCTTCCAGATGAGATAGTGATGGTTCTCCAAAGTCACTGCCACCAAGCTGTGAGAGCTTCGTGATGAACTATAACATATCAAGGATAGATACAATGATCCTTGAGCGATTCGCGATGTTTGACACTGCGAAAGTAGAAATCAAGAAGGAGCATCAGTAGTTGATGGTTAGTAAAACCACTAAGTTTCAAGAAAGGCAAGGGCTAGAAGGGATACTTCGTGAAACGGCAAAACAATTGCTGCACTAATGAAGAGACCCAAGATTAAACCCAAACCCGAGACTAAGTGCTTCTGTAATGAGGGTAACGGTCACTGAGGCGAAGCAACTCTAGATACTTGGTAGATAAGAAGGCTGGCAAAAGTCGAAAGAAGTATATTTGATATACATGATGTTGATGTGTACTTTACTAGTACTCCTAGTAGCATGAGGGTATTGGATACCGGTTCGGTTGCTAAGTGATTAGTAACACGGAATGATAGCTACGGTGTAAACGGAGACTAGCTAAAGGCGAGGTGACGATACGTGTTGGAAGTGTTTTCAAGATTGATATGATCAAAACGTCGCACGCTCCCTCTACCATCGGGATTGGTGTTAAACCGAAATAATTGTTATTTGGTGCTTAAGTTAAGCATGAACATGATTGGATCGTGTTTATTGCAATACGATTATTCATTTAAAGAGAATAATGGTTACTCTGTTTGCTTGAATAATCACCTTCAATGGTTTATTGAATCTCGATCGTAGTGTTACACACGTTCATAATATTGGTGCCAAAAGACACGAGGTAATGATGATAGTACCACTTACTTGTGGCACTGCCGCTTGAGTCATGTTGTTATAAATTGCATGAAGAGGCTCCATGCCGATGGATCTTTGTACTCACTTGATTTTGAATCACTAGTGACATGCAAATCATACCACATGAGCAAGGCCTTGTTTTCATTGAGATGAAACAATATAGTAACTTGTCGGAAGTGATACATTTTGATGTATGCAGTCCAATGGGTGCTGAGGCACGCAGTGAATATGATTATGTTCTTACTTCAATGACGATTTGAGTAGATACAAGAGTATTTACTTAATGAATCACAAGTCTGAAATATTGAAAGGTTCAATTCTGTTTCAGAGTGAAGTTCGTCGTAACGAGAGGATAAACTGTCTACGATATGATCATAGAAATGAATATCTGAGTTACGAGTTTTGGCACGCAGTTAAGACAATGTGGAAATTGTTTCGCAGTTCATGCCACCTAGAACATCATAGTGTGATGATGTGTCTGAACGTCATAGCCACACACTATTTGGTATGGTCCATGCTATGATGTCTCTTATCGAATTACCACTATCGTTTATGGGTTATGCATTAGAGACAACCGCATTCACTTTAAATAGGGCACCGCGTATTTCCGTTGAGATGACACAGTACAGATTGAGGTTTAGAGAAATCTAAACTGTCGTTTCTTGAAAGTTTGGGTCTTCGACACTTATGTGAAAAAGTTTCAGTCTGATAAGCTCGAACCCAAAGCGGATAAATGCATCTTCATAGGATATCCAAAACAGTTGGGTACATCTCCTATCTCAGATCCGAAAGCAAAGTGTTTGTTTCTAGAAACGGATCCTTTCTCGAGGAAAGGTTTCTCTCGAAAGAATTGAGTGGGAGGGTGGTAGAACTTGATGAGGTTATTGAACCATCACTTCGACCAGTGTGTAGCAGGGCGTAGGAAGTTGTTCCTGTGGCGCCTACACCAATTGAAGTGAAAGCTGATGATGGTGATCATCGAGCATCGGATCAAGTTACTACAAGCCTCGTAGGTTGACAAGGTCGCGTACTACTATAGAGTGGTACGGTAACCCTGTCTTGGAGGTCATGTTGTTGAGCAACAGTGAACCTACGAGTTATGGAGAAAGCAATGGTGGGCCCAGATTCCGACAAATGGCTGGAAGCCATGAAATCCGAGAGAGGATCCATGTATGAAAACAAAGTGTAGACTTTGGAAGAACTACTTGATGGTCATAGGACTATTGAGTAAAGATGGATCTTTAAAAGGAAGATAGACGATGATAGTGATAAGTCACTATTAAGAAAAGCTTGACTTGTCGCAAAGATGTTTCCGACAAGATCAAACAGTTGACTATGATGAGACTTTCTCACTCGTAGCGATGCTAAAATTCTGTTAGAATTATGTTAGTAGTTGCTGCATTATTTATGAAATATTGCATGTAGGATGTCAAAACATTGTTTCCTCGACGGTTTCCTTGAGCAAACATTGTATGAGATACAACCATGAGGTTTTGTCGATCCTAAATATACTAGCAAGTATGCAAGCTCCAGCTATCCTTAAATGGACTGGTGCAAGCATCTCGGAGTTGGAATATACACTTTGATGAGATGATCAAGGATTTTGGGTTTGTACAAGGTTTATGAGAAACTTGTATTTCCAAAGAAGTGAGTGGGAGCACTATAGAATTTCTGATAAGTATATGTGGTTGACATATTGTGGATCAGAAGTAATGTAGAATTTCTGTAAAGCATACAAGGTTGTTCGAAAGGAGTTTTCAAAGGAATACCTGGATTGAGCTACTTGAACGTTGAGCATCAAAGATCTATGGAGATAGATCGAAAGCGCTTAATTGGAAGTTTCAACAAGATGCATGCCTTGACAAGTTTTGAAGGAGTTCAAAATAGATCAGCAAAGAAGGAGTTCTTGGTTGCGTTGTAAGGTGTGAATTTGAGTAAGACTCAAAACCCGACCACGGCAGAATAAAGAGAATAGACGAAGGTCGTCTTCTATGCCTTAGTCGTAGACTCTAAAGTATGTCATGCTGAGTACCGCACCTGATGTGTGCCTTGCAGCAAGTCTGTTGAGAGGTACAGAGAGTGATCCATGATTGAATCACTAGCAGCGGTCAAAATTTATCCTTAGTAACTGATGGACTAAGGAATTTTTCTCGATTATGGAGGTGGTTAAAGAGTTCGTCGTAAAGGGTTACGTCGATGTAAGCTTTGACACTAATCCGAATAACTATGAGTAGTGAAGCGGATTCGTATAGTAGAGTACATATTTGGAGTATTTCCGAATAGCACATAGTAGCAGCATCTATAAGATGACATAAAGATTTGTAAAGAACACACGGATCTGAAAATTTCAGAACCGTTGACTAAAACCTCTCTCATGAGCAAGACGTGATCAGACCCCATAGCTATATGGGTGTTGGATTCGTTGGAATCACATGGTGATGTGAACTAGATTATTGACTCTAGTGCAAGTGGGAGACTGTTGGAAATATGCCCTAGAGGCAATAATAAATTAGTTATTATTATATTTCTTTGTTCATGATAATCGTTTATTATCCATGCTATAATTGTATTGATTGGAAACACAATACTTGTGTGGATACATAGACAAAACACTGTCCCTAGTAAGCCTCTAGTTGACTAGCTCGTTGATCAAAGATGGCCAAGGTTTCCTGGCCATAGGCAAGTGTTGTTACTTGATAACGGGATCACATCATTAGGAGAATCATGTGATGGACTAGACCCAAACTAATAGACGTAGCATGTTGATCGTGTCATTTTGTTGCTACTGTTTTCTACATGTCAAGTATTTGTTCCTATGACCATGAGTTCATATAACTCACTGACACCGGAGGAATACTTTGTGTGTATCAAACGTCGCAACGTAACTGGGTGACTATAAAGATGCTCTACAGGTATCTTCGAAGGTGTTCGTTGAGTTAGTATGGATCGAGACTGGGATTTGTCACTCCGTGTGACGGAGAGGTATCTCGGGGCCCACTCGGTAATACAACATCACACACAAGCCTTGCAAGCAATGTGACTTAGTGTAAGTTGCGGGATCTTGTATTACGGAACGAGTAAAGAGACTTGCCGGTAAACAAGATTGAAATAGGTATGCGGATACTGACGATCGAATCTCGGGCAAGTAACATACCGAAGGACAAAGGGAATGACATACGGGATTATATGAATCCTTGGCACTGAGGTTGAAACCATAAGATCTTCGTAGAATATGTAGGATCCAATATGGGCATCCAGGTCCCGCTATTGGATATTGACCGAGGAGTCTCTCGGGTCATGTCTACATAGTTCTCGAACCCGCAGGGTCTGCACACTTAAGGTTCGACGTTGTTTTATGCGTATTTGAGTTATATGGTTGGTTACCGAATGTTGTTCGGAGTCCAGGATGAGATCACGGACGTCACGAGGGTTTCCGGAATGGTCCGGAAACAAAGATTGATATATAGGATGACCTCATTTGATTACCGGAAGGTTTTCAGAGTTACCGGGAATGACGAATGGGTTCCGGGTGTTCACCGAGGGGGGGGGGGGCAACCCACCCTGGGGAAGCCCATAGGCCTTGGGGGTGGCGCACCAGCCCTTAGTGGGCTGGTGGGACAGACCAAGAAGGCCCTATGCGCCATAGGAAGAAAATCAAAGAGAAAAGGAAAAAAAAGAGGAGGTGGGAAAGGGGGAAGGACTCCTCCTTCCAAACCTAGTTGGACTCGGTTTGGAACGGGAGGGTTGCCCCCCTTGGCTCGGCCGACCCCCTTGGGAGTCCTTAGACCCCAAGGCAAGGCTCCCCCTCCTCCCCCTATATATACGGAGGTTTTAGGGCTGATTTGCGACAACTTTGCCACGGCAGCCCGACCACATATCTCCACGGTTTCACCTCTAGACCGCGTTTCTGCGGAGCTCGGGCGGAGCCCTGCTGAGATAAGATCACCACCAACCTCCGGAGCACCGTCACGCTGCCAGAGAACTCATCTACCTCTCCGTCTCTCTTGCTGGATCAAGAAGGCCGAGATCATCGTCGAGCTGTACGTGTGCTGAACGCGGAGGTGCCGTCCGTTCGGCACTAGATCGTGGGACTGATCGCGGGACAGTTCGCGGGGCGGATCGAGGGACGTGAGGACGTTCCACTACATCAACCGCGTTCACTAACGCTTCTGCTGTGCGGTCTACAAGGGTACGTAGATCGAACATCCCCTCTCGTAGATGGACATCACCATGATAGGTCTTCGTGCGCGTAGGAAATTTTTTGTTTCCCATGCGACGTTCCCCAACAGTGACGGAGTTCTGTCTTGGTGCCTCCTGTCTGACTTTATTTCTTCTGGGGAGTTGAGCTCCAGGGGAATCTTGAGCACATCGTTATCATTCAGATTTCTTAGTATCTCAGAACGAAGGATGTTCGTAATTGCTTCAATACTAGTAGTGGCGAGATAACCCCGATGTCCCCAATACTGGTGCAGATTGTTCGGGAGTACTGCCATTCTTTGTATTGTTGTGATCACGAGGGTCTGTAGTAGATGAAGGTCCGAGATTCTGGTTGTGTGTTAACGGATGTGATACAGGTGACGGGTTAGTATAGGAGTTGTGTGATTATTACTCCTTGTATCCGTGTACCAGATTGCATGACCAGAAATTTCGGGAATTCTTAGGTGGGAATTCAAGTAGTTTACTTATAGGACAATCTTCCAACAAATGCATGATGTTAGGTTGGGGTTCGACATCTAGTGGATTCGTTTGTTGACGGTCGTCTTACAGCGGTTCTCGTTGTGTCTTAAAGAGTCCTTGTAGCTTGCTACAACTCGGGGACGCTTCGTATGTCGGGTGCACTGCCTTGCACTTGATGGCTACTGTAAGGTTCGAGCCCGTGCGATCCTGTCCACGAAAATATCGGACGAAATCTTTCTCATGAGTTTGTTCTGGCTAATTGCAAGCCACATTCTTTGTTTTGTTGGAGTATGGTAATTCAAGTTGCTTCAATGTTAGGTGGTGATTTCAGATCTTTTCTAAGTAGGTGTTCTCATATTTTTATGAGAGTGCTAATCCTTTGGCTTAATCAGATTTCATATCAATTTCTTCTCAACTGGAGTCATCGTATCAATTCCATTCAACCGGTGTGCTTCTCTTCAACTGAATTCAATCCTGTCCAATTTTTGCAGATCATTCTCCTAATTCTCTCCGGAGTTTGTCTCATTTGTCTCAAGTTGTCTTTGTTTTTCCCCGCCCTACCACCCTTTTTCTTGAGTGATTAGTTTTTA
This sequence comes from Hordeum vulgare subsp. vulgare, assembly GCF_904849725.1. NCBI lineage: Eukaryota > Viridiplantae > Streptophyta > Magnoliopsida > Poales > Poaceae > Hordeum > Hordeum vulgare. Next base: position 208,603,244 of record NC_058521.1, read on the forward strand.
TCCAAGAGTTTTCTTTCTTGTGCTTCCGCTATCTTTTCTTCCGTGTCCTATCCGGTGATTCATTGTGAAAATTTTCAGGAGTTTCGTGCTCATCTTTATTCAATCTTGTCATTTTTTTCGGCGAATTCAATGAAGTTATCCGTGTTCATCATATCCTTGTCATCCTTTAAATTATTTCCTATGTTGTAAATTCTTATCTAGTATTTGTTGGCATTTATCTCTATTCTTTCCGGAGCATTGAAGTTATCTCAGTAGTTCTTGTTTTTCAATCCTTTCAATTATTTCGAGGTGCTCAACCTCATCAAGTTTTCATTTATGCCGGTGCTATATCTATCTTCTAAGAAATATTTTCAACGGTGGTTTCTTTGAGTGGGCCCATAACCCACAGGTTTTCCGAGGATCTTATATGTCTCTTCTAAGTTTTCGGAGATCTCTAAATCTTTTCAACTATGATGTAAGTATGATTTCCATCAGTCATATTACTTCTTCAAGATCCATTTGAATTAATTCGCATATTTGGCTCAACCTTGCATTCTTCATTATTCCGGAGTGTCTCACTTATTCGTGCTGTTGTTTCTCGTCATCATTCTCTGCTTGCAATTCGAAGGAGTGTTTCTCTCAAATCTTGGTTCATTATCTAGCTTAGTGTCGTCATCTTATTTGTTCCAATCATGAGTAATCCCTTTCGTGCTATTCGGTGCTTTTCTGAGTTGTTTTCATTCTGAATCCTCCGAAGGCCATCATTTCAGAAGACTTCTTCGTTCTCAGCTTTCAGCTTTCGTTCTCCAATTCTTCTCAATTTTTGTCTCTTCGTTCGTCTCTCAATTATTCCAGCGCCTTGTTCAAAGTTTTCTCTCAGGTGGCTTATGATCTCTTCATTCTCATGTATCTCCATTCATTCATGGTTGCATCATTCATTTCAATTCTCACCGGTGTCTCTTTCAAGATTTCTTCTAGTCTGTGTTCATATCTCTCCTCAATCATTTCTAGAAGAATAAGGGGTATGCTAAATCCGTTGCTTGTCATCAATTAAAATTGATGAAGGATAAGCATAACGTAATTCTTATTCTTGTTCGTAGTAATCTGAATTCTTCTTCCGGAGTGGCTCATGATATCAATTCTTCCCCATGTGCTTATCTTTCTTTTCCGGAGTTCCAAGTTCTTTTAAGTAGCTCTTTGTGAGACTACATCTAAATCTTGGCAAGGTCATAATCTTATTCTTTCTACCTTCATATCTTTGCATCATTCATTTGTATACGGTGATCCTTCATGGTGGTTCATCAAGGTTTCAATTCGTTCTCAAGTGTTCTTCAAGATTTTATTGGAGAACCTCAAGTATTCTTTCACTTGCATTTCTAGTGCATTTGTTCTTCCTTTATCCTTTGAGGTGGTATTGTAGCATTCTTGTTAGTGTAGGAGTTTCGAAGAGATTTCCTTTAAAGAATGAGATAATTAAACCCACCAATTCTATGATCATGAGATATTTTCAACACATGATTTCTTCATTGAGCTATCTTGGTTTGGACTTCACCTAAAGCTTTTCCTATGGATTGTTGCTATTGTGGTGCTTGTCATTAATCCAAGTTCTCAGTGTATCCTCTTGGTGTAAGAAATTGTTCATATCTTGTTTTTCCCAATCAATCCTTGTTTCTGTTAGTGGATGGTTGTCACTTCATTAGTTTGAAAAGGTTTCCATAAGCCCACTACTATCTTGTTCTTTTCGTTATCGTTTTTCCAACAAATCCGTTCAATTCTTCTTGCAAGGATGCTTGCCAAGTTCATTTGAGGTAGTAGTTGTCATTCTCTCTTCATTCTCTTCTTCCGTATGAGCTAGTTCCTATTCTATTGTTCCGGAGGCATTGTGATGTTGCTATTTTGGGTCTATTATGTTGTTCTACCAAGATCTTGGTGTTCCCTTGTTCTATTTAGTTGTTTGTTATGAATATTGTCTATTTCTCCCATCTTATTGAATTTTTTGTCCCATTTTCCTACCGAAGTGCTGCCGAAATTTTCTATGAATTCTTGCTTCTTTCTCATATCAATCCTCATCTCTTTGCAACCTTCAAGGATCGTTGGTTTCACTCGTTTGTCAAAGAAGCGACTAAGTTTTCACCTCTTGTTCTTTCTCATCCTCCCTCCTTTCATTCTTGGATCTCGGGGCGAGATCCTCTTGTAGTGTAGGAGAGTTGTGACAGCCCGAAACCGACGTTCCAGAAGATCACCCCCTTTATTCCGTTTTCGTTGTGTGTCTATTTTTTTGTCGCATCATCATCGCATCATGCGCATCATCAGTATTGCATCGGCATACCGTTGCCGCCAGTTTTCAAACTTGCATCCGTTGTTAGTTGCTGGTTCGCGTCGTTGTCCATTCTAAGCCCGACCGCACACGCACGCGCCCGCGACATCGTTTAAATCTTGTTTGCAAAGGTATGCGTAAAACTTTCTCTGATTGGGGTGAGATTTGACGTGCGGTGTTATTTTAATATAGGTAGGCCGCCTGTCAAGTTTCGTCGCAATCGGAGTCCGTCTGGTACCCGAACGACCGACCGTAGCGGCACCGTATTTGGTCTATCGTCGGACGTTTGTCGGCGTTTTAAAAATTGTTGCCGCGCCGCCCGTTTCCCTCTCGTCTCCGGTAAACCACTCTTCACAGCCATGTACCCGTTCCCACGTGCGGAATCGTTCGAATCCGACCGCACGGTTGGATCCGGAACGAAATTCCGGTTAACCTAGCCCCCCATTTGTCTATAAATAGACCCCCTCCTAATTATTTAGGCAGCCAACCCCCTCTCCCTCGGGATCCCTGCACCTACCCCCTAACCCTAATTCCCCATTGTCTCTCCCCCTCCAGCCGCCGGGCCCGGGCAGGCCCATCTCCCGGCCGAGCTCCGTGGCTCCCCTAGCGCCGCCGCCTGTCGCCGCGAGCACCTCTCTGCGCCGCCCGCAGCAGGCCGTGCCCTCGCCGGAGCCTCTCACCGGCCGGAGCCCGCCGGAGTTCACCCCTCGCTCCGGCCCGCTGCCGCGCACCATGGCCACTAGGTGCCCTCGCCGGAGACCTGCAGTACCGCCAGCAGCCGCCGGCGCCCAGCCCTGGCCGCCCCGCGCCAGATCCGCGTCTCTGCATCCCCGCGCCCTCGCCGGTGCGCCGCCCGCGCTCCAGAACGGCGCCTCCCGTCCTCGACAGCTGTCCCGTCGCCGGTTGCAGCCGAGCCGGCCTCCCGATCCACGCGGGATCGTGGAGGGCACGAGCCTCGCCCGCTGGCGCGTTGACCGGCCGGGTGGGCCGCCGCCAGCGCCACCAAACCCCCCCTCGGCTGGGCCCCGCAGCAGGCCCAGTCCGGTGCCGCAGCGCCTCCCCTGGCCTAGGCCTCGGCCGGCCTCTTCCTTAGCGCACATCCAGGCCGGCCCATGGTAAGCCCCGCCCCTATTCCTCGCTCCGAGCGCCCTTTAGTCTTCATTCGCTCCCTGTAGGCCTGGCTAGATTAATTAGTAATTTCGGAATTAATATATATTCCAGAGAATAAACCGCATACTAGAACGTGTGTAATTTTTAATCCGTAAGTCGGATCGCAATGAGTTGTATATGGTTTTGGTGTAGAATTCCGCGTAGAATCCAAATTTATAACTTGCATATTTGTTTGACGTGGTGCCATGCCAAATGCATAGATTTACGTGCTGTTCCAATAGGATTCGTTCTGTAGTTGTTTTTCGCGCGTGTCCTGGTTGCTCGAATGCCATAGTAGAAATGTCCATGTTTCAGGAACCCTCTTGCCATGTATTTTAGAGCGGTCATTGGTATTTTTGCGTGTAGGGATTTGCCGCTAGTTTATTTCCCGTGTTTAGGTTTATATCTCGCATTTACGTGTGGCAATACTTTTGTTGTGCAACCCCACATGTTTTATATCTCCTATGGATTTTTCTGTGTAATTAGTTTTAGCTTTTGAGCAAGTTAGTTCGCGCAATATTTTGCCATGTTGCCCTCTTGTCTTTTTCGTAGGATTTATTCCGCGCTTCGTTTGGAGGAGTTGTCAACTAGAGAGTTGCCCTTTGATGTTTAGTCTAGCCCCTGGTAATTTTGGTTGCAACAACAATGCATGTTTAGGTGCAGTTTGCTTGCTCTCAAGTTGCTAGAAATAGTGCTGTTTTGGAGGTGCTGAAATACTTCTAAGTCTGGAATACTTTATATTTTGTTGCTGTCTTGTCTTGCTTCTACCTTGTGATCTGTAGCTCTTTTGAGGTTGGTGCAATGGAGTTAGTTGTAGACTTTGGGATTCTCTAGCATGCTATGATTTTTCATGCCATTTGGAGTCCTGTAGCTTATGGTTTTGCTGCTGTGAATATGCCTCCAGACCGAAAACTGCACTTTCATGAAGTGTTATTTTCACTGTCTGAAATAGTGTGTGAGAAGCCATTTTGTGACTTCTTTTCCTAGTGATCCATGATGCCATGCTAGATGTTGTTGGTTGTATGTTGTAGTGCTTCTTTCCCTCTATCGTGTCATGTCTTGGTTGAGTATATTGGAGTTGAGTAGCTCGTAGTTGTGGGGTGTAGAAAATGCTATGTGGCTGATTTTGGGAGATCGTAGTGTTTTCTTGTTTAGCTCGTAGTTGTTGAACCGTAGCTCCGTTTTGATCGTGTCCTATATGAAACTTGCTTAGAATCTCGTGTAGTTTCATTTTATATTGCTGGTTGTATGTTTTGAAGTGCCCGTGACCGTCGTTGCACACATATTGCATTCATGCCTTCATATCTTGCGTTGCTTGTATCTTTTGATCCGTAGCTCCGTTGGAGATGATCTCTATGTGTAAATTGCTTGTAACGACGCGTAGAATCACGTGAACCTATTTGTTTTGCTGTTTAAAAACTAATTAAATGTGTTAGTTCAGATCTGGGCAGAATTGTAAATTAACATGTGAGGTCGTTTCGGAGATGCAATATGTCATTTCCGACCTCATTTAAAATGCCTAGATAGGTAGTTTAATTACGCTTCACCTCTTGCCATGTCAAACCACATTTCGTATTGCCGTGTATCTAATTGCGATAGAACTAAATAAATAAACGTGTAGTTTCGTCAATATGCAACTTGTTGCATGTTGAACTTCACTTAATGTGTAGTGTTTGATTGTGTGATTTGTCATGCCATGTCTTGCATGTGTTCAGATGCTCATGCATCATTTGTGTTGTGCATCGTGTGGTGAATATCGTGTGTTGATTTGTGTTTCCGGTTTGCTTCGTCTCGATATAGTTCCGCAAGCGTGTTGGAAAGTGAGGACCCGTTCGACTACGTCGGTTCGTCTGCTTCACGGAGTCATTCTTCTTCTCAGCGGGATCTCAGGCAACATGACCATTTCCCCAGATGTCATTACTATCATTGCCATGCTAGTTTATCGCTTCTATCGATTAAGTCTCATTGCTTACCACATGTTAAATACCAGCCTCTCAACAATGCCAGGAAACCTTCAACTGTTCACAACCTAGCTAAGCACTGATTGGCCATGTTACTGATTGCTTAACCATGTTGTTAGCGTTGCTAGTTGCAGGTGGAGTTGCTTCCATGTGATAACATGGGTTCCTTGTTATATCACCATATTAAATGCTATTTAATTTAATGCACCTATATCCTTGGTAAAAAGTGGAAGGCTCGGCCTTTCTAGCCTGGTGTTTTGTTCCACCTTTGCTCCCTTAGTTTCGCCTACCGGTGTTATGTTCCATAATTGAGTGCTCCTAACACGAGCGGACTTGTTATGGGGACCCCCTTGATAATTCGTTTTAGATTAAAGCTGGTCTCGCAAGGCCCAACTTTGGTTCTACATTTGCTTAATAACCTAATAAAATTGCATAGGGACTTTCCGGACCCCGAGGATAATTAATCAACCCCCGGGCCAGTGCTCCTCATGAGTGTTGGTCCAAAACAGAGCAACTTATTAACGCTACCCGGGGCAACTCGGCATTTGGCGTGGTAACCATCGCTCATCCGCCGTGTCTTGAGAACGAGATACGCGGCTCCTATAGAGATCGTCGACACGTCGGGCGGCCTTGCTGGATTAGTTTTACCTTTGACGAGATATCTTGTGCATCGGGATTCCGGTGATGCTTTGGGTAATATCAGAGTTGAGGTTTTCCACTAAGGAATCCGACGAGATCGCGAGTGCCGTGATTGAGGATTTCTATGCGGCTTGTGGTAATTTGTGATGGACTAGTTGGAGCACCCCTGCAGGTTAAATCTTTTCGGAAAGCCGTGCCCGCGGTTATGTGGCAACGTGGAAACTTTGCTTAACACTGCTTCTAGATAACTTGATGTTAACTTAATTAAAATATGCCAACTGTGTGCGTAACCGTGACTGTCTCTTTCGTGAGTTCCTTCTCCGATCGAGGACACGGTGGGGTTATGTCTGACGTAGGTAGGTGTTCAGGATCATTCATTTGATCATCAGTAGTTACGTCCGTTATGCATAGTTCTTCCCCCCTCTTATATCTCGTACTCGTATGTTAGCCACCTCACAATATGCTTAGTCGCTGCTGCAGCCTCACCACTTAACCATGCCTCACCTAATAAGCTTTGCTAGTCTTGATACCTTTGGAAATGAGATTGCTGAGTCCCCTGTGGCTCACAGATTACTACGACACCAGTTGCACGTACAGGTAAAGGTTATTTGACGCGAGCGCGTTGATTGTTCATTTGGAGTTGCTTCTTCTTCCGCTTCTTCTTCTTCATCGATCTAGGATGGGTTCCAGGCCGACAGCCTGGGATAGCAAGGATGGACGTCATTCTTCTTTTCTCGTTTGTTTTCGTCCGTAGTCGGACCCTGCTCTTCTTCATGATGATTATGTATTTTACTGTTGTGACTCTGATGTAACTTGTGGCGAGTGTAAGCCAATTATATATAAATCTCTTCTTTTCAGTACATGTACTTGTAACGATATCCATTCTTGCGACACGACGATATGCGCTTCTATCCCTAATGAGGCCCTCGTGCCAAATTGAGGATAGGGTCGCATCATGGGCGTGACAACTTTTGTTCTACAAGTTAAACCTAAGAACACTAGTAACAAAGGCAAGAAAGTTTCTTCATCTAGTAACAACATTGCTAAAGCTAAATCAAATAATGTTGTTGCTAGTAGCTCTCCTGATTCCACTAATGATTCTCTTAGCCAAGTTACACTTGAGCAAGAAAGTGATTTATTGACAGGGATTATAGAGAGAGATGTCTTCAAGGGTCTTGCCGGAAGTAAGCAATTGGAGGAAATTGTGCGCAAGCATGGAGGACATCAGAAGAAACAAGGTGTTGGCTACTTCAATGTCAACGGAGAAGATTGGGAAGAAGGTCTATATCCCATTCCTAAGTTTGTTACTCAAGAGGATAAGGATGATCCTACTCCTCCCAAAGGAACAAGCTCACAAGATGGCCTTCTACCAGAAGACCACAAGGGCAAGGGAAAGCTTCAAGATGACATTGACTTATTTGAAGAAGAACCCCAAGTCAAGGTCAAGTGGATTCCCAAGGACACTACTAGCACTACCTCATCTAGTGCTACCACAACTCCAAGGATTCCCATCAAGTTGATGTGGATTCCCAAGAGGAAGAACTAGAAAGTTCTTGAGGGGTGACTCCGGCAATGAAATTCACTCTTATTCATTTTGGCAAGAACTATATGCAATCAACCTCAATCATTTGCATTAGTTCAAGGAGTCACACATTCCCTCAAAGGTAAGCTAGGAACAAGTTAATTAATGCATCTTTGGACATCATTCCATGTGTGTTTTATTCCATGTTCGTAGATATTCCTGCATATGTTCCTTTTTCTTTGGGACTAACCCATGTAGGTGAGAAGAGTAAGAAACAAGAAGGATTGCTCCCAACTCAAGATGATCTTCATCAACATTGAGCATCCACCACTACTTCACCTTATTGATGTCTCCTATAGAAAAACCCAAGGTTAGTTATCCCTCTTAGGGGGGATGTCATATCAAGGGGGAGCTTTACTATAAATCTTGAGTATAAGCATCTCCTAAGGATATGAACACACTAATGCTTATGTAAAGGTGCTAACCCACTTTTGCTTAACGATGAGTATGACCTATGATCAAGTATTCTTCCTTGGCTCCTAAGTCAATATACTCATATATGATGACTTTGTCGTTGTCCAAGCGTTTGGTAGATGATAGGATGTTTGTGCATGTTCACCATATTTTATCTATCATCTTATTTTGTGAGCATGTTGGTCTTCATGTGTTTACTCATTCGAGGACATATAATTGTTGTTATTTGGATCTTGATTTATCTTTTGCCAATTGGATGGAAAAGAATGCCTAGGACCCTTCTCTAGATATCTATGCTATCTCATCTCCAGTTCTATTCATGCTTCATCACAAAACTTGAACAAGCACTTGTCGATCCCTTTGTGTGAAGGTGCACTTGGTGTTCCGTATCGTCAAAGGCTGCCTTCCACTACCTCTTTGTGAATCTCGGTGAAACCAACTTCACAAACTCGGTTCCACCAAATTTCCAAAGTTGATCTAGTCTTCAATATTGGTACCACCGAAATCACAAACTCGGTTACACCGAGTTTCCCTGTCAACTAACAGTAGAGGAACTAGGTAACACCAACAGGGAAGGGGTATATATTCTGGCGGGCGTGTCTTTGAAATCAGTTCTTCTAAAACTCTTCGACTAAAACCCTAAGCTGCCCCAAAGGACCCCTGGTCGTCGCCTTTGCCTCCTCGAGCGGCTACGCCGTTGGGAATCGCCCCCGTTGACGAAATCTTCTCCACCGTCGCCGCCGTAGCCGGACGCCACCAAGCTAGGGTACAGTTCTGATCTCCTTCTGCGCTCCCTCTATCCAACTCATGCGCATTGGGAAACTTTATCTACAAGCCACCACGTGCAAAGCCCTCCCTTCCACCAGAGTATCTCGTAGCATAGAGAACAACGAAATTTCAGTATTAGGGTTCCTGAGAAGCAACTCGGTGAGACCGAGTTGGTAGAATTTGTTCCACCGATTTCACTATTAGGGTTCCTGAGAAGCAACTCGACGAGATCGAGCAGATCTTTTCGGTCACACCGAAATAGACTGCCAAATTTTCGTTACTCGAGTAAGCTTTCTCGGTGACTCTGAAGTTACCAACCCGGTGCTACCGATTTACATTCTGCACACAAGATCATACCCTAAGCTTTTGAATTCAAATTTTGAAAAATACTTCAGTGTTTTGTGATTTTCAACCCTTCTGCCTTTCCTATATTTATTTCATAGGATTGTTGTTTGCTGGTTTGTCGCTGAGTTATTGCTTGTCTGGCAAGATGTCTGGGTCTAAGGATAGCGAGAATGATTTCAGAGAGAACAGTGTTGAGATGGACTCAGGTACAAGTCCTGAGAAGACTGACTCTAACCCTGGATCTTGCAGCTCCCATGGCTTGTCCAAGGTAGCCACCACGTAGAGGAAGAAACTGAACTCAGATGAAGAGGACTTAGATTTTGTGACATAGGAAACTTCAGCTCCTCGAAAGGCTCCTAAAAAGACTGTCAGGAAAGAATACGCAAGAACTGCTGATCTTAGAGCTCCTGAGTCTGGAAGGCGGAGCACGACCCTCTTTACTGATAAACCTGCAAAGAAGGCTGGTGTGAAGAGAGCCAGGAAGAGGATAGTTTATGTTGTTGGAAGACAAACTTCTATGGATGAGGAACCAGAAGATGCTGCTCGAGAAGATGAGATCCTAGCTCCTCCCAAGAAGAAGAAATTCATGGCTGATGCCATGCCATGAAATTTTCTCCTAAGCCTCCTTCCAAGGCTAAAAAGGTTGTATCTCATAGGAAGACTACAAAGGATATTCCTGCAGCTCCCAAGGAGAAAGGGCCTGCTTTTAGTGCCTTTGTTGCAGAGGACGAAGACAAGAATGCACCAATTCTCAAAAATCTCCGACCATATCTACCAGTGCACAATGTTGCTCATCTAGTAGCCGAAGATATGAACATGAAAGATGCAGGTTTGAGGAAATGGAGAGTTCCAGATCCATATGCCATAATGAGAAGAATTGTTGTTGATCCAATGTTTCACAACAAGGAACAACAAGATTTCTATGAGTCTGTCTCGTATGACAAGAGTCCAGCTGTCAGTGATATGAGATATGTTGACTGGGCTTACATCAAAGCCAATGAAAATTTCTTTCCCCATGTGCAAGAAAATTTCAAGTTAGTGAACATTGAAGATTTTGTTCGAAAAGAGATGACCCCATGGAATGATGAGCTGATCATGCTATTTTACTCAACTGTTCATTTCCATGGAGATGGTTCTATTGTTTGGATGACTGATGGTCACAAGTTTGAGTCTATGCTTGATGAGTGGGCCACTATCATTGGTGCCCCCAAGCAGAAGGAGAGTGATGTTGATGTGTATTCTGAAGCAAAGATGAGGCACAACTCCATGGCCAACATGTACAAGCTGATTCCTCACAAGTATTTGGCAAGTCACAAGATGGGCCCAATATACTATTGGGGAACGTCGCATGGGAAACAAAAAATTTCCTACGCACACGAAGACCTATCATGGTGATGCCATCTACGAGAGGAGATTAGATCCACATACCCTTTTAGATCGGTAAGTGGGAAGCGTTAAGAAACGCGGTTGATGTAGTGGTACAGATTCGTGATTCAAATCACCGTCGTCCCATGATCCGTTCCGATCTAGGGCCGAACGGACGACACCTCCGCGTTCAGCACACGTACAGCTCAATGACGATCTCGGCCTTCTTGATCCAGCAAGAGAGACGAAGAAGTAGATGAGTTCTCCAGCAAAGTGACGACACTTCAGTGGTGGTGATGATCTACTCCTGCAGGGCTCCGCCCGAGCTCCGCAGAAATCCGATCTAGACGAAGAACTACGTGGTATTGATTTGAGTTGCATGTGGCAAAGTTGTGTCTCAAAAAGACCTAAACCACCAATATATATAGGAGGAGGGGAGGGGCTAGCCTTGGGGATCAAGGGAGACCCAAGGGCGCCAGTAGAGTGGGAGGAGGTGGACTCCCACCCCAATTCGGTTTGGGGGAAGGAGTCTCCTCCTTCCTTCCCACCTCCCTCTTTCCTTGTTTTTTTCTTTTCTTTTGGTATTTTCCACTTGTGGCGCCATGGCCCTATTGGGCTGGTATCACCAGCCCACTAAGGGCTGGTGCACCACCCTAGGGTCACTCGGCTCACTCCTGGGTGGGTGGGCCCCTTCCGATGAATACTTGGAACCCATTTGTCACTCCCAGTACACTACCAGTAATGCCCGAAACTTTCCGATGACCAAATGAAACCATCCTATATATCAATCTTCGTTTCCGGACCATTCCGGAAACCCTCGTGACTTCCGTGATCTTATCCCGGACTCCGAACAACCTTCGGTAACCACACATGTAACTCAACTATACCAAAACTTCATCGAACCTTAAGTGTGCGGACCCTGCGGCTTCGAGAACTATGTAGACATGACCCGAGACACTCCTCCATCAATATCCAACAACGGGACCTGGATGTCCATATTGGTTCCAACATATTCTACGAAGATCTTATCGGTTGAACCTCTGTGCCAAAGATTCATATAATACCGTATGTCATTCCCTTTGTTCTTCGGTATGTTATTTGCCCGGGATTCAATCACCGGTATCCGTATACCTATTTCAATCTCGTTACTGGCAAGTCTCTTTACTCGTTCCGTAATACAAGATCCCGTGATGTACACTTGAGCCACATTGCTTGCAAGGCTTGTTTGTGATGTTGTATTACCGAGTGGGCCCCGAGATACCTTTCCGTCACATGGAGTGACAAATCCTAGTCTTGATCCATACTAACTCAATGGAAACCTTCGGAGATACACGTAGAGCACCTTTATAGCCACCCAGTTATGTTGTGACGTTTGATACACACAAGGTACTCCTCCGGTGCCAGTGAGTTATATGATCTCATGGTCATAGGAATGAATACTTGACATGCAGAAAACAATTGCAATAAAATGACACGATCACATGCTACGTTCATAGTTTGGGTCTACTCCATCACATGATTCTCCTAATGATGTGATCCAGTTATCAAGTGACAACGCTTGCGTATGGTCAGAAAACCTTAACCATGTTTGATCAACTGGCTAGCCAACTAGAGGCTTGCTAGGGACATTGTTTTGTCTATATATCCACACATGTATCTATGCTTTCATTCAATACAATTATAGCATGGATAATGAACGATTATCTTGAAACAGGAAATATAATAATAACTATTTTATCATTGCCTCTAGGGCATATTTCCAACAGTCTCCCACTTGCACTAGAGTCAATAATATAGTCCTCACATCACTATGCGATTTACATTGTAGTTATCTAACACCCATACAGTTGTGGTGTTGATCATGTTTTGCCCGTGGAAGAGGTTTAGTTAGCGGATCTGCTACATTCAGACCTGTGTGCACTTTGCAAATATTTACGTCCTCTCCTTCGACGTAGTCGCGGATGAGGTTGAAGCGTTATTTGATGTGTCTGGTCTTCTTGTGAAACCTTGGTTCCTTTGCTAAAGCAATGGCACGAGTGTTGTCACAAAACAGAGTTATTGGATTTAGTGCGCTCGACACAACTCCAAGATCCGTCATGAACTGCTTCATCCAGACACCCGCCTTACCTGCCTCCGAGGCAGCCATGTACTCCGCTTCACATGTAGAATCTGCTACGACGCTTTTCTTGGAACTGCATGAGCTTACCGCACCCCCATTAAGAAGAAATACGTATCCGGTTTGAGACTTAGAGTCATCCGGATTACTGCCTAAGCTTGCGTCGACATAACCCTTTACGACGAGCTCTTGGTTACCTCCATAAACGAGAAACATTTCCTTAGTCCTTTTGACGTACTTCAGAATATTCTTGACCGCCGTCGAGTGATCCATTCCAGGATTACTTTGAAACCTTCCTGCCATACTTATGGCTAGGCTGACGTCCAGTCTAGTGCACATCATTGAATACATGATAGACCCTATGGCTGAAGCATAGGGGACGGTACTCATCTTTCTCTATCTTCCGCAGTTACTGGACACTGAGTCTTACTCAATTTTATACCTTGTAATACTGGCAAGAACCCCCTCTTGGACTATTCCATTTTGAACTTCTTCAAAACTTTATCAAGGTATGTGCTTTGTGAAAGTCCTTTCAGGCGTCTCGATCTATCCCTATAGATCTTAATGCCTAGAATGTAAGCAGCTTCTCCTAGATCCTTCATAGAGAAACACTTGTTTAAGTAATCTTTTACGCTCTCTAAAAACTCCACATTGTTTCCAATCAGCAATATGTCATCCACGTATAATATTAGAAACGCCACAGAGGTCCCACTCACTTTCTTGTAAATATAAGATTCTCCAACAACTTGTATAAACCCAAACGCTTTGATCACTTCATCAAAATGTTTATTCCAACTCCGAGATGCTTGCACCTGTCCATAAATGGATCGCTGGAGCTTGCATACTTTGTTAGCATTCTCTCGATCGATAAAACCTTCGCGGTGCATCATATACAACTCTTCCTTAATAAAACCGTTAAGGAACGCCATTTTGACATCCATCTGCCAGATTTCATAATCGAAAAATGCAGCTATTGCTAACATGATTCAGACGGACTTAAGCAATGCTACCGGTGAGAATGTCTCATCGTAGTCAACTCCTTGAACTTGTGAAAAACCCTTTGCCACAAGTCGAGCTTTATAAACGGTTACATTACCGTCTGCGTCCGTCTTCTTCTTGAAGATCCATTTGTTCTGAATAGCCTTGGGGCCTTCAGGTAATACTTCCAAAGTCCATACTTTGTTTTCATACATAGATCCTATCTCGGACTTCATGGATTCCAACCATTTGTTGGAATCCGAGCCCACCATTGCTTCTTCATAATTCGCAGGTTCATTCTTGTCCAACAACATGATTGTAGCGACCCGACCTGAAACGGCCAAGTCTCTGGTGTTTCCATACCATCCCAAGATCATGCTGGTACACACACAATACATCAATGTATATATCAAGAGTTCAGTCACACAGCTTTATTAATCAAAATCTCATATCGAGTACTTTATTACAATAATGGATTACAATAAAGTGGCTGAAGGCCATCTCATGAGATAACTTACAAAGACTAGCGGAAGCATCAGGCAGTAGAGTCCATCCGACTCCAGGGCGTATCACCGAGCGTAGATCGTAGCCTCACTCCTGGTCAGAAAAGTACTCTGCAACATGATACGTTGCAGCCGTGTAGGTCAGCATATGGAATATGCCGGCAAGTCATCAAAGAGAGGGGGTGAAATAATATCCAACTATTTCTACATGCATATAAGGCAGGTGGGGCTATAAGTTTTAGCGTAAAGCAAATTTTCTCCTACAACAAAGAGGGCTAAAAGCAAAATATTACTACATTGTTTGTTGTTAACGAGATGGTTCCGCCAACCAATTCTCGTACCCGAGTTGTCAAAATTCCCACATCATTATTAAATTGTGTTGAGAGTTCAGGAAAATTTCAATGCCTTCGGCTCAAGTTGTCCATGACCGTGGACACGGCTAATCGATTAAGTTTGGGCACTATGCAGAGTTTTGCACACGTTCCCCACAAGATTTGATCGCCTCCTGGTATGTCCTCGCACTTCGGGGTGTTTGAAGACCGGATGATCAAAACATGGTCTTTCAACAGGTCCCTCTAATCCCCTGTCGGTGCCCATCCAATCCTACCGTTCTTGTACATCTGCTAGCACCGCCTGTCCAGAGTCGCCGCGTTGTCCAACCAAGCCAGAGCCCATAATGACCTGTGGCTGTGCAGGTAAGCCTTGGGTCTTGAAGCCTCCGTCCGTCTCTTTGAGCCTGGGTGAAGCTTTCCGCAAGATGTCATGGCACGTCTCCAAGCATCCCGGGGTCGTCCACTGGTTTCTCCAGGGAGCCCGTCTAAACCGTCCTTCACCCAGAGTTGCATTGCATCACGAGGTCTTGAAAAGTCTTGACTTAACCAGTCTTGGTTATTAAATTATTCTCGCATCACTCGTGATAAACTCTCAACCAGAACCCCGTCTACACAAGCATAGCAATATAAAATTTGCCATCCCGGGCCAAGTAACGGGGTTGTTGGGGTGCCTACCACATGATACTTCAACATGTAACCATAATTTCCAAGTACCTACTCAACATGCAATTGGGCAAAGAAAGGTGAAACTACCATGCATAGAAAACATAGGCGATAGTATGATCAAAATGACTTGCCTTGCTGATAGTTGTCGTGATCGAGTGCTTCTAAGTAGCAAGCTTCGCACTCCGGGTGATCTATCGATACAAACAAATACACACCATAAGCACTACAATCATCAACAAGCAAAATAACATCACTAGCATAAAGTTACTATGGCATAAAGTGAAAGAATTCACTTCACCTAACAAAAACAGAATCTATTTTTGATAAAACCCCAAGTAAAATTATTTAAAAAAATTTGAAACTTATACTACAGAAAGATATAATCACTAGGAAGCAGTAGCAAAAAGAATCAAATTAAAAGCTATTTTAAACTCCCAGAATAAGCAAAGCAAGTTTTAAACTAAATCTGATCTAATTCAAATTTGGAAAATTTCAAACATAGACAAATGATATGTTTTTGAAGAATACAGGAAAAGTGTGATCTACTGGAACAAGTTTCAACCCCATTGGAGTTATGGATCAAACGTTATGATCAAAAAAAATTTAAAACTCTCTCTGTTTTTGGAATTCAAACAGAAAAGAAAACTGAATCTAATCGGACAGGGGTACACATGGTGCTCTCTGATTGGTCCTAGGATGTTTGTTGCGAGGAATTCTAACAAACGGCCGAAAACTAACTAAAAATCTCTGG
This sequence comes from Hordeum vulgare subsp. vulgare, assembly GCF_904849725.1. NCBI lineage: Eukaryota > Viridiplantae > Streptophyta > Magnoliopsida > Poales > Poaceae > Hordeum > Hordeum vulgare. Next base: position 208,619,109 of record NC_058521.1, read on the forward strand.
CTAAAATATAAGTGGAGAAAAAACCGGCTCGGTTTTGTTTAAGAGAACGAATGGTTATTTAGTTTCTAATCTACACCGCTTATCTAAAATGAACGGCTACAAGCGGGGTTGGAGAGGTAACTCACATGGCTGCCAGCTGAGTCTCTTCTCCGGCCAGGCAGAGAAGAAGTGGTCGATGGGGAGGGCCCTCCGGTGGTCTCCGGCGGTGTCCGAGGTGTCGGGGAGGTGGCGGAGGAGCTTCGGCGCCCTAGGGAACCGACGGCGAGGCGAGGGGAGACCGGGGCGATGCAGCAGGGGGCACGGGAGTTTCGGCCGCCTTGCCGAACTCCGGCGAGGTTGGGGTGAGGCGTGGGGGCGAGGGAGCTTCGGGGTCTTGGGGAAAACGGGGTGCGGCGGCGATGTGGGGGCCACTGGTGGTGTCGGCTGGCTGGGGCGGTGATGGGTGGCGCGGCAGCGAGCAGCAGTAGCTCGGGGAGGTTCGGCCGGCTGACGAACTCCGGCGAGGCAGGGGAGGGGTACGTGGGGCGAGGGAGCTCGGGGCTTGGGGGAACGGGGTGCGGAGGGGAGAGGGAGTACTTATAGGGGGAGGAGAGGGTCGGGGGAAGGAAGGGGGAAGAGATCCGGGAGAGGATCGGCGAGATTCGGCGAGGTTAGGAAGGGGATCGGGGGAAGGAGGAAGGTGACCGGCAGGGGAATCGGTCGGGCGGTGGGGCCTGGCTGCAACGAGAGAGAGAGAAGGGGCAAGGGGGGTCGGTGGCCTATCCGAAAGGATCTCGGTCCCGGGTCAGATGGGATTCGGCCCAATCCATTAAATGTCGCCCACGGCGGTTCCTAAAAAAATGTTCCTATTTTCTGTTTAATTAAACACAGAAAGTAAATCAAAGAAAAAGGCAAGTAAATAAAATCTAAAAATAGTGATATTATATATCAAGATTTTCAGAAAAAAAATCTCTACACGTTTAACATTTTTCCAAGACCAAAATAAAAACTTTTAAAAAATGTTTTTTTTCAGAAAAACCCGTAAAGGCTTTATTTTCTTTTTGCAATTATTTTCTCCATAAAACTTTGCTTTTTTTTCTTGGCTCAAATATTTTCGAAAGTGCCCCTGCTTTTGGAGGGTCATATCCCTCCACTCTCTCTTGCTTGCAAGAATTATTTGCGGGGTATTTCTTGTGGGAAGAAAAATAGAAAGGCAAGGAGCAAAAATTTAAAGAATTTCAAACGCAAACTTTACTGCAAACAAAATGCATAGATGCTTAGCTATATTTGTAAAACATTCCAAAGTAGGAAATTTGGGATGCTACAAACCTACCCACCTTAAGATGAATCTCACCCTCGAGATTCGGGTTGGCTAGAAAATAGGTGCGGGTGGTCTCGTCGAAGATCATCTTCTCGTTCCCAGGTGGCTTCTTCCTCGTTGTGGTGGATCCACAACACCTTGCAGAACGTGATGATCTTGCTGCGGGTAACTCTGTTGGCAGTCTTGAGAATCCTGACGGGTTTCTCCTCATACGTCAGATCACTGTCAAGCTGTATGGCCTCTAGGGGCACTGTATCTCTCAACGGAACATCAGCCATCTCAGCGTGGCATTTCTTCAAATGGGAAACATGGAAGACATCGTGAACTCCGGACAATCCTTCCGGCAGTTCCAGTTTATATGCAACTTCGCCTCTACGTTCAAGAATTTTGTAGGGGCCAATGAATCGGGGTGCTAACTTTCCTTTCACACCGAATCTCTTGATTCCTCGAAGTGGAGACACCTGAAGATATGCTCGGTCTCCCACTTCGTATGTTACTTCCTTGCGTTTGCTGTCGGCATAACTCTTCTGTCTGGACTGAGCTATCTTGAGTCGGTCACGAATCAGCTTGACCTTCACTTCAGAATCTCGGATAAGGTCGGGACCAAGCAGTTGTCGGTCTCCAACACCATCCCACATCAATGGTGTTCTGCACCTCCTTCCGTATAGAGCTTCGAAAGGGGCCATCTTCAGGCTAGTCTGATAGCTGTTGTTGTATGAGAACTCGACATAAGGCAAATTGTCATCCCAGCGAGACCCATAGTCTAGTGCGCAAGCTCTCAACATGTCCTTCAGAATCTGATTGACTCTCTCGGTGTGTCCGTCAGTCTGAGGGTGAAAGGCTGTACTGAACTCCAATCTCGTTCCCAAGGTTTCGTGCAGTTGGTGCCAAAATTTTGACATGAATTGAGTCCCTCTATCTGACACCATACTCTTCGGTAATCCATGCAGACATACTATCCTGGTCATATAGATCTTGGCCAACTTGGCACTCGTGTAGGTAGTCTTCACGGGAATGAAGTGAGCTACCTTGGTCAAACGATCGACTACAACCCAAATAGAATCGTAACCAGAACGGGTCCTGGGTAATGCTGTGATGAAATCCATACCAAGCTTCTCCCATTTCCACTCGTGTATCGACAATGGTTGAAGTAATCCTGCTGGCTTCTGATGCTCAGCCTTTACTCGTTGACAAACATCGCATATTGCTACAAATTCAGCAATGTCCTTCTTCATTCCTGTCCACCAGAAACTTTCTTTCAGATCCAGATACATCTTGGTGTTCCATGGGTGTATCGAGTACGGGGAATCATGGGCCTCCCGAAGTATCAACTTCCTAAGTTCGGGATCATTGGGCACATAGATGCGATCCTCAAACCATAAGGTTCCGTGTTCATCCTCACGAAAACCTTTATCCTTCCCGTCATTCATTCTCTGCTTTATCTCAGCTATCTCCTTGTCTGATTTCTGTGCTTCGCGGATCTTTTCGGTCAAGGTGGACTGAATTTCCAGTGTGGCTACAAATCCTCTTGGCACTATCTCTAGTTTCAGTTCTCGGAGATCATCGGCTAACTCATGGGGTAATCCGCCCGCTATGAGTGTGTTCACATAACTCTTGCGGCTCAAAGCATCGGCTACAACATTTGCCTTGTCTTGGTGATAATGCAATCTCATGTCATAGTCCTTGATCAACTCTAGCCATCTCCTCTGTCTGAGGTTCAACTCCTTCTGCGTGAAGATATATTTCAGGCTCTTGTGATCAGTGTAAACATCACAACTATTTTCGATCAGGAAATGTCTCCAGGTCTTGAGAGCGTGCACTACGGCTTCTAGTTCCAAGTCATGCGTGGCATAATTCAGCTCATGGGGCCTGAGCTGTCTGGATGCACAGGCTACAACTTTACCTTCTTGCATGAGCACTCCTCCAAGTCCTTGACGAGAAGCGTCACAGTAAACCTGGAAATCCTTCCGAATGTTCGGCAATATCAGCACTGGGGCTGTAACCAGACGTTTCTTCAACTCTTGAAAACTAGCTTCACATTCGTCGGCCCAAACATACTTGGACTCCTTCTTCAACAACTCTGTCACGGGATTGGCGATTGATGAGAAGCGTCATAGTAAACCTGGAAATCCTTCCGAATGTTCGGCCATATTAGCACTGGGGCTGTAACCAGACGTTTCTTCAACTCTTGAAAACTGGCTTCACATTCCTCGGTCCAAACATACTTGGACTCCTTCTTCAACAACTCTGTCATGGGCTTGGCGATCTTTGAGAAATTCTCACTGAACTTTCGGTAATATCCGACAAGTCCGAGGAAACTGCGGATCTCCTTAACTGAAGTGGGTGCTACCCATTCGGTGACTGCTGCGACCTTGACAGGGTCCACTGCTATTCCTTCTCCTAAAATGACGTGTCCGAGGAATCCGACTTCCTTCAACCAAAATTCACATTTGCTGAACTTCGCATACAGCTGATGCTCTCGAAGCTTCTCTAGAACTAGATGCAGATGTTCCTTGTGTTCTTCTTCGTTCTTGGAGAATATCAGTATGTCATCGATGAACACCACTACAAACTTGTCCAAGTATTCCATAAATACCTTGTTCATCAGATTCATAAAGTATGTCGGGGCATTAGTCAGTCCAAATGACATGACCGTTTACTCATACAAGCCGTACCGGGTGGTGAAGGCTGTCTTGGGTATATCTTGTTCACGAATCTTCAGCTGATGATACCCGGATCGAAGATCGATCTTGGAGAACACTCGGGCTCCAACTAACTGGTCAAACAGATCGTTGATCATCGGCAAGGGATACTTGTTCTTGATGGTCGCCTCGTGCAATGCACGATAATCGACAACCATTCTCAAGGACATATCCTTCTTTTCAACCAAGAGCACTGGGGCTCCCCAAGGTGAAGAACTCGGGCGAATATACCCTTTGTCCAACAACTCCTTAATTTGCTTCTTGATTTCTACTAAGTCATTTGCGGGCATCCGATAGGGTCTCTTGGATATCGGTGCGGTTCCGGGTAATAGCTCAATGAGGAACTCAATCTCTCTATCCGGTGGCATGCCCGACAATTCTTCCGGAAATACATGTGGGTATTCTTGCACAATCGGTACTTCCTCCTGGACTACTCCCGTGAGAGAGTTTACCCGTTTACTCCATGTCGGGCGCTGAGACACGTACTTAATCCGCTTTTGCTCGGGGGTGGTGAGCAAAATAGACTTAAGGGCACAATCAATATTCCCTTCGTACTTGGCCAACCAATCCATGCCTAGGATCACATCCAATCCCTGAGACTCTAATACGATGAGGTCGGTGGGAAACTTATGGTTCCCGATGTTGAGACTCAAAGCATGGCATCCTATCCCGGCTGTCATCATGCCTCCTGGGGAACTGACCTTAATAGGCTGACTGAGGGTTCTAGTTGGCAAACTATACTTTTCCACAACTACCCTTGATATGAATGAATGCGTTGCACCAGAATAAAAAAGTACCAATACTGGACATGAATTTAGCAAAAACTTACCAACCACAGTATCGGGGTGATCATAGACCTCTTCAACATCAATGTGATTCACCTGAGCTCGAGGAAAAGGATTGGGCTTCTTTGCTGCTGAGTTCCCGTTGCCGTTTCCATTTCCCTGCTTGTTCTGGGGACATTCAGTGGCATAGTGTCCCGTCTTCTGACACTTGAAGCAGGTGATGTGATTCAGATCCTTCTGAGCTGGAGCGGAATGATGCTAAGTGCCGATACCGCCATTCTTGAAGTTGCTGTTGTTGCGGTTGTTCCCATTTCCTCGATGGTTGTGGCCTCCATGGTTGTGCACTGGGTGGTTATGCTGGACGTGTCCTCCAAACTTACCGGATCCAGTCCCGGTATTCCCTGAATAGGGGGTGTAGCGAGGCTTCTGCTGGGTGCCGGAGTTGAACTTCCCATTGCCATACTACCGCTTGCGGTTCTCCATCTGCTGATGTTTCCCCTCCAAGATGAGGGCCTTATCTACCAGCTCCTGGTAGTTGTTGAAGTTGGCTACAGTCAGCTGAATGCTCAGCTCATCATTGAGTCCCTCCAAGAACTTTTCCTGCTTGGCCGCATCATCGGCCACATCTCCAGGTGCATAACGGGCGAGCATGCTGAATTCATCAACATACTGAGCCACAGAGCGATTTCCCTAGCGTAAGTTGCGAAACTCACGCTTCTTCAGACTCATGGCCCCAGCTGAGACATGAGCGGTGCGGAAGGCTTGCTTGAACTGCTCCCAAGTGACTCCAGCAATGGGGTATGTGGTGGTGTAGTTCTCCCACCATGCAGCTGCAGGGCCTTCAAGTTGATGCGCGGCAAAGCGCATCTTCTTAGCTTCAGTACAACCAGCAGTGATTAGTTCCCGCTCCATCTTGCGGAGCCAATCATCTGCCACAATGGGCTCAATGCTGCTGGAGAAAGTCGGAGGGTTCAACCTCAAGAAATGGGTGAGATTGTCGGCCTGGGGTGGATGATGGTTGTTGTTATTGTTCTGGTTCTGGATGATCAGCTGCATCAGGGTATTCTGTTGCTGAATCAATTGAGTGAGCTCCGGCGGGAAGTTGGAAGCAGGGTCACGTCTCGGAGGCATCTGGTGTTTGTAGAGGGGTGGTATTAGCATAGAACAATGGTCTAAAGAGTAATTACACTACCCATATGAAATGCAACAAACAGGTATCACACCACACATTTTATTCAATACCATCACAAAAGGTTCACACACAAGGATAGAAGTTTCGATAACCTAAACATCAGCCTAAGCGTTTAACGATAAGATAAATTGGTGGACTAGTCTAAGTGTCCTCCTCAGAAAAGCATGGTGGTGGGTCCTTCGGTGGAGCTTTCTTCGTAGTCCTCCTCATTCCTGATCAAGGGGGCTACGTCTCCTTCACGATGAAGGTTCTCGCCCATGTCCAGTTCTTCCTCCAGATATGCCACACGAGTCTTGAGCTTCTCGATCCTCTCCAAGAAGTCCTTCACCTCCAATTCGTGCACATAGTGGGCTTCCCGGGCTGCTTCTTCGAGTTCGAGTTCGCGGAGCGACAGTTGCTTGATCTTCCTGGCGTCCTTGATCACATGATGCTCCAGAGTCCTTCTATGCTTCTCCAAGGTCTGGGCATAGGACAGGAGGGCGTCCTTGGTCTTGATTGAGATGATTTCTCCATCTTCTCCTCTCCGGGATACCGTGAATAGGTCCGGTGAAATAGGGCAGCCTCTGTACACTTCCTTGATACGTCCGAGTGCACAATGGACCGCCATGTCCCTTTCGAGAATCCAGCTGGGTGCGATGAACTTGAAGTCCACAGGCTCAGTGCGCGGCTCGAATGTCCTTCCGAGAACGTGCACCTCAATCCTGTAGCATGAATACTCCGGGTAAGACAAAGTAGGCTTCCCTGTGATAGTCGGCAGAGGAATCCTCAAGTCCTTGGTGATCTGCATCAGCTCCTTTCCGAAAGGCATAGTGGCGTCGGGCTAGCAAAACTCCGTGAACTTAACGGGGATGAAGGTGGCCATCTAAAACATTGGAAAATCAGAGAGAAGTCAGAAATGAGCAGAAGAGGAAATAGAAGATTTATAGACATAAGAAAAATAGTTTTCTTCCTAAGGCTTTTCCATTCCTAGAGGTTACGTCCTACGGTCAGCGTGTGCTCTGAATACCATATCTGTAGCGACCCGACCTGAAATGGCCAAGTCTGTGGTATTTCCGTACCATCCCAAGATCATGCTGGTACACACACACTACATCAATGTATATATCAAGAGTTCAATCACACAGCTTTATTAATCGAAATCTCATATCGAGTACTTTATTACAATAATGGATTACAATAAAGTGGCTGAAGGCCATCTCATGAGATAACTAACGAAGACTAGCGGAAGCATCATGTAGTAGAGTCCATCCGACTCCAGGGCGTATCACCGAGCGTAGATCGTAGCCTCACTCCTGGTCGGAAAAGTAGTCTGCAACATGATACGTTGCAGTCGTGTAGGTCAGCATATGGAATATGCCAGCAAGTCATCAAAGAGAGGGGGTGAAATAATATCCAACTATTTCTACATGCATATAAGGCAGGTGGGGCTATAAGTTTTAGCGTAAAGCAAATTTTCTCCTACAACAAAGAGGGATAAAAGCAAAATATTATTACATTGTTGTTAACGAGATGGTTCCGCCAACCAATTCTCGTACCCGAGTTGTCAAAATTCCCACATCATTATTAAATTGTGTTGAGAGTTCAGGAAAATTTCAATGCCTTTGGCTCAAGTTGTCCATGACCGTGGACACGGCTAATCGATTAGGTTTGGGCACTCTGCAGAGTTTTGCACATGTTCCCCACAAGATTTGATCGCCTCCGGGTATGTCCTTGCACTTCGGGGTGTTTGAAGACCGGATGATCAAAACATGGTCTTTCAACGAGTCCCTCTGATCCCCTATCGGTGCCCATCCAATCCTACCGTTCTTCTACATCTGCTAGCACCGCCTGTCGAGAGTCGCCGCGTTGTCCAACCAAGCCAGAGCCCATAATGACTTGTGGCTGTGCAGGTAAGCCTTGGGTCTTGAAGCCTCCGTCCGTCTCTTTGAGCCTGGGTGAAGCTTTCCGCAAGATGTCATGGCACGTATCCAAGCATCCCGGGGTCATCCACTAGTTTCTCCAGGGAGCCCGTCTAAACCGTCCTTCACCCAGAGTTGCATTGCATCACGAGGTCTTGAAAAGTCTTGACTTAACCGGTCTTGGTTATTAAATTATTCTCGCATCACTCGTGATAAACTCTCAACCAGAACCTAGTCTACACAAGCATAGCAATATAAAATTTGTCGTCCCGGGCCAAATAACGGGGTTGTTGGGGTGCCTACCACATGATACTACAACAAGTAACCATAATTTCCAAGTACCTACTCAGCATGCAATTGGGCAAAGAAAGGTGAAACTACCATGCATAGAAAACATAGGCGATAGTATGATCAAAATGACTTGCCTTGCTGATAGTTGTCGTGATCGAGCGCTTCTAAGTAGCAAGCTTCGCACTCCGGGTGATCTATCGGTACAAAAAAATACACACCATAAGCACTACAATCATCAACAAGCAAAATAACACCACTAGCATAAAGTTACTATGGCATAAAGTGAAAGAATTCACTTCACCTAACAAAAACAGAATCTGTGTTTGATAAAACCCCAAGTAAATTTTTTTTAAAAAAATTGAAACTTATACTTCAGAAAGATATAATCACTAGGAAGCAGTAGCAAAAAGAATCAAATGAAAAGCTATTTTGAAACTCCAGAATAAGCAAAACAAGGTTTAAACTAAATCTGATCTAATTCAAATTTGAATATTTCAAACATAGACAAATAATATGTTTTTGAAAACTATAGGAAAATTGTGATCTACTGGAACAAGTTTCAACCCCATTGGACTTATGTATCAAAAGTTATGATCAAAACAAAATTAAAACTCTCTCTGTTTTTGGAATTCAAACAGAAAAGAAAACTGAATCTAATCGGACAGGGCTACACGTGGCACTCTCTGATTGGTCCTAGGATGTTTGTTGCGAGGAATTCTAACGAACGGCCGAAAACTAACTAAAACTCTCTGGCTAAAATATAAGTGGAGAAAAAACCGGCTCGGTTTTGTTTAAAAGACCGAAGGGTTATTTAGTTTCTAATCCACACCGCTTATCTAAAATCAACGGCTACAGGAGGGGTTGGAGAGGTAACTCACAGGGCTTCCGGCTGAGTCTCTTCTCCGGCGAGGCAGAGAAGAAGTGGTCGACGGGGAGGGCCCTCCGGCGGTCTCCGGCGGCGTCCGAGGTGTCGGGGAGGTGGCGGAGGAGCTCCGGCGCCCTTGGGAACCGACGGCAAGGCGAGGGGAGACCGGGGCGATGCAGCAGGGGGCGCGGGACTTTTGGCCGCCTTGCCGAACTCCGGCGAGGTTGGGGTGAGGCGTGGGGGTGAGGGAGCTTCGGGGTCTTGGGGAAAACGGGGTGCGGCGGCGATGTGGGGGCAGCTGGTGGCGTCGGGTGGCTGGGGCGGTGATGGGTGGCGTGACAGCGAGCAGCAGTAGCTCGGGGAGGTTCAGCCGGCTGCCGAACTCCGGCGAGGCAGGGGAGGGGTACGTGGGGCGAGGGAGCTCGGGGCTTGGGGGGAACGGGGTGCAGAGGGGAGAGGGAGTACTTATAGGGGGAGGAGAGGGTCGGGGGAAGGAAGGGGGAAGAGATCCGGGAGAGGATCGGCGAGGTCCGGCGAGGTTAGGAAGGGGATCGGGGGAAGGAGGAAGGTGACCGGCAGGGGAATCGGTCGGGCGGTGGGGCCTGGCTGCAACGAGAGAGAGAGAAGGGGCGAGGGGGGTCGGTGGCCGATCCGAAAGGATCTCGGTCCCGGGTCAGATGGGATTCGGCCCAATCCATTAAATGTCGCCCGCGGCGGTTCCTAAAAAAAATGTTCCTATTTTCTGTTTAATTAAAATCAGAAAGTAAATCAAAGAAAAAGGCAAGTAAACAAAATCTAAAAATA